>NC_135784.1:88002671-88613671 GCF_051106095.1 Pogona vitticeps
ATGTTATTGTGTTATATCCAAACCAGTCTCCGAGCTCCCTCAGCCAAGAAGTTCTTTTCTCTACGATTCTTTTCTGATTACTTTTCCTTCAACGGTCAGTTGTAACAATCTGTACTTTTTTTTTCATTATATGAACAACATATTCCAGATTTCTGCATTTTATGTGTTTTTATTTCTTGGTCTTTGTTTGCTTCATTACTCCTTTCTTTGTAATCTTCTCTATTCAAGAAACTCTTAGCATCCTGTAATCAATTCACAGGTAACTGGCTGGCTACTGTATAGCCAGATTACTAAACTAGATAGCCCTATGGCTTGATCCAGCACAGTTCTTTCTATATTTCTCTCTGTGCAGTCCTTATATATTGTTGGAGAAAGAGTGTGGATTCAACATTAAGCTGTGGATTCAGCCCTTTGGGATTGGAATGATTACCTGAACAGGATTCCCCCATTGTAAAGGAATCATGTCTACACTTCTCAGAAAACAAAGCTTGTGTTTATTAGAGAAATAAACTTGGGATAGAACAAGTGATAGAAGCCCTAGTTCTAGCTAACTAAGGTGGGGATGTCAGGTGCACTGGCAGCCCCTTTCATCTCTAGAGAACCAAGGCAGGGACAAGAGAAAAGGTGTGAGAAAAAGTAAGCAGTGTCAGCAACCCAAGGACAGTAATCTAAGGTTGAAAGGAGTCCAGCACACAGAACAGTGAAGGACAGTCTAGGAAACCTATGGAGGTCCTCTCTCCCTCCACTTCCCCACAAAAAGACATGCATCTTCTCAAGGACAACCTGAGTTGCACCTGGTCACTTCCAACCCACATGACGCCCCCACTTGCTCCACTATTCTTGTGTAGTTCTTTGTTGTTATAAATGACACATGTGAACTTGCCACGAAGAAGGAAGCACTCACTGGACTACTGGAGTATCCTGAACCTCTTGGTTGCCAGTGGACATATCAGTTTTCAGGGTTTCTTACTGTACAGTCACAGTGAATTTTTACTCACATATTCAAGACCTTAAGGACTGTGCTTGCGGAGAGGAAGAACAAGACCTTTAGTGCTGACAAATCCTTGCTCTGAGTAGATTTCTGCAAAGAGGAATGACTCTTTAGAAATGACTGTAATACCTCTTGTCTTTGCAATATCCTTGCACCCCATCACGCAGTGACTGCTTGACAAGTATTCAAAGATGGGGGGGGGGGCATTGTGACTGCAGGAGATTTACTGTTTGTGGGAGACAACAACTCTGTCTGCTCCTTTAAACAGCAACAAATACAAATGGGAAACAAGCACTTCAATGCTGGAGGGTGAAACAAAAAAAAAGCATATCCTTCAAAGAAAAGCAGCAGAGCAAGAAAATAAGGTTCTAAGATGGCATGTCATTGCTTTGGGGCAGTTGTGAGCCATCAACAGTGATGTTATGGGCACTTTCCCAGAAGTAACCATGTCAATCACACAGCTATATTAAATGCAACAGCAATCTCACTGGCAAATAGAAATGCTAGCTTGTGGGCAGAACCTTGATTTACCAGTAATATCACATTAGAGCTTATGTCTGCAGAATTCCCTATAAAAGACAAATGATACATCATTATGTAAAGGGGGGAAAAGCCATAAAGGTTGTGAACCTGAGCCTTTTCTAAATCATATATAGGACTTCAGAGTCCGAATAGTGAAGCAGTCCAACCCTACTTGATTCCTGCCACCGTGGATCAAAGTTTAAATCACTCTTCAGAAAGACTCAAGTTAATCGGTTTGATATTTTTTCACATTTAAAAAAAAATCACATTTTTTCACAATGTTCCTGCCTGGATCTCTACCTCCAATAATCTTCTATTCATTCACACTTCCAGTGTCTGAAAGCATGCACTTCAAAGAAAGAAGTAAGTGTTTGATTTTATCTATGCAAAGTTGCAGAGGGATAATAGCTAGGGTTGTCAACTCTAAAGGGAACAGAAGCATTCAAGGAAAATACAGAAAGCCATCCTAGAGATCTAGTTAGGTCTCCCTGTTAGGAAGAGAAAAAAGGGCTCCACACCTAAGGTCAGTTATGGATGGAAAACATGGCTAATCAGTTTTGTTACTATTTATCCCACAGAGTGCTATTATTTTCTGGAGACAAAAAGCCAGTCTGAGAACAGATTTTTCTGATGGTATCTACCAGCCTGACATCTAGGGGAGACAGAAAGATTAAATTGAATAAACTATACAAAAGACTATGAGACCATATATAATTAAGGCCATTTCAAGAACTGTTAGGCCTTACTTGCAAAACATTTTAGAAAATATTATATAAATGAATTATCTTACAATACAGAAACAGGATTTATTATCCTTATTCCTTTGAACTATAACACATTTCAAATTAAAACTAGCATCACAGCTTTTTTTTTTTAAAAAAAGAAGCATTCTGACAACTAAAATGTGATTCAAATAAAAAAATCTAATTACATTTTAAAAATCAATTTTAATTTTTAAAATCATATATTTTTATCCACCCTGATTCTTCCCTATGTCCCACAGGATTCCATAAAAGCACCTGCTGCATAAATCTGTTTGTGCTACAGCTGTTACAGGAAAGAACAGCTTGACCATTTATATACTATACTTGAAAGAAAACCTAATGTCCTTCACCCCTAGGTTCCCTTCTCCACCCCCCACACACATATACACAGCTCCTCCACACACACACAACGCACATCTTAATGAACAAATGGAAAATGCATCACTGTGGAGCTTTCTCCTATCCTAAAACAATCACCACCAAAGCTACTCATGGTTTTCAATTGTCTTCTTCACTCTGTGTAAAGAAACGGATTAGAATCACACTGAAATAAATTTGCCAGCCATAAAAATGCCCCAAGATGTTTGTTTTTCTTGATGCTTGAACAAACAAGCCTCACTACCTCTCAGGAAATGACCAAGAATACTGCTTCTTCATCATTACTAGTGCCCTGCGAAAGGCAAATAGAAGTCTACACAGGGAGCAGCTGAGGGGACTTTGAAAAATATAAAATGCAGATCCTGTGCACCAGTGCCAACACACGGACTGTACTTATTTCCTGTGTTCTGCTGCACAAGGCAGAAAGGAAAGCTTTCTTGCCTAGCTTCTGAAGAGACCTGGCATCAGAAGGATTTGCTCCTACCAGCCACAGAAATGGAAGTGCCATCCTTAGCACAATTCTTTGCATGCTTTGTCACAACTATTGACTTGGCCCCAGTTTTCAAAGACTGTTTTCAGCATATCTATAAAAGACAAAACAAATCTATTTTAAAAAAACCCCAAAGTATTGTGTTGCCTTAAAGAATAAAAGATTTATTTCAGCACCAGCTTTCGTGGATTACAACAGAGGCTCTCCCTGCAGCTACACTCTGGTTGTGCAGCTCCTGTCTGAAGGGAAGTCAGGCCAGCTCCATTTAAAAATTGGCTTTCTAAATTATTTTAAATCTGTTTTTTAAAAAAATGATTTGTTATTTCTTCTTGTACTTTTAGGGAGGCATGGTGAGGCGAAAACTAAACAATACTTTTATTTTATTTATATGCTGCCTTTCTCCCCATAGGGTATTCAAGGCGGCTCACAGTCAATCGAAACAATTACCACACTTTAAAAACACGGTGAAATAGAGAAAAAAAAATCAATCAATCAGTTCTAGCTCAATAATAGATGAAGTCCCACTCCGTTCAAAGGCATTCCAAGACACATCTGCTGAAATCCTCCACTCGCAACTTCATCGTTACCCCCCAACGAACTGAAGGGGAACCTGCCGGGATCTAATGGTTGTTGTGGGTTTTTCGGGCTCTTTGGCCTGAAGGTTGTTCTTCCTAACGTTTCGCCAGTCTCTGTGGCCGGCACCTTCAGAGGAGAGTATCTCTGCCACCGTGAAGATCCGTGTCTCGTTCTGGGGGGGGGGGATTTACATCCCAGGGATGAGTGTTCAGCAGGAAGATGGCCGCAGGGCTCTGAATGAGAGGCAGCCGGAGGGATTCTGTGGAAGATGATGATGATGACCATCCAACACCTTCGGTGCGGGGACGGGATCTGTAAGCACCGGCTTCCCCAGGAGAGGGCCCGCCAGCGATGGCTCTTTCTCTCTCTCCCCGCCCTTCCCCAGTTTCCTGGCCGAGCCTGCTACTTTGTCTCGGCGGCGCCGGGCGCATGCGCCGTCCAGTGGCCAGGATTGGGGGGCGGCGGCGGCGATCGCCGATCTTGGAAGCTCTTGCAAGAGGCGCAAAGCGCCGCGGCGAGGAAGGGCCGTGGGTGCCCGTGAATAAGGGGAAAAGGGAGCTCGCTGGGGACCGGCGCTTGGAGCCATAACGGGACGACCATGACGACGATGCTGTTCGAAAGAGCCGATCGGTTGCCGCTACGCCAGGCCAGGCCAGGCAGGGAGCCGCGGCAGCTATTGCCCTGAGGGAGAGAAGGAAGGAGCAACCAGAAAGCAACACACACACACGCACACACACACCCCGCTTGGGGCAGCAACAGATCGCACGGCCAGGTAATGGAGGAATCTCACAAAAGCTCTCCCCACCGCGATCCTGATTCCCCCTTTTGAACCTCCCCTTCCGCTTGCTTTAGAGATCCTACCTCACATAGACCCTTTCCTCCATGGCTCCTATTTGATATGGCCCTCTATATCCCTTCGTCTTCCCCGTGTTTCCCTCCCCAGTACAATCCACCCCCCACCCACCCCCTTAATTCTCCGGTCTTTGCAGATTCTTTGCCCAAGGAGCCTCCCCCTTCCCCGCCCCCACCTCCTAGTTGTTTGCCAACGTGCCTCTGAGGCATGTTCAAATCCTAGCCCGCCCGCCTGCCCTCCTTCCCTCCCGAAGGGCTTTTCTCCACCCCACGCCTTCCATCTTCGCCTCCTTTCCCACCCAAAACCCCCGTGGAAATGGATGGTGCCTCGCCTTTGCCTTGCCTTGCCGGCCTGCTGGGGTTTCTTGGAATGCTTGGGGGGGGGCGCTCCCCTCCTCCTAGCCATTCTGCCCGCCCCCTTAAGGAGTTGAGAAGCCATTTAGTAGTCTCTCATTCCTGCTCTCTTCCCTCCCCCCCCCCCAAAAAAAGAGAGAGAAAAACCCACGAAACTGGCACACCGAGCCGTGCTGGGAAGTCGTTCGTGCCTTCGCTGGCTTTGCCCGGCGGCCCGGGCTTTTGGCCCCGCGAGCTGGGCCGGGGTTACTCGAGTTCAAACGCGGCTGAGCTCCTCTCGGGGCGGGGGGGGGGAGAGCTGAGAAGCGGCGGGGGCGGAATCCGCAGCAAAGACGTTGCAGAGGCTTGGGTTGCAGTCCGCAGCGGGCGGGCGAGGGGGAGAGGTGGGTGCCCATGGCCCTGGAGAGAAGGGAACAAGTCCTGAGGTGGGGGGGGGACCCCTTTTTATGTCCGAAAAGCCCGCTGCGGGGTGTGTGTGAGAGAGTTTAGGTCGGCCTCCCCCTTCCCCAAAGGCGCCCTCCGGCTGTGGTGGAAATCCCCCTGCCGCTGGCTTTGATGGTCAGCCTTGGTGGGCCTCAGGCTTCCTCTTAATATGGTTCTCGGTCTGTTTACATTCCAGCCTTGGCCAGCGGGGCGGATGTAAACCCCGGTTAGCCCCTCAAGCCTCTTGATCTGGTCACCGCTAAAGGCTTCCCTGAGATCAACCCGTGAGGTCATCGGCGTTAACTTTTTGGCGCCTTATGCTTGCTTTTTGATCAGGCAGGGCAAGCATGGGACACTTGGGAATCTTTCTCCCACCTCAAAAAAAATATGCTTCACAACTTGGTGCTAAACCCAGGATTAAATAAATAAGAGGGAAATAGACAGGCTTCATGGTACCTAAAACAAATGCTTACATAAGACTTATCTCAGTCTGATGAAGCAGGCTCTCTGTCTGTCTGTGTATGTGTCTCTCAGATGTCACCTGTTTCCATTCTTTTATGCACCTCCCTTTCCCTCAAACTAAAACCTGTAAAATATATCTAGGTGCAGATACTGGTGTGTGTGTGTGTGTGTGTGTGTGT
Organism: Pogona vitticeps; assembly: GCF_051106095.1. NCBI lineage: Eukaryota > Metazoa > Chordata > Lepidosauria > Squamata > Agamidae > Pogona > Pogona vitticeps. The sequence goes on from NC_135784.1 coordinate 88,008,663, forward strand.
GTGTGTATGTGTGTGTGTGTGTGTGTGTGTGTGTGTGTGTGTGTGTGTGTGTGTGTGTGTGTGTGTGTGTGTGTGTTTTAAACACCTCTTTAGGACTGCAGTTCAGTTCCACTTCCCCAGTGTAGGTTGACAGATGGGTTGCTATTGGAAAGCTGCCTCCATGTCGGGTATTACTTTGTCCTCCAGCAAGTACAGGAAAGGAAGGCATGAGTGTGTGCGAGAGAAGCAGGTTGGGTTGGTATCTCTAAGATAATGTAACAGGCCCCTACACTTTTTTTTTTTTTAGAAAAGTGTACTTTACCTGTTAACCATTTGTTCCCATGCTAATTTGCCCTCAGTAATGCATTTTTTTGTGAAACTCATTTCATTTGGGACAAGAGTCATTCCTTTAGCTTCTATGCAATGTTTCTTTATAAATGTGTAAATGCAGACATCTATTTTAATGTTGACTTTGAATTGTTAAGATGTAGCAGAGGCAAAGTACTGTAATTCAGTTCAGTGTTGAGCTATAATACAGTACAGAGTTTATGTTAATCTGCCCCCCCTTTATTTCTTACTGCAGACTGCAAAACTGCAATTCTGTATACACTTTCTTGCGAGTAAACCCACCTTACTTAGCAGAACTTGCAATAATAGGTTCAGGCTGGCCATTGTGTTGTTTAGAAGTAATGTTTTTACAGTGTAGAATGTAAGGAGAGAGATCGTCAGAGAATGGTGGCTTAACTTTTACATTTCTGAAAATATTAATTTGCATAGCTCAGTGACTTAGGTTAGGCTGTGAACCCAGAGGTTTGGAATTCAATTCCTGACTATGCTTGTCTTGTGGGAATATAGCCAGCCTGTGTAACTTTGGGCAAGACACAAACTCACAGAAGAAGGGAATAGTGAACCATTCCTCAAGTATGCCTAGAAAACACTTGAAAGGACTGCTGTAAGTCAGAATTGACTTGATGATACATAATGATAATGATTTGTGGTTGGTGATACACCTCTAGCTTGTGGCATATCATCAGCTATTCTTGAGAGGAGGGGTTTGGTAGGTTTCAAGTTGTCTGTTTTATAGTTAGGAAATGTTTGTGTCAAATTAATAAGGAAGCAGAGTTGCTAATTCTTTCCCCAGCAACACTCCTGCGTTCAGGGACCTTTGTGGGAAAGCAGAAGAGCAGCTTTTGAAAATGTGGTTTTGATACTGTAAAAGTAATATTTGCTGTGTTTGTGCATGTGTTGTAGCTGTTATAAAAACCCAGGGGTCCTTTTAAAAAGAAAAGTGGCAACCTATTACTGTACTCTCACATGGGATGAATGACTACCCAATGGGGAGAAGCTAGCTGTTTCTTAGCATTACATCACACATTTTTTTTTAAAAAAAAAAACCAGATAGTTTAATCACAGCTCTGAGTTGTCCATATGCTTTTCTGTCTGGTCCCTGAGCTTACAGAAATAAGGAGAGAAGTCAAAAGTGCACAAAATGAGCAAATATGTTTGAACAGATACCAGAAGGTGGTTTCCCCTCCTTAAAGGTGATGGAAATAGCTTTTTTCAGTTCCTTTAACATCTCATGTCTCTGAGGAGAATATCTTCAAATGAAGAGCTTGCTTGCACTGTTAAAATAGGTCTCATTTTTATTGCATTTTACAATATTTTGAGTAAACATACTCAGCAGAATTTCCATTGAATCCTTGAATTTTGTTTATTATAGTTAGTCTTCTTGGCTATTCATACTCTTAGAGTTCTGATTAGTGTTATTTTATTCAAGTCACTCTGTTGAACCAATGCATTGTGTGATGCAGTCATACTCAATTTAATTCCAAGTACTCGACTGCAGTGACTTTTTTAAAAAAAGAACCAAATATGTGTGTGCTTGATTTGAATACTAAATATAAGATTAAAATGGTGCTATTAAACATTGATATAGATCTAGATATGTGTGTATGTATTAAATTTTATAGTTGCTAAAATCCTCTTCATGAAACCGTAGAATATTTGATCCTTTGAGACCTTTGCAGGCCAGGCCAGGCACTTTGTGCGGATGGCATTCTGTCCTCCTCTACAAGTCAGTGGGCCAATACTTCCCACACTTGGTGGGGGGGGGGAATGACCAGAGAGAGAGAGAGAGAGAGAGAGAGAGAGAGAAATAATGTTGCCAGAATCCCCTTGGTGAAAGTAACATCTTTTAAATAAAAAACCCTCCAAAGTTCAAATAGAGCAGGGCAGACAGATCCTGTTGGACTGCACAATGTCCACCTCTCTTTTAGACAAGTAATGCTCAAGATTCAGCACATTCATTATAGAAATGATTTCTGAGAATACCATTGAAATCTGTAAAATATCCTCTCATTTACATAAAGTCACTTGCGTATGTCAGTGTGAATATGCTCCAAAGTCATTTGCCGCAAATATTTGCAGGATCACAGGTGTGTTGTACAGCACACTAAAATAGAGCTTTGTACTCTTCCCACTTTTCATTTGAACTTTGTGGAATGTCTGGATTTGTACTTCCAGGTCTGCATCCTGAACTTTTATTTTTTTTATTTTTTTATTTATTTATTTAGTTAGTTAGTTAGTTAGTTATTTAGTTATTTGCTCTTTGCTTGTTAAGACAAGAGTTCTTGAACTCATGTTACTTCTAGAGTCCATATGTAGGAACTTTTATAACTTGAAATTAGCTTCCCCCAATCTGGCTCCTTTCAGATAGATCAGATCATAACTCCCATCATACCTGATTGGAGGGTTCTCAGCATGTCTAGAAAGTCCTCTGAGATGCATGAAAGACCAACTTATGCTTGTTTTTTCTGAATTTGTTGTGTATGTAAATTATATTAGCCACATTAAAGTTTGTCCAAGAAGCTTGATCTGTACCCTTTGGTGAGCTGCTTCATCCAGACAGTTACACTGTGAAGGGGGTTAAACCCAATAAAGTTCCATGAGAACCAGGTGAAATAATCAGCTCTTAGTGAAGGTGAATGCCTAGCCATCTTCCTAGGATGGTTCTGACATCTCTAGATACAGACTTGAATATGCTAGCACAGACTAACACAGCTACCTCTTCTAAGACCTGAATATTGTATTTCTCATCTTAAACTTTCACCCTTCTAAAGCATGAAAAATAAACACATTCATGCCTTAGGAAAGTTTAAGATGAGAAATACAGTATTCAGGTCTTAGAAGAGGTAGCTAATTAATTAATTAATTATTTAAAGCATTTTTTTAGCCTACTGCTTAGCTGATAGGCTTCCAGACAAAAAGCAAAGTACTGTAATCCTTGTCTGTAAGGAAATGACCCAAAAGGAAAAGGGGATGGGAAAGAGAGAAGAAAGGGGAGAAAACCTACATAATCTTTCTGCTGGATTGGTGGAATAGCCCTGCTTCCCGTTTCATCTCCCTCTCTTGCAGTTTGCTGGACAAGCTGCTGGTAGTGACAACTGGCAAGGAGCTTTTCAGGATGCATACATCAGAATCTTCAATGCAGCTTGTGAAATGGCCCCAAGAATTCTTTTCTCTGAGCTGCCTTCTTTCAGAGGGGAGAAGATGTCAGAGGAGCGTCCTTAGAGACCTGAAATATTTCACTTACTTGACAGGCACAGTCAAAAGTGGATCTGTGGTGGCTTTCATTGAGTCGAAGTATTTCAGAGCCTTGTCTGGAAAATAGTGTCAGTAGTCTGTTGGTCAGCTTGCTGATTTCTCTATTGCATTTATTGTCTACTGCCAGACCTAGGTACAGGAAGCATGTGTCAGAAAGGGATGAAACTGTTCCTTAGCAGTTAGCAGATTTTCCTGTAGTAGATATAGTTTGTATCTTCCCACTTTATGCTAAGACACAGTTTATCTGATCCTTTAGAGTAAATTAAGTTCTTTCTTCCAAATCTTTGTTCAAGTAAGAGCATGTTTCCTTTTGTGCTGTTGAGACTACTATTTTGATCCTCACAGAGAGATAGTGTGAGGCAGACAGGCAGAACACTCATCAGATAGCCGCAAAGAATCATCCATTTCAATTGTATTACAAAAGATTGCTACTAGAGGTTAAAGATGTTGCTTTAACTAGCTAGATAGGGATATTTTTAGGGTTCTGAATAAGAGAAATCCTGCCTATACCATCCAATCCATTCTTCCAATTCATTGTGGGCGTACCCGCTTTGCTTTTTGTGACATCTGTGAGTTATGACTGTTGTTTATATAGCTGTGCTGTCTTAAAGGTACAGAATCGTAGATGTGATTGCTACAACTCCTCATGTTGTCCTAGTGTAGCAAAATCCCAGATGCTCAGATATTGCTACAGAGGCCCATAGGATTGGATTTCTGGCCTAATATTGGCTAGTTTCCATGTCACAGAAAAAAAAATAACAATAGTAAGTCACTGAAGGTGTCATTAAACATTTTTACAATGCTTTTAAAAATTTATAATGTTTAGTAATGCTTCAATGTATAATGCCAGTTGTAATACATTCCAGTGGAAGGCAAGTTGGGAAGCCCAAGTAGTATGTTTCTGAATATATTGTGGCTCATTTAACACAAATGACTAAAATTTAGTCGCGTCTCTGTAACAGGAAAATGGGAATGGCAGAAAAAATGCTCTAGAACTTAGAGCATTGTCATTCTTGCCTTCAAAGCATGTACTGTAAGACAAGCTTGTTCCCCCACATATCATCCCTCCAGTGTTCGTGAGCACATATCTCATCATAGGGGTCTTCAAGGTATATTACAATAGACAAATGTTGATTTGAAAGACTCCTGGCTGAAACCTTGGAAAGTCGCTCTCAGTCAGAGTAGACAGTACTCAGCAAGTTGGAAAAGTCTGACCTGTTCACCTTCTTGTGCTTTCCATTGGCATTGAATGAATAATCATCTTATAAATGCAAAGCCAGAATGGAGCTTATGAATCCAGCCCTTATCAGGGAGGCCCAGTGCAAAATTGAACTCCCAACTTCTGGTTCCACAGCCTGATACCTAAACCATTGAGCTATCCAGCAGTTCATGGCCTACATGAATTCCAGTGGTACCTGTTTGTACAGCTACAAACTGATTTCCTGTGCTGGTCCTGGAGGCAAGCGCAGCTATTCTGATATCCCACTGTTTAGTTTGCACGTCTGAAAACAACAAGTTTATGCACACTTATTGTCATATTCTCAAGATCTCATTAAAACCATCAGCCTATACCTAGAAACTACTGGCCTAATTGTACAAGGGGCAGTACAATTTCTACCATTAGGATGTGCATGCTTGCAGCTGGTTCACATACAGTAATGTGAGTGGCTGACTGACATTTAAGACAATTTATCATCTGGTTGTCCCTGTGCTTAGATACCCTTCCCTAACTACGAGATTGATTCACGCAATCTGTCATTTCCTGTTATGTCGAAATCTGTGGATTGGATTTCTGTTTGCCTCCAGGGCCACCATTGGAGACCAGTTCTTAGCTATATGTGTTAAATGGTACATCTTCATCATGTCTGAAGCAAGCGAAGATCCCCTGAACATGTTGTTTTTCTTTCGTCAGCCCCAGCAGTTAGGTCAGGCCAAAAATATTTTAAATGTGACACTTCTGCAAGATTATTTGGAGGAGAAAATGTTGTCAGGTAGGCGAGGCTGAGAGAGAGAGAGAGAGAGAGAGAGAGAGAGAGAGAGAGAGAGAGACTTATGTAAGGACTATCCCGTGAGCTTCACGTTTTATTAGGGATGTAGATTAAGTCACCCACATCACAGTTTGAATACCAAGCAGTTCCTCTTGACATACAGCACCATACAGTAAGTAGTCCCCGCAGGGATTCTCCTTTAAGAAATACTGAAGAGGCAAGGGAGAGGGACAACCCAGCTTCAGGCTGTCATGTATGGGTTAATGAATTTATCCAGCTTCAGTAATTGTAGTTTCCAGCTCCTGCTCTAGGCTCAATTGGGAAATGGTACCTTGACTAATGTGCTTGCCTTGACGGCGAGAATGCCTCCTTCCATCATAGGTGAACTTGCTGCTGTAGTTAAGAAGTTAATTCATTCCCATCCCATGGTGAAATGCTTTCTGGAAAAGGCCATTCCATACTCAGACGTACTGAATGCATTAAAATCCATAGCTCAGACTGCACACCTTCTGAAATGCATTGATCATCATTTAACAGTACAGAGCTGCCAGAAATGGGGAAAAAATGAGCTGGAATGTGGTGCAGATTCTGAGAATATCATAACTACAGTATTGCTATGTGGATGCTTCCTTTGTTAATCCCTTTTTATTTCAATCTTAAAATGTGAAGATAATGAAGCACAGGAGATCATAGTCACCAAGCCAACACAAAGATTTCCCCTGGTTTTTTTTAAACTTGAGTCCAGTATAATGCTGACAGAGCAGCAAGTTCTGCCAGTAGGTTTCCACGGACTCTCAGGTGGAGAGCACCACAACTGAGACTCCGTGGATGGCCAGTATAGTGTTGGTTTGTTCTGGCCTCGGCACCACCAGCTGGGAGCTTCCAGCACCTCTCTCCCAGCCATTGGATAGTTGTCGGGTGATGGAGCTGTGATGGGTGGAAAAAGGAATTGCTTGTGCAGGATACTGTTGAGTCTTTCCTTGCATGAGCTCCGAAATTAAAACATATCACACAGCCAGGGGCTGCATGACTATAATGCCTGAATAGGGTCCTGACACCTCTCTTTGATTAATCCAAATTCTGCTCTATATACCCTAGTTTTGATCCTGCATGGAAGAATGAGTTACAAATATTTGCCAAGTAGTAGGAATGACTGGAATTAAGTATACGTGGGGCATCCAGCTGGTAGCACGTGAACCACACGTAGCGATCAGAGGCTTCTTGACCAGTTTCTGTCTTTCCTCCTTATCTTTACTCACTGCAGTTCTTGGCTTTTTAAACTTCCGTAAATGCCAGGAAAAATAGACTGCCAGAGAGAGATGCTGGACAGGGTGGGTTTAATGCTTATCTCACTAGTTTCTGGAACTTTGTGATGAGTATTCATTATTGTATATGCAATTGAAAAAATGGACTGGCTGGGTCCTACCACAGAACTATCTTGTCACATGTTCTGTTCCATGACAGTGGTGAGCCAGAGGCTGTGGCAAGCTCATAAGCAGAACCTGCTAGTAATAGACCTGCTAGTCTTGTTTCTCCATAGCAGAAGGCAGCAGCAGGGTTCTACTGTTTATGGACATAACAATCTCTCTTTATCTATATTGGTGCAATCGAAATATTTATTTACACAGGCTTTTAATTTCTAATTGGTTGGTGCTGAGTTTGGACTTACTGCTACAGCCATCTTGTTTTTGTTATGACTGAGCATAGTCATCATTTAGTGTTATTGACCGCTTAATGTTTTTGTTAAACGAGTTTAACTACTCTGACCTTTTAAGAGAATAGAAGGCTGCACATATATTGAAAATAATCTATGAAGATTTCTGATTTCTTTTGAAAGTCATGTAAATTAGTGAGCATTGATATATTTTGGAGGAATGGAATTGTATAAATTTGATCACCTAGGTTAAAATTTGTTATGCCCTAGGTTAAAATCCCCTAGGTTAAAATCTGTAGAACAGAGACTTGTCTCCTAACAAATATTTGAGCCATTATTATGTCTCATTTGAGTAATTTTTAAAATACAGTGGTGCCTCACAAGAGAAATGTAATTTGTTCTGCGAATAGCACTGTCTTGCAAAATTTTTGTCTTGCAAAAAGCGGCTTCCCATAGGAATGCATTGGAATGCATTCCTATGGGAAACCTCGCAAGATGAATGAATTATTTTCATCTTGCGAGACATCGGTCTTGCGAAAAATATTAGTCTTACAAAGCACGGCCATAGAAGAAGCCGTCTTGCGAGGCACCATAGCAATCACAAAAACCATTCGTCTTGCAGGTTTTTCGTCCTGTGAGGCGTTCATCTTGTGAGGCACCACTGTACTAAATTGAATATCCTTTGCTGCCTTAGTTCTTCCCTGTTGACTGCATATTGTTACATGTTTTAAGACAGTAGCAAAAGCATATTTGTTTCTCATTCTGCACTTCAATTCTGTGTTTCAATAGATACAATGACTTTGAAAGATGAAATATTGGCGCATCCCTTAGGGCTTTCTTGGCGACCACTCCCAGTGCTCTGGAATTTGCTTTGGAGGGAGTCTAGCTTGGCTTCCTCCCTGTTTTGCCACCAATAGGCAGAAAGCTTTTTATTGAGGCAGGCCTTTGGCAGTTCAGGTTATCTGCTACAGCGGAGGTTTTCACTGGATGGGTGATGCTTTTATTAATAAGTATTAGAATAATGCTTTATTTTTTGTGTTTTTAATCTATTTGTTTGTAAAATACATTGACAACTTCTACTCATGGGAGAAAGGTGTGGGGGGGAGCCATGAAGAATGATGAATTGATTATTGGTGTGTTGTGTGTTGTATGTGCTGTCAAGTCAGAACCATCTTACAGCAACCCTAATAGAGTTGTCAAGGCAAGTGAGATATTTAACCATTTTAAAAAAAAAATCCACTACCATCCCACCTCAACTGAGTATCTGTGTCCAAGGAATGATGGATTAGGTCATACTTTTTAAAGACCACTAACACTGTACAATCTGCTATCTTCCATGGGTCAAAGCCTACATCATCATGCACATACAAGTGCCTTGTTTTTAAGGCAGAGAATTTAGGTCATACTAAATTCATGGGAGATGGATATGCCAGGTAGTATGGAAGAAAGAAGAAGTACTGTACACATATATCCTGCATCTTTGTCTACAATTAGCACTGTAGTCAATTAACCAGGCAAATCACTATCTATTATTGCTCATGGTGAAATCTTATCAGATATTCCTTAAAATAGGTACTGCTTCAAGAATGGTCTCTTGCTACTTAGCAGAATTGAATCTAACATTTTACCTCAGTATTTTAATAGTTGCTATCAACATACCTTACTTCTGCTTTTGGGGTGGACAAAGCATGACTCCCAAAGGCCCTCAAAGGCACACTACATGAACCAAAAAAGTTCTGTAATGTTAAAAAAAAAGTTTGGGCTGCTAAATTATGTGGACTTTTCAGTTCAAAAAGTCATTTTAAAAGAAAATATATTTTTCAGTACTGTAGGTGGGTTCAGCCCTTCAAGATCTGTGGGTGGCCATGAGTCACTTTAGAGGTTGCCCACCCCATTGTAATATATAACTGCACTATTCAAATATATTGAAACCCTGACCTTTATGCTGTAAGAAACTACAGTAATAATTGCCAATTTAAAATTAGGGTTTTTATAAAAAAAATTAATCACCTCAGTAGGGTTTTGTTGTTATTATTCTGGTGATTAGTATAAATGTCAAGGCTGTTGGTGGGGAAAGCACCATTTTTCTTCCAACTCATCTAATTCATCTCATCTTTAGCAAATACATAACTTGCTCTTAGAACATATATAGCTGGTCAAAGGGTTAATTCCATCTCAGTCACATGCAAATGAGACATACGGCTTTGTCAATTGGCTAGTATTGGAATAGGCATTTCTCCCAAGATTATGAAGGCTTGCTTATTCCCTTTACATAATTGCAATTTACAAAGATGCTGTCTATCTTCTGCCATCAAGCATCATATGCCTCTCCCTATGTAGGGATACTACTATCAGCAGCTTTTCGTATTTAGCGAATTGAACATTTTTTTGGTTTCACAGGAAAAGTTAATGTAAATTATGATTTTAGTGCCAAGATTTCTTTGGTATGACATGGGAGCAGAAATATATCTTAGTATGGCTACAACTTCTAATATTTTGCAAAGTAGGAAAATGAAATAGTCAATTAAAATGGGGCTACCTAGATACAGGACAATAATTCTGTGACTGTGGAGAAATTCAATCAATGTAACATTTATTTATTTATTTTATTTTATTTATATGCCACCCACACTACTCAAAGGCCTCTGGGCGACTTACACCGATTTGAATACAATAAAAAGATAAAACAATTAAAATACAGTTAAAAATACCGTGCTCTAAAAACTGCCATCAGGACCCACAGATGATATTATTTCAATTAAAAACCTTATGGAACAGGAAGGTTTTGACCTGATGCCGAAACGTCATCAGCATTGGCGCCAGACGAATCTCCCTCGGGAGGACGTTCCATAGTGCATGCAATCTATGACCCCACTATATGTACAAAAGATGTAGCAAATGGCCAAGATAACCCTATCGAAATAACCTGCTTACGTTCAAAAGTAGTCTAATTATCTTAACACTTGAATTTATTTTTAATGTTACCTATATTTCGTATACATCCATAATTTCAAATTGTGCAGCAAACAAACAAATAAATAAATAAATACAGAATAGCTATAACTACATGATAGGCTCCTGTACTAGTTTCCTTAGATTCAATGGTGTAGATTTGAACGAGGTTTTGACATTTGGTAAGGGCTTACGTTACTAAAAATTCTAAGGCTTTCTCTAGGTAGTTTTTTACACACTCACTTCACATCGACACATAAAATAGAATCCACTAAAAATAATTTTGCCAGCATTTCCTTTCTGTGGATCTGCAGAAGGGAGTTGGGTGTTCTGTGAGGGTGGGTTTATTATTCTGTCTGGAGGAGTTCTGGTCGAAAATGCAACTTTTCCAAAATGCAACTGTTGCCTAAACATCTCTTTTGTCACAGCCTTGCTGTGCTACATGGTGCTATGGGCGTTACAACTCCTAGTAGTGCTGAATTCTGAAAAAGAGAGAAACTGTCACGACAGGAGCTCTCTCAGTGATTTGAGATAAATTCACATTCAGGTTTGTTTATCTCTGTCAGCCACAGGCTTTTGCAAGCAGTACATCATTTGGTATCAAAGGATAAAACCGACACACCAAAAAGAAAAGGAAAAAAACCAGGAAGAAATTACATAACTCATCTCTGATACCTAACAAAACTGGATAAGATCAAGTAACTAACATTTGTAAAGAAGTAAGAATTCGGAATGTTGAATTAATCCTTATTTTGATAGCAGCTGCTAAGAATTTTGCAGACTTTGCTGTCACCTGTTTGTCTTCAACTGCAATGAAAAACAATACCTGCCTGGGATAGAAACCAATTGTGGGGTAATTAATTTTTTTTTTTTTTTGCTGATCTCTATAAAAAGAATAGAACCACATACACACCAATACTATCACCACAAGAGTGTATACAGTTCTGTCATAAAGTTCTCCTGAAACAACCCTGGAGCAATACTGAGGGCAAAACATTAAGTCAGACCCTTGAAAAAGCTTTTCTATATTTAGAAATTGTTACATCCTGCAAAGTAACTTCAATTACATAGCAGTTATTTGTGTGTGCAGTCTTAAAACTAACCAATGCAAGAGAGTTTTTAAAATTAAAGGGGGAAAGGTATCTAAATATTACTGTTCACCAGTTTCCATTTATTTTTGAATGATACACTTATGGAAGTGGGTGCTTTTCAACACCTACTCATACAGTGTTTTCCTAATTACTGCAGAATTCTCTCGAATTCTGGAGCATCTTTTATAGCCGTGGGTCCCAATCTTGGGTAACCCAGGTGTTCTTGGACTTCAATTCCCAGAAGCCTTCAGCACCAGCTGTGCTGCCCAGGGTTTCTAGGAGTTGTAGCCCAAGAACATCTGGTTTATCCAAGTTTGGGGACCCACTGTCTTATAAGGTCACTCGAAGACTGACAGCAGTGAAGGCTGAAATCATATTTAACCACCAAAAGGACGCAGGATGAGAGTGCAAACTAAGACAATTTCTCAAAGCAGAAAAATGTAAAGGACAACCCTGTTGGGTCAAATTAAAGACTTGTCTATAGCAGGTAATCGAAATATGCACTGGTGCTTAAAAACAGAACATATGCCTTCCTGATTCATACCAATGAATATACAGTATACCATACTATCTATTCAAGTACTGTACTCTTTGCAAGAAAGCTAGAAACTGGCAGAGAGAAAGAGGCCCACCAGAAATGTGAACTGTTTTTTCTCTCTACTGTAACAGATGGTCAGATTGTGGTATGGATTCTGTTAATACAGGTCACTGCAGGCAGAGTTAAGGTCCCAGGTTCTTTCTAACAATCTTCAGACCCCTATTATCAAAGGGCAAGTAAGTGATTTGGAGGTCATGCTAAAATAGCCAAAGAAATATTGAGTTACTTACAAAGGAAAAAAGGCAGACATGCTAGTTTGCAGAACAAAACATGCAAGAGTAACAGATAAATAAATGGAGATAGTGTATACCCAGGTAGCTCTTAAAGCACTCGTGTAGACACAGATTGAAAATGTGGCCATTTGGATTTCAGCCGCCAGAATCCCTCAGACAGCATGGTCATTCCATGTTCTGCACATAAATGAGTACATCATTGAGATGTGTTATTTTATTCTAGAATAGTTAGGCCATTTTTTTCTTATTCTATCAAGCAATAAAGAGGGGTTCACTTCACATTGAAAGTGGATATGGTGTAGAATATGGAGAGAAGGGTTCATTTGCATGACTTTATAGTGAATTAGAATGTCAACGATAGGATGAATTTCTCAGGCACGTCACAAATACAGACAGAAAGGAACAAAATGTACAGAACCCTTGTTATCCATCGTTCTGCTCTTGTTGCCAATTATTACTGGAAGATCTCCTTTGTTTGACACACAAGCTGAAATTCTCATGCTTAGCAAACATCATATAATTTTCAACCTGTTCCTAGCCATCAAATAAAGGGTGCCTGCCATGACTGATGGGGTATGTGTATGCATGCCAGCCAGCTTGGGGCATATGTCCCTGAGAATTGTGGTGGAGATTTTTTTTTCCTAGTTAGGAATAGACTTTTTATGCAAAGAAGTGGATTTAAGACATAGTGTGGAAATTGCCTGTGTTAAAACCCAATTACTGGCTGGAATATACAGAAAAAGGAATTTGCTGAATTTTGACTGTTAGATTTTTTACAAGATAGCAAAATTTGTTCCTCTGTTGATAGATTCTCAGCATTTTCCATGTACAAAAAAAATGCTAATGTACAGGTGACTCTCAGAAGATGTGTTGTGCTAAAAGAGGAAACATATTAATAATAATAAAAAGGCAATCACGATGGCTCAGTGGCACCTCCCAAGTTAGAGACAGTGTCTTTCTGAGTCATTACTTCCCCTGTTTGTGGCCTGTAGAGGAATCCAGCTGCCAGTTGGCAGCAGAAAGAATACTGAGCTAGACCAAAGTGTTGGGTGATCTAGCAGGAAGTGGGGAAGGGTCATCATTCAATGAGAGAGCACATGTTTTGCACATTGAATGTCCCACACTGGATTTCCACTTTATTTCATTAAGGGATCTAATAAGAAGTGACGAGAAAGATCTGTTCCTCAGTAGCTGGAGAGCCCCACACTGGATTTCCACTTTATTTCATTAAGGGATTTAATAAGAAGTGATGAGAAAGATCTGTTCCTCATCAGCTGGAGAGTAGAGCTTGGAAATGTTACTTTCTAAAACTACAGCTTCCAGAATTCTGAATGGGGGATTCTGGGAATTGGGATATAAAAAGGATTCCACCTCCTGCCCCACCCCACTCCTGCAAGCTCTACTCAGCCCAATTACTGACTAGATTTATGCCGATAGCCTAGTTTGGTAGAAAACAGCTTCTTGTCTTTTGATGTCATGGATGCTTTTTGTATGCTGAAATGTACTTGTTGATTTCTGTTCCTTATACAGGGTGGTACATATTCATCAATAGGAAACAGAATGGCTGCAAAGGAGAAGTTGGAAGCTATGTTGAACGTGGCCTTGCGTGTCCCGAGCATCATGCTTTTGGACGTCTTGTACAGATGGGATGTCAGTTCCTTCTTCCAGCAGATCCAGAGAAGTAGCCTGAACAATAATCCTCTCTTCCAGTACAAGTACTTGGCTCTTAATATGCATTATGTGGGTAAGTATACTGTGAATGGAGAAGAGCTTGTGTTTGCTGTCTTGTTAACATTCTCAGAGAAATCCTCCCTCTGAAAATTCCAAACATCCAAAGAGGGCTTTGCTAAGCTTTTAGCTGGAATTTGTGGTTGTGCCGTTCCTAGTTTGTGACTGTGTCTGAATTGCAGCAGACTGTGGTTGGTTTAAATTATGGTTTTGTCTGAACAAGATGAGTCCAAAATTAACGGTTAGGGTAGCTGCTTGTTCACATTTTTCATTATTAGGAAAAAACAGCAGTTTGCAGTTTGGAATGAAAGCAAATGCTTCTGAACTCTGTCTCTCGGATGTGCCAGAGAAAACCTGAGGAGACAAAATGGAGCCAAAGGCTTGCCCAGGCTCACTCCCATAGTGTTGAACTGTTGTTTAATACAGGGACACATGTAGCCCTTCAGGTGCTGTTGGATTGCTGCTCCCAGGTCTCCTCTCGATGGGTTGTGCTGACTAAGGGTGACTCTCCCATTTGTGTAATACATTGTGAATTGTTTTTTTTCCTCTCTCATCAGAGCACTTTTCTTATTTGGCCTTTAGACTCTGTAGAAATAAATTTATGGGGAAAGTTAAACTGATTTGCTGTATTTTGGCTTCTGCACATTTTAAAGGATAGTAGTCTTTAAACTTCATTTCTCTTTCAGCGATCTCATAATCCCACTGTGCATTGTTAAGTAGGATTAAGTGCCTTATGTTAATGCTTATGACTTATGGGTTCCCTATGAGTTTATGACCTTCAAAAGGCCCTGGAAATAATACTAATGCTTGGGTCTTGTAAGCTAAAACTATGGTTTCCTTTATTGGGTAAATATCTCTCATGTGTGAACTAGCTCTGTTCTACTGCCTTAAGTGCAGATCATGAGGTTAAATGGAAGGAAAGAAGTAACTTAATTCATTTTCTTGGAATATTGGTAGAGTGCTTGACCACTGATTCCCAGCCTTGGATCCTTGACATTGTTGGATTACATGTCCTTTACCATTGACTATGCTGGCTGAGAGTTTTGGAAGATGGTCTGAAACACAAGAGGCTCCAGGTTGGGAACCACTGCTTTAGAAAGTATACCTTAGGTTCCTGGAAAATTGTCAGTTCAATTGCTGACTAAAATGGAACCTGCTCAACTTCAGCCATGTTATTCTGTATCAAATGCTTTCAGACAATAAACCTGGCCTAGGACTGCAGCGGTGCCCCGCATAGCGACGATAATCCGTTCCGGATAAATCGTCGCTATCCGGAAACGTCACTATGCGGGGGGGGGACCCCATAGGAACACATTAAACCCTGTTTAATGCATTCCTGGGGGGGGGAACTCACCGCTATGCGAAGATTCCCCATATGGCCACCATTTTCGCCGCCTCGGTAAGCGAGGGCAGGGTGCGAAAATGCTGCGGGCGGCCATTTTCTTCATCCAGTGGCCATTTTGGAACTGCCGATCAGCTGTTGGGGAAACATCACAATGCGATTTTCACCCATTCAAAACATCGCAATGCGATCGCTTTTGCGATCGCTAAATCTGCATCGCTACGCGGATTCGTTGTTAAACGGGGCGCTCGCTATGCAAGGCACCACTGTAGTATGGACTTACAAGGTCCTCTAGATCAGCTGTTCTCAGCAGGAGCCATATGGTGCCCTGAAATATTTGAAGGGAGCCACAGACTGGAAACAATTATTTGTGCATCACCTTATAAAGATCATTATGTGACTTATCCAATCCTATATTTCTTTCATATTGTATATATGGCCATGACTAAAGAAGATTGAGGATGGCTGCTCGAGATGTTGGACTATAGTTCTCATCATTCCTGATCCTTGGATATTCTACCTAGGGAGGCAGGCCTGGCATCAGCAGCTGTCATGGTTGGGCAACTGCTTGGGTCCACATCTCATGACGGCCCACAAATCTGGCACCCAGTGTATTGTTTCTTAATATCTCTTTATTATTTCAAGGGCCTTCCTCTTTTGGTACCAGTTCGGATGGCTCTGCAGTGGCCACCAGGTCCACAGCACCTTGAAAATGATTCCTTTAGGCTCATTCTCAAAATAAAAGTGGAAGGGTTCAGAGGCATTGGAAGAAAGAGGAACATGAGGGCATGAAGCTGTGATGGGAAGCTCCAATTGCAAAGAGCACTGGGGCCTCCTGTGCCCCAGGGTGAGGCTACTCATGAGATGTCTTTGATTTTGCAGCCACTGGCCGTGGTAGTAAACATTGTTAAGTCGGTGTTAAGTAGCCAGACAAATGGCAGAGGGACACAGGTGAACCCTGATCTCTCCCCTAGCAACAGTGACTCAAACTAATTTAGAATTCCTTCACTTTGTTCTGGAACATTGCTGCTATAGCAGTATTTGTGGGAATGAAGTTCATTAAAGACTGGCAGTTCTGCAGTGCCTATCAGTTATTTAGGAGGAACACCGCCTGGGCTTTCCAGAGGATGGATTGCTGGCATACTGCCATTCCGTTACGTTTGGCAGCACTTCTTCGTAAAACCTGGCTCAGCGAATAATGATTGTGCCGCTATGACCAGTTAAGTGTGTAAATAACAAGTGTTATTTGGTTTGGACAAGGAATTGTTTTAATCTCACAATTGTGGCCATGTGTTAATTAACAGTTTACATGTCTGTTGCCTGTGGCATATTGATTTTTTATCACAGATTAAATGTTAACTATTTTTTGGTTGCTGCAGATTAACATCTGACTTGGAAGAGGGTATTTAGGACTGTATGGAAGAACTCAATCCCTCTTTTCCCATCCCGCTCCTTCCCTTGACGGTTCTGCCATGATCAGCCCATATTCTGCCTGGTTACACCTAGCCAGAATATGATAATACCCTTGTAGCTGCAGGAATAACCATGAATTTCATGGAGAGAGCTCTTGGTGGAATATATAAACAAATAAGCAGAACGACAAAGTGGTTGTTGTGGGTTTTTCGGGCACAACAACCTAGAATCATGCAAGTGGGCTGGCTAGAGGAGATTGAGAGTTGCAGTCCAAAAGAGTAACCTTTCCAAGCTTTGCAGATAAGAAAAGGTACAAACAGGAAAAGGTGTCAAGAGTATCAGTGAGTAGACTTAGTTTCAAATCCCTTCTGGGTCATGAAGCTAGCTTGGTGTTCTTGATCCAGTCATTAGTCAAGCTATGGCTGAGTATTTTGGCCATGTCCCCAACCTCTTCACTTCTTCCTTTGTGCAAATAAGAAAACTGCCCATTAACTATAATCCTGAGCTTTCTCCACAAAGGGAAATCAAGGTAATGACTTCAGAACAAGCTAAGATACTAGGTTGGAGTTTGAACTTGGCTTCTAGCCTTCTGGCATTAACCACCATTTCCCAGCAGTAATTAATAGAAGTCTTTCCGATTGGTTTGTTCCCTTGCACAAAGAAAAAAAGTGAAAGGGTGGGATATAAATGTGTTTTTTTATGGTATGCAATGATGGGTAGAACACAATAGGAGAGGAGGAAAAGGGGATTTCATGGTAAGTATGGTTTTAGGAGAATTATAAGAAATTGTGTGCTATTAAAATTGCTTACGGTGCACTTAAGTGCAGCATTGTAACAACAAAAGGTATTAGCCTGCAGATAATATTTAATATAGTAGTAGTAGTAGTAGTAGTAGTAGTAGTAGTAGTAGTAGTAGTAATCACCACCACCACCGTATTTTTCAATGTACAAGACTATACTTTTGTCTAAAATCTTTAGACTAAAAATTGAGGGTTGTCTTATACATAGAAGTAAGCTCAGGAGAGAAAAAACAAGTGGAGGGGAAAGCAGGGATCAAAGCAATTCTGCAGTGCTTTGATACCTTTCCCCCAACACTTGCTAAGCCCCACTTAGATTTCTTAATTTTGGGTTAGAAAAGTGGGGGTGTCTTATACACTGTACATTGCCTCTTTCTTAAAGGTTAGTAGCTGGTAGTTCCAGTCGGGTTTGGATGGGTATTCAGCACTATATGTAGGAAGGCCATGACAGGAAGGCTGTCCTCTTAGCTCCTTCCCCCCCCCAAAGATCCTTCTAAAGGTGTTAAAGAAGGACTGTTCTAATCTGTTCCCCTTCTACAAGCCTAGTGTATTTCTGTGTGGGTTGTACAGGAAGAGAAAATCTTTTTTCGGCAGCTAGCAAGAGAACTACAGAGATTGGGGAGAAATGGAGCAATTTCTCCAACCACCCCAGCCATTTTTTTTTTGCCTGCACAGATTTCTTGGTTATTTGCAATTGTTAGGAGAAGAATTGGTTATATGCCTGTTTGAACAGAGTTGGGTTGATCTTGAACACCATATAAAACACTATGAAGCTCATTGTAATTTATAGCATATCACATTAGCTATCTTGTCAAAGGTAAATTGTTGAAATTAAAGTTTGGCTTTTCATTGCTAGTTATTTTTAAATGTTTTCTAAGGATCTCTGCTACTTCAGGCCTTTATTTAATTAATTATGTGGTAGAAGTATTAATTGCTTTTCAGATCCCAATGCAATGGGATCTGAAAAATTAAAGAAATATTCTTTTTTTTAAAAAAGGATTTAACTCAATGTAAAAACCATTTAAAAGAACTCTGAAAGACAGTTTTAAAAGCCAGTTACATACTGTATGCCAAAGGCAATATCGAACTATAGTCTGGGCTGCCTGCCAGAAGGTCATCAGGGAATGGAGCCAGCCCATCCTCCTGTGGAAGGGAGTTCCACAGTTGAGCAGCCGCTTTGACGAAAGCCCTGTCTTTCTTATGTTTTAGATTCACCAGTCCATATTCCTTCAGGTGGTAGGCTATTTTTATTTTTTAGATGATAATATGCCCCCTAAAGACCATATGGTTGCTACAAACCCTTAGGAACATACGTAGTAGTCTGCTTTCTGCTGCCACACTTTGCAGCATCTCTGGTTGAACATGTTTCAAAGAGAGTCCCACATGGAGCACATTACAGTAGTCTAACCAGAAGCCATGAATCACTGTGGTCAAACTCTTCTTCCCTAGGAAGGAGCACAATTGGTGCGTTAGCCGAAATTGGACAAGGGTGCTCTGACCACACCAGCTGTGCCGCGTCCATAAAGAACAGTTTGGAATTCCAATCTGATTTTTACGTTGACCACGAGAACTTTTGTCCAGCTTTGATTGATGAAGCCTTGCTTGATATGTAACAAGTGTCCTCTTGAAACTTGCTTGTCTTCCATGGTTCAGCCACTTCCTCTTTCTTTTACCAACTTGTTCTTCTCCCCCTGCTTGCCTCTGAGTCCTACAGTAGGCTCGCTTTCCACGTGTAGGAAGACATTCAGGCGTTTGACTTCACCTTAGCTGTATTTGGCATCTGGCTCTTTTGAGGGGGGGGGAAATTAAGATTGGGGACATCATGTCCTTCACTCTGGTCAACATTAATCAAAGTTCTCACCCATTGTCATGCATACAGGAAGTGTGCTCGGGGATAGAGAGCAATAGTCCTGGTTAAACATTTCTAAAAGACCTCTTCATTGTCTGTTCCATGCTCAGACATTCAACTGAGTGACAGATTTAATTTTCAGATGTTCTATTTTAGTGAGTAGCTATTTATAAGTGAACTCATAATCTTATGACTTGGTCCTCTCTCTCTCTCTCTCTCTCTCTCTCTCTCTCTCTCATACCAATGGAGGGAAGAACTCTGGTATCAATCACTAGCTTGAGATATGTGCAGAAAATTAGTAATTTAATACAATGAGAAGGCATTTGAGATCCAAAGTGTTCTTTGGGCATTCAGAACTCACTGTGGAATCTGTTTCGGTTCCCTCCTCTGTCCTTGTTTGTTGATAAAATCTGTGTGGTGCTGTTTAAAGTACAACAACAAGAAGAAGAATGAGGAATGTTGACTAAGGAAATCTCATTTGGTCAGTCAGCGTGATAGGTTCACCAGCTTGACTCCTCTTGATATGCAATTCCCTAAGCTAATTGAGTGAGAGGGATTTCACACATCCTAGTCATTTAGAAACCACAATTCAGAAGTAATGGGCTTCAGCTAGAAATAATTGAAAGAAACTATTGAACAGCATAGCTTGGATAATATATTATCTTTGTAGCCAGAGTTGAGTGTTTGTAGAGCAATGGTGGATAAGATCTGTCTGTGCAAGCCATTAGAGAGTTTTTATGGTTTGCCAACCCTGTCATTCAGGATAGTTACCTTTGTCATGTAGTTGCACAGAATAGGGATTGTAAAGACTAGCAGTGAATGTCTGGTGCCCCAAGTAAAAGCATTATACAGATTGATCATGTTTGAAACAGCAGAGAAGTCTGCTATAGACTGGTTCAGGAACATTGTGATAAGCCAGCCTTCCATTGCAATTCTAGCTTATTGTAGAAGAACGAGCATACTCTCTTGACTGCCAATTACTCCTGCCTTCAGGTAAACAAATCATGGACTTTTGATCTTTGGTTTGGTCATTTTGATATTCTTCACTGGAAAACTAGATGAACAAATGTCAAAATAAGTCATGGACCACCACCACCACCCTGGGCTGGCTCGTTAGGAGAAGGACAAGAAAGAGTACTAATGATTGCTGGGTACAAGCATCACGATAAACAGTCTGTGGCAGGGTGGATTTGATTTAAATCAAGTCACTTTAATTACGATTTAAATCACTAGTCAGTAAGACTTTATGTAAATCATGATTTTTAAATGTACAGACTTGTTCTTGCTGGTACTTATAATATTTAATACTTGAACCAATGAAGATTTCATATTTAGAAGAATAATAACTTGTCAAATTAGCAAAACAACGATATCAGAACTGATTTTAGTTTAATAGGTTAATCACTCATATTTCAAGAACTAGTTGTTTCAATTTGTTTTATTTAACTAAAACAAGAATATTATATAGCGTGCATATTCTTGTATTTGCTTAAACATCAATGTTTATTAACTGAAGTGGTTAAACAAAATATCTTTTAAAAAGAAAAAAAACTTCAACTGTGTGCACAAAGATCCCAAACTTTGTAAGTTGCTCAGGTTTCACTTTCATTTTTTTCTGCTTGTCCCTACCTTCTCACACTTGGAGCCTCCTGCAGATGTATTTCACTCCAAACAATCTTCAAACCTAGCATTTAAGGTTCATTATTTTAATCTTCTTTTAAAAAATCATGTATTTTAACCCGCCCTGGTCTGTGGACCAAAAGGAGAAGTGGTTTGACAATGGCAATTTGATAAGCCAAGGTTATCACAGCATCCAAGCTTATTGCAACGGTTGAATATGCCCACTCTGTTGATCTGGTTATCACTGCTGCCTTAGGATGGCTTTGCATATCTTTGGAAGTGCTGCTGAGTAAATGATTTGTGTCTTCCCATGTTTTGTATGTTGATGTAGTGTGCAAGTGTTACATTTTCCATCTAAGGAAAGTTCTCCAGTCTCCCAGTATCTCTTATTTGCACACTATAAGTTTCCTCTGTAGCATAACTGTTGTAAAGAAAGGTACTGAAATGGCTTGTGCTTGCGAAACCGCATTTCCGGAGGCAATCATCCCAGAGGCTCATATGTAGAGATTTACTGTACTTTCAAAAAGTGTACTCTTCAGATCAAGGAAAGTAATAGTGCTTCTCTCTCTCTCTCTCTCTCTCTCTCTCTCTCTCTCTCTCTCTCTTTCTTATTTTTATTTTTACTTTTTTATTTTTATTTTTTGCTTTGATGAAGCCTCATCTAGAGAGCTGTTTCCAGTTTGAGGCAACACAGATTTCTTTCTTTCTTTTTTAAAAAGATATTAGCAAGCTGGCATGTGTCCAGAGAAAGATGACCGAGACGGTAAATGGTCCAAAAACTAAGCTCTATTAGGAATGGTTGAGGGAGCTGTGAGATGAGGAAATTGAAATGCTGTAGCTGTGCTCATGTATTCAAAGGGCTGCCTTAGAATATATGAATATAGGGGGAAATCTTGTTTTCTATTGCTCTAAAGAGCAGGACCTGAACCAGTGGACTCCAATTACAAGAGAGGCATTCTTGATTATACGTTGGGATCAACATGATGGAAAAAGCTGTTTGACAGTGGAAACTCAGAGGGAGATGGGCCCTTATTCACTGGAGGTTTTCAAACAGAGGGCAAATGGCCATCGGTCAGGGATTCTTCAGCTGTGGATATTCTGCATCAACAAGGTGTTGGGTCCTCTCCAGCACTACAGTTCTGTGGTTCAGCATTGGTAGCAAGCCAGTGTTTAGCCTTGAGAAGAAAAGATTGAGAGGCTATAGAAAGCTCAAAACTATCACGTGTTGGGCAGGTGTTGCCACATATCACTAACATGTTGAAGATCATAGAATCATTTTAGGATGTCAATGTTGTTGATTGTTGTAGTGAAGGCTGTGTGAACAGGGGGCTTCTGCAGAATAAGAGAGAAATCCACAACATAATGCTTAGAAAATATTTTGACTTCTTGTGACTTTACAACTGCAGCAAGCATAAAAGTACAGTGAATGCTGAGATATTGGCATAAGCTCAAAAGCAGCCGGATTGTCACACAAAAACTGCTGCAGTGACCTTGACTCTTCTGGCTTTGGCCATTCATTTCAGTATTGTACATTTTTAATGGTTTGCTTTGGCTGAGTTTTATGAAGAGGCTTTGCCCCATTCTTCAGGGCATGAGTATGGTCTAGCTTGCAGCTTAAGTTTGTGACTTGATCAGACTGAAACTTTACACACAGGAATTGTCCACACACTAAATTTATTGGGTGGGTGTGTATGTGCCAGAATCATGCCTGCTGTTCCTACTTGCACATACACTTATTCAGGTGAAGGTGAACATGCTATGTAGATTTAGGTTTTCCCTCTGCATGATCAGGAATTTTGCAAAATTCAACTGCAGACCCTTAGAACACTCCGTTGTATGTAGGCAAGGTCAGTCTGTATCTTTGTTGAATACACAGAGATCAGGGCAATTAGTTCTTCACTTTATAATTATTCACTTTTGAGTCTGCAGATTTTGCTGAGTTGACTCACTTGTAAAAAAACAGAGCCCACTAATAAATCACAGTAGAGGAAAATTGAAATAGATGAACTCAGGCCCTGCTGATGACTGGGAAGAAGGTGCAGAGGCAGGCAGCTGGGATTGCCATAGCCTCTTTTGCTTATTTTTTATTCCTTCCACAGGACAGTTGATAGTGACATCCTTCTCTATATGTACGTAGGGGAGCAGTGTAACTAGAGTCAACTCCAGTACAGTGTTGCCTTCAGCTACTTCCACTGTTTTGGGGCTTTTCCTAGAACATTGCCTGTGTAGTTCTTGCCTGAGAGACACATTTGACAATATATTTCTTTCTTGATTTGTTCATACCGTAGATTTCCACTCATTGAATTCTAAGCGTCTGTGTTCCAAGTTAACTCTCAGTAAACCAGTGGGATGTGTTGTGATTGAAATGTCAGATGGGGATGTGGAAGACATAGGTTCAAATTTCCAGTCAGACATGAAACTCATCAAATGATTGATTGTGATCCAGTCATGCCCTGTCAGCTGAGCTTACCTCACACATTTATTGTGAGAATACCGTGAGTGGGAGGAGGAGAACAGCATGTGCCATACGTAGCGTTTTGTAGGGACAGACACATAAAAATATCAGAAATGACAGGCAGAATTAGCAGGGAGAAGAAAGGAGAAGCATAGCAGCTATCTGTGTTTGGTGCAGTACCCTATCATATCAGGAAAAAAACATCTTAACTGTTAGAGCAGTATGACAATGGAACCATGAACTCGGGAGCTGGGAGCACTCCAGTGATGGAAGCATTCAAGAGAAAATTTGGCAGCTATCTGTCAGATCTGGATTCCTGCACTGAGCAGGAGGTTGGAAGTGGCTTTATAGGTCCCTTCCAACTGAATTATTCTGTGATTCTATAATAGTAGATATGCATCGTCTGGAATATAATCATAGACTACATCATATTGTCCTTTTAAAAATATGGGAGGGGATGCAATGGTGTTCTTTATTCTAAATGTCTGAGGAAGTGGATTGTAATCAAGGTTCCCTCTACGGCGAGTGCCCGTGTGACTCTGCCCTCCCCAATCTATGGAGGGCTCTGTCCTCTGCTCACCCACAGCAGTCAGTATCAGCCCCTTTGGTTCTGGTTGTGATGGAACACCATTCGGGGTGGGTGGGTGCGAGGTCCGTATGCATGTGGGTGAAGTCGTGTGCAAGGAGGGCAGAGCTGTGTCCAGTGTGGCTGAAAATTAGAGCGAACATTGATTGTAATCCATACATTGGATTCACAGTGAAAAGGAAGAGAATTGCAGTCTCTACACTGAATACGTACAGAAATGCATTTATCTTAAAGGTGTCATAATAGTTTTTGGTTTTGATTTTCTTGTAGCTGAAGGAAACTAACACAGCTACCTCTCTAGAAAGTCATATTCTGTCATTCTCAGCATTCTTTTACACCAGGATCTCCTGACACTTACTTAGGTGCTTTTCAAAATTTAGGAAAATGTCATGGGTCCCATCACAAATAACTGTAATTATGTGGGACTCGCAATGAGAGACAAGTAAATGCTTTGTACCGAGGAAATGATTACAAGGTTGAGGTTGGACTTGAAGCTCAAATGCCAAATCACATATTTGAACCTGTGTCACACATTTCCCTAAGGGAAAAAATATTATGCTCCAGGAAACACATGTACACTGACACAGAGTCTGTGACCTTTCCTAACACAAAGCACTAAGGCCACAAAGGTACAAAGATGCATATGAACAGAGCCTATCCACCCCTCTCCCCACCTCCAGCACATATACATAGAGATGTTTGGAAAGTAGGTTGATTCAGTTCAACTTGGCTCTTAGCTTTTGTTAAAAAGTCCAAATCTTTATGTCTGGAAATCAACGAATTTCTATAATTTCTTGCCTCTTCAGTAGAACGAGATGTAATTTGCAGGCACCATAACCCATTAAGAGGTAATTATGCCTGCCATGATGTCAGTGTTCATGTTTTTGTTTTTTGTTTTGCTGGTTTTGTTTTTTTAAGGGAACTCCCTATAATGTCTGTTTGTTTCTTAGCAGAACTGTGTGGAATTTTCAGCAGCAGTTTTCTTCCAAGAAGAATTGAGTCAGGTTTCAGATGGATAGATGCAGAGCTTTGCAGAAGCATGTTCTTTACAATTTAAGCATTCCCTAGGGCTTCCCTCCTCCTGCCAGTATTTGGGGAGGGCAGTGTTTATGTATATGACATACAGCAGAAAGATGTCCCCAAGAAATGTTCAGACACATGTCAGGGTTCAGAAGAGTACGTAGGTTGCTTTTTGTAGAAGCAGGTTGCTCCCATTCTCAGCATATGTGTCATTTCATCTCACTCCCATCCTTTGGTGTTTTGTATGAAAACAGATCACGTCAGAGAGCAGTTCCAAGACAAGTAATCTGGCAACATTTCAGAAAGGAGAGGCTAGGAAACTATTGACAAATGAAAAGCAGTATAAGGCTTTGGCAGGGAATTGGGCTTTCTATAAAGATGGATCCATACAGAAACCTAATCCTGTAACTTTGGTGCATAAATGCTTGATAGATGTTGGTAAGTTGTTCAAGAGCTTAGAGAGATATGGAATGGAAAATTAGAAGGTGACATACAACCTAAACAATGGGAAATCATATACAAATCTATATGGGATATCTCTTTAGATTTTATATTGAACAAAGAATAATATTCAGAGTATATTGAATTCCATAGTGGTCGTTTAGGAAGGGGTTGTCAAACTTGAATGGATGTTGGAGATATACTATTGGGAGTGCTTCCTTGAGACATATGACGTGGTCTTGTCCAGTAACTTATTTATTTTGGTGTGAAACAGGGTGGATTTGATTTAAATCAATTTGATTTTTAAAAATTTTATCCACCCTGATTTGAAGTCATTTCTCATACTCATTTGGAACTGGGGAACTCTGATGTTTGCAAATGTTCATGTTCTATTAAAATGTATCACTGTCCTATGCGGTCTAATAAAGGGACAATGAAGAAGGACTTTACGGGCCTTTATGGTGGCTAAGAGACTTCTACAATCTTGGAAAGACAAGTGCCCACTATCTGCTATATAATGATAGGAAGGTTTTCTAACACTAGCTATGTTTGAGCATATATCATATAGGTACCAACTTCATGAGGACATTTACTTCGATATATGGTGGGTCTACACTGATCTATATGCTTAACTTGAGATATATGTAGTCATCATTATAACTATATTCATATAACAAAATTACAGTAGTTTATAGTCATTTTTATTTGCTGTTAGTAATATATTTGTTTTCTGTTTCTCTTTTTTTAGTTCAAATTTTTTTTGTTATCTATCTTTTTTCTTTATGTTAAATCTGCAGAAGTATTTTTTAAAGTGGCACAAACACCCCATAAAGTTCAGTTACGATAGAGGTGGATGATGAATGTGGAGCAAATAATACCAAAGGCAAAAGGGCTTGAACACAACTGCATTTTCTATGTAAGCACCCAGGTGTTACACATGCCACCCGTACTCATTGGATATTCCTGAATTAAAGACTTATTAAAGATCACTAACACTGCAAAAGTACTATGATGCATTAGATCAGCATCTCTCTCCTAACACAATAGGACTGGAAATCCCTGTTATTAGAAACTAGAGCTGCCAGCCATAAAATTACAGTCCTCCTTGGAGGTACATTATCTGAGTGTCTGTCTAGTATCTAGTTATTTACAGTCTGTGTGAGACAAACACACAAGAAGGGAGAGCAAACTAACCTTATTCCCTCTGGAACTGCTTTATGTTACATTATTTTAATTGTTGTGAGCTGTCTTGGGTCATCTGTGGGGAGAAAGGAGGCATATAAAGGAAGGAAGGAAGGAAAGGAAAGGAAGGAAAGGAATGAACGAATAAAGAAATGTGAGCTGATCCTGCTCCCTCTGCCACTGCTTTACTTACAAGAAGCGACAGGTGTGAAGAGAGAATCTCTTTAAACATGAAAGGCCTTCAAGAAAGCCATTTTATGTAATTTCTTTCTTTCTAAAAAGGCCTTGCAGAAGAAAATATCTTTACCCATTTCAGCAATGTGTCCATTTGTCCTAAAAAAAATTCTGACCCTTTAAATAGAAAATAAAGTTATCCTAACCACTTATTTTAGAACTACAAATGAAAAACTTCGTTCTGTTGATGAGTAACTGAATTAAGCACTTTTGCTGGTGGTATTCAGTTAGTCAGAATAATCCAGTACTGTGAGTCTGAATGAACTATCGATTCTTTGGTTGCTTTGCGTGGTGAAATATTCTGAAGATTACATGCATCATCAGCTGCTTTTTCAACAAATATCCTGCTGTGCTTGAAGGAAGATTGGATCAGGAATGAAGCATTGGTTCGGAGTGTTTTGTTACAAATAAACATTTTTTCTTCTCCAAATTATTTTTACTTTTGGTTTTGCTGACCCAAGTTGTATGGAAGAGCTATAACAGGATATCCTAAAGATGATGTGGTTTTAGACATATTTTAATACAAAGCTAAAGAGAAAGTGGGGTTAGCCCTCCTTGGCCATTTTTTCGATTTGTCACACACCCTAATAGCAATTTCAGGAACATTTCAGTCAGGGAAATGACAGGTAGTTTAACTCTCCCCTCTCCCAATACCTCTGCCCCAATCACTTTTTGAGACACCTTTGTAGGAGAAATGATTTCATGCATCTCTTTTTTGTCCCAGTGAGTCCTGGGTGAATAATTTTAGGGGGACCAAGAGTCCATTATTAGTTTGGTCGGCAGCTTGGAGACCACGCTCCTGTGGGGTTTGTGGCCAAAGTGAGAAGGGTGTGCCCAACTGGCTAACTAGATTAATTTTAAAAACCAATTATTTACTTATTAATTATATTTAAACAATATCAACATGCTCTGCCACTGTAATGTTGTTATTTATGTTCTCTTATCAGGAGAAGCAGCAGTAGCAGGTGCTCCTCAGCCTTTCCCGTCTGCTCCATACTAGCAATTTACTGCTTGTTTTTACCTTAATTTTAGCTGGTTTAGGAGTTAAGCATTGTTTACTGCTTTTCTTTGTGTTTAAAAACTGACGTTCCTGAACTTAATTGCACAAGGAAGTCTTCAAGCATTGTATTATCTTCCTGGCTTCCTTCTGTGTTCCTTGGAGATTGTTATTTCCCCTATTACATGTCTTCAGGGTTATGGATTCTTTAGGCAGCTGGATACAAATAAATCAAAGCTGTGTTTTTCTGATGCCTAAATAGTCATTGGCCATCAAGATATAATGGGATATGAGAGTCTTCAGTGAACAAGGAAGGAAATTACATTTCAAAAAGTAAATATTGTGATTGAAAACTTTCTCATGTAATTAAAACAATTAAGGCTCAGAACTGCAGTTTTGCACAAAAAGAAAAGCAGTAAACAGTGCTTAACTCCTAAACCAGCTAAAATAAGGTAAAAACAAGATTGCTACCTTGTTGTGGTGAATGGGCTTGAGTAATTCAGAGAAGGTATGGGCTATGCTGCGCAGGGACACCCAAGACGGACAGGTCATAGTGGAGAGTTCTGACTATACGCGACCCACCTGGAGGAGGAACTGGCAAGCCACTCCAGTATCTTTGCCAAGAAAACCCCATGGATAGGAACAAAAGGCTAAAAGATACGACTCTGGAAGATGAGCCCCTCAGATCGGAAGGCATCCAACATGCTACTGAGGAAGAGCAGAGGACAAGTTCAATTAGCTCCAGAGCTAATAAAGTGATTGGGCCAAAGCCAAAAGGACGCTCAGCTGCGGACGTGCCCAGAAGTGAAAGGAAAGTCTGATGCTGCAAAGAAAAATACTGCATAGGAACCTGGAATGTAGGATCTATGAACCTTGGTAAGCTGGATGTCGTCAAACAGGAAATGGCAAGAATAAACATTGACATCCTGGGCGTCAGTGAACTAAAATGGACAGGAATGGGTAAATTAAATTCAGACAATTATCGTATCTACTATTGTGGGCAAGAATCCCATAGAAGAAATGGAGTAGCCCTCATAGTGAACAAAAGAGTGGGAAAAGCTGTACTGGGATACAATCTCAAAAATGATAGAATGATTTCAATAGGAATCCAAGAAAGACCTTTCAATATCACTTTGATCCAAGTTTATGCACCAACCACCGATGCTGAAGAGGCTGAAATGGACCAATTCTATGAAGACTTACAACACCTTCTAGAACTGACATTAAAGAAAGATGTTCTTCTCATTCTAGGGGACTGGAATGCTGAAGTAAGGAGTCAAGAGATAAAAGGAAGAACAGGAAAGTTTGGCCTTGGAGTTCAAAACAAAGCAAGGCAAAGGCTAATAGAGTTTTGTCAAGAGAACAAGCTGGTCATCACAAACACTCTTTTCCAACAACACAAGAGGTGACTCTACACATGGACATCACCAGATGGGCAGTACTGAAATCAGATTGATTATATTCTCTGCAGCCAAAGATGGAGAAGCTCTATATAGTCGGAAAAAACGAGACCTGGAGCTGATTGTGGCTCTGATCATCAGCTTCTCATAGCAAAATTCAAACTCAAACTGAAGAAAGTAGGAAAAACCACTGGGCTAGTCAGGTATAATCTAAACCAAATCCCTTATGAATACACAGTGGAAGTGAAGAACAGATTTAAGAAACTAGATTTGGTGGACAGAGTGACCAAAGAACTATGGATGGAGGCTCGTAACATTATACAGGAGGCAGCAACAAAAACCATCGCAAAAAAAAGGAAATGCAAGAAAACAAAGTGGCTGTCCAATGAGGCACTACAAATAGCAGAGAAGAGAAGAGAAAGAAAATGCAAGGGAGATAGGGAAAGTTACAGAAAATTGAATGCAGACTTCCAAAGAATAGCAAGGAGAGACAAGAGGGCCTTCTTAAATGAACAATGCCAAGAAATAAAGAATAGAAAGCGAAAAACCAGAGATCTGTTCAAGAAAATTGGGGAGTGTAGCAACCCCAGACCTACTGGAGTATCCCACCCTGTAGTTATGCTGCCACCAACCATTCGCTCTACCAAGTCACCCAGACCAGGAATGGATTTTAATAAACAAGAGAACAAGGTTTATTGAAAAAACAAACAGGGTAAATAAAAGGATCAGGTAAATAGGATACTGGAACTTGGTATAGTCCCAATCATACACATACAACAGATTGGTTCCCACGGAACACTTTAAGGTAACGCACAGACCCTGAACCTATCCGTTCTGGCTACCTAGATAGAAACCTGAACCTATCAGGTATGTACTATCTGACGAACAGTTGTACCCAGTCTGACCCACAGACTCCAACTCCACTTCTCCACGTCAGCTCTCTTACGAAGGACTTCCCCCAAATATATACAGTACAGCTCCTCCCCCCTGATGTCCCGCCTTCCACTCCCCATAGGATGGAACTTTCCCTCCAAACCCATGACAGACAGGTACCATCAGTGCTGTATGTGACAGGGAGATTAAAGGAACTTCTCATGAAAAGATAGACATAATAAAGGACAAAAATGGTAGGGACCTAACAGAAGCAGAAGACATCAAGAATTGCTGGCAAGAATACACAGAGGAATTATACCAGAAAGATCTGGATGTCATGGACAACCCAGACAATGTAGTTGCTGACCTTGAGCCAGACATCCTGGAGAGTGAAGTCAAGTGGACCTTAGAAAGCATGGCTAACAACAAGGTCAGTGGAGATGATGGCAGTCCAACCAAATTATTTAAAATCTTAAAAGATGACGCTGTTAAGGTGCTACACTCGATGTGCCAGCAAGTTTGGAAAACTCAGCAGTGGCCAGAGGTTTGGAAAAGATCAGTCTACATCCCAATCCCAAAGAAGGGCAGTGCCAAAAATGTTCCAACTACTGTACAATTGCACTCATTTCACATGCTAGCAAGGTTATGCTCAAAATCCTACAAGGTAGGCTTCAGCAGTATGTGGACCAAGAAGTCCCAGAAGTACAAGCTCGATTTCGAAGGAGCAGAGGAACTCGAGACCAAATTGCTAACATGCGCAGGATTATGGAGAAAGTCAGAGAGTTCCAGAAAAACATCTACTTCTGCTTCATTGACTATGCAAAAGCCTTTGACTGTGTGGACCACAGCAAACTATGGCAAGTTCTTAAAGAAATGGGAGTGCCT
This sequence comes from Pogona vitticeps, assembly GCF_051106095.1. Taxonomy (NCBI): domain Eukaryota; kingdom Metazoa; phylum Chordata; class Lepidosauria; order Squamata; family Agamidae; genus Pogona; species Pogona vitticeps. The sequence continues at coordinate 88,039,583 of NC_135784.1, forward strand.
GACCACCTTATCTATCTCCTGAGAAATCTATATGTGGAACAGGAAGCAACAATTAGAACTGGATTTGGCACAACTGATTGCTTCAAAATTGGAAAAAGAAGTATTTATTTATTTTATTTATTTATTTTATTTATATCCCGCCTATAAACAGTATAAATAATAAAACTTTACAAAGAAAGGAAAAAAAAAACCAGTGGGGAGGAAAGGAAGAAGAACATCAGGGATTGTCTGGAGGAAAGGCCTGCCGAAACAACCATGTTTTTAATTGATTCTTAAAGATACCCAGTGAGGGAGCCCCACGAATCCCAGGAGGTAAATTGTTCCAAAGGCGAGGAGCCACCGCCGAGAAGGCCCGATTTCTTGTCTTTTCCTTCCGGGCCTCCCTCGGCGTTAGGCTCCTCAGCCTCACCTCCTGGCTCGCTCGAGTGACACGGGTAGAACTTGGTGGGAGTAGGCGTTCCGCCAAGTATCGAGGCCCTAAGCCGTTTAGGGCTTTATACGTAAGCGTCAACACTTTGAAGTTGATGCGGAATCGGATGGGCAGCCAATGCAATGCGGCCAGAGTGGGTGAGATATGTTGGAGTTTTCTGACTCCACTGAGTAGTCTGGCCGCCGCATTCTGCACCACCTGTAGTTTCCGCAGCAGCCTCAAAGGAAGCCCCACGTAGAGCGCATTACAGTGGTCTAATCTTGAGATTACGAGCGCATGCACCAAGGTAGTGAGCGCCCCCACATCAAGGTAGGGCCACAGCTGGGCTATCCGCCTGAGATGAAAAAAGGCGGAGCGGACCACAGACGCCACCTGTGATTCCATGGTGAGCGCCGGGTCCAGATGGATCCCCAAACTGCAGACCCCATCCTTGGGGGACAGAGTCACCCCCCCAAAAGAGATGGAGTTTCCCAAATCCCCAATCCCCTCCGTCTTGTCCGGGTTCAGTCTCAGCCCGTTTTCCTGCATTCATTGCAGTACAGTCCCCAGGCAGCGCTGAAGGGACAGAACGGCATCTCCTGCGGTGGGTGGAAAGGAGATGTAGAGCTGAGTACCATCAGCATACTGATGACACCGAGCTCCACACCCCCTGATGACCCCACCCAGCGGCCTCATGTAGATGTCAATTAGCATTGGGGAGATAATCGACCCCTGTGGAACCCCACAGTTGAGGCTCCACGGGGCCGAGACTCTCTCCCCAAGCTGAACTCTCTGGGGACGGTCCTCCAAGAAGGAACGGAGCCAGGCCAATGCCAGAGCACCTATTCCCAACTCGGAGAGCCTCCCCAGGAGGATACCGTGGTCAATGGTATCAAAGGCCGCTGAGATGTCAAGGAGAATCAACAGGGACACTTTGCCCCTGTCGGCATCTCTCAATAGGTCATCACACAGGGCGACCAATGCCGTTTCTGTACCATGGCACGGCCTGAAGCCCGACTGAAATGGATCCAGGGCGTCTGTTTCATCCAGGAGCGCTTGAAGCTGATCGACCACCACCCTCTCGACCACCTTGCTTAGGAAAGAAACGTTGGCGACGGGTCTATAATTGCCAATTTCATCCGCCGCCAAACTATGACAAGGTTGTATATTGTCTCCCTGCTTATTTAACCCATATGCAGAATACATCATGTGAAAGGCAGGACTGGATGAATCCCAAGCCGGAATTAAGACTGCCGGAAGAAATATTAACAACCTCAGATATGCAGATGATACTACTGTGATGGCAGAAATTGAGGAGGAATTAAAGAACCTCTTAATGAGTGAAAGAGGAGAGCGCAAAAAGTGGTCTGAAGCTCAACATCAAAAAAACTAAGATCATGGCCACTGATCCCATCACCTCCTGGAAAATAGAAGGGGAAGATATGGAGGCAGTGAGAGAATTTACTGTCTTGGGCTCCATGATCACTACAGATGGTGACAGCAGCCACGAAATTAAAAGACACCTACTTCTTGGGAGGAAAGTGATGACAAAGCTAGACAGCATCTTAAAAAGCAGAGACATCACCTTGCCGACAAAGGTCCGCATAGTCAAATCTATGGTTTTTCCAGTAGCAATGTATAGAAGTGAGAGCTGGACCACAAAGAAGGCTAACCACCGAAGAATTGATGCTTTTGAACTGTGGTGCTGGAGGAGACTCTTGAGAGTCCCCTGGACTGCAAGGAGAACAAACCTATCCATTCTGAAGGAAATCAAGCCTGAGAGGCTGAGGCTCCAATACTTTGGCCTTCTCATGAGGAGAGAAGACTCCCTGGAAAAGACGCTGATGTTGGGAAAGTGTGAAGGCAAGAGGATGAGATGGCTGGACAGTGTCATTGAAGCAACCAACATGAATTTGACCCAACTCCAGGAGGCAGTGGAAGACAGGAGGGCCTGGCATGCTTTGGTCCATGGGGTCATGAAGAGTCAGACACGACTAAACGACTAAACAACAACAAACAATGTTTACTCACTCAGAAAGTGAAAATAAGTTAACTAGAAGCTGAATCGTTGATTTTTCTGTAGTACATTTGGGCACTAATTTTCACTTGCTTTTTAAATACAGTACATATATTTCCATGGGAGGGGGTTTTCAGGCCATAAATATTGTGTGGGGGTCCCATGTAGCTTGCAAGCTGCTTGGTGTCCATCCCTGCTTTAGGTAGCCCTTCAGATACCCTGTTTTCCTGAAATAAGACCTATCCTGAAAATAAGCCCTAGTATGATTTTTCAGGATGCTTATAATATAAGCCCTACTCCCCAAAATAAGCCCCAGTTAAGTGAAACCCTGCCCTCCATCATTCTATACAATGAACAGACTGAATGATGCTGTAAGAACTACTCGTATGTAATTGCTGCCTTCTGCCATTGCGTGTGAGTGCATTCTGTTATATTATTGTCTGTGGGAATTAGGCTTTGCTTCCAAAAACCTTGACATTTTAAAAGTATTTCTGTGGAAAATGAAGGCCGCTTTCAAAATAACATTTCAATGAGGCCTTTACCATCATCATCACCATAGGCGATTGGTAGCTGTCAGTTTGCAGGGAGAAAGCAGTCACATGGACCCTCCATTTATGATGAATCCTCAGATGGTTACTGTAATCTGCTTTTATTGCTCTCTGGTTATAAGTAATTTGAAGAAGATGGGTAACTTATTTGTTTAAAATATTTCTATGCCAGCCTTCTCCTCAAAGGGACCCAATATGTTAAGGAATTTTATGTATATGGTCTAATGACTGGCATACATATGGCAGAATCATTTTCTTTCCAGACATCTACAGCTGAGTAGCTGTTATAATATCCATGTGGGTGATGCAAAGCAGAGAGTAGGCAAATAAGTCAGTTACAAAGTCTTCTGTTTCAAAATTGGGTTCTGGTTTACTGTTTTTCAGAATTAAGGTTACTTTTCCAGGGTAGAAGACACTTCTCTTACTGGCAGGAAAATGCTGTCTCAAGTGAAAGAATGGAGACCCTAGTTGTTTTTTTCAGTACAGTACAGTGGGGTCTCGACTTACAAACTTAATCTGTATTGGAAGGCAGTTTGTAAGTCAAAAAGTTTGTAAGTCGAATCAGCATTTCCCATAGGAATGCACTGAAAACCAATTAATCTGTTCCGGCTGTTTTTGGTTCTTAGGTTGAGGGGCATTTCCCATAGGAACTAAGGCAAAGCCGGTTAATCCATTCCTACCACTAGGGGCAGAATTTCTTTCTTTCCTTTTAACCTAAGATGACTTAGGTTTAAAAAAAGGAAAGAAATAAGGGAGAGAAGGAGGGAACAGACACCTTTTCAACAGAACACCCTGAAAAGCACATTTTCAGCCAAGACAAGTACCTTCTGGAAAAAACCAAGCACCTTTCAGACAACAGATCACCTTGAAAAGCACCTTTTAAATCAAGACAAGCCAATACAAACACCTTTTGGGGAAAGGGGGGGCAGCAAAGGAGGGAGGGAACACCTTTTAAAAATCCAAAAATCAAAAATTAAAAAAGCGCCAAAAAATAAAAATACAGTCCGTACCGCACTGTACCAGGCAATACCAGCAGTACCAGGCAGTACCAGGCAGTCTGAAGACTGTCTCCAAATCCACTCTCAAAACGCTGGGAAGAGCGAGGAAGTAGATAAGCACCCTCTTCACTGGCCAACGGTTAACTGAAAGTTCAAACTTCATGCTTTCCCCACCTCAAACACTTTTTTTTGGTTTGTAACTCGAATCTAAGTGTGCAAGTCGAGTCAATATTTTTCTATCAGAGTGGTTTGTAAGTCGAAATGTTTGCAACTTGAGCCGTTTGTAAGTCGAGGGTTGACTGTAATTTCCAGAGTGGTAGCCATATGTCTTCTGTGAGAAAACCAACAAAGTGTATTGAGGCATCTTGAAAATGCTGACAAAAAAATTATGGGTTTTGTGGTCCTATATATTTGGTGTCCGTTTCTATGCTTGCCTGTTTAACATTACACTTCCTGTAGCTGATGAAATGAACTGTAGTTGACAACAACGTTGACCTTTTTTGCCATAAGATTCTTTGTTCTAATTCTGCTTTTTCTATATTTCTTCTAAATGCTCACAGATTAAGGCTCTATGGGTTTTTAACTGGTGGGAAGGTACAAGTAACACTGTTCAATAAATGAACAGAGAACAAGCCAACGCTGCTTGAAAGAGGAGTGTTTTTAATTTAATGCAGGAGTTTAGGAGGTGACCTTCTCTTCCCTTCCCGCAACACGTCTGTATAAAGTGAGGTTGGTGTGTTTCACAGGTGATCTTTTATGGATGTCCAGATGCACAGGCATGGTCAGCCGATGGACTTCCAGCTCTTGAACTGCAACTCCCAGCATCCCCCACCCTTTGCTTTGGTAGCTAAATAGAGTTGTAGTCCAGCACCAAATGTTGCCCAGTCACAGGTCTGGTGTGGTGTGCCTTTTATCAGCCTCTTAACAAGATGTTAAGATGCATGCCCTTAAAAAAATTGCTATTAACCATGGTCTTCAATTTTCAGTTTGAAAAGAATGAAAAATCTTCTGTAAAGAATCATGCATTTAGCTGTGAATTATTTCCATTTCTTTTCCAGGTTATATCTTAAGTGTTGTGCTCCTAACCTTGCCCAGACAACACCTGGTTCAACTTTACTTGTATTTTCTAACTGCAGTGTTGTTGTATGCTGGACATCAGATCTCCAGGTAAGCCTAGCAGGAACTGATATTCCCTCTATGCTTTTGTTGTTGTTGTTGTTGTTGTTGTTGTTGTTGTTGTTGTTGTTGTTGTTGTTGTTGTTGTTGTTGTTTTTCAAATATTAATTATATGCCATCAAGCTGATTCTAACTTGTGGTGGATATAAGCTATTCAGAAATGGTTTGCCAGGCCTCCTCTTGGTGGCACTCTGGGGTTGTGTAGCTTGTGCCAGACTGCACGGTGGGAAGGGCACATAGTCCTCTCAACCCCACATTTTCCAGGTGATTTCCTAGGAGTCCCTTAGCTCTGTATCCAGCCCAGTCCAGCCCACTGAACTGCACTAACTCTTGGTGTTCGTAGCTCTGTCAATATTTACAAGAGCATCTGTTTCTTAAATTTGTATCATCTAAGGATCTTAAGCCAGTGAATATTGTTTCCTACCACTCCATTTTATCCTGACACCAACCTTGAGTTATAGATTAGGGTGAGAGAGAGAGAGAGAGAGACCTGTAATAAGCCATTATCCTGTTAAAAATAATAATACAGTGGTGCCTCGCATAGCGAGGTTAATCCGTTCCGGATTAACCTTCGCTATGCTGAAGCATCGTTGAACGGGGCAGGGATTTCCATTGGAACGCATTAAACATGGTTTAATGCGTTCCAGATGGGCCAAATACTCACCGTTCAACGAAGCTTCGTAATGGCCGGCAGCCATTTTCGCGCCCTCGCCTCTCTTAACGAGGGCGCAAAAACGCTGCGCGTGGCCATTTTGGGCCATTTCCGGGCTTCCGGCGGCCATTTTGGCCGCCGAACAGCTGATCGTCTGGCTTCGTTTTGCGAAGATCGGTAAGCGAAACGCTTACCGGTCTTCGCAAAGCGAATTGTGCCCTATAGGAAAAACGTTAAGCGATCGCATTAGCGATCCGAAAAAACGGATCGCTGTGCGATTTCGTCGTTATGCGGTGCGCTCGTTAAGCGAGGCACCACTGTACTCGGATGGAATGGGAAAAAATGATGTGTAATGTAGTAGGTTGCTTCAGTGGTGGCCAGGCATAGGGTGAGGCACTTGAAGGAATGATCCTGTACTACAGAATGTCCTTTTTCCCATGACTAGACATATAAGCAGTGACTTTTAATTCCAGAAATCTTCCCTTTGAGAACAAGAAATTCATATATGGTAATGGCATGGGCAAAACCATGCTGAGCTGCTGTTGAACCACTAAAATTACTTTAGGCAAAGCAGTATATTAAGCCAAAGCATGATAATTGCTTGTGAACCTGCCGTTGGATTCATTATTCAACAGAAATGTGGGAAAGGGCAGCTGGGAAGGTGGCCAGAGCATAAAGTGTAAATGCTATGGCAGTTATTGTTGATATTTACATATTAGTTTGTAGTTTGGTCGCTAAGATAAGGATTTTACAGACCTTGAAGTCTGAAGCTAGATAATAGCTGAGAGTGGAGAATTGGCTATAATAAAGCTCTTATTTGCCTTCTGAATGTCTCTGCTTATATTCAGCTCTTTCAAGAAGGATTTAGCTCTTAATTTAGACTATGAGTTGAAGCTGACAAACTTTTTGTTGCAGATTTTTGAGTGGAAATAAATGGAATCTAGAATCGGAGCCAGTTCTTTTCAGGGTTCTGTGTGGTCAAATTGGTATTTTAAAATGTTGTCTGGAAAATAGTCTGTTGACTTCCAAAATCAACAGAATTTCTCTTCCAGCAAATGTTTTGGAACTGAAACTAAAAAGTAAATGGTTTTAGAAACAAGGCAGTTCTGCTAATTATACTGTTGTATACAAGACAGAATTTTAAAATGAATACTCGCAAAGTAAGTTGAGAAAAAATGTGACTTCTTTTTCTTTTCTGGCTTTTTCAAGAACTCCCTAGGTAATATGTTTTAATACTTTCTGTCCTATTTGAAACTGGGCCCATTTTTCTTCTTGGTCACATAATCTATTCTCAGGTGCTAGGCTCATCACCTAAATGAGTCCCAGACTCACCACAGTCTTTCCATCACTCTCCTCATCTGCTATGGCCATAAAGCAGAGATTAGAAATATTTGCTTTTGTTTTTGACAAACCACAGTTTATTATTTTATTTTATCATGAACGAACTATGGTTAGTTTTAATACTGGTTTGCTTAGACAAGTGAACAGTAGATGAGAATATTTAAATTTAGCTTATATTCATGAGCCGTAGTTTGGGTTATTCACAGTTTAGGGTTCAGACTTAACAATAAATTGTAGTTACCTGAAAACTTAAGATTCCCTGGCTCTGCTGAGGGTGTGGGGGAGAGAACATGAGACTTATGTTTATTTACTGTAATGTAGAAGGGGTAGCCATGTTAGTCTGTGAAAGTGTTATAGATAAAGGCAAAATAGAAACAAAAAGTTAAAAAAGACAAAAATATGGTGATACCTTGAAGACTACCCTGTTTCCCCAAAAATAAGACAGGGTCTTATATCAATTTTTGCTCCAAAAAACGCATTAGGGCTTCTTTTCAGAGGATGCTTTATTTTTTTCATGTACAATCTATGTTTATTCAAATACAGTGGTACCTTGCAAGACAAACGCCTCGTGCCACAAAAAAACTTGCAAAACGCAAGATGGTTTTTCCTATGTCTGTGCTTCGCAATATGATTTTTTTCCCGTCTTGCAGTGATGCTTGCAAGATGAAAAAATAGCATTCGTCTTGCGAGGTGTTTCATAGGAATGCATTGAAGGCAATTTCAATGCATTTGTATGGGAAGCCGCGCTTCGCAAGATAATCATTTTCACGATACGAAGGGACTCACAGAATGAATTGTTTTTGTCTTGCAAGGCACCACTGTACAGTCACGTCATCTTCTTCTGGTTGCTGCACAATAGTGGAGGGTGGGCTTTCACTTAACTAGGGCTTATTTTGGGGGTAGGACTTATGTTATAAGCATCCTGAAAAATCATACTAGGTCTTGTTTTCAGGTTCGGTCTTCTTTTCAGGGAAACAGGGTAACTCCTATATTTTTTTATGTGAGCTTTTGTGGGCATGTCCACTTCATCCGATGTCTCATGAAGTGAAACTTTCTACAAAAGCTCACATTAAAAAATATAGAAATTAGTGTTTAAGGTGTGACCATATTTTTTTAACCTTTTATTTCTATTTTGCATTGACCTATAATTCATTGTAATGGCAACCCATATTTACCATTAATCTACAGCCAGTTAATAAAAGGAAAGAAATCTGTGTGGCCCTTGTATGTAAGCCAAAGACAAGGGTGGGCAATGCCTTTACTAGACCACTAAAATCTCACACAGAGAGACTGTTGTTGTTGTTCTTGTTTTACTCTAAACAAGTCTTCATCAGGTTGTGCATTACTGAGTGATTCAGAAAAGAAGTTCCAAACTCCATGGATCGATGTGTGGGCCAAGTCCCTTGTTTACAGCAAGCTCCAAAATGGGGGCTACCGAATATGCTCAGAGATGGTAGGTTTCAGATTGGGCAAGGAGGATTAGAATAATTCAAACATGGTTAGACCAAGAGCTGCCAGTCTGTCAGTACCTCACCTCAACCCACAGTGCCTTATATGAAAATATATGGGGGAGGCGGGTTGCCTGCTATACAGAGGCACACGGAAGCATGTTAATATGTCTCTTCTGTGTCTGGAAATACTTTTTGGTTTTGTCAGCCTGTTTTGATAAAGCTGTTCTTGCCGAGGTTCTGCTAACCTCATGTAGAGATTACATAGTAAGTGTAATACTCAAAAGTACAGTGGTGCCTCACTTGACGAGGATAATCTGTTCCAGCAAAATAGCTGTAAAGTGAAATCCTCATCAAGCGAAATAAAAAAGCCCATTGAAATGTATTGAAAACCACTCAATGCATTCCAATGGGCTAAATACCTCAGCGTTCAGCGAAGATCCTCCATAGGGCAGCCATTTTCCAATGCCTGTGCAGCGAAAAATCCATCCTAAAGCACAGCGGGGAGCCATTTTACACAGTGGGCGGCCATTTTGAAACCTGACAATCAGTTCTTTTGATAGTCGTAATGTGAAGAATTGGTTCCCGAAACAGGGAACCGATCGTCGGGAAGCAAATTTTGCCCATTAAAACATTGTTTTGCGATCGCAAAAGCGATCACAAAAACCTCATTGTCAAGCGGATTCGTCGTTATCAAAGTATTGACAAAATAGGACATGCTCAGAAGTCTGCCTTCAGCAGTCATGTTGATCCCAAGCATTTGCCAGTTTCTCTTTTATCACAGCTTTATTCACAGTGGAAACCTGGCTCATTCATTAAGCTTTTTAAATGTTGAATTTTCTTTTTCTGTCAAGGTAGTGCCATTTTCCTCTCCATACCACACTTTCCTATTTTTCCCTAATTATATATATATTTAGATCATCAGTCTCTTTTTATACCCCATAATTGTTACTTTTCCAAAAATAGTCTCTGATGTTTCCCTCTCAAATTTCAAACATTTTGTGGCAAGAGAGTTGCTTATTTTTCTGCCCAGATGCCTTTCTCCTTGTTTACTTGTTTACTTCTAGTGATGTGGCCTCTTCCTCAGCCTCACAGGTTTGAAATTGATCTTAACTATCCATGTCTTTTTGTGAGACCAGCCCTTCCTTTTCAAAACTCCAGCCCTTTCTCACTTTCACTTTTATACATCCTCGGCCTTGCTCACTTTCCTTACTCCTTATATTGTTCCATCCAATTCAGCAGGTGAAGACCTCTTAAAATGATCTCCTACAATAGGTTATCTCCCATTTTGGATAATTCTATTTAATGCTTGTGGTTTCCTTTCTTGTTCCCTTTTGTGCTTTATGAAGGACAATCTGATCACCATCTATTTGTCCTCTTCCTCTCTTCATATCTTCTTTCTTCTTTCTTTATCATGCCAGATAGCTCTTTTCTGTCTTTTTTTTTCCAAAGCAAATTTGCTGTTTATATGGTAACCCTGTCTCCTCTATGCATGACGATGTCAACTATTTTGGCATCTAATAATATGTATAGGTGTTAGAAAGAAAGAAGCAACCCACACTGGAATTGTGGTTAAACTTGTGTGCTTGTTTTAAAAGAGTCCTCTCGTCTTAAAGTGGGAGCACAATCAGGCCCCATTCATTCCATATAAAGGCAAGGATGCTGCTGCCTTCCTACATGCAAAATTCAAGCACCTTTATCAGTTGGTAGTATTACTCACTGTGCATAATGATGACTGGATTTACCATTGTCACTGCTGAAGAATAACATTTTGTCAGACTGTGTCTGAAATATTCGTGCATGGACCTGATGTAGAACATTATAAGTTTCTTTATTGATGATTTGAATTGAATCTTCAAACACACTGGCAGGGTGGGTTAGGGGAAAGATACATTTCACATCATCCTCATCTCTGTTGCCCAACTAAGCTTCTCCCAAAGGTCAGGGCGCCCTGCTGCATAATGTGGCATAAGGAGGAAGAAGGGGATGGCTGAAGTTCAAGCAGAGGCACCACTGAGGAAGGGCAAATCCTACTTCCAGAAGGTGACACTGTCCAATTCTGGCAATTCTTCACATCCTCCTCAAACTATCTGACTGCTAAGAAGTTTTTTTTTCCCCTCAAGAGGCTTAGATAAATAGATAACCCCTTGAACCTACATTTCTCAGGATCCAAACCTGCATAGCATGTAACAGTTCCATTGGCTGAAATCCTGTTGCTTGGTGTAGAAAGCCACAACTAAAGTAGACCTGTCAATTTAGAGTGTCAACTCCACTATAATTTCTATTGATTTCAGTGGGCCTACTCTTTTTCTGACTTCCTACACGAGACAACAGAATTTCAGCCATTAAGTGCATGCCCTGTGTATTTCCGTTGGGGTTTGCCCCCCTGATTTTTACATTTTCTTCTAGCAAGGTTACTACTCTCTGTCATTGTTAGTTCTTGCCATCTTTGTATAGCCTCTGTGGGCAGATAACGGACTTACCTGTTTCACACATCCGGGAAAATGTATGGGGTCATGCTCACAAGCTGCCAGTTTGAGTGGTCAGGCTGTGGTCTGTGTATGAGTTAGTGTTAGTTGTTGAGCAGACCAAAGAAGCAAGGAAGTTTTGTTTGCTTCCCAGAGGATGGTATCTGGGATAGCAGAGGCTGGTTTGCCAATCTCTCCACTGCCCATGATCTCTGGGACACAGTGCGGGGTTTGCAGAGCCTCTTCCTCCTCCTTGTGAACTCTTACCTGCAATAAAGGGCAGGGTTATGCTCAAAGACTTCATTAATGCATCCTTGGCTGCAGTATCATGCAGTTCTTTCCACCACCTCTTTTACATAATAGCGTTATGCCTCCATGAGGCTGATCAGCAACCTATTTGCAATAACAGGGTAAAAGAAGTGCTAATGAAGCAAGATGTATATTTTTTAATATTAAATCCATGTGTTCAAGTGCTCCTTAATGGCAGTTTAATAAGTAGCGCTATTATTTAGCTAATTTGGAGTGCAGTTTAGCTGTTGCTATACTGGAAACATCATTTAGTGGCTTTTCCTGAAATATCTAAAGGAGTTTTGCATGTATTATTGCTGTAATGGCTATTACAATGAGAGAAGAGTGCTGGATGCATGGAACTGGAATGACAAAGTATCCTGATCCATATAGCATAGGGATGTGGATTTTCTCGAGCCAGTATTGATCCCCTGTGTTATACCTGTTTGTTACAGATATGAGTATGGCAGTGGTTGCCAAACTTTTTTGACTGTCTTATTATTGAGAGTCAGCTCAGGATCCCAGTTTTGGGCAGACTCAGTAAGATCTCAGTTTTTAGCAGTGAGCTTGTTTCCTTTCTGTGCACTGGCCGTTTCTTTTCTGGCTTCAGCAATGCTGGTAGCTGAAAGTCCAAGGATATCTGAAGAGCCACATGTTCCTCAGCCTTTGTTTAAAAGCTCTGCAAGGCATGATGGGGAGATCTAGGCTTGGTGCTAGAAAGAACACAGGAAGCCTCCATTGTAGGGGTGCATTCTGGGGCAGAGGCATGTGAGGATCTTCCTGCTCAGTTGCTGTTGCCTTCATTTCAGAAGGCATGATTATCCACAGTAGAATTTCTGAAGGTTTTCTTATACAGTGGTGCCTCGAAAGATGAATTTAATTCGTTCTGTGGTTAATGTTGTCTTGCGAAAAATTCATCTTGCGAAACGCGTTTTCCCATAGGAATGCATTGAAATCTAATTAATGCGTTCCTTTGGGTAAAAAAAGTCAGAAAAAAAGTCAAATTTGGTTTACAAAGGGTTTATTAAGTGCTCTTTAAAGCCATAAATATTGTGCAGATGATTTTAAAAATTTCAGTCAAAAAACTTTAACTTTTTAAACATCATAGAAAAATATTTACAAATCAGCAAACATGAGGCAGGAACAAAAAACGGAAACCATTCTTGTTGCGAAGCACGGCCATAGGAACATTTGTCTTGTGAATCATCAACCACCCCGCCCCCCCCATTGCCCAAACCATTTGTCTTGCGAGTTTTTTGTCCTGCGAGGCATTTGTCTTGCGAGGCACCACTGTATGTAGACAGCTTTTTTGAAGGGAAAGTTGGTCCTTCATGTACATAAGCCCCAAGCCATCCAGGGCTTTGAAGGTACGCGCCATCGCTTTGACTTGTGACTGGAGATGGACAGACAGTGATGGAAAGGGACCAGCAGTCAGATGGCCAGTCCCACTGAGCAAAATAACTATATTTTCTAATGTACATTTGACTAACAATACAATGGGCAAAATTCTCTTTTGTAACTTTGCACCTGGCATGACTTGGATCAGGCACCTGAAAAATGTAATTTGTACTAATTAAAAGCTTCCTCCCCCCCTTTTTTTAAAGGTTATCAGGCTTTGTAGGACTCCTTTTTTGCCCTGGGGAAACCTTTGGGAGCCTCAGGACAGAGAGGGCTAAGTAAAAAAATTGCTGCTGGATCACTGCACATTGTATGCCATTGCGATGGGGATTGCTCACCACTGGCAATCTGGCAGTAATTCTTCACTTACAAGACTCCCGTCACCATCCTTGAACTCCCAAAGGTTCCCCAGGTCAAAAAAGGAGCCTTAGAGAGTCTCAGAATGTAAAACGGAGGTGCAGGGGAGAAAAATGAAGCTTTTGATTATTGGTTTCCAGCATCCAATCCGAAAGTTATGCCCAAGATTAGATATCTGAAGTTAGAAGTCTCATTGAATGCCATGACATGCCAGACAAAAAATAAATAAATGAAGGTGACAACAATGTTGTGGCACTTTAAAGGCTAATTGCTATATTTTAATGTGAGCTTTTGTGGCCATGGCTGAAGAAGTAGACTACTTTATTTATTTTTTAAAAATTGTTTTGCTTTTGCCTAACTTGCCAGCACAGACTAACATGGCTACCTCTTCTAAAACTACAGCTATGAATTCCATGAGGCTTGCCGAGATCTAGGCAGTTACAGTATAGGATTGCAGTCTCAATCAAATTTCTGAATACTGCTCAACAGCAGCCCCACGTACAGCTGCAGTCATTTCATTTGGATAATAGTGTTAATATTCCTCTTCTTTTGGGAGAAATTAAAAAAAAAAAACAGGGGTAGGGAATAAAAGTGCTCATAGGAAATCCTCCCTGCCCACCCCCAAAATGGATTTCCCGAATGTGAGATCACTGACTCTTAGCTAAAGGAACACACAGAGAAAGTGTGTAATAAGGAGGGAAGAAGGACAACATGTACCACCACAACCGATTTGCTAGATTTTTTTGTGTCGTCTCATGCATTTTAATTTCAGGTTGTGACCTAAAGAGAGTCACTTCAGCATAATCTCCATGTACTTGTGTCAAGTCATTACTTAAATATCTGCAGTGAAGTAGCAAACGTGTCACAGGTATATGGAAGAAATGCTTGAAGTGTGTACTACTTCAGAATACTTCAGTTTGGTCATGTAGAAGATAAACGTAATGTGTGGCGAGTGCATAAGAAAACACTGCTATTGAGCAAACCTAGAGTATTTCCCTCTCCATCTCTGTGATTGGCAAAGGTCCAAGAACAGAATTAGAGTTGGCTATGCAGTTGGCTATGCAGGATAAATGGACTAGAGAGACGCCTGCATAAACAAGTAATAAAATTAATATTGTATCTCTCAGTGCTGAATAGAGACAAAGGTTGGTATCTCTCTTGGTTTATAGCTCATAACTGTTCCATCAGTTGTTTGGTTTAATGGTTATATTGCTCTGTTTTTTGCAAGCCAGGCTTTTGAAGATCACATTCTTCTCTCAGGGGTGAAGATCAAATTTCACAATCTAGTACCACAAATTTTCCCCCTCATTTGTTTGTCCCTCATTGGAAAAACAGACTTGGGGGAGTGAGCTGTAATCTTAAACAGCATAGAGGGTTGCTAAAGAGGCATGCGCTCAGTACTCTTCCTGCTAGCTGTTTTGTTGTTCAGGTTGATCTCCATTCATAGGGAAATAATGTATAGATCACAATTTTCTGTCAAAAGAGAGGGAAAAAAACTTGAGAGGTGTTAATGAGGGTTAACATGAGAATGGTTCAACAGCATCTTACTGTTCTGTGCTTAAAATTCTAGCCTCCTATACATGTTTTCCCTTAGATGTAGGAGAGAGAAAGGTTCTAGAACTATACAGTGGAACCTCTACGTACGAACTTAATCTGTCCCAGACGATGTTCGTTAGTTGAAACGTTCGTAAGTAGAAGCTCCATTTCCCATAGGAATGCATTGAAAACCGATTAATCTGTTCCGACCGAAGAATAAAAAATACCCCCCCAAAAAAACCACTGCAAGTCCCTGGGGCTGCAAAAAAACAAAACAAATCCAAAAATAAACAAATATAACCCCACCAGCCCAATCCCACCCTGAAAAAGACAAAAAAAAAATTAAAGAAGCAAAAGGCAGCTCCTTACCTCCATCGCCGTGACCGCCGCTGCCAGGAGGCCTCCTGGGCTCCAGCTGCTGCTGCCAGGCCAGGGTGTCTCTGAGACTTTCTCAGGGCTCACTGCAAGTGGTGCCTTTCTCCCCCACTGCGCAGCACGCTTTCTTCGCCACCATGGCGCTTGGGACGAGCCCCGGGAAAGCCTGCGGCAGCAACGCTGGAAGCCCGGGAGGCTGAGCCTCCCTTTTCCTAACCATTGAGGCGAAAGAGCTACAAAGAAGCAGCGTCTTCGCCACCAACGGTTAGCAAATTTAAATTTCCCGCCCTTTTCCCCTGCCTTTTTTTCATTCGTATGTTGAAGCTCCGTTCGCAAGTAGAAGCAAAATTTTGCGAATGGAGCTCTTTGTAAGTTGGATTGTTCATAGGTAGGGATGTTTGTAAGTAAAGATTCCACTGTACACAGTATAAAAGATTGTATGTAATGTGGAAGAACTGACTGGAAAAAAATATGGCTTCAGATGTTTCTGGACTGTCAGTTCTAGCCAACGTGATCAGGAGTGCTGTCTTCCCTTGTCTTGTCCAACCCTTTTGGTTTCAAAGCTTCTTTATTTGAAGCTGCAGCACCTTCAATATTTAATATTTTTGATTGGGATACAGATGTCATATTTACATGAAAGTTGCTCTGCTTGATGGTAGAGCAGTAGTTTCAATGTTTGTGCTCCTACTCTCAAAACAAGAAGAAAGCATGAGTCATAAAGCTGATTTTTTTAAAAGAAAAAAATAAGTTTGACATCATTTTCAAAAATATAATAGGATGGCTGAGCTAGTTGCAAACATCAGGTTTTTGTAATTCTCTTTTCAATGGCTGGCGTTCAATTTGAATAAATTTCTAGACTTACAAAAGACACGGCATATGGTTTAATTTACAAGAAGAAAAATTCAAAGATGAGCTCACTTACAGATTCCCTGAAGACTGCTTCACATAGAATGTTTTGCTGAATGTTTCTAGAGTAATTTGTTGGCAAAATGAGTATATCACCATTTCTAAAGACTGAGCGACCACCACTTTTTAGGATGCTTGGATGTAAGAGTGGTTTCCAGACATGCACAATTGTGGTGAAATAGCCAGCTGTATAATTTTTCCTCTTAACATTGACCAGGTTCAGATATAATCATCTTGGACCAAAAAGCTGTAGTTGCTCTGAAAATAAATGATGTGCCTGCTCTCATGCTCCCTTTTTCTTGCTTTTCACTGCCTTAGATGTTGATATCTTGGTTTCATTCCTCGACTAGTAAGCAGAAATTAAACAGCAATTATTGTGGTTCATGCATAGCAGGGGTGGGCAATTAATTTCTGTAGGGGGCCACAAGAAAAATCTGAACTGTGTTTGGGGGTGGGTAGTAATAGGCCCCCAATTTGTGGGTAGTAATAGACCCCCATTGGGTGAGGTCCTGTGGTGAATGAACTACAAGACTGAACTTTTTAGGGAGTTAACTATGCCAGCCTTTTAATTCGTTCACCACGGGGGGGGGGGGGACCCAACACTGAACTAACTCACCTGTCCTTCGTTCCCCCCGCGGCCTTCCTCTCCAACAGTCTTCTATCCTGGGCAGGTGATGTGATGTGCCATCATGTCGCCTGTGCAAGGATCTCTTCTGGCAGCCTGCGGCTCAACAGTAACAGCGAAAACTTGCAAGATCCCAGCGTCGGATCTCACAAGTTTTGATTACTGCTGTGCTGGGTGATCGGAGCTGGAGCTCCGGCTCACTCAGCGGTGATGGGCGGACCGGACAGGAGCAGCGACAGGCAGGCCAGACAGGAGCGCCTCTTGGGCTGTATGTGGCCCGCGGGCCGCACTTTGCCCAGGTCTGATGTATAGTAATTGCATTTGCAAGCTGCCATATAAGTGTTGAAACTGAGCACACAAAGGGAGGAGTGTACAAAGTGAGCAGGCAAGCACATGATTGGTTTTCTGTACATGCTTGTATGGAAAATTCACAAAGCCCTGTAGTGCTAACAAGGGGAGAAGGTAACAGTTCAATTTGCTGGAGGAATAATCCATGAAAATCAGTTTGAACCTTGAAGTATTTTCTGTGTGAAGTTAGCACATGCCTGGCATCATTTTCCCTCTCTATAAAGCAAAACTGCTTACAGAGAGTGGTCTTTCATCTATAAAGTTAAAAGATTATTCACCTCCATTTTTAAAAGGTATGCTAATATATTTCATTGTGTTCTTCAGGGATTATGTGAGGAGCGAACTGGAATCTGGCTATGAAGGGCCAATGTATTTAGAACCTCTTTCCATGAATCGTTTTATGACAGCCTTAATTGGTGAGTATCCATATATATTGTTGTCTTCCAAGAAATAAAGTCTGCTGCTATTTTGGAATAACATACTGTTGCTTAGGACATTTAGTAATAAAACTATATCACCAAAAGCATAACTAGTCTGAAGAACATTTTCTTCTACCTTTGCTATAATGGACCGCAACTGCATGTTACCTTTTTGAATACTAGAAAGCTGTAATAAAGGAACGATTTGCACAGTTCATAAGCCATGTTGGGATTTTGCCCAATTTGCCTCAGTCTTCGGCAAACGTTTTGTTCAGTCATCTTTAAAAGGGTGTTCCTTGTTTGCTCATGTTTCTTCTTCTGCCACACTGTGATCTCAGCTCAGCTGTGTGGAGTGAACACCAGGTACTATAGCAATAGTCCCCATTTTGGGGAGGGGGACTTTCATTCCACCTCACCTCTCATCTGCCACCATCCAAACCCTTTTCCATAAATTAAAAAAAAATGTCCTCATCTCTTCTGACTCATGACAACCCTGCTAGGGTTTTTGAGGTATGTGAGATGTTTACCCCACACATACCCAATGATTTTGGTTTTGGTTTTTATTCATTTTTCCTTAGGTAGGGGATTTTTTATGGCCAAGTGAGGATTTTTTTGGGGGGTGTTGTAGGTTTTTTGGGCTGTTTGGCTGTGTTCTGAAGGTTTTTTTCACTAACGTTTCACCAGTCTGTGTGGCCGGCATCTTCAGAGGACAGGAGTCAGAACTCTGTCCGTGCTCTGACTCCTGTCCTCTTAGGATGCCGGCCACAGAGACTGGGCGAAACGTTAGGAAGAACAACCTTTAGAACACGACCAAAGAGCCCAAAAAACCCACAACAACCATCAGATCCTGGCTGTGGAAGCCTTCGAGAATTTTTTTAAAAATTCCTTTGGGGGAGATAATACATTATTATTCATTTTCATAGGGATAGGGGTTAAGATACAAATAGGGGGTCAACTAAGAGGGGAGGAAAGGTAAGAAAGGGTAAAATTCCAGAGAGCGAAAAGTAGTCTTACATCTGCTTATACAATTGTATTAAAAGATGGAAATCATACAAAGAGGGGAAAAATATTATAACAATTTTCCATAATATTTATCATTTCTAATCTTCCATTTTCTTGGACTTTCTCTTTCTTTTTATCTTTAGGTTTACTAGTTTTATAGGTTTAATATTATTCTGCCATCCTATATCTATTGTTCTAAATTGCTCTATTGCTCTAAATCACTGTTATAACCATTAGTTTGTGTTTATTGTATCATCTACAGTGGGGTCTTGACTTGAGAACTTAATCCGTATTGGAAGGCGGTTCTCAAGTCAAAAAGTTCTCAGGTCAAATCTGCATTTCCCATAGGAATGCATTGAGAACCATTTGATCCGTATCTGCTCTTTTCCGTCCATAGAAACTATGGGAAGCTGCTATTCCGCCTTCGGCCACTAGAGGGGGATATTTTGTTTCTTTTTGTCTTAGGTCAAGAAAGGTTCAGGGAAGGCAGGGAAAATACAGTCCAGGCAGTACCAGGCAGTCTGAAGACTCCCAATCCACTCTCTAAACGGTGGGAGGAGTGAGGAAGCAGACAGGCACCCTTTTCACTGGCCAACAGTTAACTGACAGTTCAAATTTTGCACTTTCCCTGCCTCCCACGTGGTTTTTTTTCAGTTCGTAACTCAAATCTAAGTATGTAAGTCAAGTCAATATTTTCCTATGAGGGTGGTTCTTAAGTCAAAATGTTCTTAACTCGAGCCGTTCTTAAGTCAAGACCCCACTGTATTCCTTCACCAAAAATACCTTCTTAAATTTAACAATGTTTATCTCCACTACTCTATCTGCATATTCTAACCAATATTTTCTGCCCCTCTTATTATGTTGTCTTTCTTTTTTCATCTTATGGACCACTCATCCATTCTCAAGAGCTTCATCCACTCCATATATTGTCTCCTTTGCCTCATCTGCCACAGCATGAGTCCCATCATCTCGATTCTTTTCCTTTTCATATCGAAGCTCATAGTAAACTTTGCTATTTGCTGCACTTCTGCTGTTGGCATCCCCATAAGGGGGACTGACAAACTGGCTCACTGCTGCCTTGTATCTTCACATTTTTCTTCTAGAACCTTCTGGGGTTTAAGAATAAAATTGTCTGGCTCTGTGTGTGGTTTTAAAAGATTGATTCTCTGTCGTAGTTTCATTTCTTTCTCTGTCTTCACTGTAAATTCCATTTGTGTCCCTGTGTCTTTAATTTGTTCAAATAGCTGTTCCATCTCTGTTTTCATCTGGTGCAGTCCATTAAGTATCTGGATGTCTTTCTAGCAGGTAGTGACCACAGTAGTTACTCACAATAGTAGCTTGGGGCAGAAGGTTGGCAGGAGGAAGGGCTTTTCCCAAGACTGTTTCTGGCTGCTTCACAGATTTCAATCCATCAGTAGTTTATACAGTAGTTATATTGTCCTGTGGGCTCGGGTTTTATTACCACAATATAAGCAAAACTGTTTTTTCTCCCTCCCTCTTCCTTTCTCTTTCAACCAAGCCTCAAATGAAAGGGGGGGGAGTGTTTGCTGGTCTGGCCAGATATAAGTCTAGTCACTTTCTCTTGCAGATTACACCCAGTCTCTTCACTGTATTAGGTCCTTAGCAGTTCCATATGTAAAACAAGTCACTTCAAGTTTGGTGAAGATTGTTTTTCCAAAATCCTCCTGTACTTTTCCGCTCTCTGTCTTGGGGCATTCAGAGTTCTGTGCCAAAGAGTCCAATCCAAGAATCTCCTGGGCCACCTCACTTCTCAGTCAGGTTCTGTTGCTTCAGACTTTCACTTCTCCTAGCGAAAGTCCTTCCCCCCCCAAGTTTGGAGGGGTCGAAACCGAATTGTATCGGTCAGTTTCAGGAGCCTCCCGAAATCCGACCACTCTCGCTGCAACAAAGCCCTGTTGAATCTGACCAAGTGAGGATTTTGACTCCAGGTGTTGTGAGCCTTAGTCCAGCACTTTGTCTTCAACAGTGTATTGCTTTTCTCTAGAACAGTGGTTCCCAGCCTTGGTTCCCCAGATCTTCTTGGACTGCAACTCCCAGAAATCCAGGCCAACACAACTATTGGTGAAACTTTCTGGAAGTTTTAGTCCAAGAACATAAGGGGACTCAAGGGTACCTAGAAGGTGCAAAGGCGATTTTTTTTCAGTGGAGATAAAATACAGACAAATATTTTGAGGGTGGAGAGCTTGGTTCCAGTCTTCTTAAGGACCAGGGGTGGGCAGATGAGGGCACTCAGACATGGGAAAATTATCTACTCCTGGTTTACTGTGTATGAAGCATCCTAACTGTTGAGTTGTTTAGTATGCTGCTGCTTAAAAATTAAATGATCGATTGAAATTTTTCAAATAACTTTCCAATCCACAATAACTAAATATCCTAGTCATCTTATATTTCAGCACAGAACAGAAATATAAATATTATGAAAATGAATGAGCGAACTCAGTTCTTTATAGAAAGGAAAAATCAATTTCAGCTGGTTCAAAGAATTTGCTAGTGTACTCCAGGGACTGCTTGTTTCACAAATATATTTTTTTGTTGTGTCTTCAACTTGACTTTTAATGAGCCATCTTTCAAAAGGGAAAAATGTTGCAGCCCTACAGCTTCAAAGCCATTTGTCTGCTCCCCTTCATGGGAATGGTTTGGTCGGCTTGACTAGGAGTCAGTTGGCTTGACATGTATTACCCTCTGACAATACATTTTTTAACAGCTCACTTACCGTAAATGTGGCATGTGGCCTTCCTGAAGAAGCCTCACTTTTCTGGGTTTTGTTTTGTTTTGTTTTGTTTTGTTTTGTTTTGTTTTGGTACTGATAGATATTTGGTGCTTTTTGAGGAAGGAGCTGGAAATTTGAAAGTTTTCTCTGCAGAATCTGTTCTCATGCAGCAATGAAAGGTGACACTGCTCTCCTTTATGAGCTAATTTCTCAACACCCACTGCTTCTGGCCTTATGAAAACAAAAGAATAGGGACATTTGCAATTTTGAAAATGTGTAATTATTTTTTTTCAGTTTCACAAATGTATTTTCCCATCCATTTTCCATCTTACATTTGCTGAGATGTACATTTAGTTAAGAGGAAAACATCAAATGTACTTGGCATTAAGAATAAAAAGGTTGTATGGTCTTTCAACCATTACTGGTTTTGTGAGAGTTTACTGATTTGACTGAGGGTCAATTGAACTTCTCACCTTGGGGTAGGGCATGGGGTGATTATGAAATGCCATCAGCTCTAACTTTTATAAACTTCCAGTTACTGTTTATTGGACTCAGGGGCTAATATGTTGATTCACATTACCAGGAGCCTTTGTATGCATTTTCCCTTTCCTTAAATAAAGTTTTTCCCCATTGTTTATTTGAATCAGCTTCATAACCTTGGTTCTACCCTTCTTTCCAAAACTGGTAACACTGCAACTGGTTACCTTGTGCTAAGAGTTCTGAGTTTTAGCTTGTCATGGTGCAGTTCCTAGGACTCTACAAAAAACAAAACCAGACCAAAAAAAAAAAACTTTTGTTATTATTACATCATGGCAACCTGGGCTAACTGCACCCTGCACCATTGTCCATGCATCAGAGAATATGCAGAAACTCCCTACCACCACATACCAACTGCCTTTGGTCCTTTTAAGGAGAAAGACGGGGTAAAAAATATTATGAATGAGTGAATGAATGAATGAATGAATGAATGGCTCTGTCCATTGCAATGTTCAGGCTCAGATCTAGATTAGCACCTACTTGTTTGTCTAGATTGGAACCCGAGCAGCTATCTCAATGGGACCATTGCATGAGTGGTGAGGTTCAGAGCTGGCTGACAAGGAAGCTGTTTACATGCAGCAGTTCTGCTGTGTGGTCAAGAAAGTTTCCAGCGTCACCACACACGCACGCACGCACACACGCACACGAGCGCACACACACACACACACACACATACATACACACACACAGAGTCTCTTTCTCCTCTTCTCTCTGGCCATATACTTTCCCCCCACACTTAAAAAACATGTTTATAAACACGTTAAGTTTATTTTGTGGGAGTCGGCAGGTAGACTGCTAGAGATACGGCCAAGAATCTGTTAGGATATTAATTCTGCAAAAGTAGCCTGTTTAAGTACTGTACATGAAACAGAACAGCTTTTCATTATCAAATCTGTCTCCGCTTGTTCCAGTGTCCACACAGCAATGATATTTACATTTGGGATGTTTGTTTATATTTTCTCAAGTGAGACAATTAAAAAAGTCAAAATGTACAAGTGTTTTGTGCTGATATTTTTTAGTTCACATAATGATAAGCTAAGTCAATGCAAACTAGCCTCCATCTGCGATTAAAGTCTTGAAGTGCCATAGTTGAGGGGCAAGGACTTGACAATTAAAACACATGGTTTCTATCCTAAAATTAAAGAGCAAATAATTTTTAAAATCTTAATTCCCAGCATTCATAATAGTTTAGTAGTGAAAGGCGCATTTAAAAAGGTACTCAACTGTTAGCTAGCTAAGAGTTACACCTAACTTGCCTAAGACAATGTTTATTTCTCTCCTCTCTCTCTCTCTCTCTGAGTCAGATTTGCTGCTAGATAACAGGAGCATAGACTATTCACTCACTTGCTCATAGATAATTCTATAGTGCACATGAGGGCAATGGCTAACTGGTGGGCATTTGCTATTAATTTTTGTTAACCAGTCTTTTTCTTGACCGATTTTGATAAACCTCACATAGAATTGCAAAGGAGATTAGGTGCAGATTATTCTGGTTTTGTTCTAGTCAAGATGTAATGTTACAAAAATGTAATTTATTAAGAAGCGGCAGTTATGTCTGAATACGTACTAAGAAAATGTTCCTGGATGGCTTAAAAGATTGACGTCCGTTTCTGAAGCAGTGCTCCCTACTGTTGGAAAACAAAATATGAACAGAGCCACATTTTATGTTTTCCTTGAAGGCAGAATGTTGTTTCTTAAAAATTTAGGAGTGGGGGAGGAGATCAGCGTTTCATCAGCAGAGATAGAAAAATACTTGCTTAATTCTTCTTATCAGTTTTGGCTATCACAGAGCAAGCACTTCAAAGAGGGATGCTAAGGTCCTGAGAGTGAGACAAAGAACTCTTAACAGACCTCTAGGTCCCTGTCATTTGTGTAAAAGATTTTAGCCACCTTCTCTTTTGAAGCAAAGCACAAACACAGAAGCATACTAAGCAGCCAGTGACAATATGTGAAAAGGGCAATATCTGAAAGTGTGCGAAGTAGGCAATTTTTGCACAAAACAGTGTTCTCACCAATGTGCAAACTCCATCAAAAGTGAGCAAGGACAATAATGTCGTTCTCCCCCATTGCCTATGAGGCCAAAACAAATGAGGATTTACACACACTTTTCAGTGATTAGCTAGAAGGTGCAGCTCATTGGGAGCATGGTTTTTTAGTAGGCAGAAAACCAGCCGCCATTATTCTGACAATTATTCTCACTGCAGAAGGCAATGAGATCTCAAGTGTACTTCAGAAGAGCTTTCCATCTTAGGAGTGATGCAGGAAATTCTGATAACACTTCAGAGCCCTACCTTAAGTGCTGCACCTGAAAGCAAAGGGAGGTATGTGTAGTTCAGGGAAGTTATGAGTGCATATGTTTTGAAGAAGTTGTGCTGAACATCTTAAACAGATACTTCAATTTCTCTCTATTTTATATATTGCAATTATTTAACTGTTTGGTGTGATCTTCCTATATAATATGTGGGTGTATGTGTGTCTATTGCTGTACCCTAGATTTGATTTTGAAGTTGTACCTCAGACTGGACAATTGCAAATAAAAATATATGAAATTGAGCAATGGGAGAAGAAATCAAGAAATTGTTAAATTGGTTTCTTTGCTTAATTACTTTAGTTTGATCTCTTGCTTTTAGATTACTCATTCTCATGCTTGGCTTTGTCACCCATATTGTGTGAGCTATATTCTGCATTCTAGTTACTAATGGGATGCAAATCTGACATTATTAAGTTCAAGGTCATACATTGCACCTTTAACTGGAACATTTGCCAGTCCTCAGTAATGAATAGAAATGAGGAAACATCCTATTTTTCTGGATGAGATTAGAAGATGAGTTTAGGCACTAACTGGTTGTTCTGGGTTTTTCGGGCTCTTTGGCCGTGTTCTGAAGGTTGTTCTTCATAACGTTTCGCCAGTCTCTGTGGCCGGCGTCTTCAGAGGACAGCACTCTGTGAAGATGCCAGCACTAACTCTTCATAGATACCACTGAGTGGCATAGATCACCACCTGGGGAAAGAAAGATTGCACAGCCTGATGGGGAGAAGCAATGATAGGCAATTTGGTGCTCCTGTGTCACTGATGGCATGGATTTTAGCTCATAAGGATTTTATTCCCTTTAAAGGCTTAATGTGTAATGCTTTAAGACAGTTGTAGTGTACTGCTACATGTGGTTTCTTGGCACATGAGAAGAACAGAATAAGATTTTAGAGAGGAGAGGGAGGCCAAACCACTCAGTCCTTTAAAAAAGAAAAAAGCCTATAAGACTGTCTTCTAAATAAATGTCTCCACAGTTGGGGCATTTATCACTTCTGTGAACTGATTTTTGCAACCTTCATTATTGGAACATGAATGTGAACTGATTTATCTGAAAAACATTTTTTTTCCTCTGACATATCTAAATGAAACTATTTCTTCAAAAGCTGCCCACTCCCAATATCGGCCTGTTTAAAAAAAATATTCTTTTACAAATAATTTTAAAACATTTTCAACACAAGAACAAATGGGATTGTCGCTTGTTGTTTAGTAGCCAAAAATAATCAGTTTATCCTTAAAATGCGTTCTAGTACTATAAATACAGTTGAAGTCAAGCGCTTTAGAAATATTTTCATTTTGCGCTATCATTTACATGTATGCATAAAGTGGTTAAGAGAACACACTTGCCATATCCATCTTAGTAACACATCATGCTTCTTTGGATATAAAACTTGGTGAGAGGCCTTAGAAAGTTATTCAGTCTAGATGTTCTCCTGTTTCTCTAACTATGGTTGGGTTTTTTTTCTGATTATGTAAGAGAATCCTGGTGACTTGGAAGGAGCCTTGCCCAGAATGAAGTGGATCCTGGCTACCTTCTTGAAAAAGTGCGAGACAAAGACCCAGTCCTAGCAGTCCAAACACGTTGCCTTAAGATTCAGTACATCATTGTCATTTTCTGTTTCACTGCCTGGCTTCTCTACCTTTTATGTTTTGCCATATTTTCAAGTTATTATTGAGCAAGAGGCATGGGTGACGCCTTCTAATTATTAAAGTTAGAAGCCTGGCGACTTCATAAAAATATACTGGATATGACCTCATAGGCCAGGAGTAAGATGTGTCTTAGGCACATTAATCTTCTTGTTTAATGCCTTCTGACTAGCACAACATACTTCATTAGAGTGATATCATTGGTCATGATGGAATGTGATTCATGCATTCATAATAATTACATATGTTGTAATAATTATATATGTTGCATCTGCAACAGAAGCTACCATGGTAAATGTTTCTTCTTTAAAAGCCTATACATACACTATAAGGTCACATAGCAGACAGCAGTTTAGTTCTACAGTACCCAGATTGTAGGACTGCAGTCTTGTGCACACTTATCGACATGGGAAGGCAGCTGGCCAACAGTCCATCTAGCTCAGTTTTGTCTACTGGCAGTCTCCCCTCTGCGGCTTCTGGCAGGGTCTTTTCCAGCCCATCATGGAGATGCCTGGGGTTAGAGACTGAAACCTTTTGCACACGAGAGTGATCTTCCTCCACTCAAAGTAAATGCCATCAAGCTGAATGAGAATTCTGGGTCAGCTCTACTTAAGATTGTGTTGTCTGCAGGATGTACACCTCTGTAGTTTGCCTGTAATGAGTCAGGCAGGCCTTTAGAATCACTATGTCATTCTATTTTTGTTATGTTTGTTGTATGTCTTCACCCAGTATGCAGCTGTTTTGCTTCTGTTAAACATTGTCAACTGGCTGAGCAATTCTTAGGAAATGTATTCAGATTTGCGTATAGATTTCAAAGTTTTAGATTCAGCAGTGTTGCAGTTTTTAAAAAGAATCCGAATTGGAACTTGGTTGTTTGTTGTCATTGCAGTGTAAAAAGCTCAGTGTATTTCCAGAAGATGCATTTCAGGCTGTCTTCTAGATGTTTTACTGTTTGCTGACTGTTCAGAGGAAAGGAGCCCCATAATGATACTGTGGTTTTCTCTCTCTCTCTGTTCATTCTGCAGGTCAACTTGTGGTATGCACCCTTTGCTCTTGTGTCATGAAAACCAAACAGATCTGGCTCTTCTCTGCTCACATGCTCCCTCTGCTGGCACGGCTTTGCCTGGTCCCACTGGAAACGATTGTTATCATTAACAAATTTGCAATGATTTTCACCGGCTTGGAAGTCCTTTATTTTCTGGCATCCAATCTTCTGGTCCCGTACAACTTGGCAAAATCTGCATATAGAGAACTTGTCCAGGTAATGTAGGCTTCAAAAAAGGAAGCTGGCTTTATTTGTTGGCCTGATGTACTTCTCATAACTTCTGTTGATGGCGTAAGTGGAAATGAAGTGCTCCTCCCAGTGTTCAGACTTCTGAGAGTTAGATCAGCATCTTAGAACTGCAGAGCTGCAAGGGACCTTATGGACCGTCAAGACCATCCCTTGACAACGAGGCACAGTGAGGAATCGAACTCCCAACCTCTGCCTCCCCAACCAGATACCTAAACCACTAAGAGAGTACAAGATAAAACCTGATGTGATGAGATATGGGAGATTTTGGAGAATAAATGAAAAAGATCTATGGGAAAAGCCTGAAAAGGTACTTTGGAGTATGGGAATTACTTTGCAGATTACTGATTTCTGCACCCTCTGAAGAGAGATTTTGAGCCTTTAAATCAGCCAGCACAGAAAATGATCTGGGTTACACATGTCCCTTAAGGAATCTTTATGTATTTAAAAAAATAACCAGAGAGGCCTTTCTCTCAGTCCTGCCACCCTCACAAGTGCATTTGGTGAGAACTGCCTTCTCTGTTGCTGCTCCCAAACTCTGAGACCCCCCCCCCCCCACAGGAGGCCAGGCTGGCCCCGTCTTTGTTGTCCTTACATAAGTAGGTGGAGACCTTCCTCTCCAGGCAGGCTTTGTGACTGGCTGTTGCAAGGGAAATTAGTTAAACGAAAAGGCAATTTGCACTTGAAGGAGATTGGTTGAAAGAGATCTCATGCAGGACATTTGTGCGAAGCATTTAATCTCTATGCAAAAGGAGAATTTTCCCCACAGTCCCCACCCCTATTTATATGGTTTCAAAGAAGAAATAGGTTAAAATAGGTTGCCTTAGAAGGAAGCCTTTGATTCTTCTTTAGTGACTTCCTATGACTTTAAACAATTTCCTTTGAGAACACCTGCCATTTCCTTTCTGCTGCTTTCCGCAACCTTCCGTGCTGCAGACAGACAGGCTCAATTAAAAACTGCATTTGGAAGTACTACAAATACCATCTGAACTACTTTTTAAAAATTCATCATCATGCAGAATACAACCTAATATGTAAAATGTATTGAAATATCTTTTGTTTTCTCTTACACTAAGAGGGTTTTTTTTTTTAAATGCCTTTCTAGAATGGCTGGCAACTAATTTTAACCTCTAGTTTTTAATTTGATATCTTCTCATTCTTTTAATATTGCAAGATTTTATTTTAGTTTTTTTGTCTGTTTTAATATTTTAAGTCACCTTGGGTGCTCTTGAGAAGAAAGGCAGAGTATAAATATTTTAAATAAATTAATAACTAATAATAGTTAAACATCCAAAGAATTAGCCATGTTTGTCTGTCTAGGAAAGAGAAAAAGAGGGGAAAAGGCAAAATATTACACCACATTAAAGACTAACAATTTTATTTCATTGTGAGGTGTGTTTTTTTGGGTAGTTGGGAGTTTGATTCCCCACTGTGTCCCCTTGAAAGAGGCTATAGTCAATGATCCTTATGACCCCTTCCAGTTCTGCAATTCTAAGATGATGGTGATGATGATGATGATGATTAGAATACACTTCTTCGGATATGAGTGCAATACCATGTCCTCTATACCTAAACATATCCCTATGACCATGTGAGATAATACAAGCAATAAAGAAAGTGGCAATGGCTCATTAACAGAGGGAAAGGGACTATCCAACTATTAACCTCTTCAGTTAGCATGTCCTAGCCAACATGATAGACCTGACTATCACAGGAACATCAATAGACCTTTCTTTCACAGGGACCAGAGTTTGTCAAGGGAGACAACTGTTTTATACCTATACAATATTATAGAAAGCTGAGTTACTAATATATGTAGTGCTCTAAGAAGCCTTGATCTCTGTTGAGGCAATTAGAGATGCACTGCAACTTGTTTATCTAGTCAGTTCTTGTTGTTCTCCTTGGTGATTCCTTTTTTTCTACATTCTTTCTCTTGGGTCTGTCTTGGAACAGTTTGTTCTTAGGCACCAGCCTGGACCTGTCAGCTTGCTTTTTCACAATGTTGAGTGGGGTTTGCAGTTTCAGGATTGCCTCTTTTAACTCCATGTATTTGAACCTTGTGGTTCTGAGTAAATCCAATTATATTAGAGAGCTTGGCTGTAAGAATTGACTTGGCGGCACATTCTAGGTGGAAGCTGAAAACATGTATGTATGTAATTGTTGGTGAATTTCCAGTGTAACAATAGTGTTGGTAGATCCCTTATGCAGTTGCACCGTGGTATCTTAAAAGTATACTTGTGTGGACTGGTCCAGGCTTGAACTGATGGAAGGCTCAAAGTTATTAAGTCTTTGTGCAATTTCTCCAGCATTCCATGCTGTAAATCCAGATGGTGAAGATGTCATCTATGAATCTCAGAGGAGAGTTTTCTAGATACAGGAATTGAGGAAGCATTGTTCCAGATCAGAAATGAATATGTTTGCATACTGTGCAGCCAGCCATGGGCCCATAGCTGATCTGGAGACACATGTCATTTCCAAAGATATCATGTGTGCATATAAAACAGCTATGTGTGCTTGTAAAATGGCTTGGTGGCATGGTCAGTGTTTTGTTGTTGTTGTCGTTTGTTGTTGTTGTTGTTGTTGTTGTTGTTGTTGTTGGGGTAGATGGTTTGTAGATATCTCTTTGTGAGAAATATCTGTGAAGTGCTTGTACATCCATCATGACTACGATGGTGCCATCGGAAAAGCTGTAGATGGACTATTATTTCCTTGAGAAGTTGGCAGCTATTTCTTACATAGCCAGGGCTTTTTGAGATTTATGGTTTGAGAACAACGTCTGTATCCAGATACACCAACAGTGGTAGTACCAATATGCAATATGGTGGGTTGTCTAGACTTTCCCAGTTTGTCTAAATAGAAGAAGCTCATGGTATGTCTTGTGGTGGTAGAGGATCTTGTGGATATGTTATGATTTAGTGGACATTTCCAGGGAACACTTTCATTAGTTCTTTTTAGTTCTTCAGCAGTTGCATCTATGGCTAGAGTGTGTAAAAATTACTCAGGTCTTGGTGACTTGAAATTAATTGCTCACACAAGTGTGTTGGAATTGATGTGAAATGTTCTGCATTTTTTTTTTCTGGTTTTGTGAGTGATGAATCTAAGTATTAGCTTGACCTAAGACTGCTAATTTGATTATTGCAAAGTGTACTGCAGTTACATACTATACAGTATATTTCAGTTTTGCCTGATGCAATGAACTAGTAGCAGTCTCAGTGCTCCTATTATCTTCATCACCTAAACTGTTTTTTTCCCTTTGTGAAATATTCACTAAACACAATGTCACATTTCAACACAAATTCCACTGTGCTGGATCTGAAGCCTGATAACTGTTCCTAAGCATTGCCCCTTCTCTCCTCCCTCCGTATGTATGTGGTGAATCCTTGCCCCCCCAAATACTATGTATCTACGAAATTGTGAAGTTAACGAAACACTGAAACAGCTAATAATTAAATTCCTGCATTTTCGAATGCAGCTATAGCATTGAAGAGACATAAATAACCATCAACTTGTTAATTAACAAGTTGTTCTGTTTCTGGTAACAAGTCTTTCTTTATATGCGAGTGTGCAAAAATGGGCATAAGAAGGCAAAGCTCTTTCCGTTCTTAGTTCAAAGAATGAACTATATTCCCAATATCTAAAGGGAAATTAATATGCCAATTAAACATTAAGTATAGGGACTGTCATCACTTGATAATGTGTTAATGGGATTACTTAATATTGGATCTTAATAGTCTTACATTTGTTGTCGTGATGTGGGCTGCATTCTAGGGTGGCTTACACTCTTATGATCTCATTCACAAAGGCCCCACATCTACTGTTGCTTGAATTGTGGGCAGGCTGTGTGAAGGAGAGCTCTAAGATAGCATCTAGATGACACGTGTTCATACTTTTTCTGTGGGACAGACTTCCTCAAAAGGTAGACACCCACATGTCAGGGAGGCTTTAGCTGTGGGATTTCTTGCTTTGGTAGGGTAGTAGACCGTTGATTCTTTTCTACAATTCTGTGATTCTGCTAGTTTCCTTTATTCCCTCAACAAGTGTGGGCTGGGAGATGGAAGGGCCCTGTTCTTCATCTTACCCATAGCCACAGATTCATTAGCTGGACCTTAGATATGGCTCTCTCGCTTCAGACCGTCTCTGGGTTCTGAACACAACACTGGCCAAGATTCAATGACATACTTCAGTGCCCTGTTCCGGCAGCATGGGGACTTTCTCCATCTGCTGTTGGTTTTCAACTTTCTGGAGGAGATTTTTGAATGGCACTGGTAGGTCGGCTGCAGGAGATGGGGGCCACTGCTGAATCTGACAAAAGGAGTGAGCTCCAGCAGAGGCAGACTTCCGTGGCCTGTCCCTTGGGCTAGGCAACCTCTTAGCAGGATGCAAAGGTAAGGGATGTAAAATTCTCTGGAGACTGGAAACACACAGCCTGCAATATAAATGCTAAATCATATATATCAACCAGACCCTCCCAGGGAATTGCAGGGCCCTTATCAAAGAAGCTACCAAACTGGACTGATAAGCCTTCTGGCAGGATGAAGGAAGAAATAATGTCCTCTCCCCCCTCCCCCCCCCCCCCGTTACCTCAGGAGTGACAGTTGCGTCTCAAGGGATGAAAAATACCACAAAGACATCTTACATTGGATCAGAGAGACTGGCAGACTTTCCTACTCTCCTTCCTTTCTTCACAGTTTCATTTTATTTGTTGTGTCCTGCCCTTGTATTTGAAGAGCAGCGTTGATGCAGTCCTATTGGCTAGTTTCAAAACAGTCATTGCACTTGGGGAGTTCATTTTATTGTGCATTTATTACATTTTATTTGTGTGTGTAGGTGTTTTACAGTAACAGCAGCAAGACGCTATGCAACCTGACATTTATTCCTTTTATAGTATTCCATCTGCCTGATGAAACAAAAACAACATACCTTTCCTCAGAAACCTGAGGAAAGATGGACATAGACACGATTCTTTGGGGAAGAAATTAGAGACGCTGTGTAATTACTGAGAGGGCCCCTCTACAGGCAGCCACGTTCCAACATGCCTCTAGAAGTAAATGAATCACACCGCAAGGCCTTTCCAGAAAGTCTCATTATGGCCAATATGTTGTAAATGATTTAGAGTACCTCTGTTCTGATTAATTTAAAGGCAGTAAATATAACCTGTCTTTCTAACACTATCTGTGTGTGAAATCCGAAGCCCCGTCATGAAATCCTAAATTCCCTGAGCATTTGAAGAACGGGCCTTGAGAAGCAGTACTCATTGCTTCAGTTCTCTGTACAGATAGTGGCATTAACATATTCACGATGTGTGAACAATCTGGAAGGTATTTGCAACCTACTGTTTGTATAATGGAGAATCTGATTAAAAAGTGAGCTGTGATTAAGAATAGCAGTGTGTAATATATTCTTCAGATAACAAAATAGTGTTATAAAAGAAGGTGATTGCCACTAAGTTGAATTTTGGCTCTCAATTATGTCTCAGACAATTTTCTTACACTCAGAACATAATTGTAGTTCTGCACTGGTTTTGTATTAAGGTTCTAATCTAATGTAATGTAGGTTGAGGGAACAACAACTTTTCTGATAACATGTTATAATCAGAATCTTCCTCTGAAATAAGAAAGCTTATAAAGGTGACAATGAAATAGGGGTCTTTATAAGAAAACTAAAAACTCCAAATGAGGTGTGTGCATTCATAAGCTAAGGCAAATGTGTAGGCTACCTTCAGCACTTGTCTTGTCCCATCTTGTCCAAGCTTGGCTGAACAAATGATTTTCTGACTTTGTATTCCAGTTGCTCTCGCTTGCAGGGTCAGTTGCCTTTGCTCAGCTTGAATTAATTCAGCGTAAATCAATATGTGGCTCGTAGGCTTCCTTCTGAAATTTGGAGGTGACATTGCTGTCAATAGAGTTCTTCGAATGCCAGATGAATAAAAAATGCACCAAAGTAGAATTTTGAATCTACATATTGTGCATTGCTTGCAGCTGTCTTTTCTAGTGCACTGCAGTTCTTTGGAGTGATAACATTAGTTCCACAGACCACCACTGTATCTATCTAGTTGAGTGGAATACACTCTTTGACTCAGTGGGACTTTGGTGAGTCAACACTTACCTTAGTTACTTTGGTTCTGAGTTCTCTCTGATGACTTGTGTGCATCTTTGTCCCTCAGTCAAGGAAGCATTTCTGAAGAAGCTGGAAAGGTCTTCATGTGTGTTCAGACAAACATGTAAACAAGCAGTTCTGAACATATTTTTTTCAAAATCTAGTGGATCCCAAAGAAAACAGCCTCACCCCCTTTTCCCCTGAGTTTCTCCTGGATGTTTTGTGTAGCATCTCAAATCATGTTTCTATTCAAAAACTCTCATAAAGCCAAGCATAGAATCACAGAATAATTGAGTTGGAGACCATTGAGTCGAACCCCCATAGATTGTTACACATCCAAGAAAAAAAAACAATTTGCTTTTATTTTCCTTTAGTTTATTTCCACACTTCCTTGGTACTGTTGTTGCTTGGAGAGAACTACAGAGTTCAAAGGTATACGAAATTTCCGTATCAGTGGAAACTGCACTGAGCATGAGAGTCACCTGTTATTATTATTTAGTGGGGCGGGGGCGAGGGTCAATAAAGTATCAAGTCACAAAAGTGTGCTGTGAATACCACAACTATCCCAAAAGACTGCCATGTATGCAGCTTGATAATTAGCATTACAATGTTGATTAATCAGCAAAAGAACAAAAACAAAAGAGGAGGTGGTGGCTCTGATGTACCGTGCCTGCTCTTTTAAAAGCACTTTGTCAGGAAGACCGTAGCAACAAAGAGTTGGTGTCTACTGATTTCTTTTTCCGATTCTGAAGCATTATAAACTCTTCCACCGCCACTTGCACTCCGAGTGAAGAATACGCTGAATGTTTCCTTTGTAACTGAGGGTTTTAGAGGAGAGAAGAGGAGGAAGCAAATAAATAAACCCAACCTTCCCTTCTTTCCATTTGTCCAGGTGGTTGAAGTGTACGGCCTCCTTGCCCTCGGAATGTCTCTGTGGAACCAGCTGGTGGTGCCCGTTCTTTTCATGGTCTTCTGGCTTGTACTGTTTGCGCTTCAGATCTACTCTTACTTCAGCACCCGGGATCAACCTGCCTCACGGGAGAGGCTCCTCTTTCTTTTCCTAACCAGGTAAAGATTTCCTAAAATCTTCCATTTGTTGCTGTCAGAAAAACTGCTATAAATGAGAAGAGAAGGCAGCTGTAGGTAGGATCGTGCATGCCACCACCATCAAAATGCTAGACTTGGGATGAATCATGCGCCACAGGGCATATGCATGCCTAACTACAGGACTCATTTTTAGATCTAGAAAAAGTGGGGGTGTTGGGAGTTCTTGTTTTAGTTTATTTTTCCTCAGCGGTGAAATGATTTAGAGGTTGCACTATGGGGAGATCTCGGAGAAGGCTTGTTGTCAGACAGACGAGCCAGAGGTACCAAAAGTGGGTGGCAGAGAAATATCTTAACACTACAAATAAAATAACAGCATGAAAAAAAAACACACATGTGCGCATCCAGTCCATCCCGTCTTTAGAGTCATGTACAGCCCGTGACTCAATAAAGAAAGAACAGATGTAGAAACTTACACAATAAGGCAAGTAATCATGGATTCCCAACTACCAATAAGCAACCTGTTTCTAATGTTTGGCCAAATGGGAAGTGATGCAGATAATGCCTGTGTTTAGCTTTGCTTTTTTTATTGACTTTTTTTAACGAAAAATTGAAATGTCAGTGAGTGAACAAGAAGACTTCATTTTTCTTTTGGATTCTTAAATAATAATTTATCATGAAATGCCAGTAGAGAAGCAGCCCAAGAGCGTGCTAATTTTACTAGATAGTGACAGAGCCCAATGTTAATCACCTTATGATAAGCATTGCTACATGTTGTATGTGTGGTTTGTTCTCAGTCAGCACATTTTAGACTCATTTTACTCTGCTAGATCTACAGACTGTAAGTCCCATGGAGGCACGGACCTCTCACATCTATGCCATAAGTCTTTGAATGTACCATAACAGTTCAACATTTTTAATTCATCTATTTTCTCTATTTCTCTGGATGTTTGCCCTCGCAGTATTGCAGAATGCTGCAGCACTCCCTATTCTCTTCTGGGATTGGTGTTTACCGTCTCCTTCGTGGCACTTGGCGTCCTCACCCTCTGCAAGTTTTATTTGCAAGGCTACCGAGCATTCATGAATGACCCGGCTATGAATAGGTAAACTGCATGGCAAGGACATACAATATTTTTCATATATTAAGCTTTGCTGGTGTACAGCATAGTTTTTAAGGCATGTACCTCACACACTAGAATGAGATATTTTAATAATCGGACATTTGAGTGGCTGATACCTTTTATTGGAGCACTACGCAGTCATACAAATTGCAAGCTTTTGTGGGGAAACTCCACTTCCTCAAGCTGAGCACAACCCTTTCATGGATACTGCAAAAAATTGTAGACAAGAGGCCCAAAATTGATGGCCCATATCTGTGAGAGGTAATTTCAGTCCTCTTGAGGCTGCAATCTCAAGGATGCTGGGAGCTTGGTTGGAATTTTTACACCCCAACCTTGATACCAAAAGGCTGCCAGTTACTCTGGGATTTACCCTGAGCCCATTGGGATCAAACTCAGGTCATGAGCAGAGCCTTCACTGCAGTATTGCAGTTTAACTACCCTACTACAAGGCTTGTAGGGGGAATATCTAACACTGAAATATAATGACTTGCCCAGAGCTATGCAGGGAGCTTATGAAAAGAGACTTGAAATCAAGAAACCAGCCCTCTGTTAGGGAGTTGAAGGTGACAGCTGATATGCACAGCCTGGTTATAGGAAAGCCATCAACTGAGAGTGTGTACAAAAGACAGAAACACTGAACAGTGTAAGAAGACAGCTTCATGTTAGTAGTGTGGTACTAGAATTGAGTCAAGTCAAGCTCTCAAGGGTTGACTCTTGATGCTTATCCTTTTTTTTAATTTTTAACTGCAAAGAGGGATGACAGAAGGAGTTACACTGCTGATCCTGGCTGTGCAAACTGGGTTGATTGAGCTGCAAGTTGTTCACCGCGCCTTCCTGCTCAGTATTATCCTCTTCATTGTGGTGGCATCCATCCTGCAGTCCATGCTGGAGATTGCCGATCCCATTGTCCTCGCTCTGGGAGCTTCAAGAGACAAGTAAGACGTGTATTCCCTAATGCTGGCGTCTGTCTTTCACTTTTTGTGGTATTGGAAGTAAGTCCATTAAATTGTGGGCCATTTAAGCGAAACAGAAGCAGCAAATTGTGAGCTCATTTTGGCATCTCGTGTTGTGCTTGTGCTGCAAGAACAAACTTTTCATGAGCTTCAAAGTCATGTGCCCCTTTCCTTCTCTTGCACAAGACAGTTTCTTTGCTGGTTTGAGACAAGCCACTGTTTAGTGCCTCTTTAGGACAAACTATGGGATTTGCAGAGCAAGCGCAGGCTATAGTTCTATCAGTTTGGGAAATGGAATAGCATACAGTGGTTTGTCTTAAACCAAGAAAAGGGACAAGAAACTGCTGTCTGTGAGTAGAGGAGAAACCACCGGAACCCAAAACACAATCCTGTCTACACCTGAAATAATTGTCCCTGTCTGGGAGGCTTAAAATCTTTGCAACAGGAGATAACCTTACATGTAAAATATGCAGCCTACTCAGTGAGGTTTAGTCTGCTCTGCCTGGCACTATTTCTGATACAAAGGAATAGTTTCTCAGGCTTAGCAGTTACTGAGTTTTTAAGGAAATTTGTATACGCTGTTACCATAATGTCATGAGAGTTGACTCATCACTTCTTCTAAACACCTACCAAAATGTATTTGTAGCACACGGATGCCTGTGTATTTGTTGTACACCTTTGTGAAACAATCCATTGAGTTCATTTATCATGGTACAGTGTGGATGAAATCACCCACAGAGAGGAATAAGAAGATGTAACAGAATAGGTAATTTGGATGTGCGTGGTTACGCATCAGAATGTGGGATAGCAGCAGAATGCAATAAATTAGAAAGAAGGAGAGAGAGAGAAAAGAAACTTAAAAAGAAAGGCTGAAACTTGAAATTGTTTAGAGTCCAAAATTAGTTTGGTGTTTCTTTATGACCCAATTCATTAGTTGGAGGTGGGGGGGGGGGGGTTTAAATGCCGTGCTAAGTGGTAACAATTCTTGTACCTTGCCAGTCTTCTGAGCAGGTTGCCTTCCACTTTTTTCTCTGTGGCCAAAGAGACCTGTTAAGTAAGAGAAAGTTTATTTATATCCCCTGTCTGTTTCACTTAGAGATTACTTGTGACCCGCGCAGGTGTCTGCACCAAGTTAATGCTAAATTTATCAGCAGAGGGGGGGGGGGAAGAGCTGCTGGACGGTGGCTAGCTGGCTTCTCTAAGTTGGACCCAGTGGCAGCAGACTGGTTTGAACAGTGCCAATCCGCTCTGCACTGTTCAAACCAGACTGTGAAAAGAAAATCTGGGCAAGACTGTAGATGGTGCTTCAGTGTAGGCTTTATAAATGTAAAGATCCTGATATCTTACCCTGATAGTCGCATGAATGATTGATAAAAAGATATGTCAGTCCTCCTGCAAGATATGTTTTAAGTCAGTGCTGGATTTTTTTTTCCTGGTAGATGTATCTGGGTTTCTGCATTTCATGCATACATTACTCCTGAGGAGTAATAACTCTTTCAGGAGGATGTAAATTAAATTAGTTGTCTTCAGCTGAATGAGATCACGAGTAAGAAGCAACGCAACACTGTTACTAAGTTAATAATCATGCTCTGAAAGCTATAGGAACACTCTCTCCCCAGCTGAAATGGAAGGCTGACTGTCAAAAGCAGTAAGAACTCTATTTTACTGACATATACTGTCTATAGTTTCCTTGGGTGGGTTCTTGCCAGAAGATGCTATAGCATTAATATGAGGATTTCCTTTAATTTGAGAAAAAGAACTTATTTTATACAGGGCCCTAAAATTCATTTCTAATGTTGGTTAATAAAAAAAAAAATCTGAATACTGCATTACCAATGCAAGGAATATAGCATTCTGTCACTTCACTGTCTAGGTGAAGAAATGGCCTTCCATATGAATAAACAAATACTGGGTGTAACCCAGAGACCCCTATAGAGACAGACTCCATGGTTAGTGAGCACTCTGCCTTTAAGACTCTTACATTAATATGAAAAGAGGAACAGAGTGGGACACTGGCAACATACAGTACTTTCCTTCCTCATATGTTCAAACATGTAAATCATGAGTCAGGTCATATACACAGAACTGTACATGTGCTGAATGTAAGCTGTTATTCTGAAATTGAGATGATATCTGTGTGCATTCTCAAGCAACTCATATGAACAATATTCATTGATGAACTTACTCTGGAGCTAGCACTATTGCATTTACTGGTGTCACTGTGGGATTGCCCCTGAAGTTCACAAATGTTTCTCAAAAAAATGGTGTCTTTTTGTTCTTGACAGTTCTGTATCTTCAGGAAAAAAGGTTACAATGTTCTTGCTCCAGTCAAAATGTTCTGTAGGGATTGTGATAGCCCACTTTAAAGAATGCCTAATGTGTTACATCTGACCTGTGTGTGTGTGTGTGTGTGTGTGTGTGTGTGTGTGTGTGTGTGTGTGTCTGTCTGTCTGTCTGTCTGTCTCTCTCTCTCTCTCTCTCTCTCTGTGTGTGTGTGTGTGTGTGTGTGTGTGTGTGTGTGTGGTTTAAAGCCCACTTAAAAAAACCCAACTGTTTAAATGGCCTTGTTTTTACAGGAGCCTCTGGAAACATTTTCGTGCAGTGAGTCTGTGCTTGTTCTTACTGGTCTTCCCAGCATACATGGCCTACATGATCTGTCAGTTTTTCCACATGGATTTCTGGTTGTTAATCATTATTTCTAGCAGCATTCTCACCTCTCTCCAGGTAAGGCACAATAGCTACTTTCGTGCATAATAGCTTCTTGATGATTTATCTCTCGGAATAAAAGTATCAGAGCAGAATTTCCCATCTTTGTCATCTTTGTTTTATGAAGTAAGACGATTTGTATTCCTGTTGAAGCATATTTGATCATACAGCATAGATTACAAGGGATCAATGGCTGCCACAGTGCATGCAATAATTCTGAAATTCTAACTTATTTGACTTACTAGCACATTTTTCTCCTAGGGACTCAAGGTAGCTAAGAACTAGTTTAAAACAGGTACAAGTATAAAAAGCAAGTAGATTTTTAAAAATCAGGCAAGAAGTTATGATGTTAAAATGCAGTTATATTAATTATAGTTTTAGAACACTATAGAGTTAGTAACCAATTTAAGAGCACACTTTAAAAAAAGTACAGCATCAGTGCATTAAAATAGTTTTTCTGCAGGCAGTAATATTAGATATATGGGATTAAATCCAGTTGCTAATTCCAACTCAAGTTGATATATGAAATCAATTTCTGAGTGGTAGGTCAACATTTATTTTAAATGCTATTCAGTTGGTCCCCTCTGGTTGGGACTGGCAGCTGGTTTTAGGCTATGGATTAATCCTAAACACATTGTAATGTGAGTGTTGAAACTCTGGATGTTGAGATACAGTCTTCCATCCCAAATACATGGAAGTGTTCAAACAAAATGTCGCACTTGTGTCTTGTTAAATAAAAATGTATACAACCATTTTGTTTATTGATATGAGTTACGTAGGTGTTTCACCAGTTTAAGGACCACAAACAGCGACAGCTGCCAATGTCGTATCCAGCTCTTTGGAGGTATTCAGTTTGAATGAAGGGAGTAATTTCTGGGAGTGTTGTAGTATGTGCATCACATTACAGTACTTATTTACAAATTGGGCATCTCCTAAAACTCGGGCAAACTAAATATTGAAAAGTTGCAGTCTTGTAGCTTGCCTGTTAATTAGGTGATGTGATTCTTCCCAGGTACTTGGAACACTTTTCATTTACGTCTTGTTTATGGTGGAGGAGTTCAGGAAAGAGCCTGTGGAAAACATGGACGATGTCATTTACTATGTGAACGGCACCTATCGCTTGTTAGAATTCCTGGTGGCACTCTGCGTTGTGGCCTATGGCGTATCAGAAACCATCTTTGGAGAATGGACTGTGATGGGCTCCATGATCATCTTCATTCATTCCTATTACAATGTGTGGCTTCGTGCTCAGTTGGGATGGAAAAGCTTTCTTCTCCGCAGGGATGCTGTGAATAAGATCAAGTCCCTGCCCACAGCTACCAAAGACCAGCTGGAACAACACAATGATATCTGTGCCATCTGCTACCAGGTATGGAGAAGAACTCGGTCTCCCCCTTGTAATATTTTGTATGAAGGGCTAAGATGGTATGTTGAACTGGGCCATCAATGTACTGCACTGGGAAATTGCTTAGTTCAGACCCTTACAAGGTTAGCACTGCAAATGGCAGGATGGCCTGGCTCCTTCGTGCGAAGGAGTGAAAAATCAAATGAAGCAAGCTCCAGGTATATGCTCACATTGCATGTTACATGATGTAGAAGAATAATTGCCAGAGTGTGGTATGTGCCCACTTCCTGCAGCAGCCACTGCTGCCGCCACCTGATGAGTGCAAATTCCAAACTCCTCCTCCCAGCTGTTAAATCTGTGAGAAAGAAGACTGAACCATTCTCGTTGTTGTTGTTTAGTCGTTAAGTCGTGTCGGACTCTTTGTGACCCCATGGACCAGAGGACGCCAGGCCTTCCTGTCTTCAACTGCCTCCTGGAGTTTGGTCAAATTCATGTTGGTCGCTTCGATGACACTGTCCAACCATCTCGTCCTCTGTCAGCCCCTTCTCCTCTTGCCCTCACTCTTTCCCAACATGTGTGTAGTGAACAGCCCTGCCCTCACCTGTCCGTCACGGTAGAATAGTGAAGAAGGAGCCAATGAGTGGACGGAGCCAAGGGGGGAGGGGGCTGGATATATATACCTGTGTATGGAGTCTGTGAGAGATTCTGGGAGAGAGAGACTGTGTGAAACTTAAAAGTGAACTAAGAGTGAGTTAGAGATCTGTAAGAACGACGAATGGAACAGAGAGTTAAAAGAGTTTAGAAGTCGTGACTAATTTGATTCAAATATAAGTGATTAGCAGCCTGTGATTTATCTATTGAATATTAATCATATATTAACTTCCCTGATCTAATAAATGACTTAGGTTTTAAAGCAGTAATACCTGAAGAAAGAAGAAGAGCGAGAACCTCGTGAAGGCCGGGGGGGTTAGGGGCTTCAGAGGAAATTGCCACAAAGTGCAATGCTGAGATAATCCCCAGGTCCTTTTCCAGTTCCAAGGGAGGCTAAGGCCTGCTGCTTTGGTGTCACAGCATGATCCCAGATGCAGGAAAACCACACAGTCCCACAATTGACACTCTAACCATGATGTCTGGAAGGGTGCAGCCCTCAGCGCGAGTTCAGAAAGTATTGCATGAGATTAGGGATCAGACCCACCATTTAGGGAGGGCTACGGTCTGGAAACAATAAATTGTTGATTAGCCAGCAAGACTACCTGACACCCATAGATTCCTGTTTAAATTTATTTCAAGTGGCGTTACCATCAAATCTGGATCCTTATATATAAGCAGAGCATATTGCTGTTAGAAACCTGTAAGGCTAAGGATTCACAATCCCTAGACTGAAACTAAAACACACATGGAAGGCTTGATTCAAATAGCCTTTAATGTATTATTCATATAAGAACACTGGTATACACAACCAGTTACCCTCTCAGAAGGTGTTTAAAGCATAATACGAAAAAGTCACTTCCTGACTAATTTTCACTTCATTACATAGGCTTGCCTAAATGGCTAGAATTAATTTAAAGGAACAGCCTTTTAATTTCTTGCCACTGCTTCTGTAATGGATTTGCACAGAGTCACCCCACAGAGCACTTCCTGGTGATCAGGGGCATATTATGTTCTGTCCCAAGAGAAGAGAGTAAGGATCACTTGACAGCTCATTATGACCAATCTGCACAATGCTTTGCAGATAAAATCATTTGGATCCATTTTAATTTGGATGCCACAATCAATACAGGTCCAGGTCCAGTGATTGTAGCCTTCGTTGCTGCTGCATTTAGCTATAGTGGTTCTTTTCAATATGTACTGCCTACAAATGCTGAAAGGTGCAGGCGCTTGCCCTTTGCCATCCTAGCTTGTAAAAGTGACCAGGGGGACTGGATGAACAGGTAAGGGTAGTGGTTATACGCTTCAGCTGTTGCTAAAATAATGTGAACTTGGACAGAGTGAGAACTCTTTTTTTTAAATAAAAATCTCTCTAAAATCCACTGTGTTGAGATAATCTTAAGGCAATCATCAATATTCCTTTTTTGGCAAAGTGATGAAGCAAGTAATGTGGTGGCATCTCAAGCAAAATGAGATTATCAGGATATGGTGCATTATCTAAATCAGTTGGAATCTGTGTTCAAGCCTTTTTATGGGACAGAAACTGCTTTGGTTATGTCGTTAGATAGTTTATGCCAAGAACCTGACAGGGAAAGTGTCCTCATTTGGATCTCATAGGGGTTTTTGAGTGTATCCTCCCAATGGGTTGCCTGGAACTTGGAGACACTGTTTTGCTGGGCATCATGTTTTGCTGGGCATCACTGGAAGGACAGATCCTGAAGCTGAGGCTCCAATACTTCGGCCATTTCATGAGAAGAGAAGACTTCCTGGAAAAGCCCTGATGTTGGGAAAGTGCGAAGGCAAGAGGATAAGGGGACGACAGAGATGGTTGGACAGTGTCATCGAAGTGACCAACATGAATTTGACCCAACTCTGGGAGGTAGTGGAAGACCTGGCGTGCTCTGGTCCATGGGGTCACGAAGAGTCGGACATGACTAAACGACTAAACAACAACAAATATTTCAGTTAACAGAATAAGATCATATAGAACTGGCTAGCTGGATGGACTAGATCCAGGATGGTCAATTTGGCACCCCCCATGGGTTTCATCTGCAGCCCCCATGGTCCCTGATTTAGGTTTATGGGAGTTACAGTTCAATATATCCAAAGAGCACCAGTTGCTTACCCCTATGGTGAATGGACCGTTGATATGACTTAAAGTGAAAATTGATAATGTAAGAAACTGGATGAGCACTTTCTTACTGTTCCGTGCAGATCTGCACAGTTCTGCTGTGCCTTGTAGCTCCTAACCCAATGCATTCTGTGTAGCTATTACACTGCCCAAAAATTCACCAAGAACGGGGAACCTTCTGATTGTTTGGGCTTCCACTCCCAGAAACCCTAGATCAGTGTTTTCCAACCTTGGAGTTGAGAAAATAAAATAACAGTTTGAATACCCCCTTTAAAATAACTTGTTATTATGTAATTATTTATTCTGCAAAATAAGGAGTACACATGGGTTAATACCTGACAAGTGGGTCTCAGAGTTTACAGATGTTTTAGCATTTATATATCTTACTAATCATGTATTGTTGACCTTATCTTCATTCCTCATCTGGCTGGTACAACTGACTTCTGCCCACTGTTTTATGCTTAGGCTTCTCTCCTTGCTGTCTCATGTGGAACCATTCCCATCTCACCCCATTCTTGTTTTCCTTAATTCTTGTAACAACACATTCAACACATTCTTTTCCTTATGTGAGTCAAGGTCAGGGCTTATGCGTATAAGTATCTTAATAGCTACCGTGGTGAACTAATACAAAATGGTACAGTATACTGCTTCTCCTAACCATGGCTAAGCATAAGTATGATTGATCGAACTGCAACTCCCAGAAGTCCTGGCCTTCACAGCTAGTGGTGAAGGCTTCTGGGAATTTGAGTCCAGGAACATCTGGGAACCCAAGATTGGGAACCACTATCCTAAATGATACAGCTGGTTGTCAAGGATTGCGACTCCAAACATTGGGAGAG
Source organism: Pogona vitticeps (assembly GCF_051106095.1). Classification (NCBI taxonomy): domain Eukaryota; kingdom Metazoa; phylum Chordata; class Lepidosauria; order Squamata; family Agamidae; genus Pogona; species Pogona vitticeps. The sequence goes on from NC_135784.1 coordinate 88,083,291, forward strand.
TTAGAGGTTTCGTAACCCTGGTCTAACCCTCACAACCTTTTCCTATAACAATATTTCAATCCTTGTGTTCTCTTTTATTAACACAGATGGGTGTTAAGCAAGTCTACTCTGTTTGTGAATAAACAATAACAGTTGATTTCGCCAGCTGGGTCACCGTGGCTTTCCTTGACTAGTCTACCTGGGCCTTGTTGAGCATTAGGAGTTGTCATTTGCAACTGGACTTTATGTGTCTCTTGTGCTTTTCCCTTTCAGGACATGAAGTCGGCAATCATCACACCTTGTGGCCATTTCTTTCATGCGGGCTGCCTTAAGAAATGGCTCTATGTGCAAGAAACCTGCCCTCTGTGTCACTGCCAACTTAAAAATACCACTCAGACTCTGGGACTGGGATCGGAGCCCATGCCGCCACCAAATCCCGAAGCAGCACAAAATACTGCCCAGCAAGAAGCCATTGAGCCCCATGGCGTGGAGCGCCAGGAGAGGCCAGGCCGTGAAGCTGAGGACAGTGAACAAGCTGTCAAAGGGCTAGGTTCCCGGCAGGACCCTGCCGATGCCAAGGATGGCTCTGTCAGTCTGGACGATGCATCTGCCAGGGAGGCCAGCCAGCAACAGGTGGCTGCAAAAGGGCTGGCTGAAGACGAGGCAGAGACTGTGACGCAAGACCCGGGAGGAGGTTGCATCCAGAACTGAATTAGGAGAGGCTGGTACATGAATAAGCACTCCGGGTCCTCCTGGCTTAGCTATCAGAATCCGACCCTTTTTACTGTCATGAACAGGTTTAACTCTCAGAATGCTGGCCAAAATGTATTTATGAGATCCCATGCTGATTTCTGTGAGCTGCTTGGTTTACAGGGCTGCCAGTGGATTTCACTGGAAACGACTTTAGAATCTGCCACCCTGTTGTAGAAGGGCAGAGTTTGGGAATCAAAAAACTAAGTATTTCTGGAAGGGAAATAGGTGGAGGAAGGGCTAGAAACACAAGGATCGATGGAGGTGGGATTGAAAGAGTCAGGTGAGACAAAAGGCAGTGTGGCTGATACTAGAAAGAGGAATAAAACGGAAGGATAGAAGAGGCAAAAAAAATTGTTTTGTTTTGTTTTTGTATCCTTGGCCTCGTCTTTCGGCAATGAATGGAGCTCAGTCAAGGATATTGGCAAAACTCCAGAAGAAGCTGGAAGTTATACAAATCAAGTAGAAGGATTGTGTTTGAACAGGGCAGCACTCCAGTATGTCGGATGTGGTGCTTGGGCATGTTCGGTTGGGCATTTGCATCCATGTAATCTATAGCAATTCTTGACTTTTTATGATGGAGTCGTCCATGCGTTAATGTTTAGGATCCCTCTCTCTTTTTTTTCTTTTTTCTTTTTTTCCTTCCTTTTGGTTACTGAACATTCTGAGCAGAATGGGCTGCGTGAAATCAACTAGAGCTCCAGTGAACTTTCTCTCTCTGCTCTGCGAAAGAGTCCAGGGGAGAAGTGGGAGGAGTTTTAGGTCACTGATTGAAGCCCCTTGGTGCTGTTCAGTTCCATGTAGTATATTGGTAGCTGAATTAAAGCAAACACAGTATTAAATCTCCTGGCAATATTTGCACCTTTGGGAATGAGTACATTAAATGTATGATCAAATGCCGCAAATGCCGCGCCTGAAGCTGTTAATAGGATTTGCACCTTTTTCTCCTTTGACAACAATGTGTGTGTACTGAAATTTTTACATTCATCATGGCTTTCAGGTAGAGCTAGCGATGCGGGGGTGGGATTGGAAGCTGGCAATTTTTTTATGTGAATTTTGATATGAAAAAGGAACCAGTCACTTATTTATACACTAGGCTTGGTGCTCAAAAGTGTTTTTCCCCCCTTCAAGAGTTGTTGTTCCAAATGTGACCTGTGGACATTCATTATTTTATTTTTTTGGTAGTGGGTTTGGATGTAGACTGGCAGACATAGCTGAATGTCTCAATAAACTACATTTGAAGATTTTTTTTATTTCTGTTTTTATTTTTTACATTTGGTTGCCTTGTTCTTTCATAGTATAGTAGACCCTCTACTTATGGAATTAATCCATATTGGAACGGTGGCTGCAGGTGGAAAAGTCTGTAGGTTGAGGCACCATTGACCTACAATGCATTGAAAATCGATTAATCCGTAACCAGCCGTTTGTTCCCTTTTGTTCTTTTCTTGGTCTGTAACTCGATTCTCTGGCTGCAAGTCAAACCTAAATTTTGCGGCCAGAGAAGTCTGTAACTCGAAAAGTCTGTAAGTCGAGCTGTCTGTAAGTCCACTGTAGAGGTTTTCTTCACAAACCATGTTTGTGAATAAACGAGCTTGACCTATGCCCATGGTTTGACCCATTTGGGATGAAGAGTTGGAAGCCATCTCTTAACATTAAAAGCTAGGTGGCCTCCTTTCTTACATGGATTTTGGAAGACTCACTACTTGTCATGCTGGCTCAGGGATTTTGGAAGTGGCAGTCCAAAAAATTAACCTCTCCCATGCCCTGTTATTCCACAAGGCGAGAGGTTAGGTATACATTTGTTCTTTTGCCCGAGGTACACATTAGTCAGTAGGGCTGCCTGGCCACAGTTTCACTGTAGAATGTAACACCTAAAATAGAATCTACCTGTTCCAGCAGGCTCCTTTGAACTTTGGGGTTTTTTAAAATTACTTTCTGGCGTGTTTTGCTACCATACACAGAGAAAACCGCTGAAAATATCCTGGTAAGTGTTTCTTTAAGAAATATCACAAAATGATATTTCTCTCCTTATATTTGTCACCACCAGTCCAACCTAATTCTCATTGAGCTTTGAAAAGGGGGTTATTGTCTCAAAGACAATTGTTCCCAGACTGTGAAGATTGTGTCTCTGGTCAGCTGGAGGTTTCTGGGACTGTACAGAAATAGAACTCCTTGTTTATACAGCCGATGTATTAGTGGCAGGGCTGGGCTAGACTCTTTTTCTTGGTTCCCCAGAGCCCTATTCAGGCAGTACACAGCATGCTCAGAGGTGACTCCCTAGCCCTGCCCTTCTCTCAGTGTGAAAAAAAATGGGCTGGCTCACGTATGCAAGTGAAGTCCTATGCAGGTGGTATCCATCCTGATGCTGGGACATTCTTGAAGGTGAGTAACTAACCCGCCCCTCTCATTTGTGTTCCTCACAGTTACGGCACTGGTTCTTGAGAGGACAGACCTGGTCACATACATGCAAGCCAAAACCCAGGTTTTCCAGGGTTTTTTGCTTCTGTACAGAGCCTGCCTGGAAGCAGGAACCTCCCTCCTTCAGAGCCAGGTCTGTCACTGTGAAGAATGCAACAACAGAGGGGGAAGCATGATCATAGCAATAGGTTCTGTAGTGCCTGGACAGGGTTTACATTTCTACATTCAATGATAATGGAACATGGTATGATTCTCTGCTTGTAGTGCAGCTTGATAAGAGCGAGATATATGTTCACTGCTAGAGATGGGAGCTTCGTATTCGTCTCCAGGGGAAGACAGATATGAAGCTTGCCAGCTCAACTGAGCAGTCTGATTGGACCCTCCCACTCCTGAACTGGGAATCCAGCTATTGCTTGTGGCACATGGGGCCGTTGTCCTTCATGCCATGCCAATCATGGAAGTAACCCGCCTGAGGGGATGACAAGCCTCCCTGCTTAGCTGCTGATTGGTTAGCAGCACAGGGAGGCAGGTAAGCCCCAGCCCGACTTCTGCGATTGCCTGTGCCCTTCTGTAAGAGATAAGTGGATGCCTGGTTTGAGGGGGAGGGTTCAACTGGACTGGCCACCTGTGGTGGCGAGCTTCATATTCGTCTCCTTCAGGAGACGAATACAAAGCTCCTCGTCTATTCACTACCTCGCATAAAAACTACACTTTGGTCGCCTAGCACAAATCATTCAGTGTTCAACCCAATATAAATGGCCAGATCTTTTATTTTTAGTCAAATTAATTTTCAGAACTATATTATACCTTTCCTTCTCTCATCCCCTTTGTGGTAGTCAGTGTAAGGATGAAAATCTCCAGTGGCATCTTCAGTCTACATTTTACATTACAAGCTTGTGGTGGACATTACATATCGTTTCAAGGCTAAGTATGGAGGCATGGCGAATTGTAGCTTTCAATATAAAGTTCCTAGCTTGTTTCCATCAAACGAAGACCCTGCAGAAAGGACAGGGCTGTGGTTTATCCTTACAATTCTGTGAAGCAAAGCAGGATTATTTCCATTTCAGTAAGGCCAAGACTGCCATCTTAACCCTAACAGGACATAATCTAAGAGAGATGTTGTCAGGTTGTGTTACCTGCCATCAAGTCACATCTGACTTACAGCAACCTTAATGGGATTTTCAAGGCATTTGAGATAGGTAAGGGGTGGCATTATCATTGCCACCCCTCTAAGAGTTTATTTGGCTTATTGGGGATTTAAGCCCAGAGTTTCCTGAGTCCTAGTCTGTCACTCTGTCCACTACACCACAGTGGCTCACTGGCCCTCAATAGAGATGCTACTTATCCTTACGTTGTCAAATCTACATTCATACACAAAACAGGAGGCATCAACAGGCCTGATGATAGTGTTGTGACAGAGGTTCAAAAACGGTTTCAAAATCCTGAGAAGAGAGTATCCCAGTCTCTAGGGAGCACATTCAGAAGGCATGGGATGCTGGTGGGTTGTGTGGGTGATTTATTTTATTTTATTTATTTATTTTGAGGTGAGAAAGAAAAGTGAACTGCATGGTCATGTATAGCAGACCTGGGCAAAGTGTAGCCCAAGGGCCACATACGGCCCGCGGGCTGCTCCTGTCTGGCCCGCTGGTTGTCGCTCCAGTCCGGTGTTCAAGCCCAAGACAGACTGGATTTCTCTCACTGAACAAATTGAACATCAAAACCATTTATAGCTTTTTGTCTACAAGTTGATCGGTTGCCCCCGAACACAGTTCAGATTTTTCATGTGGCCCCCCTATAGAAATTAATTGCCCACCCCTGATATATAGGATCAGACTGTGTAGAGAAATGGAGTAGAGTGGCTGCTCACTTTCCGGCAGATCCCATTTATCTGCTTTGGCCCTTGCCCACCGCCTCAGCGGCTGAAGCGGGAGCCAGAGTACAACAAGATCCATCTGTTCCTTCTCTGCCACCTGAGATGCTTATCTTAAGTCAGATTTGTAGATGTATGGAGCGGTTTGTCTGATTTGTAGGCCACCTTTCTCCTAGTGAAGGGACACACTAGGTGGCTCACAACATTAAAGCACATAAAAATAAAAACATAAAATCTCTAATTAAAAAGCAAAAACCATATCAACTTTAATTTGTTTCATAGCTACGAAGTAGTTTTATTTATTTGTTTCTTTGTTTCTGGTTTTTAAAAACACTCTGCTTAAAAACAACAATGATGAGGTGCTTGTAAAAAATACAACTGGGAAAGTGATTTAACCATGCCACATAAACTGATGTCAAGCCCCCTCTGCTGGTTTGATCTGGCACTTCATGCATACTGGTGGAATTTAGTGAAATAAAAGGGACATACAGTATATCCAACACAGCGCAGAATAAAAGAATACAAAAATCAGCAACAATAAAGCTAGATGAAGATCTGAAGCATTCAAAATCCAATCTTGCAATGGTCAGGAAATGCTTTTTAAGGCAATAGGTTTTCAGCAAATGACAAAGCAATGATTGTCAGGACTGGACTTACACCCAAGGGAGACTATTAGGAAGCACAGATGCCATCACTGCAAACACCCTCTCTTTTGTGATTGCCAGGTGGGCAGTTGATGCCTCTGGCACTTCTAAGAGTGTTTCATCCATTAATGTCTGTGGGTGGACAGAACAATATGGAAGAAAGATGACATTCAGCTAAACTGGTCCCAAGTTGTTCAGAGTTTTAAGAACAAAGCCCTAAATCTGTTTTGGTAGCATATTGGAAGCTAGTGCCATCTGCTTGGGTGACCCATGGAGTCTGCTTACTTGAGGTTGACCACTTGAGTGAGCATCCTAGCCATTATTTTCTGTACTGGCTTCAAGCCCAGCCCTCTGCAAAATACATTGCAGTAATCCAGCTTTAGGGGTGCATGGGTGACTGTGGCTAAGCTTATTGCACTAGCTAAAGCTTGTAAAAAGCCCTCTGAACCAGTGATGGGTGGGTGAGCACTTGATTTCATGCCATTCACATTCTGCTGCCGGAAGTGTGGGAATCACCCTACCTAGGGAAAGGTGGGGCCTCGCATACTTGCTCCTTCTGAAAGACTGCTGTCCAGTCAGTGTAGACCAATTATCTTCTTCCTGGTTCTCTTACGGGGCATTCATTTTTCCAGGATTCAGGCCAGCCATTTGTTCTTCACCTATCCTACACCTATGGCAAGAGACAGCTGCTGGTCAAAGTGAATTGACCTTTGTTGGCATTGATTATGTCTCTTTGCTACTACAGATTGGTGTTTCAGGGTAAACATACAGTATTAAGAAAAATGCTTCCTCGATGCACTGTGTGATCAATGGTCTTGAGGATTCATGGAGGATGGGACCGGGACCTTGGAATGCAGATACTTGGCCCGTGCTGTTAACTTTCTCCTGAATGTATAAAATGAGGATGCTCTGTGGCCAAGGTGGAGGACAGAGGACAGTGAAGATGGCCAGATATTTGTTTTATTCTTGTAGCAACTCTTCCATCTCCTCTTAGCATGACTTTCTGCCCTTCGGTCTGCTGTCCAGCGGTCAACTTTTGACAGATCACTTAGAGACACACACACCCCTTTCCCCTTTCAGTTAGAGGGGTGTTCTCTATGGAACAAATGGCCACCTTAAAGGTGAGACAGATGGGAATGATCCTTCTTCACCCTGAGACCTTGAGAACCTCCTGCCAGTGGGAATTAATCAGACAGGACTGTGTCCCCTCCTTAATGCAGAAGATAGTAAAAAGCCCTAAGAGCCCATGTGGTCCCCAACCTTGGGTAAACCAAGAGTTCTTGGACTGCAGCTCCCAGAAACCCTGCCCAGCATAGCTGTTGTGGTGAAGGCTTTTGGGAATTGCAGTCCAAGAACACCTGGATTACCCAAGGTTGGGGACCACTGGTGTAGTGGACTGAGTGTCAGATTGGGATTTGGGAAACCTACGTCCCAACTCAGCCATGGAAATTCATGGGGCAGAGGCAGGTTTGTCAATGATAAACCACTCCTTAGACATCTCCCATACCTTTAAAATCTGATTATCTGGATGTTAAATGTTCATAGGAGCTACTGCCTGAGTGCAAACAGAACAAAGACTATGGTGTCACCTTAAAGCAACTTGACGGTGCATAACAACATCAGGCTAATGCCCGATCTCATCCTTTGCTTTCTGCCTTGGGTGGGCCCCTGTCTTTCATTGTATTCAAACAAACACTTTAAGAACTTGCCAATTTTAATTATAGATCAGGGCTGAGCAAAGTGTGGCCATTCAGATTTTGCTGGTCTGCAAACTCCAGTATTCCTCACCACGGCCTAAATGGATCAGGTCTTCTGGGAATTAGATTAGCGCCCACTTCATCCCACACATCAGTAGCTGTAAAGTTAGGGCCAGTGGAATGTTTATCCCTCTAAGGGACCTTTAGCATACCCTGCTGAGGAGTATTCTGTTCTTACTTTCTGAACCTTTGTCGCTGGTATGACTACTGCTAAATATCAAAGCTTTTTGTCGGAACAGATGTGAAACACAGTCCAAAGGGGAAGGGGCCGTGATATTTTCAGGCCTTGCTTAAAGGAAGAGAGATATGGTGGACATAACTTCCTTTGCAGATTGGAGAAAATGTTTTCTTTTTCCAAGACCTCTTCTAGCTTTTGCCTTCAAAGCTGAGAAAAGAAAACAGAAGTCCCAGTTGGAATGCAGGGGGATTACATTTTTATTTATTTCTCCTGCTCAGAGCTTGTCTTGTGCAGTTGGAAAGGAAATGTCCTTGAAAGATGGGTTCCTCCATAAACTGTCCCAGCTTCTGTTTGTTTTTAAGATGGAAATTATTTTCTCAGAGGCCCTGCCTGTAAGGAAGCGAGTGTTGATAAGTAAGGCAAAATAAGAAATCGCTGCCTGTGATACTAAGGAACAATCTCCCCCGCCACCCGCCTTGAAGACTGGAAGCAAATTCTTTTTAGCTATATATGTCCATTTTATTGTCTTTATCTTTGTCAAATCACTTTCCCAAGGCATGCTAAACAGTCTGACTTGTTTTAAAGGAAGACAAGAAAGAGGTTGCTGATGTTATTAGATGCTACAGTCCTTCCTTTATTCTCCATTCAAATTATTGCTAAATCTAATTTGACAAGCCCTTGGGTAAATCCAGAAACCTACCTTCTGTTGGACAGTTCTTACTGGAAGATTTGCTTATCACCTGAAGTCCTAGGGTGGGGATGGCTAGTTTCCATACTGAAAGGGAAGATGCTAGTCTTCAGGGATTCCTCTAGGAGCTGGAAAAATTGAATCCCTCATAGATGGTCCAGCTCATTAATCAAACAAGTGGAACCAACAAGCGAAATGTTGCAGCATCACTTCACCCCTTCTTGACAAGAATGCTTTTAAGTAGGTGAGTCAAGCATAACTTCCTCCAGGAGATTCTAGACTGAAGGAGAGCATTCCATCCATCCATCCATCCATCCATCCATCCATCCATCCATCCATCCATCCATCCATCCATCCATCCATCCATCCATCCATCCATCCATCCATCCATCCATCCATCCATCCATCCATCCATTCTCTCTCTCTCTCTCTCACTCCAGCTGATACTCAACAGTCTGGGGACACAACGCGTGCTTCATCCTTTCTGAAATGTTTAGGCAAAACCCAGGCAAGTTATTTTTTTTTACCGACCACAACCAGAATCCTCCAGACTGCAGAGCCGATGAAGTTTTCTGGAACTTACAGTTGAAAGAAGTAACTTTTCCAAGTTTTTGTTTCAAGGAGAACTCGCCTTCATATTTCCAAAACAAATTTGTATTTCTGCAAACTGTCAAACATTTAGATATACAGTATCCTATTTCTCAGTGACCCTCTTCTCACTCCAATCCTGCCACTGCCCAATAAATGAGTTTGCCTGTTATTTCTTTTTATTTTTTTCTATTTATTACAGCAGAATCCATATTTATTTATTTATTTAATCTATTTCTATACTGTTTCCCATATCTACAACAATACATGAACAAGTATTGAAAAAGGTGTAACAAAAACCTCCAGATTATTGTCTTGCACCAGACTATAGATGATGGACAAGCCTCATCATCTGTGAAGTACTTACTTACTACCTGTATAACTATCTGGTACATGCTACATAGAAGTTTGAAGTCCTCTTGAGTTGGTCTCCCATCTGAGGGATGTAACGTCTGGAAGAAATACCTAGAGAAACACAGAATCTTGTATTGCTTGATTTTAAAAATTACTTTCCTTGAGGTTTTAATCTTTATATGTTCTTGTAGGATATTGATGTCCTTGAGAAAGAATAAATATGTAAGTATAAACTATTTCCCACCTCACACAAAATAATAACAATTATCTGTTAAAAACATAAACAGTAAGTCAATTTGTACAGTTAAACTGATCTTAAGCTAGATACTATATTTCTCCCGCAGTTGGAAAAAATGTGTCATCTGGAAAATACTTTAAAAATTATATCAAAAGTCACCAGTAAAGAAAAACATTAGAATGAACTTTGTTTTGTCAAATTGCCCTCAAGAATCTTGAGGAAATCCTATGCCTGCCCTCCTGCCCTCTCTCTCTCTCTCTCTCTCTCTCTCTCTCTCTCTCTCTCTCTCAGTCATAAACATCAGCATGTGATGGTAAATCATCTCTTGAAATGTTTTCAAATGTTTTCACTTTTGAATTTTTGAGGTTTTTGAAACTAACCCCCAACCATCCTATGACTTCTTCCCACAAAATTAGCATGAGATTTGTGTGTTTTATGAAAAGTAACTCAGGAATTCCATCTTCATTAATTCTGGTTTGCAAACTGACCTTAGTTGTATCTCCTGGAAAAGCGTATGTGAAGATCAAACACGATTATCCTTCAGATCTTGCATTCTGTAAGACAGCACATCAGACTTGCCTACTTATATACTGTATGATTATTCAAGTGACATGTTAATGCTGAAGTAGGATGGAATGGGTGTAAGAATTAAGAAGTATGAGGCAGAAGTGCATTGGAATGACACTGATCTATTTATTTTTATAGTCATATTTGGGGATTTCAGTGAAGAAAAAGAAATTACTCCCTTTTTTTTTTCATAAAGTGGGCTGAAGTGAAAGACTCATCTATGTCTAGCATGTATGTCTGTGACTGAGCTAATACATCCTCCCTTCTATCCACAGGTATGCTGGTTTGTAAGGAGAAAGCATTATGTGAACAATGTATGAGTTATCTCTAAAAGTCCACGTGCATCCCCAGGAATTTAACAGGTTGATGCTGTGAAGAGTTTGAACCTAAAGCTCACTGATTTTGAGTTGTGTACTTTCCTCTATTTCTATAATTGTCACACTCACTTAAAAAAACATTGACAGAACTAAACGAGGGATTACATTAAAAAATATTACCACTTGTTACCATTAGATGGCCCCATGGTTTTGGAGACCAGTTTAAAGTGGTGCGTGGTTCCTTCAGATGCAAATAGCTGAGGCTTTGGAGGAAATGTAATAAAATGGTATGTTTATTATATCGCATTCGGTATAAACACCAAGTGTGTTTGGCAGTGTCCTGGCTTTGAAAAATATAAATTGGAATTGAAGTGCAAACACTTTATTTGCAGTTCTGTTTCCCTTCACTTGTAATGCAATTTTTTCCACAGGTGAGCTTTAAAAAACAGACCAATTGCACGGCAGAAAAAAATTGAGCGATCCTAAAAACAGCCGAAGGTTGTTGAGGAGTCAACAGATACGACAGCAGTGCTACTCCGCTCTCAGGATGACGCTCCTTCTACAGAGTCCTCCTCCTGAATAACCCATGGGCCTAAATAGACCACTGATGGCTGGGCCTGAATTGGCATGCTCTGTGGGGTGTCTTCCAGAGAACCTGAGAGGGGTCCTCCTGCCTCCCCTAAAGGCCAAGAACTGTGCCTGTCCTAGAGATGACTTCATTCCTTCTACTATGCAATACAGTACATTTCTTTCCTAATGGAGACAAGTGGGGCAGGGAGTGGATTCACACAGGCACCATGAAATACATTCCCACTGGAAAACAGTGCGACACCTGCCACCACCATTGGGTTACTTTGCAAATGATATTTCACAGGAACCAACCTACCATCATCTTGATGTGTCATAAAACAACCACCTTTACTTAAAATACATGGACCCCATTTCTTCCTTGCATCTGATAATCAATCAATCAATCAATCAATCAATCAATCAATCAATCAATCAATCAATCAATCAATCAACCTTCCTTCCTTCCTTCCTTCCTTCCTTCCTTCCTTCCTTCCTTCCTTCCTTCCTTCCTTCCACTAATGAATTCACCACATAATTTTCACCCAATAACAGGCACCACCAAAAGCATGTCGGGCATCTAGCACCAGATCTTTCATGGTGTGTGTTGAAGGGCATAGACTGCACTGACATATGTGTGAAGTGGACTGGAAATGAAACTTACCGCCCCGAGTAGACATGGTCTAGAGGGGCGGGGTATAAATTTAATAAATAAAATAAAATAAAATAAAATAAATAAACTTCACTGCTTCCCCTCCCCCTCCTATTAAATGCTTTCAATCTTTCATTATTACCTGCTGCCTCTGTTGCCCACAAGCAACTGGGTGCAATACCTGCCAAGTAACTGATATTGGCACTGGGGGTTGCCTTCAGGCATCCAGTTACAATTCCCCAGCTTTCATGAGCGCTACAGCTCCCTGTTTTGCACAGATTGAACTATACCACACTAAGCTGCCATATTTGCCTGGGGAACAGCATAGGGCCAAGGCTGCACTTCTTAGCGTCTGTGTTTGTGTTGCCTCACTTGCTGATAGCTTTTAAAGAATATTGTTCCTTATGAAGATATTTTGCTTTGATTTTTGGCAGTTTTTCTTATAAATCTGTTTGTCTTATTTATACTATGGCCGCCTTTCTCCCCATAAAGGGATCCAATAGTCCAAAGTAACATTTAGCAGATCATCCAAGGTCATACTTTGGTATTTGGAAGCAAAACAATGAACTATAATCATCATCACCAACTTAGAACTGCAGAGCTGGAAGGGACCCTGTGGATCATCAAGTCCAGCCCCTGCCAAGGAGGCACAGTGAGGAATTGAACTCCCAACCTCTGGCTACCTAAACCACTGAGCTGTCCAGCAAGTGGATGTCCTTCTAGGTAACCTGAAGTTTCTGAGATTTCTGCTTATTTTTCAAGTGAAAGGCACTGATTAGAATGATAACATAAATGCCACTACTTATCTCCAGTTTATTTGTGACCTGCCACCAAAATTGTATTAGTTGCTCCGTACTTCTGCTAGAAACAGAAAGAGATGAGCATTTCTTAGATTATTAAACACAAGCCTATCGCCTACTCTTAAACACAAACACATATCAGGTAATCCTAGGAGGAGTTTTTCTCACCTTGTTTTGTTTTGTGATTGCACTGCTAAGCCATGAATACATTCTTCCTTTCCAAGTCCTATTTCTCGCTCACATATCTTGAATAATGGCACAATTTCAGTTCTAGTGATTATTTTATTTTATTTTTACCCCACCTTTCTCCTCTCCTTGCCAACTAAATCCAAGGAAGCTGCTTTATCTCTAGATCAGTGTTTTGTATCAATAATGGACTGGGTGAGGGTGAATGAATTGAAACTTAATCCAGACAAGACAGAGGTGCTCCTGGTCAGTCAAAAGGCAGATCAAGGAACAGGGATGCAGCCAGTACTGGATGGGGTGCACAGGTTGGGGGGCGCTCCTGGATTCATCCCTGAGCCTGGATGCCCAGGTCATGGCAGTGGCAAGGAGTGCTTTTGCACAATTAAAACCAGTACACCAGTTACGTCTGTTTCTTCCTGGCTGGACTACTGTAATGTGCTCTATGTGGGGCTGCCGATGGAAAGTGTCAGGAAACTTCATCAGGTCCAAAATGCAGTAGCCATCCAACTACTGTCATATACACATTGTTTTAACTTTAAATGTTGTCTTTCATTCTTGTAAGCAACCTTGGGTCCTTTTCAAGGAGAAAGGTGGGGGAAAAATACTTTGGAGGAGGAGGAGGAGGAGGAGGAGGAGGAGGACCCATGGTGACTTTCATTTTGAAAAGACAAAATCTAAAACTAAAATCAGTAAGTATACAAATATTTTAAAAATAACAGCTACCATGTGAGCCAGGAGGTGAGACGGTGTCACCGCTTGCTGGAGCATCATCCATTCTCACAAAGGAGACAGAGAGGAGGGGACTCTGGGCTCATGGTGGCTTCAGAGAAAACCTCAGAGGAGTCCCTCCAAGAGGCGGAAGATGAAGAAGTGTCCCAGAGCTTGAGGGGAGATGGGAGTAAGGGGAGAGCAGTTAGAAAAGGCGGGAAAGGGGAGTAAAGGGAGGGAGGAGATAGAAGCAGGGGGAGAAGAAGAAATAAGAAAAGGAGAAACACTATCTCCAGGTTGGGAATGGATCTGGCTACAAGATCCTTGGACTCATAAGTGGGAGAGGCTGAAAGTACCCAGGGAGGAAGCCGACCATAGAAGGAGAGGGGTGATTCCTCCTAGATGATCTTACTGGGGAGAAGCGGAGGTGAGACAGAGGAGGAAGAGACTGAGAAAGAAAGGGTGGAATAAGAGAGAAGGGAAAGGAGTGGATGGCGAGTGTGGGAGATGAAGAAAGGTCAGAATTGAGAAGACCTGGGAGGTATTGGACCCCGGGGAGCAACCCAAGTGGAAAGATTTCCTGGGAGAGACATCTGTGCCCCTGTTGCCTATACAGAGAGGGATGACAATGAAAGAATGGTCACCTATCAAGCAGCCGGACCCATGGAACTTGAGTTTTGGGAAACCTTTCATTTTAGAAGAATGGAAGCCCCTTCCCGCCCTGTTGGAGGGAAGAGAGAAAGACTGCATTCCAGTTCATGATAACTATTTACTCAACAGTTATAAAACAAATGTTCAATTGTTACCATTGTAAATGGTGTCTGTGTCTGATGAAGTTATTAGAAATGAGGAAGTACCACATGACCGTCCAGCCGAACTCTCACATACCACACTAAAAATGTTAAACAAAATCAATACCAAAAACACATTCAAATCAACATGGCACAACACTTTGCTTACTTCTAATGCAGAGGCAGATCATTTAACCTTTTAGGTTTCCAGCAGTATGGGCCAAGAAGACCAGAGACTTTTTCCAACCTTCTCTAATACCACGATGCAAGCATTGTTCTGCATGTGTGTATATTGCGAGGGCAGGGCCAGAGGCATGCACACTATCAGGAAAGGGGCTATTAGCTTAGAAATGCTTCATCTTCTTTCCACCATGTAAGGAATGTCTGAAGATAGGAAGAGAGACATCAGTAAACATCTGTCAGAGCTGTAAATGTACCCCAAGGTCTCTTTTTCATATATATATTTATTTAAAAATATAATGGCCAGACTCCTGTTTGCTTATATGACTGAATAAGAGTGATTACAGAATGAGTCCACCCCATTCTTCAGACTCATGTCTGCACCCCTTATCTTCCACTGGCTACAAAATTGGGTGTATATCTGGTTGCTTAACCAATGAAGGGGTGGCAGATGGAACGTAATGACCTCTGTGCAAATGCCCTCCCCCCCTTTTTCTCCCCTGTAACATTTTGGTCTCTAATGAACTGTATTTACTATACAGTTGGACTCCCATATCCATATCCCCTTCATGGATTGCTGCCTTGTCGTGGCGAAGAGGCTTGAGTCATTCAGAGAAGCTATGGGCTATGCTGTGCAGGGACACCCAAGACAGACAGGTCATAGTGGAGAGTTCCAACTAAACGCAATCCACCTGGAGCAGGCAGTAGCAAGCCACTCCAGTATCTTTGCCAAGAAGCCCCCTGACCAGAAACAAAAGATTAAAAGATATGATGCTGGAAGATGGGACCCTCAGGTCGGAAGGCGTCCAACATTCTACTGAGGAAGAGCAGAGGGCAAGGACAAGTAGCTCCAGAGCTAATGAAGTGGGTGGGCCAAAGCCGAAAGGATGTTCAGCTGTGGACATGCCTGGAAGTGAAAGGAAAGTCCGATGCTGCAAAGAAAATGCTGCATAGGAACCTGGAATGTAAGACCTATGAACCTTGGGAAGCTGGATGTGGTCAAACAGGAGATGGCAAGAATAAACATTGACATCCTGGGTGTCAGTGGACTAAAATGGACAGGAATGGGCGAATTCAATTCAGATGATTATCATATCTACTATTGTGGGCAAGAAGACCATAGAAGGAATGGAGTAGCCCTCATAGTCAACAAAAGAGTGGGAAAAGTTGTAATGGGATATAATCTCAAAAATGATAGAATGATGTCAATACAAACCCAAGACAGACCTTTCAACATCACAATAATCTAAGTTTATGCACCAACCGAAGAGACTGAAACTGACCAATTCTATGAAGACTTATAACAACTTCTAAAACTGACACGAAAGAAAGATGTTCTTCTCATTCTAGGGGACTGGAATGCTAGATTAGGGAGCCAAGAGAAAAAAGGAACAACAGGAAAGTTTGGCCTTGGAATTCAGAACGAAGCAGGGCAAAGGCTAATAGAGTTTTGTCAAGAGAACAAGCTGGTCATCACAAACACTCTTTTCCAACAACACAAGAGGCGACTCTACACATGGAAATCACCAGATGGGCAATACTGTAATCAGATTGACTATATTCTCTGCAGCCAAAGATAGAGAAGCTCTATACAGTCAGCAAAAACAAGACCTGGAGCTCATTGTGGCTCTGATCATCAGCTTCTCATAGCAAAATTCAAGCTTAAACTGAAGTGAGTAGGAAAAACCACTGGGCTAGTCAGGTATAATCTAAACCACATCCCTTATGAATACACAGTGGAAGTGAAGAACAGATTTAAGGAACTAGATTTGGTGGACAGAGTGCCTGAAGAACTTTGGATAGAGGCTCATAACTGTTGAGAAAAATAATGAGGCTGCAAGACACTGAGATAAGTGGTTCAAATATATTTTATCTAAATCTCTTAGGGAAGGGTAAACGGGAGTCCCTAAGAAATAAATACAACACTAAAAGTATATTACATACCAAAGTAATTGAACAGAGTAAGCAACAGCAGTTTAGGTAACGCCGACAGGCAAACACAAAAGCTTCTGCCTTGCTCCGTATCTTCGCATCATCAAGATAGAGGGTGTGAAAGAGGGTAAAACAGACTAATTTTATAAGCCTAATTAGTCACAGGAAACACATGAGGTTCTTTCAGTGTTAACCCTTAAAGAGAAAGGCATGTTACAGATTGATATTACAACAATAACATTGTACAGGAGGCAGCAACAAAAACCATCCAAAAGAAAAGGAAATGCAAGAAAGCAAAGTGGCTGTCCAACGAGGCCTTACAAATAGCAGAGAAGAGAAGGGAAACAAAATGCAAGGGAGATAGGGAAAGTTACAGAAAATTGAATGCAGACTTCCAAAGAATAGCAAGGAGAGACAAGAGGGCCTTCTTAAATGAACAATGCAAAGAAATAGAGGAAAATAATAGGAAAAAAAAACCAGAGATCTGTTCAGGAAAATCAGAGATATTAAAGGAATATTTTGTGCAAAGATGAACATGATAAAGGACAAAAATGGTAGGGACCTCACAGAAGCAGAAAACATCAAGAAGATGTGGCAAGAATACACAGAGGAACTATACCAGAAAGATTTGGATAGTGTGGTTGCTGACCTAGAGCCAGATATCCTGGAGAGTGAAGTCAAGTGGGCCTTAGAAAGCTTGGCTAACAACAAGGCCAGTGGAGATGATGACATTCCAGTTGAACTATTTAAAATCTTGAAAGATGGCACGGTTAAGATGCTAAATTCAATATGCCAACAAGTTTGGAAAACTCAACAGTGGCCAGAGGACTGGAAAAGATCAGTCTACATCCCAATCCCAAAGAAGGGCAGTGCCAAAGAATGCTCCAACTACCATACAATTGCACTCATTTCCCACGCTAGCATTTCCCATACTCAAAATCCTACAAGGTAGGCTTCAGCAGTATGTGGACCAAGAACTCCCAGAAGTACAAGCTGGATTTCTAAGGAGCAGAGGAACTAGGGACCAAATTGCTAATATGCGCTGGATTATGGAGAAAGCCAGAGAGTTCCAGAAAAACATCTACTGCTTCATTGACTATGCGAAAGCCTTTGACTGTGTGGACCACAGCAAACTATGGCAAGTCCTTAAAGAAATGGGAGTGCCTGATCACCTTATCCATCTCTTGAGAAACCTATATGTGGGACAGGAAGCAACAGTTAGAACTGGATATGGAAACACTGATTAGTTCAAAATTGGGAAAGGAGTACGACAAGGCTGTATATTGTCCCCCGGCTTATTTAACTTATATGCAGAATACATCATGCGAAAGGCCAGACTGGAGGAATTGCAAGCTGGAATTAAGATTGCTGGAAGAAATATCAACAACCTCCAATATGCAGATGATACCATTCTGATGGCAGAAAGCCAGGAGGAATTAAGGAACCTTGTAATGAGGGTGAAAGAGGAGAGTGCAAAAAAATGGTCTGAAGCTCAACATCAAAAAAACTAAGATAATGGCCACTGGTCCCATCACCTCCTGGCCAATAGAAGGGGAAGATATGGAGGCAGTGACAGATTTTATTTTCCTGGGCTCCATGATCACTGCAGATGGTGACAGCAGCCCTGAAATTAAAAGACGCCTGCTTCTTGGGAGGAAAGCGAATAACAAACCTCGATAGCATCTTAAAAAGCAGAGACCTCACCTTGCCAACAAAAGTCTGAATAGTCAAAGCTACGGTTTTCCCTGTAGTGATGTACGGAAGTGAGAGCTGGACCATAAAGAAAGCAGACCGCCGAAGAATTGATGCCTTTGAATTGTGGTGCTGGAGGAGGCTCTTGAGAATCCCCTGGACTGCAAGGAGAACAAACCTATCAGTTCTAAAGGAAATCAACCCTGAATGCTCACTGGAAGGACAGATCCTGAAGCTGAGGCTCCAATACTTTGGCCATCTCATGAGAAGAGAAGACTCCCTGGAAAAGACCCTGATGTTGGGGAAGTGTGAAGGCAGGAGGAGAAGGGGACGACAGAGGATGAGATGGTTGGACAGTGTCGTTGAAGCGAACAACATGAATTTAACCCAACTCCGGGAGGCAGTGGAAGACAGGAGGGCCTGGCGTGTTCTGGTCCATGGGGTCACGAAGAGTCGGACATGACTAAACGACTAAACACATCCATGGGAGGGGGGATTGACTGCAAGCCCTCCGCAGATGCTGAAAAATGCAGAACACTGTTCTAATAGTTAACACTATAAATGGCTTCACAGAGGTGTGAGACTCATGCTGATGTTTGATGCCTTAGCCCACTATAATATAGTATAATGACATTATAAAATTATCTTCAATTTAGAGAGAGGAATCCTGCATTATGCTAGAAATCTAATTTCTTATTTTGGGTCTGAATCCTTTGCCTGCATCTCCACTCTGGATGATTGTAAACTTATTACAGTGATTAAGAATTTTCCTTTTTAATTCATTCCTTGGTTCTCAAAACACTTCACTGGCAGTCTAAGGCTGTGGGCCCACCAGCAAAATGTTTACAAGTTATTCCTCGTGAATGTTGACCCCCCCTTTTTTTGTGGTTCAGACTACACAAGGCTATTAGCAATTCTTTTGTTCCCCATCATCTCCACATCAAATCCAGCCCACTGGAAGGCTACTGCTCTATTTGTTCCACATTTCATTGTGCAGCACAATCAATATCCCATTGAGTGTGTACCCCAAAACTGATACATTTCCTATCCATCTGGTGTGTAGTCCCACCTGCCTCACATGCTGTCATTCAACTCCCTTAATTTTTTTTTAAAAAATAATTTTCAAATTGGGACTGTTGGTGTGCTGATATATTTCTGTCAAATATGGAGCATCAGTCCCCTTACTGTCTTTTGTACACCACTGCAGTGTGCTGTGGGTTCTCCTCCATAGAGGGTAACAAAGCACAGAAATAGGAAGAAATGGCCCAAGTCAGTACGTGACCATTAAGGGCTCAGATCAGTATGTGGCCAGCAAGACAATACTTCTACTCCAGAAGCACAATGCAAAATCCTGACAAAAAGTGTCTGCTTCTACTTTGTACCTCCCATTCATACACATGAATGGGATCTTCTCTGAGGGTCTGCTATTTGCAGTGCAGGTAAAGGAGGCTTGAAACTCCTTTCCCAGATATTGCAGCCCTAATAAAAATAGGATTTTCATATTTCTCCTCTACCCTACCTTAAGCTATTTGAAACTTCCTGGGCGTTTTACATTACAAAAGGATCTACAAACACCCCTCTCTTTTTTAAAAAATACATAATCAGAAACTGAAATTATGTAGATTCAGCACAAGCCACTATATACCACAACAGGGCATAATTTATGAAACAGGATGTATTCAGAGCCAGACAGGTTTTAAAATATTTTCCAGCTACCTGGTTGCTAATGCTAATTTCAGAATATTTTTGAATAAATACCTTACTCATTATGTTCTGTTAATGGCTCATGTTTTCAAATATTGCAAGCAAATTATGAATTAATTCACAGTAAGAACATATCTGCTTTGAATTGAGACTGTTCTATTTCAAAGTCTTTTTCTCCTGTGAAAGTCAGAGGATTCTGTTCTCAATGGCAAAGTAATTATATGTCCACAAGCCAATTTCTAACTTAGGTATTTGCTACAGATAGAGATTTATGAGAATGAAATTATGCAGCAGAGGTCATGATTTCTTCACTGCAATGTTACCCAAAGGGATTCTTAGCAGTGCTCAAATTTTTATCCAGTTCCCACGGGATGCTAATCAACAAGCCATCCAACTTCAATTATGGGTTCAGAGGGTTGGTTTTCTCCCCCCCCCGCCCAACAACTTCATTACTCTGAATTTTAAAGCTATGTGCTGAAATGCCTCTGACATTTTCTAATTTTAGTCTTTTGCTTCCCCTAATTGTGAGTTTATTCTTTGTGTAAATAATTTGCCAGTCCAAATTAGCACGAGGTATTTGTTTTTAAATGGAATGCTTTACATTCAGCAGTGTACTAGTAGATACTCTGATGACTGTGTACACCTACTGCCTGCCCATTGCCCTCCTCTTTCAAATTCTGCCGCAGCACTCATTTCATTACAAACCTCTCTGAACTACTGAACTTGCATAATATCAAGTCAGATGTTTTGTCCGTAATAGTCCACTGCAGTATAGTCCACAGCTCTCTCAAACAGAGGTCTCCAGGAGCCATTTAAAATAGAGATCCTGCAAATTGAATTTGGAACCTTCTCTATGCAAGCCACGTATTCAGGGGCAGATCGTGCAAAAGTTATTTCTTTGAATGACAACTCCCACTATTCAGTGGGGGATTCTGTGAGTTGTAGTCAAAAAGCTACGTTTCCAATCTATGGTACAGAAGATCATTGAGAATGGAATATGGGGCTTCAGAAGGGGAGACTGTTGGATTTTTATGGACCTTTGAGGTAATATGGTATTTTGTGAATCCTGCTGGGGGAGGGTTAGTCTCTTGGTGGGGAGTTGCTCAGTCTAGCCCTTCTCTGGCCTCCATTGTTGATGATCTGACTGACCGGTCTGTGCCTGGGTTGAAGTCTAAGCTGCAGCCCTATGTGGAGGCCATTACACATCCTGAGCCATAAAGGACAAGGCTAACCCAGGGCATTTTTCTGTCTAAGGCAGAAGAACAAATGTTACTCCCAGCCCTGTTTACCTCTCCAGATCACAATGCATACAACCAAGCCTCATCGAGTTACTCTGGTAACCAAGAAAATTCCACAAGAGGCTTCTCACATCTCTGGGGAAGGGAAACAAATTTAATTTAAAAACTAACTATTTCCTTTCTTTTCATTTCATCCAAATCTAAGGTGGTTGCCCCTCTTACATAATGGTAGGATCAGCCCTAACAAGGGGAGTTAACAATAGGAAGAAGCCAAGCTGGAACTAAGGCGGGGAAGGCAGTCATACGTGCTTCTCTTTTTGGACCACATCTGCATACCCTCTAGTTGAGCTGAAATAGCTTTGTCTTTTTAAAAAGCCTTTATAGTCAGTGAATTTTTAAAAATAAGGCTTTGTACAAGGGTATATCTAAATGCTTTGTACAAGCCTCTCTTTTTTGTTTTTGTTAACTCACCAAAATGCAGAGTAAGTTCACCTGTATGAGAGAACTTATATAACAGTTCCACACTATGTGGAATATATTTGGTCATACATAATAAAAAAGTATTACTGTTTGTATTTTGAAGATTAAACAACAATAAATAATTGAAATAAACCTAAAACTTAGCTGCAAAGGTGTTTGCACTATATATATTACTCACATACAAAGCATTTGTATACTACCAAGTAAGGCAGGGAATAGATGGCAAAGCAAAAAAGTGTCCCTCTTATATGACAAAAATAAAGAAGATGAAAATGTAGTCTCACCTTAAAGACTAACTGCTATATTTTAATGTGAGCTTTCGTGGACAAGCCCACTTCCTCAGACATAAGAGAAATGTCTTTTATGGGGCACTGCATAAAACGTACATTGTGTTAGATTATGGCTCAACCATGGATGAACAGTAAAAGAGCTTGGGGTTCAGTCCAACCTCCAGTGGTTTTCCATGGGTGGTCTGGAACAGAATTCAGCCCTGTATCCTAACTCTATACAAACTGTATACAACCACATCCCTCATGCAATCTGAAATAAAACACACACAGACACACACACACACACGTGTACATAAACACCAAAGATCATCCATTTGGTGGCAAGAGGCCTGTCCCTTGTCCATGAAGAAAACTTGTGACCCAACCCTCTGTTACATGTATGAAAGAAGGCCCAGCAGACAGGGATAAGCTGCTCAGATGTCTGAGACTGCTGACAAAGGTGCTTCCAGGCAGGGCCAGTTTGCCCCCCTGCTTACTGCTTTGTTTTGTCCTTCTATTTATTTATTTATTTATTGGATTTTTACCCCGCCAATTCTGCTTTGTCCACAGGTTGTACTGGTATCTGCAGCCACAATAGCTTCAGTAAACAGAAAAGTGGGCAGGAGATGAGGGAGTGGGAAGTGTTTCCCTGGAAGACCTATCACACACTCCTTTTTTGGAGGCAGCCAGGATAGTACTAGGACGAAACAAATGAACAACAAAAGAAAAATCCAGGAAAATCATTAGGGTTCAGGAGGTGAGAAGAAGACTATTTAAAAATGGCCATTCCACTGATGATCTCAAAGAACTGCCAGAGAGAGAGAGAGAGAGAGAGAGAGAGAGAGAGAGAGAGAGAGCAAAAGCAAAAGTGCCACTTCTTTTCTTCAATTTCCATTAATCTTCCCAATCTCCTCCTTTTATTTTTGCTTGGGAAAGCACCACAGCACAACTCCTCAGTTGTGCTAGGAGTTAAAAGGATTTTTAAAAGCAGCTTCAAACTGACTAGAAGAGCCACCAAGTAAGGTCTGATGACATCATAGTTTACACTCTCTTTAATCTTACAGAGGCATCACTTTTCTTCTTACTTGCACCCTTTTCACCCCTTCAGCAGCGACCTTTTTTCTCTCTGCTTTTTCCCCCCCTCTATTTTTTTTAAATTATTCTACATTTTTCTCGCTGCCTTAGGGTTTGTCAGGCACAAAATATGTTTAATAAGTAAGGGAGAGCTTCTCTGCTGAACGATAATAAATGGCTTTGTACAAATCGGAATCTAGCTTTGCGCCATCTGGATGGTGGGGGGGAAACCAACCATGATCAACAATGCAGAACCCACTGCTTTTATCAAATGTTTTTACTCACCTGGAAGAGACCCAAGCCTGGTCAGAAAGAAATTAACCTTTTTTGCCTGTTTCTCAGATTTTGCAGGAGATGATCACTGGGCATAGCTAGGCTCGCTCCAGCACTTACTCAGTTCGAAATGCAGCCCCTGCTTAAATATAAGCTGTCAGGTTAGAAGTTATGGAACTAAAACAAATTAGAACAAATCTCTGCCCCTGCCCCTGCATCTGCTTAAACACTACAGGATGCTCCCCAACAGCTTGTAATGAAGCATGTACAAAAATCAGATGTTCTCAAAATGAGCCATTTTCTACCTCAGCTTTCTTCAACCTCAGTCCCTCCAGATGTATTGGATGACAGATGCCATTGACTGGGTTGTCGTCTGACATGCTAGTGGGGGAGCAAGTTCAGGAAGGCTGCAAGACCCGGTCGATAATGAGGCAATGCAAAATCAATCTTTCAAATTTTGTCACAGTGTTTTGAACAGAGGTTTTTGCATATAACTTTTTTTGCATTTTAAGACTGCACATCTACACTCTTCAGAGAGCAACATCAAGGGAGTCGTCGCCTGCAGTAATATGACTCGGGGCTCTGATGATGTAATGGTTCTTTGTGGAGACATTTTTAAGAGCCCATGGGGAACAATGACAATAGCAGCGTAAGCATGTGAGATGTTCTTTGGAGTAAAAAGGAAACAAATAAATGTCCCCATTAAACTCTGCGAGGTCAAGAGCATTCTCCAGACCATTTGATTCATACTTTCACTGACACTTTTTTCCTGACTTATCTTTTAGAAGGAGTGTAAAATGGAGGTTCTGCTCCTAACCTTTGTACACAGAACATGACAAAGAATTTTTTATCTGTCCAAATCCTTGCTTTTTTTCTCTCTTCCTCAGTACAGGGAAGGAAAACAACCCCTCATTGTTGAAGAAATGGATAGAAGCCTTACTAGGGCTCTCTCCACATTCAAATTCACTTCTATTGTAAACTTTCTTTTTCTATCTGACAAGAAACAAAACAAAACATTTAAAAAATGACAAAACCAATGTGGCACCTTAAAGGCTGTGATATTATAACGTGAGATTTTGTGGATCAAGTCCATTTCCTCAGTCCCAAATCAGAACTGAACAAGTGGACTTGATCCACAAAAGCTTACATTATAGCTGCACAGTATTGTGCAGCAGAGCAAATCAATATTCTACAAGGCACTTCTAAAAATGGGGAAAACCCAAAGGAAAAAATATGATAACTTTGAAACTGAACTGTGGATCAGCACCAAATTTGGCACTGATGTAGCAGGCAACCTGATCTTGTGCTGTGCTAAATTTGGGGAAGTTTTTCAAGTTATGATTTTTTTTTAAAGTAAAACTGTCTGCCCCCCCCGCCCCACAGAAACAAGCGGTCCATAACATATCCAGATTTAAACAGCTCATATGAGTTCAAAAGACTGTTGACAGTTGATCCCACCTGATTTTTAATAACTCATTTAAGCTATGAAATTACTGATGTTTTACTAATGTGGCTGGGGAATAGTCTTACTCAATGTTAACACAGCTTTTGTGCCTGTATCCTGTCATTGTTTCAACCATTCCACCCATTTTGTCACTATTAATTGTTGAAAAAAAGTCCATGGATATTATGTGCCATCAAGTCACTTCTGATGTGTGATGGCTATATGTGTTAATGACCTCCAAACTGTCATGTTATTAATAGTACTGCTCAGATCTTTCAAACCAATAACATCTTGTGTTAGGTTGTTCTTTCTTCCTTGCAAAATTGTCTTTTCCAGCAAGTTCTGCTCAGGTCTAGCAAACTAACAGTTGTGCCTTCCTTTATTGAGACAATCTGTTTCATGTTAGGTCTTCGTCTCTTCTTATTGCTCACCTCGACACCCACTTTTCCTAGCAATATTGTCTTTTTGGTCAGTTCTGTATTTTGATTATACATACATGATAGGATAGCCTCAGTTTAATTATTTTTGCTTTAGAGAAAGTTCAGGCTGGGCTTGATTGAGCTTTCGCATACCTGCCTTTCTGGTTGCCTGTGGTATCTGTAAGGATCTCCTTCAACATCACATTTCAAATAAGTTGATTTTTGCCCCTGTCTGTTTTAATTGTCTTTTTCTCATGTAGAATGGATGGTGTTGACCTTGGTTTCCAGTGCCAGTCTTTGCTAACTTCTAGTTCTCTCTCTTTTTATTTCAAAAGAGTGAGGGAAGTCTCTTTTGGAAAACATGCACACAACATGTTCATGGTGCCTTTGGTCTGATATAGCTTTTCTTCCTCAGGTTGTCTACCCCAAGGAAAGGATTTGGACATTCGAAGACAGGTTTCTAGTCTGCATGGAGTGAGCATGGCAACCTTAGTTTACCTGGGGGGGGCGGGTTAAAGGGTGTGTAGAGTAGGTTTCTCCATTGTACCTGTTACACATGCTCACACCTTTGCTTCACTATATCATGAAGTCCAAAAACTGTCCTCAAAAATATTTTGGCACAGAGAGACCACAGCCACATCCCAGCTGTTCTTGTTTCTCTCCTTCCCCAGCAGCCATAGTACAAATCATCTTCTGTAGTCATCTTCTGGAATTTTCTTGCACTGGGTAATTCTACATGGGAAAAGTTTCTGTTTGAATTTGTATGTAGTCTATGTACACATAAACCTTCATTTTAAAAAGCCAGGAATTTGAATTATTTAAAAACTTCTGGTTTATGATTAAGGGTTATTGTGCTTCAGTATCCATGATTCAAAATGCCAGGAAATTGCCTGATATAGGAAAAAAGCATGCATCCTGACAGCACCAATGGCATCGGTCAAGATTGTCTATAGGATGCTGTCTTGTACTCATTATTATTTATACTTGTTGAAAAACAGCCATGTTAATAACCCAAATTATGTTCGGGTGAAAAGTGGTTGACTGATGAAGAATGGAGTCAGCTTCTTTGTGGTGGTTTGCTTGAAATATAGCTGATTTTGGTTGTTCAGCACCTTGAATTCCATCTCTAGAAAACAGCAATAAACAATTTAAAACAAACCAAATAAAAATTTCACAGTGATTTGCCCCTGGCTGAATCTGAGAATCTAGATTCCAGTTAAAAAACAACAAATGAACTTTAAAGCATGCCTTAAAAGTTAGCTCCCAGCAGCTTGATTTTGTTTATGACTGACTTGTACAGCTCTTTGAATAAGAAAGGAATTGGAAGTGCAAATCAGTTATTTGCACAAGCAGACACTAGATGTCAATGTAGTTCCACATAAATGGGAAATACGTGCTCACCTCTGCTTATCAATTTAGAAAATCTTGAGCATTTACAAGGATGATGTTTAGAAGATATATTTTCAGGAAAAAGACACGTTTACCCAGAATCTGGGAAATAAACAAAACAGTGAGGCAACATTTATTTTAAAATGCATACTCTTATTTTTTTTCCACGCGGATACATTCCAAAGCAGGTCATTTTGTGGTCAGAAGATGTCTAATTAGAGAACTCTAATTAGAAACAATGTTAAACACATTCAGTCTGACCAACTGGAAGAATCTCAATTATTTAAAGCAGTGAACCACTGAACCATAGACACAATAGACCACTCTCTTGAGCTACCTATGCTAGGTACAATCCTAGCCTCTTAAAGAGGTATTATGCATCTCTGTATCTAAAGAACTGTTGGTTTACCACACACAATATGTTCTGGTGTGTGAAATACTCCATGGTTGAGAGTAACATGATAGAGTTCTAGTTGATTCATGCTACCCAGGAACGTTTATTTGTGTATTAGTTTTAGTTCTTAAACTGTTAAGCCTAGGGCATGAAGGATTTTAATGACTACATTGCCTTCCTTTATGGGGTATTAAAATCATGTTAGATATATATTTCGGGGGGGGGAGCATTTTGAAGAAATGGGACATACAAAGGCTGCTGCTAACATTATACAGTATGATTCTCTCTCTCTCTCTCTTTTTCATCCATACACTTTAGTCCTATAAATGTCTGGTAAAAAAAAAATTTAAGCCCCATCTAATTGAAAAGTTGTTAAACTCAAGTAAATGACCCTGACCTAAATTGCACTGTATACACTGAGAGAGGAACAATGGAATATAAATTATTTATTTATATAAAACATACAAACCAACAAACCAACAAACATGAAAATAATACTAGAATCATAGCCTGTCTACCAGAACCTAAACAAAAATCTATTTTCAAGGTGTCTCTTACCTCATATGTTATTGCAGGGGGGAGTATCACATCAATTTAAAAATTAATCAAACTTTTATCAAATTAAAATTCCTGGATTCCTCACCCTACCCTCTTGAAAAGTCTAGGGAAATAGCCCCATTAGCCCTATTTCCCGCCCTTCTTTTAAGATTGCCAACTATTTTCAGCAAAGCTAATCCAGCTTTTAAAAATGTTCATGATTACACTGCATATAACAACAAGGTCACCTACTGATGTTTCATTCCTTAGTCTGATACAAATCAGAGATGTTTCACGGTTGTTTACTCACTTTTAATTCACCCTTTCCTACATTTTAGGATGATAAAGATGGACCCGAGATGGATAAGGGACAGATGGCTGTTGTAAGAAACAAGAGATTGATGTTAAATCTTGGGGAAAATGTGGTGGGTCTCCTGTGTTGTCTAGGTTTGGAGCTCTTGGTTTGACGTGACTTCTTACTCATTAAAAAGTTGGACATTTTAGGCTTCAGTCCTACATCTCCAAGAGGAGTGTCCTGTCTCAGGAACTATAGGTCCCTTCCTCTGAGAGCGCAGAGAGGGGTCTGACCTCTGAGGCATGGTTTTAACTCACTAACCCCCTTACAACAGGCATAGAAACTACAGTGGCTCTCAACTTTTTGTTGGAGGCACTCACAAATTCACTTTGGGAGAGACAGTTGTGGTGGTAGTGGTAGTAGTGGTAGGGCAACTTGTTGGATAGCTCAGGAGTAGACCGAGGGAAGGCTGAGAAACCACCACCACATGTACTGTATAGCTTCTCATTCTTCTCATGTATTTTTCTGAAACTGAAGAAAGTCCCTAGTCTATTATGCCAGCCCTGACACTGCAGCCAGAATTGGCCAAACACATTTTGCTGCCTGAGAGAAAGGGAACGATAGCAGACTTAAAAAGAGGTGGGGGTGGGGAGACAGTGCTAAGGAACAAATTACTCAGATCGTTGTGCTTTATGCATAGCGCTTTACACAGTTGCCCAATGTTTTAAGTCAAAGTAATAAGACTAAACCACAGAGATGACATGGATCTTAGCAACATTATTCACTGATCAATGGAAGTAGACCAATGGCTTCAAACTTATCTACAGTCAGCAACCAGCACTGCTTTCCTCCAGGCAAGCTAACCAAAGACCAGAAAAGAAAAGAAAATACTCCTGTGTGGGGATGATAAGGGCCAACAAGTGGAGTATACACATTCATGAAGGACAGGGCTGTCAGTAGCTACTAGCCATCAAGACTATATTCTTCTTCCAGGATCAGAGACAAGAATATCAGCCAGCAGGAGAGGGCTACTCCATTGATGATCTGCTTTAGGAGGGGCAATCTGGTTGGCCACAGTGGGAAACAGGATGCTAACCTCATTAGGCATTTCATCTGATCCAGTGTGGCTCTTCTTAGACTGTTAGGTTTAAGAATCTAACCATGATAAGAACTATGGAAAACATGGAAAGTTAACTTGACTCCATCCCTTTCAATAATTGGAGTTGTGGCACCTTGGTTACTAAGAGATTTATTTTGGTGTGAACTTCTACTGATGACCCACGAAGGTAGGCAAGCAGAAGAAATCTGAGGAAATGTCTTGTAATCCACAGAAGCCCACACAGAAATGAATCTGACCATCTTTAAACTGCTACAACTTTCAATTTTTGTTATGCTGGAGCAGACTAATACTGAAAATTTCCAAAAGTTGAGGAATATTTAATTCTGTCAGGCTTTGAATGGGATTGGGACCTGAACATTTCTGGCTGTGCGTTGTGGGTGTTTCAAAATCCGCAATTCTGATTTTTAAATTTTTTTAAATTCTGTTTGTCATTGTTTTAAAAACTGTTCTTGGTTATCTTAATTTTTTTTAATCTAAAGATTATATTAAACTAGATTGTCTTAATCTAAAGATGCTTTAGATGCTTTTCTTAAAATGAAAAGTTGGGACAAGAGCCTGTTTACATTTCACGCTCATAGTTATGCTGATCAGAAATACAAGAGAGCCAAAAAGGAGTCTTAAAATTTAACTTATAGTCTGCCTTCATTCCATGAAAATCAAGACAGTTAAGTTTCTGGATCACAACTCCCAGAATTCTCCAGTATGCTAGGTGGGGGATTCTGGGAGTTGAGGTAAAAAAAAGTAATGTTCACACGCTCTATGTTAGGTTTCTAAGTATCTTCCATTCAAGCACTGACCCAATACAGCCTTTCACAGCACCACCATACCAGCGTGTGTCCTCAGACCAATCCTGAAAAATAGAGATATGGCTAAGATTATTCTTCTTACTCTTCATCCAATATTCACCCGGAAGCCATCTTCTGCTCCATCAACAGAAATTTGTACTGGACTGGCCAATTTGTTATTATGCTCTGTCAAGTCCTCACTGACTTACAGCAGCACTTTGAACTGGTGATCTTCAAAAAGTCCTATTTTCAACAGTCCTGTGCAGCTCTTGCAACCTCAAGGCCATGGCTTCCTTTCTTGTGTCAATCCATCTCTTGTCTGGCCTTCCTCGTTTCCTGTAGCATTCAGCTTTTTCAAGCACTATTGTCTTTTCCAGTCGGTTTTGCCTTCTCAGCTTCTGGGGAGAGTTCAGGCTTAATTTGATCAGGAACTCCTTTATTTGCCTTTCTGGCGATCCATGATATCCAATGTCACACTTCAAATCAATATTTCTTTTCCTGTCAAGTTTCTCCATTGTTAATTTTTTACATCCATATACATTAGTCAAGAATCTTATCATTTAGAGGATCATCAGCTTGGTTTCCAGTGACACATCATTGCACATTTTCTTGTTCATTCATTGCTACATTTCTGAGTCTTAGCCTTCATGTGATCTCTTCACTGCATCGTCATTTGGATTTATGACTTAGCCAAGGCAAACAAAATCTTGCACTATTTCAATTTCTTCACTCTCAACATCAAAGTTATATAATTCTTGTGTAGACATGATTTTTGTCTTCTAAATGTTCAGCTATAGTCCTGATTTTGACAAGTTTCTTTCACCTTTATCATGAGTCATTTCAAGTCATTGCCGTTTATTTCCAGTAATTTTGTGTCTGCACATTTTCGATTATTGGTTTTCTTTCACAGATTTTTTTACTCCTCAGTAATCTAAATCTAATCCAGACTATAGATTATGCTTCAAAACAATCAAATGTTGAGGCACACCTATTTATTTTAGAATGATACATAAATTATCATGATCCACACAGTCAAAAGCTTTGTTGTAGTTTATAAATCAGAGAATGGTTTGCTTCAGAAATTATTTGAAATGCTCCAGTAGTCAACGTATATTTGCAATATGATCTCTAGTGTTTCTTTGTTTCCTAATTAGGTCTTATATATCAGGCATTTTTGTTCCATATACAGTGGGGTATCTACTTAAGAACGTCTCTACTTAAGAACAATCCAACTTAAGAACAGCTCCATTTGTTAAATTTTGCTTCTACTTGAGAACAGAAATCCAAGATAAGAACAGGAAAAAAAACCTTTCCTGCTCTTTTTTTAACCTTAGGTCATCTTAGGTTAAAAAAAAAATTCTCCCCCTAGTGGTAGAGTACGTATTAACCAGCTTTGCATTAGTTCCTATGGGAACTAATGCTTCAATGTACGAACACACCTCTACATAACAAAAAAACAGCCAGAACAGATTAATTGGTTTTCAGTCCATTCCTATGGGAAATTTTGCTTCAACTTAAGAACGTTTTAACTTAAGAACACCATTCCAAAATGGATTAAGTTCTTAAGTAGAGGTTCCACTGTAGTTTCTATGGACGGAAAAGAGCAGATACGGATTAAATGGTTTTCAATGCATTCCTATGGGAAATGCAGATTCAACATAAGAATTTTTCAACTTGAGAACCACCTTCCAATACGGATTAAGTTCTTAAGTAGAGACCCCACTGTATAGTAAAAGTTTTGTTGCAAAACCTTGAACATCATTTTGCTTGCATGGGAAATTAATGCAATGGTCTTATAGTTGTACTCTTTGACATCTCCTTTGCTGGAAACTAGAAAGTATACTGATCATTTCTTGCCTGTAGGCCACAGTTTTGCTTTTCATATTTGCAGGCATATTCTTGTGAGGACTTTGTCAGATTGAGTGCATGTCCTGGTGGGCATATAGCTTATTTGGACCACTTTTGTTGTTGTTTGGTTCAAATCAAATTATGCATCAACATATGTTTTCACTTAAATGGAATGAGGGGATAGCAACATGGCCCTTGGGCTACTTATCCCCTAGCTTCACAGTCCTGGAAAGCAAATCCTCTGGATAACGCTGACAGAGAATCCTCTCCTCTATTTTCATCTACCATTTTACATTTTTAATATTTTTCTATTGATGCAGCACTTTTCTAGATACATGAGATACATTGGTGCTATTGTGTGTACCATTCTTGATAGATGCATTGCTGTTTTGGCTTTTTGGTGGGTGGCTGGATGGTGGTGGCTGGAGAGAGCAGTGGCAGTAACAGTGACAATGATAGTTGTAATGACAGTGGCAACATCAGAGGCATCTTTGAGGGCTAAGGAGATCACCACCACCACCGCTGCTGCTGTTGCCCCCAACATATGCTTCCCAATTTTTTTTCCTGTTTACGATTTTGACAGATTCAGTCTCTGTGGCATAAAATAGTTCTATTGTATCCCATCTATGGTGATTTATTTCATCACAGTAGTTTCCAAGCAGTTTTCACTTCACTTTCTAGAATAATAGGTTCTTCATTATAGGATTCCTCTTCAAAGGAGTCTGTCATCCTTTTACTAATTCTGTATAAGTCGTCATCATACTTTCCATCTCATCTTGATTTTCTCCTGGTCAGTGTGATTCCCTTTCAACATTCCTGTTCTAGGCTTAAATTTGCCTTTGATTTCTTGGATCTCCCGGAATAGATTTCTTCTTTTTCCTCTTTTGTTGTTCTCTTCTATATCTTTGCACTGATCATTATAATAGTTCTGTTTGTCTCAATGTGACATTTGTTTAAAAGTTGCATTCATGATTCTGACCCTACTTCTGTCACCTTTTACTTTTGCTTCTCATCTCTCATTAACAATTTTAAGTGTTTCCTTCATCATCCCTCAATGTTTTCCTAGCTACATTCAGGATTCTAACCCTATTTCTGACACCTTTTCTTTTGCAATTTTAAGTATTTATTTTGTCATCCATCTAGGTTTTTCTTTCTTGTTTGCTACAGGAATTGTCATTCTGTATTCTTCCCTAAAATATATCTAGATTCAGGCCACATTTATTCTGGTTCATAATCAATTGAGTTTAATAGTGCAACCCTGTTCTTTATGTGGACTTTAAATTCATCAGGAACGTTGTTTAAATTATTATTTTGGCACTAGGATTCTTTTAGTGTTCTTTTGCAGCTTTCCTCTAATTTTGAATATTAACTGTTCATGATCGGTACCGCAATCTGTTCCTGATACTGTTTTGGCAGAAAGAATACAGTTTCTCCATCTTCTCCTTCGAATTACACAGTCTAGTTGATTTCCATAGTGACCCTCTTGAGATGTCCCTGTATACAGCTGTCTGTTTGGTTGCTTGAAGCACATGTTTGCAATAAACAGATTGTTGGCTACACAGAGTTCTACAAATCATTCTTGTTCTTTGTTTTTGGCAAACCAAATTCTCTAACAACATGTGGTTCTGCTTTATTTCCTAGTTTTGCATTCCAGCTACCTATGATAATCTGCACATTTTTTTTGTGGTGTATGATCATTTTCCTCCTGGACACTTGCATAAAAACTTTCAACTTTCTTCTTCTGCATCTTAATTGGAGCATAGACTTCAGTGATTGTTATGTTGATTTTGCAAAAATTCTGATTAATATTATTTGGTCATAGCTTGCATTATCATATCTTACTGCTTGTGCTACATTTTGCCTCTCAGATTCTTTTGATGTTGTCATTTCAGGAGCAACGCACTTTGTAATTGTCCGATTTAAAATGTTGGATGTATACCTTAATGATATGAGGCATCTGAGTGCCAGAGAAGCCAAGAGTAATGCTGCCAGTAGACTAGACTCCACTCTGAGTCTGATCACCCTAACTGAAATGATCAGAACTTAAGACACCAGACTAATATGCATCTGCTCTCTTCAGGAGTGACAGTCCCATCAGCAGAAGGGAATGGATAGTTTCAATAGTGATGGAGACATACAGACTCTTGGAGTACAGCGACTGGGCAGCATCAGTAGCAGGGGATAACATTAGCACAGTATTTTTTCCAGATAATGACAGTGACAGCCAAGCTAGCTTTTGTTGGTACTCCACAGAAGGCAGCAATGGTCAACCATAGTTGAATATTTCTTACCTTGAAAACCTTATGATGAGACAATCCCAATGAAACAAGTGATAGTGCTGGAAGATTGGACTCCCAGGTCAGAAGGTACTCAATCTGCTACTGGGGAAGAGCAAAGGACAATTGTGATTTTTTAAAATTTTTCTTTTTACAATTATTATTTATAAGATCCATCTGTGCTTATTTAACATCTTATAGCCTGGGTTCCAAGGGGACGTGGTGGCGCTGTGGGCTAAACCGCAGAAGCCTGTGCTGCAGGGTCAGAAGATCCGGCAGTCGTAAGTTCGAATCCACGCGACGGAATGAGCACCCGTCGCCTGTCCCAGCTCCCGCCAACCTAGCGGTTCGAAAGCATGCAAATGCAAGTAGATAAATAGGGACCACCTCGGTGGGAAGGTAACAGTGTTCCGTGTCTAAATCACACTGGCCATGTGACCACGGAAAGATTGTCTTCGGACAAACGCTGGCTCTATGGCTTGAAGAGCGGGATGAGCGCCGCCCCCTAGAGTCGGACACGACTGGACAAAAATTGTCAAGGGGAACCTTTACCTTTACCTAGCCTGGGTTCCGATTATAATCATTTGTTAATACAACTACAGTGCAAAGGACAATTATGCATAGCACTGTTGCTAATGAAGCAACTAAATTAAAGCTGAAAGGATGTCTAGTGGCTGATGTGCGCAGGGTTGAAAGGAATGTCCAGTGCTGCATGGCCCATGCAACTGGAAAATGAAACATGAGTAATATAAATTGAAGTAAACTGAATCCTATAAAGTAAGTAATGGAACATTTAAAACTTGCATTTTAGTGAATTAAAATGGAGAGGAGCAGGACATTTTCAGCCAGACAATTACAACACGTTTTACTCTGGAAATTATTTTTAAAAGTATTAATTTTTAAAAATTACGGGCCTGTATCCTGTTGAGGATCTACTGAGTGAAACGTCCCACTCGCCTAATAATATGATATTGTGCTGCTCCCACTAACACTGCTGCTGTGGAAATGGAGAGTGTGGATTTCTCCAGGGAGATCACTGTGCAACATCAACACTGACACAAGTAGGACTCACCTGCCTTGTTGGGCTGGGGGTACTTTCTGCTAAGCAGAGGCTGGACAGAATACTGGCCACTGTTCTGAACACTAACATGATTATAATATCCTTTCATCTTACAAACAGGAAAATGTCTAACTTGAATGACCTGAGCATGACACCTATTTGCCTCTTTTCTAATGAAAGAAAAGAGGAACCATCTACAACACTAACCTTAAAGGTCAAGGTAAATGAAATATATATTCAGAATGTGATATATGTATACATTCATGTTCCACATATGAACAAACACTTGCCAGTTCCTTTAAACAACAGTGTAGCATTGTCTTCCTCCTCTGATTTAAATAAGTAAAACCACAACCAGAATAAATAAAGATTAAATAAATGGCTTGTGGCACCAGCAGAAATAACAGATTTCTTTCTGTGTGAGCTTTTGTGAATTAGGACCTACTTCATCAGATACATGGAGCACCATGTTGAGACCACAGGTTTACATATATGTCGTACAAGGTTGTGGGGTGATGACTAAGCAAAATGGGATACAGAGGGTGCCAACAGAATTATTAACATGGGTAGTGAGTGTTCAAGATGTTGGTAACAAAAAATATTTTGGAAATATAAGTAAAACTTCTGTTGGCTAATAGTTAACAATTAAGCTTTAATCTTTGAAGTGCTGAAGCAAGGGCCAGAATCATGCTATATATTTCATCTGGTGTAACTTTTTGCACCATATTCCTTGGAAGTTAAGAAGTCAGCACAGATATTTTGTATTGCACACTGAGTCACACAACTGATGGGAGATGGAAAATCCCTACTTGACATTTTAGCATGTCTCAATTGGCAACAGAAAAGTATACTAAAAATATACTGAGAGTGGACCCTGATACAGATTTAGTCAACAGTAGTAAGAATTTATTTCCAAATAATTGTGTATAGGGACATGGTGGCACTGCGGGTTAAACTGCAAAAGCCTCTGTGCTGCAAGGACAGAAGAACAGCAGTCATAAGACCAAATCCACATGACGGAGTGAGTTCCTGTCACTTGTCCCATCTCCTGCCAAGCTAGCAGTTTGAAAGCATAAAAAATGCAAGTAGATAAATAGGTAGGGTAACAGTGTTCCGTGTATAGTCACGCTGGCCACGTGACCATGGAAACTGTCTACAGACAAATGCTCGCTCTATGGCTTGGAAATGGGGATGAGCACCGCCTCCTAGAGTAGGACATGACTGGATTAAATGTCAAGGGGAACCTTTACCTTTACTTTACCCTTTTATTTCCAGATAGTTGTGTATAGGATGACAACCTATGAATGCCTGTTTCCAGCTTCTTCTTTTCTATGAACAAACCCTATTGGAGAAAAAAAATTAAAATTTACTCTTCTCCTTCTTTCTTTTCTTTTCCTTTCCATTCCTTTCCTTCAACTAATGAATTTAGTAGATAATTTTCTACCAATAACAGGCACGATCAAAAGCATTTGGGGCAACTGAATTCTTTGCTTTGAAATGAATTTACCCCATAACTGATTATCCATTCTGTCAAATACTCAAGTGCCATATATGTTTGCTTCCCCACATCTTTCTTTCTTTCTTAACTGGAATTGTGGGTTAAAACATATGAATGTGATATGGATCAGAGATAGATTGATCTACATATTGGAAACTCCCAAAGTGATGAGGACAGGAGACAGCAGACAATGTGGGTAGTCAGTCTGGAACTACAGGTGAATGCAGTGAAGCAAGCAACAAAGGACAGCAAAGGGTGAGCAGTAAAAAGACCCCTACTGCCCAGCCTATCAGGAGGAGGCGAGGGCTACCTGAATGCCCAAAATCACAGGTGAGTATGATTTTGTTGACTGAAAGAAATTCATTTCCAGAACTCATCAGGTGCATATGATTATACTATATAGTATTTTGTTTTCAACAACAACAATCATCATTGTCTCTCAAAACTGCAGAGCTAGAAGGGACCCTGTAGACCATCAAGTCCAGCCCCTGTCAGGAAGGCACAAGTAGGGAATCGAACTCCCTGACCTTTGGCTCCGAAGCCAGATAACCAAGAATGCTCATTTTGGCCCCAAAGGGAAGTAGAACCATCTTGCTGGATCCATGGGACAGTAGGAAAACAGATCACTGTGTACAATGGGGCTGTCTTGTCCCATTTCCCGGGAAGTATGTGTCATGTCAACTCTTGGCAAAGCAAAGTGAGGACATAATGTCCCTTTTCTTCTCACTAAATGAAGAAAAAAAACCATTTGAAAAGCTTTGGTGTAAGACATTAACCTTGCCTGCGCTGCAGTTGATGTGAGGCAGACCACTGCCTTGAGCATGGATGGGAGAGAATCTTTCAGCACAAAGGTGAACTGTATGGGGCTTCCTAGCTGTCCATCATAAGTCCTAGAGTTTGGAAGTAAAGCACTGTAAGTTATCTTAACATGTTGCTTTTGGCTGCAATGAAAGTTTAACCATGTTCTTTTTGCAAAATAATGTAATGCCTGGAAACACTGCATGTGTTGTTCATGCAACAAATGTCATTTACTTGTTACTTTTCCTCGTCATTTTAAAAAGCTTTTTTAAAAAGGTTTAATAGATTTGTAAATATTTATTCAGTTCTTCCCTCCCCAACAAAAAAGAAAGCAAAGAGTAATATGGTTTGTGTGTCTACAGCAATAGCAACATCATGGGTACTGGGGGGAAGGCTTGGTTCAGACCACAATTATGAGTTGCTTTAAAAACAACAAAAGAGGAAACTTTTGAAGTGCTGGTTGGCCCTATTCACTCCTCTTTGGGAAAGCAGGGAATGCCCAAAGCAGGATATGCAAAGGGAGTATTCCGCTGGGGTCCTCTCAGCCACCAGGAAAGCAATCCATGGAACCATCACCTTGACTTTCAGGCAACGGGTTCTTTCAGAGAGAGGCTCTCCGGTCCCCCTGTTTTCCCCAAGCAAAACAGAACCCTGTGCTCATAGAATGAGTAGAACACAGAGACACTAAACCAATGCTGTTGGCAAAAGCCTACTGGCACAGGCTTTCCCTAGATTAAGGGAACGCAGTGGAGTTTTGGTTCCTGAATGGGCAACAAACTACTGTACTATTATTTTACATTGTTCTTATCATATTCTGACTGTCAGGGAGGGGAGAAGTGCTTGAATGACAACTTGCCCAGCTTTGCAACTTGACTTCCAGAGGGAAGGGGGTTACTCTTGCTTTTTCCTATCAAGAAGCAAAATGCCTTTGAAATGCTCCATTCCACTCATTCCCATCCAGCCCCCTGGCTGGGGATGGTGGGGACTGTAGTGAGATTCAGGCTGAGGAGAGCTTCCTTTTCTGTACTAGAGTAATTTAAAGGTTCTTTACAAGCCCACAGCCCAGATCACTCTCCATTCTGCCTATGGACTGACTGACAGAACTGGTTTCTTCTTTCTTCAGTCAGATACAAGTCTGCCCTGATACAGATGAAGCTGTTACATTCCTTGCCCCACCTCCTTGTGTTGTATAAACCAAGCCACAGCTACTGCACACTTAACAATTACAGATGAATGAATGCAGAAGCTGTTTTCCTGTGATTATTTCAATCAGCCATGCAATGGCGTTCCCTTGGGAGGAAATTTGCCCAAACCTTTCTCTTCTGCACGAGGCCTTTGTCCTTCCCCCTTTGCTCCTCTCTTTCCTCTCGGTGACTGTCCAGACGCTGTTGGATGGCATTTCCCATGCGTCCTAGTCAGGACAGCCAGTCATAGGGTTACAATCCAACACCATTTAGGAGGGCACCACCTGCACACCTCTAGTGCACTGAAACTGATTCAGACTCCAGCTCACCGAACTGAGCTTGAGTATCTACAGGAGGGATGAAGGATGTTCTTCCTCTTACTCCACATAACCCACAATTTATTATTTTCTTTTCATATATGCAGACAGGCAGAAGTTTAGTTAGTTAATTAGCAAGACACTTAGAATGATCTTTGGGACCATGAGTATTGAAAGCCTAGCTGTCAGATTTGGGCTCTCTCCATTGTTCTAGGGAAAGCCTTCCTGGATAATGATGCCTCTGCAATGGTTTGTTGTTGTTCTTGTTGTTGTTTAGTTGTTTAGTCATGTCCGACTCTTTGTGACCCCATGGACCAGAGAATGCCAGGCCCTCCTGTCTTTCACTGCCTCCCGGAGTTTGGTCAAATTCATGTTGGTAGCTTTTATGACACTGTCCAACCATCTCATCCTCTATCGTCCCCTTCTCCGCTTGCCTTCACACTTGTCCAGCTTTCTTCTTTCACCCTCATTAAGAGGTTCTTTAATTCCTCCTCACCTTCTGCCGTATCATATGTATCATCTGCAGAAGTAGATGTTTTTCTGGAATTCTCTGGCTTTCTCCATAATCCAGCTCATATTAGCAATTTGGTCTCTAGTTCCTCTGCCCCTCCGAAATCTTGCCTTCACTTCTGGGAGTTCTTGGTCCATATACTGCTAAAGCCTACCTTGTAGGATTTGGAGCATAACCTTGCTAGTGTGTGAAATGAGTGCAATTGTACAGTAGTTGAAGCATTCTTTGGCACTGCCCTTCTTTGGGATTGGGATGTAGACTGATCTTTTCCAGTCCTCTGGCCACTATTGAGTTTTCCAAAGTTGCTGGCATATTTAGTGTAACCCCTTAACAGTGCCATCTTTAAGATTTTAAATAGTTCAACTGGAATGCCATCACCTCCACTGGCCTTGTTGTTAGCCATGCTTTCTAAGGCCCACTTGCCTTCGCGCTCCAGGATGTCTGGCTCAAGGTCAGTAACCACACTGTCTGGGTTGTCCGGGACATTCAGATCTTTCTCGTATAATTCCTCTTTGTATTATTGCCACCTCTTCTTGATGTCTTCTGCTTCTGCCTCCCATTTTTGTCCTTTATCATGTCCATCTTTATGCCATCTATATGAATTCGTAACCTTCCAAAAGTCTGTCATTACCAGCCCTGCTCAGGTCTGGCAAATTCAAGGCTGTGGTTCTGTTACTGAGTCTATCCATCTCATATTTGATCTTCCTCTTTTCATGCTGCGTCCAGCTTTTGCCAACATTGCTATCTTTCCTAGTGGGTTTTGTCTCCTCAGGGTATGCTCATGATGTGTCCTATGCAATACTGTCAAATTCCAGACCATTGAGGATTTTCCTTCTACTGTTTGTGGGCTCCTAAATGTCATTGACTGTAATGCTCAGAATAAAGGCATATGTGCACAGACATGGAAAGAAATGCACAGGTGTGTTATAGCTCTGGATGCTGTGTGTGCAAATAATGTTAACACACCACTAAACTCCTTTGGCTGCCCACCCCCAATCCCACAGAGACCCTTGGGATTAAGTGCACATTTTCCTTTTTCACGCTCACTTTCAACTTCTTTCCCACCCCTGTTTTCCCCCAGACCTGAACTACATTCTTTAGAGAATATATCCAGACTGACTCTCTCATTAGGTACCAAGAGGCTAACATCTTAGGCAACAGAATGTGGACGTTGTGATAAAATAATATTAATTTACTTAATTACTTAATGCTGAAGATTGTATTTCCACTCCCAGCTCATGCTCTAGAGCTTAAGAGCCTCGTGGCGCAGTGGTTAAAACGCTGTACTGAAGCTAAAACTGTGCTCACGACCTGGGGTTCAAATCCCAGGTAGCCGGCTCAAGGTTGACTCAGCCTTCCATCCTTCCGAGGTCGGTAAAATGAGTACCCAGCTTGCTGGGGGGGGGGCAATGTGTAGCCTTTATAATTAAAATTGTAAACCGCCCGGAGAGTGCTTGTAGCGCTATGGGGCGGTATATAAGTCCAATAAATAAATAAATAAATAAATTAAGCTGAGAGTGGAAATACAACATTCAGCAGAAAGACAGTTGTCCATACTGGTTTAAACCACTCAGAAGCACAGTCCCAGTCAATTCCCAGTTTTCATCACACACTGTTTTGAAGGAACACACATGGAATAGTGTACAGATCTACCGTTCAGATTTGAGGGGGAACAAATCCCCTGAGTTCAAAATGCAAAAGGTGATTTGACTCTTCATGTTGTCATGAAGAGCTGCTAATTTTTAAAATGTATTCTGTACATTCACATATATATGTGTGTGCTTTTTCCTTGCAACCTGCATGCTTCTCTTCATATTGTTTCATCTTAGGAACATCTGCTTCTCCAGGTGCCTTCTCCTCTTTTCATACAATCTGTGCTGTTGGGTGATCTCAAATTGGGTTGAGGTCCCCGGCATCATTCATTTATTCAGGTAAAGGTTGTTTTTAGAAGTGCACTGATGCACCAGTCATCACCACTATTTCTGTTGAAGCAGGGCAATGAATAAGCATGTGAAATATCAATTAATCC
Organism: Pogona vitticeps; assembly: GCF_051106095.1. Taxonomy (NCBI): domain Eukaryota; kingdom Metazoa; phylum Chordata; class Lepidosauria; order Squamata; family Agamidae; genus Pogona; species Pogona vitticeps. Next base: position 88,124,089 of record NC_135784.1, read on the forward strand.
AGCCATCTGACAAAAATGATAGGAAAATGTTACAACCAATAACAATTATGCTTACATGCTCTACCAGAGGTATTTAAGGTGCCAGTCCCTACAAGTAACTTTCACTGAATTCAATGGGTCTTGTTTTCTGTATAGGATTGCACTCTTGGGTTTCACACCCCTTCTTAAAAGATTTTAACCAGGATCAACTTTGATTTGTTGTTTTGTTGTTGCTGTTGTTTCATTTTTATTAGCAGTGCTGTGTGGCTGGAGCACCCTAAGGTTTAGCCTAGAGGAATTTAAAATTAATTTCAAGTGTGATTTGGACCTGTGATCAAGAACTTTGTTACAACTTTTTTTTTCAAAGGTCTCAAAAGCCTGTAAAAAAATAAAAGGAAATGCAAGGTATTCATTTTTGCAAGTGCATTTAGAAATTTGCTACAAGAATTCATTGTGTTTTGGCCAATTTAAAGCCAGGAATATAGCTGAGGGTTTTCAGAGTTTTAGTTGCTTTTAACTGCTTTGGCCCACGTAACAGAAAGCAAAGTAAAAACATATTTAACAAAACAAACAAGGGTGGATCGGCTGCTGCAAAACACACATGAAACTCTGAGAGCTACTACCTGGTTTGTTGTTGTTTTTGCAGAATTTCCTCTGTTCAAATTTTATTTCTTGCCACGACCTTTCTGTTGGGTTAAACCCAAACACATTCATTTGGAACCTGAAAATGAACAACATTGGCATGACCGTGCTTTGTAGGACATAATAATGTACACTCAAGAAAGTTATATATGGGGTGCTGGAAAGTAGGGGACAGGTGTAGTGTTGGGACTTGAAATATCCAAGTTCAAGTTTTCACTGATCCATAAAATTCACAGAGGGGTCCTTAGTCCGTCGCTGCCTCTCAGTCAGAATTGCTACTTAGGTGAGAATAAAGTGAGGAAAACCAGAGCAATCTATGACACTTTGAACTCACTAGAATGATGGGCTTCTAAATGTTAGTATATCTATATCTATGCCTATGGGGAACAGCCTGGATTTGAATCTAGTCTGTCACTATATCTACTACACCACACTGGCTACTGCCATTAGCATTATGCCTAAGTAATTACACAAGAGGATTTTGAACAATGGAGTGTATACTCATACTGATTAGACAGACCCAGTCATCTCAATGGGTCTACTTCAGTTGGAATTATAATTGGCTTTAACTCCTGGTGCATTTGTTGAGACAATATGTCATGGAAACATGTAATGTCATTTTCCCTGTTACAACATCTGTACAGTAACATGCCACACTAGTTGATATGTCACAGTTGGCTTCCTAGTCAAACCAGGAGAATCAATAAGCTAGAATAATATAATTTTAAGTCGAAACCATTATGCTGATTAAACTCAGGACTTGAGTTTTGCTTTGAAATTCTCCATCAACTAAAATAAATGCGAATTTCTCTTTCAAAATCAAAATTCCTCATTCCAAGCCAAAATCATACAGAATGATAAAACTTGAGAATCTAGGTCAATGTTTTTTTTTATTTAGGAGCATCTGTTTGACCTCCAATCTCTTCTTCTTTTTAGTATCAATTCATGATTTTTCCCCCTACTGAATTATTACTTCCAGGACTGGAGTTCTGCAAAAGGCTTGAGTAGCCTTACATGAGCACTGGATCAAATGCATTCCCATGCCAAGTACATGCTGTCCCTCCTTGGGTTTCAGTGATCCCACCCCAGCTCCTCTCACCTACAATAATTGCATCATTTCCAGGCTCAGCTGCTCAATTCTGAGATACAGCTTACAATTAAAAGCAATTTAAACCTACACCATGTGTTTCTTTCTCAGGGTTCTGCACACAGCAAGAGAAAAGGAGCGTCAGTCAGAGAAATGTAAGGATTAGATCAATGCAATGAGCTTGTTGGCAACTTTTGCTCTCCAGGTCTGTTCAAGTGGCCAAGAATATAGTTGCCAGCTTTAACAATGTTAGGCAAGATCATACCAGCACTTAGAGCATATGTACGCCCTCTCCCCTCCCCTCCCCAGGGCATCATGAAACTAATTGCATCTCTGATGACCTCACTTTAGACCTTAGAATCAAAGTTTCCCATTATTATTGTTTTATTTATTTATTCAATTTACATGCTGTTCGTCTGTCCAAAGACACCCAGAGCAGCACACACCACAGCACATATTGAACAAAATATTTCTGTTTATACCAGAAATAGTCATGCAGCCCCTCTGAGACTATTTTTCACACACTTTTGTGTGTCTGAGCATACTTCTTCAGATGAATGGAGTGCTTAGATGCTCAAGAGTTTGAGGGAAAATAAAAAAAATAGTCTTAGAGGGGCTACATAACTATTTCTGGTGTCATGTGTTGCAACAGACTAGCAAAGGTACGTCCTATATTACTATTCCATTGTTTTCACTTTTATTAGTATATACTTATAAATAACTCTACATATGCACCAGATATTTACATTAGCACACATTAAAATGAATTAGTCCAGTCAGTGACTGTCTGTATATACAGACTCACATGCATGCACAGAAGCAGACCAGGCTGTCTGTATATCTAGAATAATATTAATCATGTACTGTCAATTCTGACTTATGGTGACCTTTTCCAGGGTTTTCCAGGTAAAGAATACTCAGAAGTGATTTGCCATTCCTTTTTCAGGGGGTGCCCCAGGGCTGTGCAGCTTTCCCCCGGCCACACAGGCTGACTGTACTTTCATGAGGCACAATGGATCATACCTCTCCTTAAATATCTCACTTATCTTGAAAGCCATATAAAGGTCCATTCTGACTTGATCATACACTACAAGAAAGGCTAATGGCATACTGTTTGAAGGCAAATTGCCTCAAGTAAATAAATTACAGTGATGCATTGCAAGACGAAGCCTCGCACAACGATAAACTTGCAAGACAAAAATGTTTTGTGATTTTTTTGGTGACTTGCAAGTCAAATTTTTAATGGCTATGCTTCGCAAGATGAATAGGAACGCATTAATTAAATTTAAATGCATTCCTATGGGAAACCATGTTTTTGCAAGATGAAATTTTTGCAATATGAAATGCCTCACAGAACGAATTATTTTTGTCTTGCAAGGCGTCACTATATTGTAAACATTATCTATTGCACACTGAATCACATGACTTAGTACCTGACAGATACTATCTACAGTGACTTCTGAAGACAGTCCTCCTCCAAAGCTTGTGCCGTTATCAATGTGCCAATGTCACCATTCAAGCAGATACTGGCCTCTCCTTTTAGTTGGTCTACTCCAGTTCAGACCTAGGAGTTACCTATTAAATATAATCTAATAACACATTTTCTTGTGCTACCCAACAAATCATGTTCCATATTCTTGTGGGTTTGAACATATCTTCTTGAGAACTCTGGGTCCTTTCTAAATTTATTTGGATGGGGGTGTTGGGGTACTCCATGAGAAGAAGAGCTGAAAGACAATCTTGCAACTAGCATGGAGCTTATTCCTCAGTTTTCAAGCACAGTGGAATGTTGACTGTGTTCCAGGCTAAAACAGATAATGCACAGTATTAGAGATACCCAACGTTGACCCATGTGAAGTATGCAGAACTTTCCTCAAAGCTTTCTGCAGTCTTGCAGAATATACAGTTTCCTGGCAGATATTGCTATGGAATATATTCTTTTAACGTTTGAAAAATGTGGTGGTATTGCAACTTTTCTATTAACTAGTAATACAGTCAAATATTAAATGCCATTTCAGGTTGATTGTCAAATGAAATCAAATATCACATGACCAATATGAAATATTAAAACACTGTCAAATATAGATACAACACAGATTTTTCCTAACACATCTAAGCCTCCATTAGCACCTTGAGAATGTCTGACACCACATTTGTGAAAAAGTTTAAAAATAACATTTGGGATGCACTTCATTTCAGCGGTAAAACAAAATGTTTTTAAGCATGTGCAGATGATCCTTTTTTCACTGCCCAGTAACTGTAACCAGGTTTCAAATCTGAGCTATAAAGAGCAAGCTAACAGATTGAGTACTGGGGCTTCTAGGCAAATCTTGATCCTAGAACATCACAATGGAAAAACAGATTATGCATGTGTTGTGATAAGTATTATTTGAATGATGAATCAACATGAACACAGGCTCTCATGGACAATTGTGCAGGATACAACAATATAAGTTGTATGTCACATGGACAAGGTGAGGATTTTCCTATCCATGCTCCCTGTTCCTGCACATTCTCTACCACTTTCTTTCACTTCGCATTACAAGGGATAGTCTTCCAATAATAGAGAATGTATGCAAGTAAACAGCAGCAGCTAGATAAATGCAATTTTTAAAATCACCTTGTGTGTTCTCCATTTAAAGACTTATATATTGCTCTAGAAATGTTCAAAATCTAGACAGGGGCCATGTGTATTTCCCCCAGAAATGTGCAAACTATCTGTGATCAGCTGTGGCTTCAAGTAGGCATTGGTTCTTGTAAGAGGGCAATGCATGAATTATTTTTGGACCATGTAAATTTGTGCATATTCTCTATGCTCTGATGTGAATGCACATGGCAATACTGATTCCTCTTTCAGTCTATCCTTCCTGTCTATTCTGTAACTGACCAGAGCTAGCACTCCTGGTCTAAATAGCTGTTAGGTGGAGAAAAGTAAAATAAAACTGAATTTTGCTTCTACGGGACCTTTTAACTTACAGCATTTCAAAGGCAATTCCATCCCTCTTTACTCAACATTCCTTGGAATGCACACCAACAGAAATAGATACAAAAAAATTCTAGTGTTTAATGCCAACTCTCTGAAATTAGTGAAATCACAATCTCTGTCAGTTTATAAACACGTGTGTGAGAGAGCATGTGTTTGTGTTCACATCTGTCTGTCATCTTATCTTTATTCTAACACGACTGAATAGGGCAGGGAAAGGCTTTTCAATGTATTACAGTCCAAATGTAGATATTGTATCTTAAAGTCTGAACGATGTAGATGTAACACCTGTATTTCATACATATGCATACAACGCAGGCAGGAAGGACTGCCTTGAATTCAGTCAGGAATTTTTCTTTCCCAACCGTCTCCTCTTCCTTCCGTGTGTAAAGAACTGCCAAGGAATCCTAAGTCATTCTCAACTCCAGCCGCCTGTCTTCGACAAGAAAGAAAGAAAGAAAGAAAGAAAGAAAGAAAGAAAGAAAGAAAGAAAGAAAGGGGGCAGGGTACGAGGAGTACGAGGACAGCACGTGGCGCCACCTCAGGAGATGCGCCATATCTTCTCCTGGAGCCATTAAGGGAGTGGGGGAGAGGGCAATTAGTCTCTTGAGGGGAAAACTGAAGAAACTTGTGACACCTTGAAGACTGAAAAGCGGATGTCTTTAGGTGCATCTGGAAACGTGGTCTACTGGAGGAAAGCTCACTCCCAGTAAAACTTGTTTCGGTTCAAGTGCCACCGACTATTGTGACTAGAGTGGAAGAGTTTGGTTGATCCTCATTGAGGGCAAAGGAGACTTTTTATTCGCCTCGCGCCCCGCGCCCGCCAAACGACTCTCGGGCACCACATATGAGGGAAAGGCAGACCCCGCCACCCAAGAAGGAAGAGCCCCGCTTTGCTAGATCCCGCTTCACGGTTTCTTGCGCGGAAGGGGGCGGGCGGCGGCGGGGGAGGCTGGTAAACAAATTCTGACGAGTTCGTTGACGGGGTGGGGAACTTCGCTTCCTTTTGGGGAACCCGAACAGTTAGGGAGCCCACACCCGTGTTCTTGGCTGGCGGCCGCTTAGGCGACCACCAGGGCGGTAGAGAAAGCGAAGCGAGGGGTACGTGCATTTACACGGGCACCCTGGGCGGTGGAGTGAATTCGACGTACAGAAACTTCGAGCAGGGCCGGTTCCTGAAGGAAGGAAGGAAGGAAGGAAGGAAGGAAGGAAGGAAGGAAGGAAGGAAGGAAAAGAAAGAAAGAAAGAAAGAAAGAAAGAAAGAAAGAAAGAAAGAAAGAAAGAAAGAAAGAAAGAAAGAAAGAAAGAAAGAAAGAAAGAAAGAAAGAAAGAAAGAAAGAAAGAAAGAAAGGTGACGCTTGGGTAATTGACAGAATGGATGTGTGGGCTAGCAAAACATTTAGCAAGCTATTCCTTTTTTCCTTGCGTTGATTTCAATTTTTCTCGTCTTCTTTTTCCCGCCTTCTTTTTGAGGAAAGAGAATAAGATAGGGAGAAATTACTTTGGGGGGGGGCGACATTTCTTTGTTTTTAAACCCCCCAATTGCGCCTTCCAGTTGAACGTGTGGCGTCCAAATCGGAACATGTGTTTCCAGCACGACGGCTAACAATAATGAAAAACAATAAGCTTGCTATATGAACAAGGAAATCGATCGATTCGAGGGAAAGAGTTCTTTCCACGAGGGGAATCTCCTTTTCTTTCTTTTTCCCTTCTTCTTCTTTCTCCTTCTTTCTGTCTTTCTCTCTGCCTCCACCAACAGACCTCCGACCTTGCCCGGACCGAAAGGGGAACACTTTGAGCCAAATAGGTACTTTTAAAACATTGATCGAGGGGAGCGAGGGTGACCATTTTAAAGTCTTTTTGAGAATGAGGAAAGATACTTCCTTGTCAGATTAGAAAGTCTCTCTATTTCTTCAGGGCCAAGAAAGAAAAAAGAGACACAGTGGCTACTTACGAAAACCACTGTTTTTTAAAAATTGATAAATATACGAAACCAGTATCTTGCTACGATTATTCTACACGGCGCGTCTACTGGGGTTGGGTTAGGTTGTCTGGCTCACCACCGCGTCGGATTATAAATTAAAAATAAATTACATTAATCTTTTGATGATGAAGAAAAACTATTCCAGCACCGGCTGTAGAAATGAGATGTAACAACCCTGTTACCCCTTTTAAGAAAAACAACATGCTGGCTAGGTGGGTGACACTTATACCAAGTCATCTTCATTGATTCAATGTTTAATAACTTGTTTATTATCTTTTAAAATCAGCGGACTGAAGAGCCTGTCACTGACGAACGCCTGTACTTCAGACGACTATTTATTATTATTTGTAGGGCGGGGCACTGTATGGGACAAATTTAGGCTCATCGTCCCCGTTTCGCGACTAAACTTTTCGAGGCTGGTGTCGAGGCAGAGGCACGAAAAGAGGATGTATTGCGTCGGCGTTGCGGGGCCGCGAAGAGAAGAGGGGCTCGTTTCTCTTACGACCTCTTTTCAACAACTCGGAACTTCCACCGAATCGTGGCTACCTTATGTACGTGGGAAACCTTCCCGGGTCGATGTGTGCTGCGATCGGATCGAGGGAGCGCAGCGCTACGCCGCGTTCCAAAATAAATTAAGATTAAAAAAAAAAAACCACACAAAACTTTCGCAGGGTTTTGCTCCCAAATGGCAAGCGCGCGGCTTACGATCCGGCTGGAGCCAAGCCTATCGCCTGCCTTTCCGACCGCGATCTCTTCCCCGCGCGGCGCCCTCCTTCTCCCCCCACGCGGAGCTTGCCTCGCCCGCGGCTCTCAATCTCAACTTTCTCCTCCAGCCCTGCCTGGCCGAGAGAGAGAGAGAGAGAGAGAGAGAGGAGGTGGCGGTGGTGGTGGTGGGCGGGGAGATGCTAATAAGGGGGGCGTCTCCCTCCCGCCCGGTCGCGGCAGCGGCCTCGCCGCTCCTACCCGGCGATTGGCCAGCGTGGCGAGGCCGAGGAAGTGGCGACGCTATGCAAATGAGAGGGGGCGGTCCCGGGCCCGTAGGGTGACGCCCCCCTGCCCATTGGGGCTGGGGCGCTCGCGTTGCGCTGCGAGGTTAGTCAAAGTGGATTCCATTGGGAGAGCCTGCAAATCACTCCGGCTTTGGACTGGGGGGGGAGGAAGGCGAGGAGGGGGGGAGGGAAAGGAGCCAAGAGGATCGCCTTCCACCGAGGGGGTGTCGGTGCTTACCTTTCCCGGCGGAGGCGCGCCGCGTGTCTTCCTCTCCTCTCCCCTTCCCTCTCTCTCTCTCTCTCTCTCTCTGTGTGTGTAAGAAGCCAGCCAGCCAGCCAGCTTCCTGCGCTGGGGAAGAAAGGCGAAAGAGCGGAGGCGGAGAAGCCGAAGAGAAAGAGAGAGAGGGAGAAAGAAAGAAAGAGGGGGCAAAAAAGAGAAAAGAAGAAGAAGAAAAAGGGGAGAAGAAGAAGAAAAAGAGCAAAAGACGAGAAGGAAGCATCGATCGTTGGCTGGGAGGAAAAGCGGGCGGAGAGACCGGCAAGCCCCCCCGAGCGAGGAAGGCGTCCGCGGGAGAGAGAAAGAGACAGCAAACTTGCCGCTATCTTGTCACTGGAAAATGACACTTGATGTAGCCAAGGGCGCCGCCGCCGCCGCCGCCGCCAAAGCCGCCTCCTCCTCCCCAGTTGATCCCATTGTTTCTTAAACTGCCTTCTTCCTCCGGCGATCCAAAAGAAGGGGGACTTCAGTGCCGCGGGGACCGCCACTTCGTCCGCCCCCCCCCCGGCTTCTTCGGGAGAACCCCGCAGGCCAAGAAGCGAGCATTCTCCTTTTTGTATTTTTTTTAAAATAGAAAGGGCGAAAGGCAGAAGGAGAAAGGCCACCCCGTCACACCCGCAACACACCCTCGGAGAGAACGAGCGCCTCCGGCAGTCGAGAGCATCAAGCCGCCCACCCGCCCACCTTGAGGGGGGGTGATTTTTGTTTGTGGTTCTCCGTTGGATTCCGCGTCCCCCCCCCCCCGCGCGCTTCTTCTCTTTCCGCGTTCAGTGTCTGTGTTTCATTTGCCTTGATACCAGCTGCCGCTGGAGAGAAGGAAAGAATTTTAAAAGAAAGAAAGCAAGAACTCTCCGGCGATTTTTTTTCCTCCTCTGTCATCAACATTACTCTTTGTTGTTGTGTTTTGTGTCGTGGTTGTCGGTTTTTGTTTTGAGGTTTTCTTTTTAAATTTTTTTAATTTCATTTTTTTTTTTTTGCTGCCCCCACTTTGTTTTTTCAAGAAGAGCGGGTTTTGGTCGCTTTTAATTCATGTTTGGGATTCAGGAAAGCATTCAGAGGAGTGGGAGCAGCATGAAGGAAGAGCCCCTGGGCGCGGGGATGAACGCGGTCAGGACCTGGATGCAGGGAGCCGGCGTTCTGGATGCAAACACAGCCGCGCAGAGGTACGTACCGAGGGCGGGCGGGCAGGCGGGCTGGCGGCAGCAGCAGCAGCAGCATCCGCCGCTTCCACTCCCCTTCCTTTCGTTTCCCGGCGGCTGCACCGCCACGGAGAGCTCCGGCCCGCTTCAGGGCTGCAGCTCATAGGCAGCGCTTTCCCGTTACGGCGAGCCCAGCACGACTTTTTAAAAAAAGAATGAGAGAAAGAGGAATTGGAAAGGATCGTTGGCTTCGAACCGGCTTTGATCAGTTTCTCTGAATCTCGGCTGACTTTTAAAGCCTTCTGTTTCGTTTGCCTCCTTTCCGAGGGACTGGGGCGCCTCTTTTTTTCCCCCCAACTGGGCAAAGAGAGTTGCCGCCCGCTCCAACTTTCACTTTCCCCCCTCTCCCCCCCCCAAAAAAACACGGTGGCATTTCAGAATGACCGCCGAGGAGGGGGGAAATGTGGGCGTCTAGGCTCCTCGTGCTCCCGGCTCTCCTTCAGAAGGGAAACCTGTGCCTCGCGTGGATTTTAGCAGCTGGCCGTGGCTCCCTGTTTCCCTTTCTTACCTGCACACGCCAACCGTAGGAAGTCTGTCAGAGTTTCCCCCACTTCTCTTAAAAGCCTCACTTTTAAAAGAAACAACAATAACCCTGTGTGGCAACAGGAGAGTTAACTTTTATAGAAGTCAGGCCGGGCTTGTTTGGGTTTTGTGTTGGCTTTCCTCCTTATATAAAGCCTCTTCCCCACCGTGGGATCGATATGTGTTTGAAACCACCCTGCACAAATCGTTCTCGCTCCCCTTCTTTCTCAGCATCGCCTTTAGCAAAGGTGAGTCCAGGGCATCTGTTTAAAAAGACCTTCCAGCCCCTTCCTGTCTATGGAAGTGAAGTCCGATTGATTTCAGGGGGACTTATTTCCAAGTAAGTCCGTGCCTTGGATTTACAGTACTTTCCAGTGAAAAAGCCGTTAGGTTTGCCGTCTGAGGCACTCCTTTAAATATGTAGCCGGAACCGATCGACCTGCACCTCTCAGTTTTAACGTTGAGATCTTCTGGGGTCTCCAGCTTCTCTACTTCCCTCCCCCCCACCACCACCACCTTCCGTCCTGGAGCCCTGTCAGGAAAGGGACAAGTTCTCTAGGGTCAGCCGAAACGGTAAAAATATTTAAAGCTTTCCGCGCTACTTGTTCTGGGATGTTTATCACCCGAAAGAGTGGTGCTTTGATTCTTCAGGCTGGGGCGACCCGATAAGGCGCACGGCGGCCTGACTGACAGCTCAGGCCGAGAGTTTGAGGGAACTTCAGCAAGCAACGCTCCGAAAGGAAGCTGGCGGCTCCTGACAACGACGATCGTTTAATTGGCCATTAGAAACTAAGGGGGGGATCGAGGAACCCCTTCAAGACTGAAATAAGTTTTTGACTAGATTTTTAAAAAATAAAAATAAATAGATCATCGCAATAGTTTGGATATTTTCTGCTGTTGGGTTAGAAAGAACCAGGCGTTGATCAGGTTTGGTAGTGAGGCAGGAGCGCCATAATAATAATAATAATACAATACTCGGTGAATCCCCGAAGTTTTCCTTCCTCCGGCGCAGAGCGACTTCCCTCCTTCTTTGGGCCACTTGGTCTGTTGACCTGAGGTAGGGAGAGAGCGAGAGCGAGCGAGCTGCCCTCCTGGCCTGAAACTGGCATCGGTTCCGTGGCAGGAGAAGCAGGTCCCCACTATCACCACCCCGCCAAACCTGGCTTGCGTGACCGTGATCCTCATCCTCTTGGAGGCCCCTCGGCAGAGGCTGGCCCAGGACGTCGGCCGCTCTCGGAGGGCCACCCGGCTAGCTGGGATCCCCTCCGGCCCCGGCCTCGCTCCGAAGGCCCCTCTCGGCGGTCGGTTGGTCGGGAGGGTCCCAAGGGCGGGAAGCAGCGTGCGCGGGTCTGCCGGCTTTCCCGTCGGGGGTGTGTGGCATGGCCGTCTCTCTCTCTCTCGGACTAATTCGGACTCTTTGGCCGCAGCGGGGTGGGCCTGGCCCGGGCTCATTTCGAGAAGCAGCCGCCTTCCAACTTGAGGAAATCCAACTTCTTCCACTTCGTGCTGGCTCTGTACGACCGGCAGGGGCAGCCGGTGGAGATCGAGCGCACCGCCTTCGTGGGCTTCGTGGAGAAGGAGAAAGTAAGTGGGAACGTGCGAAGGGCGTGACGTGTTGGGGAAGGGGCTCCGGCCGGCCGGTCTGCAGCGCCGAGCCCTGCCCTCGGCATCCCTTTCCGGGGCTCTTCCTTTTTATGCCCGCCGGCCCTTGTGCACATGACAAGGGCGACATCGCTTGACTCCCTCGATCGCCTGCGTCCCATCCTACGAATTACCCCCTCCGGACGCGCCCGGGGTTACTTTTTGCCTCGTTCTCCCTTCAGCGAGGGGAGGTTTGTTAGGGTTCCTCTGCGGCTCCTTCCCCTCCCCCCCTCCCCCCCGTGGTTGCGGGGAGTGTGGCAACTTCAGGACACCACCACGACCACCCTTGCCTCGCACCCGTGACCTCCAGGCGCGTCCCTTCCCCGCCTCTTGCTTGCCTTAGGAGGACCCCCCCCCCTTCGGGGCTTTGCAGCCCGGTGTCCTGACACTCCGAAATGAAGTTCTTCCCGCCAAATAGGAACCGAAAGGAACCGGGTAGGGATGGGTGGGGAGGCCTAAGAAACCAACCCCTCTCCCCCCCCATCCTGGAATCTAGGGCTCCTCGGGATCGCCTTGGGGTTGTTGCTGTTTATGTTGTGATCGCCGCCGCCACCCCCCCCTTCCTCATTCTTATTTGTGTGTCCTTCTAATTCAGGAAGCCAACAGCGAAAAGACCAACAACGGGATCCATTACCGGCTGCAGCTCCTCTACAGCAATGGTGAGCCTCCACCCCCCCCTTGCCTTGTTCTTGCCGAAGTCCGACAGCCCGCGAGTGGGTTTCCCTTGGCGCGGAGTCTCGTGGTGGAACCCTACGGCTTCTCTCTGAAAATGAGGAAAAGTTGCTTTAGAGCGGAGCAGACCCTTTCCGGCTGCAGCCCCCCCCCCCCGAGAAAACAGCCGGAATAAAATCGCTTTTTCTTACCTCGGGGCCACACTTATAGGCATGCCAGTTTCTGGCTTTCCGGACGCCACTTTCTGCCTCCTTTGTCGCGGCCAAACCAAATGCTGTACAATAAATCGAACTTTTTCACTTCTCTCCCTCTTTCTCCCTCACTTCTCTCTTGTAAGACTTTCCGCACACCCCTCCCCATCTTGTCTGCGGGAGAGGGAAAAATAGCTGTTTCCCCTAAATGTCAAAACAGGGAAGGAGAAAACGTGGGTTTGGGGGCAAAGGGGCACCCGCAGATGTCCGAAGGAGGGGACGAGATTCCGACCCCCTTTTACTTGCCAGCAAAATGAGGGATTTTTAAGAATGTTTGGACGGGGAGGGGAAAAAAAGCAGAACTCCCCCCCCAAAAAAAAGCTTTCGAAAATTTATTTCTGCTGAGCCAATATATTTACGACCCAGTCCAATTTACCGGATTACGTGTGATTGCGCCTGATTAATAATAATAATAATAATAATAATAATAATAATAATAATAATAATAATAATAATAATAATAATAATAATAATAATAATAATAATAATAATAATAATAGGGGCTTTTCTTTCTGGTCGAGGCTCGTAAAGAAATTGACAGACGAAGTTCCTGAAAGAAAAGATTTTGTCTGTGTTGCCAGTTTGTGCCAAGTGAAGCTAAATGAGGCTGCCTGATTTTTGGATGATCTAATTTTTCCCCTCTCGCCTCTCTCTCCTCCTTCTCGTCCGTCTGCCGCTCCTAGGGATCAGAACCGAGCAGGATTTTTACGTCCGCTTAATCGACTCGATGACGAAACAAGTAAGTCCTGCTCCTTCACTTCATTCATTCATTCGTTCATTCCCGGCTCGTCCTTCCTGCCCTCCGTTGGGATTGGGCGAGAGGAGGAACATTGAGGTGGGTTGACCGGGTGAGGAGGAAGCCTTTGAATCGCTCGGTTCCGCCGAGGGAGCCCCAAGAAGGCCTGCGGGGTCGGCACAGAGGCCGGGCGCCAGGGACTCGGTGGCCGGACCCGGGTCACAGGCATGGCTTACGCGAAGGCGACCCGCCAGGCTGAGACCCCTGAGCGAGAAGGCGGAGAGACCCTGAGGCTGCCTTTGGGCTGCCAGTCCCCCGGGGGGAGTGAGCAGCACCTCTGGCCTGCCCCCGCCCAAGAGCGACCGGACCCAGCGGGGCTGGCAGGATCTCTCCCGCCCCGAGTTGGCTTCCTTGCCGTTGATCCTGGCCAAGCGTGTTCGGAAGAAAAGCCCTCCTTCCCCCCCCCCCCGCCCTTTTCCTTCTGTGCGATCCCCGCCTGGAGGGAGCGACCGACCCTTCCTAAAACCGACCGGGGGGTGGGGGGCAAACAGGCCCCACCTTGAAGGCGCCCGTTCGCGTCAAGCAGGCACAGAAGCAGAGCGAGCGCCACTGCATAAGTGACATCGGAAGGTTCGCTCGCCTCTCGCCCACCTTCTGGTGCCGGTGGGAAAAAGCTGTGCGGGACCGACGCCTGGAGGGGACCCCCCCCCCTTCTCTCCTTCTCTCACCCAACTCAGAGGCTTCCCCCTCCCCCAATTCCTTCCTCCTTTGGAACCTAAGGCGAGAGCCCACCTAAAACTGGAATGAGACCAGTAAGGTTGTCCTACCTCCCTCTCCCCCCCCCCCCGCCGAAAGATGACCTCCCCACTCCTGTACTGATGCATTTATTCTGAAAGGGGACTCTCCCGTGCCAACCTCAAGGAGATATCCTTGTCCTGAACCGAGGGTTTGGCTGCGAGAGAGGGCTTTTAGAATTGGCCGGGGCAGAGGGAAGGGAGGGAGGCCTTAAGGGTGCAGCACCCCCCCTCCGTTGCAACCCCAAGGGGTGCCAGAGGGACTAAGAAGCGGCTGAGATGGGAGTCAGGCCAAACGCGCGCCGCGAGGGCCGGCTATTTCTGAGCAAAACAGAGAAAGACATCAATCCTGGCTCCCTCGCCCCCCCTCCCAAATCCGAAGTTTTAATTAGGCACAGTAACTGCCTGCCCCCCCACCCCCAAATAAATAAATCGCAGCTTCTTATTCCCCGCGGGCGTTCAGATCACAGGATCCTCCCCTCTTCCCCTCCTCACCCATTAATTATACCAATGAAAAGAAATAAAACAAACAAACAGAGGAGAACAAAACAGCAGCCAGTCAATGTGGCAAACATTTATCTTTTGTTGATTTGCTGTTATTTGGTTACTGTTCATTGGAGTCAGCAGTTGGATCGTGGCAGACTTGCTCTGTGTAACTAGGCAGTGAAATGTATGCATGGATGATAAGTAATGATGATGATGATATTAGAAATGTTACATTCAAGGATTCCTGGTTTTAATCTGAAGTAGGAAGAGCTCCCTGAGTTGCCGACTGATTTTGAGCCTGACATTCAAGGCAGACAGCTCAAGTGTGTGCACACACACACACACTCATAGGCACATAGTAGGGGTTGCCCATACAAGGCTCCGTGCATGCACACACAAAAGCTGGTGAACAAAAGGAGACAGTTGTGTTTTTGTCAAATTGCTGCATTTATTTTTGGTGCACTGGTTCAATTAAAAACCTCTCCCTAAGATGTCATGTATGTCATCACACCTGATTACAGTTTTATTAATGTTTTGAAAATTATGAAGTAGTAGCTTTTAGATGCTTTCCCCCAGGATGGGAAGAGGTGATGTGCTGGGGGCAGGGTTGTTTGTTTGTTTGTGTCTGTGTGTGTGTCTGTGTTTTTGTTGTTCTTCAAAGTGCAGAGAAGACCAGCGGTATAAACCAGCTTCTGAGTGTTTCAGACTTCTGAAACTTTCATTGCTTTACCTACTTTGTTTTTGGTGGCTTTTCCACACCAAACCAGAAAGCTCAGAGTGTTGAGTTTGTTTTAGAGCATTGTCTTTGATGCCCCTAAAGTCTTTTCCTGCTATTGATGGCTGCTTTACAATGGGGGGGGGTTGGGGAGGGGGGAAGGAAAGGAAAAGAAAACCAGTTACGTTAGATAATTCTATCATTCAGATAAAACTAGTTAAAAGATGTTGCTTTAAAATGCAGTATAGAGCCAGTAAGAGCTGAAGGAGAAACAGCATCATGCTTTAAACAGCAAATCTTGAAAAGTACAGGGTGGCAACTAGATTCAGTTGGCATCAATCTAAGAGTTCAGATGTAAAGAGTCAGGTGCCTGTTGAATGTTTGGCGGGGGAGGTCTGTTTTGCGAGGGCAATTTCACAAAAATATCATTAACTGTTATAATTGAGCAGTGTTCATATGACAGTCAGGCAAAAGATAATGTTTTCCCCCTTTCATGATTATGATCCCCGGTGGAAAGCCACTATTTGAGTTTCTATAGCTTTAAAGCACTTTCCATAACAAGGCACTTTGCTTATGATTGCATTTATTGTCAATTCACCGGTGAGATTCCTTGATGAAAAGTAAAAGACATTGCCTCTGAAATCCTGCACACGCTGAAGCCTCTTCAATTACAGTGACTTCAGCAAGCTTTCAGCAATCTAAGTGCAGGATTGCAGCCTCTGCTTATTTGCAACATTTTGGAATACAGATAATAAGCCATAACCACCTTTAGGAGGATTTTCCTAAAGTAAAAATAAATAAATACTGTAAGTAAAATCCTTTGGCATTTAAACCAGAAATTAGGACAAAGCATGGACTGGAAGTTTAGGACAAAAGATTAGAAAAGTAACACTGCTGAATAACTTAAGTCCAGAATTGAGGAATAAATTTGATGAGGGAAGCTATGGAAGCAATTGTCTGGATGAAAGAGAAAATACTAATGTGGTAATATGTACTGGCACTTGTTTTCTAGATTCACTCAGTGTTGGCATATTATCTGATATTTATTTTGCTTCTAGTCAGTGTTTTGATATCAGTGTGCTGTGAACTGATTATTATTTCTTGAAACTGCTTGCTAGATTTGTATAGGAAAAATACATTTTGGAGATGTGTTAGGTTATGCTCAATAAGGCGGGTCAGGGCTACATATGGCACACCAGTCCACATGCTTTAGCAGAGTGTGTGAATAATATAGGAGGTTCTCAAGTAACTTCCAGCTTGTAATTAAACTGTGCAAAGCCTGGTTGAAAATTTCTTCAATTTTTAATGCAAGTTAAATATATATTGTCATCCTACTTAGAGGGATGGTATTCCCGTACACAACTTTCAGAACAAATTGGATAATGGAATTATGACTTTTAAATGAAACTGTGGCAAGAGCCTGCATGTTTTAATGGTGTGGTGCCAGCTGGAGACATGCGCACATGGATTCTCATCAACATGACTTTCCCAGACTGCAGCCACTGTTTCACAGACGCTTTTGTGAATATTTAAAAAAAATATCCACAGCCGTTATTGCTTGACTAAATTGCCCTTTTTGTCTCTAGAAGTATGCCAGTAAAGTAAAATGGCATTGACATAAAAGGGAAGGGTTGGTTTGCATTTTGAAATCAATAGTGATTATGTCATAAGTTCACTCCAAAGCTTCAGAAACTAAATTGCAAAACCGTTTGATTTGGAATATTAACTTAATCTTTTTCCTGAAACAGATGTCTATTTCTTACCTAAAGTGTTTGCAATAACTTTATTTAAGTTGAATTATCCTGCTCATTATTATGAACAGTTTTTCTCTGTTTCTTTGTTGTTATATCTGGATGATACTGTGCTTGATACTGAAAACTCATGCAAAGATGTTGGGTCTTTCTACTATGATTGCCACTTAAACAGTGGCAATCATAGTAGCATTTCATAAGCTATGGATATTATCAGTGTTAGTCCTATTCAAATAAAACCATTCAGACTGAATAAAACTAGTAAGTCACAACTAACTTCCATCCCACTGATATCAGTGGACTTAACTAACACTGAATTTAGCCCCTTAGCTGAACATTTTCAGCATACTAAAGCATAAGAATAGACCAGGTCATAGTTGGGGAAGAAATCTTGAAACACTTTATTCATAATTAATCCCTGTACCTTCAGTAGTACTATAGTATGTACTTGACTGTTTCCTTATATTTGTGTCATCTCTGCTTTTCCCCAGGACAGTAGGGGTAGCACCAATGTTACCAGATTAGAGTTTGGGTTAGAATTTTGTCTTTGGTTCAGATAGGGTTGATAATTTGGTGTTTACATCGTATGTAATGAGCCAGTAGGTAAGCTTACTTTCCCTGCCCTATATGTGAAATGATCCTAAAATTGTAACCAGAGTGAAGGAAGTTTTAATGTTTGTCATGCATACTGCATGTGAATATTTCACTTTGGGTGTCAATATCACACTTGGTCTCAGCTGTTTCAGAGATCTCAAGCTAAACTCTGTGTGTGTGTGTGTGTGCGCGCGCGCGCGCGCACGCGTGCATACGCTCCTGTGTATGTTTGCTTTGAAATGATGAATACACCGATATGTACACACAACCCAGTAGATTCCAGTCAATGGAAAATTCTAAATATTAGATCAAAATCTTTACTGTTGAACTCAGTTTTTCCTGACAGCTCAACCCTAACATACTGTTGTACAGCCTTAAGTCTAGGCGATTACTGGAGAGTTTGCTTCTGTTTAACGTATATGACATTCTGGATGCTATAGTGAATCATTGATGGGAAGACTATGTCAGATCATTTTCAATCCTCCCCCTCCCGCCCCCCAGAAAACCCACACACATTTCTGCTAATGAAGCAAATACCGCGTTTCATTTATGGCACAATCATTTGGGGGCAACGGATGCAGATAGGCAATCAGCTCTTGACTTCGTGTATGGCAGGGCTCTGGTGCTGGCACAGATGCGATTAGAATATTATGAATTCAGTCGGAAAGGAACTCAGCAGAAGCCCAGGCGCTGAGCACAAAGCACCTTTGAAACGATTGGAAGTTTGCAGTCAAGCCAGGTTTTAGCAGCTTCGGCATCCCTTTGGTTCTGTGTCAGAAAGCGCAGGTGATTTCAATTTCCTCGTAAGGAGAAGAATGCTGAAGCCTGAAATGCGCATGTACGCTCAGGACCTGTATGTTTGGGAAAATGTAAACCCATCACAGTGGAAAATGTGTTGTTTGGAGTCTGGGGGTGAAAACAAAGCTGAGGATTTTGGAGAGACTGCCTGGGCCAGATGGCCCGAGTGCATTCCCAGTCTGGCATCCCAACTGCTCCCTCCTGTATAATATACAGCCATTTGTTCTGGGATATTTACGCTAGAGTTGTTTCCATGTGAATATTTGAGAAGCTTTCCAAATGAACACGTTGAGGGGGGGGATTTATTTAACTCCTATGACTTCATGTTGATAAGTGGGCAGACATGTCAGGAGCAAGAAAATGGAAATGGTATTTAGCAGCTTCTCATTTACTGCTGTTGAGCAGCAAAATATTGGTTATATTTAGGGAGCTCAATCTGGGCATTCTTTATTGGGTTTTTTTTCCTATTAAATCTTTTATTACAGTGAACAGGATTCAGGTCTTTCACTCATATGATCTTCAAAGCTGCTTATAAACAACAGGTTATAATAACACAAAAAAATTATCTGAAATTTAATTATTATTGTTTTTCGACTTATATATCATTCTGTAGTGCTAAAGTACTCTCGGGGCAGTTTACAGCCATGTAATTTTGCAAAGAACACTTAATTGTGGAACACATAATTAGGCACCTATTTAGTTGCTTGTGTGGTTTATACACATGGACATGTGAAGTTAGTTGTTGATGAATCCTGTCAAAACAGATGCAGAAAGTTAACTGTGACAACACACTATTATACTGTGCTGTTGTTTGTTGTCATATTTATTCTCATATATGGAGACCCTACTAAGGTCATTTAGCTGGCTGAATAACTCAGTGAGCTGCACAGACAGAGGTCAGGTATACGATGCCTCACTGTGCCTCCTGAGAGAAGAGCCAGCCTGTGTAGCCTTGGACAATCTGCATAGTCCCAAAGCACTCCCACAAAATAAGAGCAACAACAGCAACAATAATGGTAAACTACTTTTGAATATTCTATACCTTGAGAATCCTGGAAAAAATGGAATTGACTTGATGCATTTATTTTTATTATTTTTATTATTTTTATTATTTATTATTTATTATTTATTATTTATTATTATTATTATTATTATTATTATTATTATTATTATTATTATTATTATTATTATTATTATTATTATTATTATTGCTGAGTTTACCACTACCAGCTCCTAGTAAATTTCCAGGGCCAAGCAGAGATTTGAACTCAAAACTCTTTCAGTCCTAGTAGACACTCTGTCTACTGCACCACATTGGCTCTCAAACACATATTAATCCTCTGCTAATTTGTCACACGGCTGTCCTATTCCATTTGTAATGTCACCATCTATCTGGAATATAAAAACACTGAGTTAAAAACAAGAAACAAGGTTGGGATTCCATCTTACTCCTTGCCGTAAGCAGCAAAATGTCTCTGAAACTGCTCTGCTGGCCATTCTTGCATATATCATCTGTAGAACTTAGAAAAATCACTTTCTTGTGCTACAAAAGTGGAGGACCAGGATAGAGCTGTCCCAGATTAGGAATGCAAGAGGGATGGTTCAAATGACAAACCTCCCAATTTTCCTGTGTTGGTGCCTAACCTAACTATCTATGGATAGAAGGCCTCCTTTTGTCCATGCAACGCTTTAGATCTATTGGAATTTACAATGATGGGATGGAGGAAGATGCCATTTTTGTTCAAATCTCTCAATCTGAACTCTCTACCCCTTTATTCTGGAGAGTCCTCCAACACTGTGTGGTGGTAGGTGTTTGAAAGGTGCAATACCAAGGAATATATTGGGAAGTGGAACTTAACAAAACTCACCTACCCTAGGCTGTTGGTGGAACAAAGTCAGAATCCCAGTTCCTTCTTGCCTATAAATCTGTGATCTCACTGTATGCTATGCATCAGATTAAAACTCCCAAAAAAGAACACAAAAGAATTACCTCATGTGGTTTTTCTTCTCTTTACCCATGGGGATCCCTTTGTACATTTGCAAATTAGAGTTAGTTCTATTGTTGTTATGTACCATCATGTCACTTCTGAATTATGGTAACCCTAGTAGGGTTTTTGAAGTATTTGAAATGTTCAAGGAGTGATTTACCATTGCTAATTCTCAAAGAGTTTCCATGGCTGAGCAGGGATTTGAACCCAGCACTTCTGAATCCCATCTGGCACTCTACTAGAACACCACACTGGGTTTCAAGCTCCACTGTGGCGTAATGCCTATCCAGACACTTTCACTTCATTTGCTTTCTTCTTCTTCTTCTTCTTCTTCTTCTTCTTCTTCTTCTTCTTCTTCTTCTTCTTCTTCTTCTTCTTCTTCTTCTTCTTCTTCTTCTTCTTCTTCTTCTTCTTCTTCTTCTTCTTCTTCATTTAATGTAAATTTTGTTTATTAGTAGCTAAGCTTCTTTGGAAGAAAAATGCTGCATATCAACATGAATTTGACCAAACTCCGGGAGGCAGTAGGAGACAGGAGGGTCTAGCGTTCTCTGGTCCATGGGGTCACAAAGAGTCGGCCATGACTTAACGACTAAACAACAACAACAACAAAGCTTCTTTGGACCGGAACCCTGTAGAATGGCTTTAGCTCATTACCTCTCTACTAGTCTGCAATTCACAGAGCATGAAAAAAAATCCTTGCAAAATTAGACTAATATGCTATTTTTGTTTAATGTGTACAAAATATGTTTTTGGGGAAAGAGCGATATTTTATTGACTTCCTGTAGTGCAGAGGAACTGGTGTTTCTGTCAGCTGTGAGGGTCTGAGACCTGAACCGTTCTCACTTCCTTTCTGAAACCAACATATTTATTTGCAACCAGCGCTTATGAGTCCCGACAGTGACTTGAGCCAACAGTTGTGCTGTATGTTTGTTAAAGTGTGCTATAGTGCTCAATATATTTGATGGAAGAGATGAAATCATAAAAAAGAACGATTGAGAGCCAAGATATTGAGTAGAATATTGTATATCTTGGTATCCAGGATATACAAGATTGGTTCATGAACTAAACCAATCTTCGCTTTGGCCGTCTAGGATGTTTGTTGCAGTTCCAGGTTAACAAATTTCAGTGATATTTACACATGTTGTAAATGTAAAAGGAAGGGCAGGAGGTAGCTGCTCACGTAGAGTAGTGCTGAAATAGTATATGTATATTGAGGTGCAGGCACCCACTGTGACAGTTTCTGTCATCACACACCCAAGAAGAGTCCAAAATTGCTTGTACCTATTTTTACCATATCAATAAACCAGTTCTAACAGTTTTAATCTCCATAAGGAACAGGTCTTTTGTAAAGCTAACTGGTCCTAATGATGTAGTCAAGATCAAGCCACCTCCCAAACCTTTGCATTACAGCTGAGTTTCCACATAATGATATACAGTCTTTTTGCTGGAAATCCATCGTCCCTCCCCTTCTTCTCAAGCTACTGACAACACTGCAGCTAAAATGAGAGGGAACTGAGTATAAAGGCAGACAATGATATTATCCCTGCTCATCAAAAAATCCCAGTACTGAGATCCTGTGTGTCCTGGCTCCACTACAGCCCTGCCTAGATCCTTAGTGAGGATTACAGGCATACCCTGGTTTATGAAATTAATGCGCCCTCCAGGACATTATGTCATGCGGAAATTTTGTAAACCCATACATGGATTGCGCTAGGAATGGGGGCAGCACTAGAAACCCTCCAGGCGCAATGCATCCTGGGGAACCTTTTCATACAGCAGGGAAAAAAAGAAGAGGAGGAGCATAAACCAGGGCATAATTTTCTATGGATTTTGGTTCATAAACAGAAATTTACATAAACTGAGGCTTTTGTAAGGCGAGGTACCACTGTATTAATGTTGGCCTCATTTGAGAAATAAAGGCTTTGGTCACATACCTCCTTCTCCAACTATGCTGTAAACTGGTTGGGAATATCATAGTAATGCCAGGTGGTATAAAGGACAATTTTAGCTTTTTGTGTACATTTCACCATGTGCAAGGTGAAGGGATTGTGTGATTCGATCACTGGGAACACACATGGGTATTTCTCTGCGCTCTTGCTTGTGTACGCCTTTGGCCGCGTGCTGTACCCTGGCTGGGATGAATGAAACAAGGGCCAATCCTTCTCAGAATGGTTATGCACTTCGGATCTAATTTCCCCAGTTTTGGCACACAACTCCGAATTGCTTTGGATAGCTGTGTGGGCTTGCTTTACCTTTAGGGAGAGTGAATGCTGCAGATGTCAGGAGGTGGCAGGACGGTGTTGGAGGAGGGAGAGGTGGGCCCTGGCCCCTCCGAGGTAGCCAGCTGCTTCCAGGTATAATGGAGGATGCAGCTCCATCACCGGGATCAGAAAAAAGCAGCTTCTGGTTGAGTCACCCTTTGCACTCGGAGTGGGAGTCAGGCACCAACATGATCCTTGCCTCAGACAGGAAAGTCTCAGGGACAGCCCATCTCATCACTGTTATCTGTAGCCACACATAGAGCTTGGAAATGTTCCTTTGTCAGACTGCTGGCCTTCTGAGAGCAGTAGCCCCACAAAGTAACCACGTATTATCCATAGTCTTTCTGAGCATTGGTGAGGACATGGCACAGTTCCTTGTAGCGATTCTGGACATGAATCTAACAGGCTTAGAGTTCTCTGCAGGGTCTCAAGCAGGAGTTTTTCTGAGCCAGGACATGAATCTGGGACCTCCTTGCATGCAAGCCATGCACTTCCTTTATCAGTAAAGGAAGTCACATCTGCAGGATTCAAATCTATGGCTAAGGAATTGGCTTGCCTGTCTTCAGTCTGATTCAGATACTGTAGTTGTTCCTTGAGTGCTAGTTTGAACTGCAGGTTCTAGTATTTAGCTCCAGGCTAAACAGTAGCAGGGCCAAGCTGTTGTTTTATCATTGTCCTTCTTTGGCAACCTTATAAGGGAGATGAAAAAGTCATGGGCCAGAATCCTGCTGGGAAATACTGCACAGATAAGAACAATCTCACCAGTGGTCCTGCCATATTGACAGCTGTTGGCCACACACTTTGGAGTGCGAAGGAGTGCTTGGCCAAATGTGTGGCCCAGGCGTGTCTGGATGCACGGGGGACAGCTGTCCAGGCTGTGCCTGCCGCTTCCATAATTGCCGGCTTACTGTATGTCCATGATTCCAATCAGAATCTGTTCTTGGTGACTTTTTTCTGTATGGGGCTCGTGGAAGAGGGTCCTCAGAGTAGTGAGGGTCATTGTGTGTCTCTCCCCCTGCCCTTCCAGCAAACAATGCTTGTCCACTTGGATACAGTTTTCTTTTGAAAACAACCAGCACCATAGAAATTTGGCCCCAGTGGATTGCAAGGCTAAGGATGTTTTACACACACAAGCAAAAAGGTTGCTGATGTTAAACACAATAGACAGGTGATTAGATACCGCACTGTTGGACTCTGTTTCTTCATTATTGTTATTTAGCTGGCTGATTATTATTTTTTAAAGCAGGTACCTGGAGGTTAAGTAAGCATAACAGGAGCAAGAAGAGAGGGAGAGGAAGTGGAGAAAGAGAGGGAATTAAATCCACTCGTTTTTAATTGTAGCTGCTCGTGATGTTGATATTGCTGCAATTAAACCCGCACTGACTCCGGTGCTTGCAAGACTGGTGTATGAGGAGCATGGTGTATGAGGAGCATGCCCAATAGTGGGGCTTCGGTGTCTTTATTTCTCTTCGGGAAAGATTCCTTGGGGGCCCTCCTGTGCCGTATTAAGCGCACAATCAATTATTCAGCACAGAACTCCTTCGCCCCACCAGCTGCATTAACTTTTTTGGGGAAAGCCCAGATATCGTGACTCATCAATCACAATAAAGCCTTTGGTATTCTTTCCTTCCTGCAGGCCCCTTTCAATCATGTACTCGCTCTTCCTCCTCCTGCAATCCTAGTCCTTTGCAGGGCCTTTTAATTATGCTTGAGACATTTTGGAACTGCTGGACAGCTCAGTGGTTTAGACAGAGGTTGCGAGTTCTGATTCTTCACCGTGCCTCCTTGACAGGGGCTGGGCTCCAGATCCAGGGGGTCCCTGTGGAGCTCTGCAGTTCTAAGAGTATTATTACTACTATTTTTAACACTTAAACTTGTCAGATTCACAACACATCGACCCTGCTTTACAAAACAATAAAAGTAAAAAATTACAACCTATATCTGGTCATGATGGTTTGTAAACTTAAACTCCAAATGCAGTGTAAAAATAATAAAAAGAAATCCAAGAGTTTCCTGAGTTGAATCCAAGCATTTACTGAATTGAAAACACCCCAAGTTCTGTTCTCCTGGCACATAAGAGGATTTCTCATTCTGCATAACAGTGCAGCATGAAAGGCGACTGTTGATGGGGTGCTTTGAGAAATGCGACCCTTTCCATGGATGCCTGCTTGTTAAAAGCCTTTGTTAAAGGTAGAAATTAGTTCAAAATTGCTCTGAAAATGGTGTAGTGCGCATATAAAGGTACTGAGACGTTAAATAGGATGTAAACCTGAATATGAATGTGACTAGGAAATGTGATGCTGTATTATGGAGGGCCAGAAGACTTGGGCCTCTTGGCCCATTATAACTTGTATGGTAACACCTTTTAAAAATTTAGGCACAACCCATTTCATTACAGGTAACAAGGATTGAATCAAAACCTTCCGCTATGTATTTTAAAATACAAATAAAACACAAAACCCTGCTATGTATTTTATTTATTTAAAATATTTTTTACCTCAAATAAAATGTTCTTATCTCCTGAAAAGGGCCCAAGGCAGCTTACATCATTAAAAAAAGATGATATTGAAAAGCTAAAAGCAGTAAGTATACAAAAAGATCAAGTATTATTGTTGTAAGCTGCCCAGAGACCTTTGGGTGGTGTGGGCGGCATATAAGCTAAATAAATAAATACATAAATACTAAAGAAATGGTAATTCAAAACAATATTAAAAACACATTAAAAGCAACTGAGCACAACAATCCATACAAAACTATTGGAAAAATTACTTTTATCACTACAGCTTCCAGAATCTCCCTACTGGTGACTGTGTTGGACAGGGCATTATCTGGAAGTCAAAAAAATTTAAAAAGAGAGAGAGAGAGAGAGAAAGAGAGAGAGAGAGAGAGACGTGGTATGTGTGAGCACCATTAAAGTTTTTTCAAACACTGAAGTTGGTTGCTTGCAATGCTGTGGAAAGCTACAGCAACATCAGTGGTATTATTTATGGCTATACTAAATCATACTAAAATATAGTCTACAGTGCTGGAGTGGGATAATACTGTGTTTAAGCAACTACTTTTGCTGGCTAAGATTCATGACTGCTGCTCAGGCAATCTCCATTCTTTTCTCCTATTCCCATAGCAAAGTTACAATCCTGCCCAGTTGCCTCATGCGGTGTTTTATCTCATGTATTTTTAGCTGCTGTTCCCCTTCCTGACATACAGTATTAGGGAGTTTTCCTGATTGTATTTAGGGACCCCACTGCATCCTCTGATAAGCATTAGTTTGACATAATAGTAGGTTTAATAAGGACCTGTAAAGCGCTCCTGTTGATTGCAACAGTGGCATCAAAGGTGATGTTAGTTGTGCCCCATCAATACAAAGCCATGTGAAGCACAGTATTAAGCTAGGTGTAACCTGCAACTTCCTACATTCCGGTGGCCTTATTTATGGTCATCAGAACTGAAATGGAGCCCCTCATGTTCAGGAGCAGTATAACTCATAGTAGTGGGATAAAAGAATTTTGATAGCCACCATGCAAGAGAAAATAGCAACGTAGAACTTTTATCTATCTAGTGAGGCAAGTCTTCTATTATTCTCTATGTTGTGCAGAAACTGACAAACTAATGAACTGTAAGTGATTCAAGAGTTATTTGAGGAGAAGGACGGGATAAAAATCTAATAAATAAATAAATAAATAAATAAATAAATAAATAAATAAATAAATAAATAAATATGACTATGCTTATTAAAGTTTCTAGACACTGGACCCAGTGATTAAAATAATAATAATAATAATACAGTAAAGAAGACATACACATCATCATTTCTTCTTTTCCCGTCTTTTTGCAAAATATGAATTGCTGATCTGTTTTGACACCTCTAACTTGCAAAATGCAGGACAAGCAGGTATAATGGACAGGAGGGTTTCTTTCCTTTTCACTGTTGTGTAGAGGAAGCTGTTTGAGGAGGGGCACGTTTACCTACCTTTGCAGGAGAAACGTCTCCTGATTAAACCCTTTCCTCCGTGTAATTAGCAAAGAACGACACAGGAGCCCAGCCCTCTTCTGTATTTGCTCAGTGTAGTAAAAGGCCTTTACTAATGGCCTACTTTTAACAAGATGGCAGCAAAGGTTAAGTCTTGCAAATGCAGAGCTCAGTCCTGCAAAAACATATGCCCATTGCACAGCAGTATTCCCTGCGTGAGGCTGCTTGCCATTTTTATGGGACCTCCATAAATTTGTTTGCTACAGTTTTCAGCAATAAGCTCTTATTCTTTGGGATGGCTCTGCCTTTGCAGGCCCCTGGAACAGTTTCTTCCACATAACTTTGATCACCATGTGCAGGTGGGCAGAGTTTTGTGCCGTGAAAAACCTAGTGATTTCTCTATATAAAACCTCTTCTTCTTTTTAATGGGAGGCACATGCCAGGCTGATTTCCCCACCTGCCCCATTGGTATTCCTCTTTGTTTACCATTCATTACACAAAGTCTCTTTCCTAGGTATTTGCTGTCTTGCTTACTTCTTGCATTTTTAAACTAAGTGTACGTTTTGTGCCGGGAGAAAGGCCATATTTCCTTCAGGTAGAGAACTCAGATTTCTGTTCTGGTTCCTATATGAATCTTTTAGATAAATAGTAATGTGGCCGTATGATCGGGAAAGCCAGACCTGGCTAAACGGCCTCTTCTTTATTTATTTACTCAGCTGTTAGTCCCCCATTGACTTCAAGGCAACATAGGATTACAGCCTTAAGGTACAGGAGGAATGGAAACAGACAGCCGCTGTCAAAATTCCCATCATTTTCGAATTGAAAAATGAAGGAGAATTTCATCCATGACATGGCAACAAACTTGGATTTTGTCACCAAGAATTCCTGAGACACGGAACTGGAACTGACAAATATACCTGTCCACCCTGAAGGAGTGGACAGGTACTAAGGTGGCTGAAACAAGGATGCTGTGTTTGGCGCTATGTTAATGATGCAGCATCCATAGAGTAGAACCTGGGAGATAAGAAAGTCCCGAGTAATTTTTCTTCTGCTCACCCATCTTCCTTCATGGCTCTTCCACATAACCTGTTGCCTCTGCCCACGTTTTTCTACCCTTTGTGTCTGGAACCAGTAAGATGCAACGTCTAGGGCAGGGGCTTGGATGCTGTAGAGGTGAGTGGAATTTGACAGAAAGGCTCAGTAGCCCTCCTACATTGGTTCCTCTTACAAAGGAACTCCAAGACCCCCTTTAGTTTTGACAGCCAAGCACATGTTTGGTGGCTTAGTGCAACCTTCCTCATCCTGGTGCAATTCAGCGTACTACAGTTCCCATCTTCCCTGTCCCACCATGCAGAGCAGGGCAAGTTGGGGAAAGCTGTTATGATGTGTCATTCCATTCTGAGCGGTACATCTAAAAATATAACCCGTAAAGCAGACAGAAATCTCGCTAAGGGAGACCAGATACTGGAGTGTCTGTTACACTGTCTTCTCCTCTTGTTTTCCTGAACTTGTTTATTTGCATTTACAGGAATTTGCTTTGCTTTAATTTGTTAGCACAGTTAACTAGGCTGGAGTTTTACTGAGCATGGTGTGAATCAGTTTCTGTACTCATGTGGTAGCTAGTTAAGTGCACAGCCATGCTTTTTGAATTAAAAATATATTAACTTTTTTTAATCTTATGAATAGGCCCTATAGTGTTTGACTGAGCCTTCCTGTATGTGCTTTTTTTCTTCTTCTTACACTATTAAGTTTATATTTTATTCTGAATTGAAAAGAACATTGTGGTTGTCTTGACTACTAAAAAAAACACTGTAACCTACAGACTGGTTGAAAGATGTGCATAATGTGTTGGTTAAAGCAGATGAGAGAGAGAGAGAGAGAGAGAGAGAGAGAGAGAGAGAGAGAGAGAGAGAGAGAGAGAGAGGGACTCTCTCCGCTTGGCTTGTGGGGCTCACCAACAACAAAAATCTCGAGGCACTTTTTTTTTGCAACAATGCCGTCTGTTTAAGCAAAGCTAACTGTCTTGCCACATAGTTATGCATTTATGTACTGTGACAGTGATCATTTTTCTCCAGGCACATTCGTTCTGCAGTTTTTCCTTTTTAAAAAAATGAAATCAAATCAAATCCCCCATCTTTTCTTTCTAGGCGATAGTATATGAAGGCCAAGACAAGAACCCAGAAATGTGCAGAGTTCTGCTCACCCATGAAATCATGTGCAGGTAAGGAAGATCCCAATGGCATTTAATTGGCATGGAGAAAACGCTTTTCTGCCTTGAAAACTAGGTTGAACCTGAACCTGGGACTTAAACTGTAGCTTCGGTTACCTCCAAGAAGCTCAAAATAACACAGATCTGTGTATCTAATTAGCAGCAAAGTCAAAGTTGTTGTGCCCATTTCCTATTATCTGTTAGAGCTCAGTTCTGAACAATATGTGAGAGGTTTCCATTTAGATATTGGACCCTAAATAGATATGGAAAATACTTTCATACTCAGACAAGCAAATACAGAAGCGAGCAAACAAGGCATTTAAGTGGCAGACTTCATAAATAATTATCTGACAGAAATTCCAGTGGTACACATTAAATTATTACAGTCACAATGGACTTTAGTTCAGCTGGACCAAGATGGAAGTGAGATTGTTGCCTATACTTTACATTTATTCTCAGCACTGAGATACAATCTCAGCTGCTTATGAAGGGAATTTGGAGGCCAAGGAAGGGAATATGGTCTGTGGTCAAGGTGATGATATCTGTAATGCAGACGTAAGGCTTGGATGCCGCAAAGATATTCAGGCTTAGGTTTACTATGCCTTCTTCCTTTCAATGACTGCATTCATGGTAGCAAATGTATACCCATTTTGAAGCCTTGCATAAGAGGTCATTGGCTCTGTACAAGGTTTGTCCTTGTCTGGAACTCTTTCCATACCTCTCTTTATTCAGTTCTGGCTCCTTTGAAACGGACCAAAGTTAGAAACAACAGGAACCCTACAGGTGCTATTTCCAAAGGACTGAATTTCCTGATTCCATGAAGGACTGCCTCAAGGTTGCCAGCTTTTGAACCAGTCCTGGTCACTTTCCCTTAAACAGTCATTTGATTAGGACCACTTAGCAACTGAACCTGTTTAGCTCTATGGCAAGAAAAGATTTGCCCAGTTGTGCTTTTTGGCAGAGCTAGTATTTGTGAAAAAAAGACAGATCAGGTTTTTTTTTTCCTTGTGCAATCACCCCCCCAGGATATGTTGGATTGCAACTCCCATTATCCACACTAGCTTGAAATGGTACTTTTTAAAAGTACAATACCCGTGTAAGGCATGGGTTGAAAAATAATGGCTTGACATAATGTGGCAAACATTCAGGAAGGCCCTTAAGGGTATGTTGATAATTGTGGCCCAGCAGTTTAGAAGACGTTTGTGGATATTTAGGTATTTCAGGAATGTCTATGTAGAGAAGCTCTGATGTGAAGCAAAGTTCCTCAGATGATTACCATAAATTCTGCTGTAGCTTACTAGGATCCATTTTGGAATAAGGACCATCTTCCTAGTAAGTTTCAAAGCATGGCATGGGCCTCCTTTTCATAGTTATCTATTTCCCTTGACATTGAGAGCATTTTTACCTATACGAGGGGCAGAAAGACAACAAGGAAACGTGTGGTAGTTACTGCTAGTTATGTGGATTTGTGAGTGGCCAATAAACCACACCTGACGAATTCTTGTTAACCTGGACTGAATTGACAAGTGTAGTGAATGAAGAGTTCTCACCTAGGCTTGGTGTTGTTCAGCAAATTTAGTATGACGTGGATGAAGGAGTAGAGGGATGTACAGCAAATTTGCAAATAATTCCCAGTTGGAAGGGTCAGCTGATACCTTAAAAGGAAAAAAAAAAGACTGAAGAAGATCAGGACAGGATAGAGAACTGAGCAAAAGCAAAGAAAATCAATGGAGTGCTTCATGCAGAAAAAAAGGAACATGGGTTGAATTTCTGCCTATTATGCAGCTGTTAACATTTATCTCTGAGAAGATGGCAGTCCCTGCAGTGGGTAGAACTGAAGAAAGTTCAGAGGAATGTTGTGTATACTTATGTGGAAGTGCTTTCAGATAGACTTTAGCATACTTAAGACCTAGTTCTATTCTAGATCATGGTGACATTTCCTGTGATTTTGTAAACAGATGGCAAATAGAATTCTAATACTGATAAAACTTTCTTTCATTTCCAGTACCACCATAAATTACTTGGCTGTCTTTAAAATGTGCACAATTCAACTTATTTTTTAAACTATGAATATTTAAATATAATATCTATTCATAGCTGAGTGGTAGCTGCTACGACTGCTGTTGTTGTTACTATAAATGTATGTATCTCAGTGTTTCTGGTGAATGGGCAAATCCAAAGGACTAGACAAAAATAATTAAAGTTCAAGTCCTAAACATTTATGGCTGCAGTGACATGTTGGATCCTACTGCTACTGCTACTGCTGCTGCTGCTGCTGCTACTACTACTACTACTACTACTCAGATTACAAAGTTAGACATGATAGAGTGGAAAAGTTAGTGCACTGATTATTATGCAAAAAATATAACTTGCCGGCCTCCAAAAATTCGTGGGAACATCAGGTAGAGAAGGTGTCAGAGAATGAGGAAGTCAAGATCTTGTGGGATTTCCAGATCCAAATGGACAGACACCTTGAACATAACACACCAGACATAATAGTAATAGAACAAAGAAATGTCCGGATCATTGACATTGTAATTCCAGGGAATGTCAGAGTTGAAAATACAGTGGACCCTCGACTTACGGAATTGATCTGTATTGGAACGGTGGCTGCAGGTCGAAAAGTCTGTAGGTCGAGGCTCCATTGACCTACAATGCACTGAAAACCGATTAATCCGTAACCGGCCATTTTTGTTCCATTTTGTTTTGTTTTTTCCTGTCTGTAGGTCGATTCTCCGGCTGCAAGTCGAACCTAAATTTTGCAGCCAGAGAAGTCTGTAACTCAAAAAGTCTGTAAGTGGAGCCGTCTGTAAGTCGAGGGTCCACTGTAAAGAATTGGAAAAACTAACGATACAGAGACCTGGCAATCGAAACATCTCACCTCTGGAAGAGACACACGTCAGTGGTCCCAGTAGTCATTGGGGCTTTGGGAATAATATCAATAAATTTCACCTAGTACTATGAGCAGTTGCAGATCTCATAAATCAGACCAGCAGAACTACAAAAACAATATTAGGAACAGCATACATACTGCACTGATATTTAACAAACACTTAGGTTTTTGGTTAAAACTTGTATCTGTTATATAGTACTAGTCAATGTTTTTATAATTTTGACTTTGCCTGTGTTTTTGAATAATAATAATAATAATAATAATAATAATAATAATAATAATAATAATAATAATAATAATAATAATAATAATAATAATAATAATATTTCTTTAAGTTGTATAGTGCCATCTATAGAACTGGGTCTTTAAAAAGAATGGGTATGTCCTGTTCTGTCCCAATCTCTTGCAATCTAAGATAAGAAAAAGGTACCAACCAAAGAAGGGCCTATAGGAAGATTACTTAATTTTGTATTCACAAAGTCTTTCATGCCTGGGATCTAATGATTGTTGTGGGTTTTTCGGGCTCTTTGTTCTGAAGGTTGTTCCTCCTGACGTTTCACCAGTCTCTGTGGCTGGCATCTTCAGAGGACAGGAGTAGCACTCTGTGAGCCCGAAAAAACATTATTTAATTTTCTCAATCACTTTTACAATATTGTTTCTTGATATGTTTCTAGGGAAGAATGGAAAACAATTGCCAGTGTCTACTTGAAATACGAAGCTAAACCCCCTATTAACATATTTTACGGCTAAGCTAAATCGTAGGTGTTGATGTTGACAGAAGTATCAAGGATGTTGTTTATATGTCAGGATCCTGATCTTGCTACACAAATCTATGACCAATGGTGCCAATGTCATACTTTCAGACAATAAGGAAGGTTAACGTTTTCTGTGTACACGTGTGCATGCGTGTTGGGGGGGATTTCTGATTTCACTGCTCATTGCTTTCCTGCCCTTTGTAAGTGAAAGTTGGGATGTGCTGAATCTGCACCAGGGGTTCAAATGCAGTCTCAATTATAAGCATAAAATTAGAGTCTGTTCCCCATTAATCAGCCCAGCTAATTGCTATGCACTACCATTAGCCATATGGTGTGAAAGACAGCTTGTTCTCTCTAAGATGAAATTTCTTCATTCCAGACATGAAATAGTGAAGGCCTGTGCTTCAAAATAGCTTGTTTTAGATATTTAATTCCCAAACAACTTTCAGCAGTGCCTTCGATCAAGGCTAACAGCATAATAAAACTTTGAGTGTATGTCACCAAAACCGAGTACTTTACAGCAGTGGAGTTGTGGTGGGAGGAAAATAAGCTGTGTAGTGGAAGAGGAGACAAAGAACTCAAATCTTAGAGGATGAGAGCGGATAAGAAATGACAACGCTGGATTGGGATTTCAGACAGCTATTTGTTTATTTTTCAGAATTTCATAGTATCTTAAAGAGATAATTCCTTTGATGATAAAAAATGCTGAGCACAAGCAACCATATTCTAGCCACTTTTTCCATCATAATTCACATTACAGGAGTATCTTCGAAAGCTAATTTGTGATAGTAGCCCTTGTGATGGGTAGACGGAAAGAAAGATTACCAACCTGTGAGCAAAGGCTCTTGTTAAGCAGCTCTCTCACTGCTGTTTGTCTCTGTGTTTGCTTTTTTTGTTACTTGGTTTTACAGTGCCAATAGACAGGTATGCAAGTTGCCTTTGATGAGGTTTGGGAACTGTATCACAATTTTTTAAAAAGTGGCCCTAGATTAGGTCTTGGCTTTGTGTCACAACGTTGTGGAAGCTGCCATAGACAAGAGAAGTCATGATATTAGCCAAAAGGGGACAGCAGCACCTGGTCAAGGTGAGACTATTCAAACTATAACTAGGTATACATACTAGCTGATAGATAGAACTAACCAGCATGGCCCATGGCCCTTCTAACTGGGATTCTAGCTATCTTCTTGAAGCTCCTCAAGCACCAAATCCAGCAAGCATTATAACAACTAAGTGGGAGTGATTGATATTTTTGTTATTATATATAAACATGTAAGTGGGTTGTGAAGAAAACCTGTAGGCACATGTCTTGTGCTGTTTTGCTTTCTCATCTCTAGCTCGTACTAATCTCGAGATTTGTGTGGTTTGGATCTCAGCCTTAATGCTAGGAGGAAATAGTTAATTCCCTCATTCCATTCATTGATAGTGAAATCCATATTGGATCTTCCCAGATTTATTTTGAAGAGGAACGCATAACTCTTATAAAGCCTGGTTTGGCTCTCAGTTACTTCCTTGAACTATTTCTGTTACTTTTTTGGCTTAATTTTTTTTCATCTCCATAACCGGCGTGAATTCACTTTGAATAACTGACATGATTAACATGTTTGTATAAATTTTTAAAAAATGTATTTGATGTAGTAGAAGTATCCTTTATTTAAAGCTTAATCTCACAAAGGTTATATTGCTTAAAATGTGTATTTATAATACCCTTGAGGAAGTTCTACAGCCTGTTACCTTTCAGGTCCCAGTTCTCCACTTAGTCTGCTGAACTCCTTTCGGGGGAAAATTGAATGCACAAGTCCTAATAAGATTTATATGTAGGCTATCAGTGAGAGTGTGTCTGTCTCATACCAGTATGCACACTCTAACTTACACACCGACAATGTGGAAGATGCAAAGGGATGCATTCCCTCAGCTTTAGCAGGGGGTGCTATGAATAACTTCTATTAACTCACCTTTCCTTTTTAGGTATTGACACAGTCACTAAACAGAGTGATGAGGGCACTGTTGGTGACTCATCAAAGCAAGGCTCAGGCCTTCAAAGTGTGTATAGTAAACATGATGACATTAGGTGGAACCATGTCTGTATTCCTGACTTACAGACTCATTAGAATATCAAGATTCCCAGGAAAGTTCAAAGGCTGCTCTTCCACTTGTTTAAGATTTGCAGCAGGGGCAGGAAAGCTTTTGGTTTTGGGCTATCATTCTCATTGTGCCCAGCCTGCAAAGCCAGTGGTAAGAGACTGAGAGATGTAGTACAAAATATGAATAGTTGATAGTCAGTTTTTCATTCTGATTTACAGCATAATTCTACACAGGTTTATTCACAAGAAAGTCCCATGTGAAAGCTTGTGTAGGACTGCAACCTAAATTGCACCAGAGCATTTGTCATCTCCTTAAAGATCCCTCATAACTATACCAGTGGTATGACAACACACATATTTATTCATCAGTGAAAAAAGGTTCTTTCCCCTTTTTTGGATACATGGGTGAATGCTGTGTTAGGCTTGCATCTTTGATTCAACACTCTCTCTGTGTGAGGGAAATAGCATGGCAAACTGGACAGAAAAAATGGGGTGATCCCCTGTCTTAGCAGTGGTTCCAGTCTTTAGAAACCAACATGTTATTCTTTTCATGGAAGTCAACATGATCACCTTGCTATTTGCTGCAGATAGTTGAAGGGGTTGGTTCAAAAGCTGGTAGCTCAAAAGTAAAGGGGAAACATCTCTTTTTAGACAACACTTTTGCCAGCTGTCATTTTTGTAAGGATGTCTGTTATGAATACTTTGAGTTTTTCATTTAGTTTTTGTCTGGTGTGTGTTTGATTGGAAGGGTTTTAACTGAGTGACCTGACTAAATGGTTGACCAAAAATTCTGGTTAGCAGTTAGTTTTTCTGGGAATATGTGATTAATTGAAGAGACCTGTTAGTAAACATGATTGCTCCATTTTGCCCTTCTGTGGTAACTACTGAAGGAAACAGCTTTTGCTCACAATTTACTAACTGGTGAGCCTATTTTGAAGAGGTGTGCAGTGCAGTCTTATGCATGTTTTTCAGAAAAAGGGCCTGCTCCGTTCAGTGAAATGTGCCCCCTAAGAAATGTGTTTAAGATTACAACCCTGGCTATATCATCCTATAAAGATATAGCCTTTCTCCAGTACCATGTAGTGGTAATTGTTGTGGTTCTGGTGGTTATTTAAATAGGACTAGTCTCATGAGTGGACGAAGGTGAATAATTGGAAAACATTGTTCCTTTTTTGGTAGAAAATCTTAAATTATGTAAGATTCATTAGATGATTAGCCTTCCACTGGATATTGATCCTGCAGCATGAAGTCCTAAGTAGAAAAGCAGCTCAATGCTAAGGACTGCTTGTTTAAGATGTTTATACATTTTTCAGCATTTGGAGTCAAAAAGAAATACATCATGTTGGAAATTGTCGATTATCTGCTAGTAAGGCATAAATGCAAAGCTACGGCTCACAACTAGATTTCATTTGTTCAGTGATTGTCTTTATTCCAGATAGATTTCAGGCAGCACCCCTGCAGAAAATTCAAGAATGTGGCCTTAAATAATACAATTGGAAAAACATGAGCTTGGGATGTATGCCTCTCCTCCCCCGCCCCCCCCCCCCACTTGCTTTCAGGATCGGTACAACAACTTCACAGCCATGAAGTGCAGAAAGTGCTGCTGCTGTTTTTGTTGTCATCAGAGAAAAAAACCCAGATCCCCAGGCCTTAGAACGGGATTGCTAAAACCATCAGTTCCCTATAGGGCTTAGGTACCTACTCCTTGTTTTCATTTACTTATAGGATACCTTGGACTATTTGCTATGTTGACGGAGAAGACCATTATAGTTATCTCAATAACTCTGGCATTATTATCTGTGAAAGAGGGGGAGCCCCCCCTCCCCACCGTGGTTCGTCCTTTCTGCCCATTTGTAGCTGGGGCGTGCCTGCCAGCTGTACAAGAAGTTAAACCTAGTAATTAACCCCTCTGTGACCCACCATATTCGACTGACTTCCAGGCAGGGAGAGAATGGTAACTCTAGCTGGCAATGTGAACCCGCCTGTATTTGTAATTATGATTTGGAGAGTGTAATGGCTGCACTAAATCCTCTCCCTTTTGCTCTGCAGCCGCTGTTGTGACAAGAAAAGCTGCGGCAACAGAAATGAGACTCCTTCGGATCCAGTGATAATTGACAGGTAAGGACTGCTATCCTTTTTCTGTGAATTTATGTCGCCGTCATTTATTTATTTATTTGGTGCGGCTCATTATAATGAAACACCTGCCCGGTGTTGCTAATGGGCAAAGAGTGATGTTGTGCCTCCATGGGCGTAATTTTGCTGTTTGTGAGCAAGCGGTGGTGCTGTAAGGTTTTGATTCTCATGGAAAGGCCATATGGGATTGTAAAAGCAGGAGGAGGCTCTATGGAGCTCCCGAGTGATAGTATCTGATTCATGCTCCTGAAGGGATATTATTCTTTGCCACCACTCCCCTCCTCTGGTTGCCTTGTTTCCAGACTGCTTCCTTTGGTTTGAGTGCCATTTTGATTGTATTGTCAGCTGATTAATTAATTTTGCCTGTCTTAGTTATTATGGTTTCCAAACCGATCCAAATTACTAATCTGACACGACCAAATAAATCACCACAGAACAATAAATTTACTGGAGTCCTTCTGTGCAATTTGCACTTTGCAGGTTTGAAAATTAGATGACACCGTGACCAAATTGTCATGTTTGTATTTTAATTTTTGAAACTTGTCATATGGAAACATATGATAAACTCTTACAATGTAGTGCTACTCCGGGAGAATCTAGTGACCACACAAGGCTGGTATTATCTATCATCACTTAAGCGAATAAGTCCCTTATAACTGTAGAACTGAATTCTGCCTCTTGCTTTAATATCTAAATTAATGTCCATTATTTTAGGCTCTTTGTGTTTTCTTTGTTGTATTATCAGAAAGTGCAGTGTCTGGTGGTGGTGCAAATGGGTATTCTGTTATCTGTGAAAATAAGATTTATAGTATATGCAATTGTGTTTGGTGGTACTTAAGCATAGATTATAGATGGAAAGCTCTGTTGAGATCAGTGGAACTTTATTTGGAAAAAAGGCATGTAGAAATATATAGAATCAATTATTATTATTATTATTATTATTATTATTATTATTATTATTATTATTATTATTATTATTATTATTAAAATATGACAGCTTCTGTTGTAGTAGCATCTCGCAAACGTCTTTGAAAATATTCCTCAGGTAGTTTGTTGCAAAGGTGAACGTTACATATGTGATGGAGCCAGCCTATGTCATTGTGGGAATCACAAAGTGTATTGTAGAGTATCCAAGGAGTATCATAGAGTGCTGCAGTATTAATAGTGGCACTGTTGGATGCATCAGAAGGAACTAAATTGATATTATCTTTCTCAGTATTGTTCCTAACAGTCTAGCAGAAAGACGCTTAATAGTGACTTGATGGAAATGTCTGCAGTGTTTTGCTGACCAGATTGAGTTTGATTGGCTCTGGTGTTACGAAGCCTCAGCTGCTGCATGTGGTCAGGTGATCACATCTTTTCATAATAAGCCAAGACATGAAAGAAGTTTATGTTCGTTTGTAGGGACAATGGCTTCAGTCTTCCTTCTATGCTGAATGCAATCAAACCAGAAAGTCTCTAGTCAGCCATACTTTCTCATTTCATCTGAAATCAGGAAGTATGGTTGCTAGCTTCAAAACAGGCTGGGATGTTATACTGACTTCAAGCCATGGTTTTCTATCCTTGGTCTTTCCGCAACTGGTAATCGTTTCCCAGTGAAGACAAAATGAGAACCTATGGTGAATTAAGCGATTAGGAAAGGACTAATCTGGACACATGAAGAGAAAACATTGTCTCTGTTTTCTCATCTTCACTTGGAAAGCAACAGAATGAAAAGGAGAGCTTCTTCTGTGTTTGGCAGCCCTTCTTCTGACATTTGCTGTCCACTGTAATGGAGGTAGGGAGGATTAGTATTTTCTCTTCACACATAGATCAACCCTTTACTGAATAAGGTTTTAGAGGCTTCGTGATTTGCTTTTCCTCAAGGAATTGGCTTGGAAGGACAGAAGGTTTGTTCATAGATTCTCTAAGTAAATCAAGATACAATAATCTGAACTTCTCTGAATTCTACTTCATAAGAAAAAGCTCTTCCATCGTTATGACTGATTTTGGTCACACAAGACTTAAGTTGATACAAGCAAGATTTTAAAATGTTTCACTGAGACAGAAAACAGCTGAATTTGGTTTGAGAGACTGGAGCTATAATCAATTTTATCTGACCACACATTTTGAATGTGAACTAGTTAATCTTTTTTAAAAATTCTTCTCTCAGTTTTAAATTGTGACTTTGATAGAGAAGGTTGATATGACTGTGGTTTGAATAACATTTGATTTTGACCTGTTCCCGCGGGTTGCAGTGGCACAAGAAATTTGACTCAGCAGTGCTGTAATTAGCCTTGCCTGTGTTTTTGAAACAGGATTGGGTTA
The DNA here is from genome assembly GCF_051106095.1 of Pogona vitticeps. Taxonomy (NCBI): domain Eukaryota; kingdom Metazoa; phylum Chordata; class Lepidosauria; order Squamata; family Agamidae; genus Pogona; species Pogona vitticeps. The sequence goes on from NC_135784.1 coordinate 88,162,786, forward strand.
CCTGGATCGCATTAGTGTGGCTTCTATTGTTGCCGCTTAGCATCTGTCCCAGTAGGGTACTTAAAACCTTTTTCTTGGCTGGGGCTAGTTCAAACAATTTAGACAAAATAAAGTATGTGCTTTGTACAGTTAGTGGCTCTGGTGATGTTACTACTGACATTTACTGGTACACTTTCTCTCTCTCTCTCTTTCTTGCCCTGGTAAAGCATAAAGCAAGCTATACGAAACCCATGTCTTAAATGAGTACTTTACAAATTGTTTTAACATTAAAAAGCCGTCATGAGCTGGAACATATGTCGAGTTGCTCTGTGCTGTCACTCCTGCGTGCGTAAAATTATAAGCTCTTATACCAATTGATATGCAAAACTGTATTTAGCACACACATATTCTCTCTCTCTCTCTCTCTCTCTCTCTCTCTCACTCACACACACACACACAAACACACACTTAATTTCTAAGTGAGCCTTCACAGGACACTGAGTGAGTGGGGATGGCCTGCAAAAATGTCCTCTTATGCCTAACGGACTGCTCAGCCACATATTGGGCCTCAATTAGCTTTAACACTGAATGGGTATCTTCAGTTCCACATTTAAGCAGGCAAGGAGCACATTTAAATCACATGCATGGTGCTACGAAAGAATTATTGTCTTTTCTATGCATTGTAGCATGCAGATTTGGGGAGATCTACAACAGAATTACTCTTGTGTAAACTGACAAAAGGACAGAGAATAGAACAGCAACAAGGCAGGGGCAACTGGAGGCCATGAATTTGCCCACCTGAATTTATATTTTGAGATAAATGTACATACATACAGAAAGTGACTTTTTTTACTGCAGAGTTATATAACATGCTCTTTTGTAACTACTTAATTGGTATATTAATTTATAATATTCACAATAATCAATATAAAGTGGGAATAAATCTATCACTCTCATGCACTTTTTATGAAACCAAAAGTTGCTTTATACCAGTCAGATGATTCATCCATCCTCTACCCTGTTGTTGCTCCACATTTGAAAAAACTATGGGAACAGTGTCCTCTTATTTATTTATTTATTTATTTATTTATTTATTTATTTATTTATTTATTTATTTATTTATTTATTTATTTATTTATTTATTTATTTATTTATTTATTTACTTACTTACTTACAGTGGTGCCTTGCTAGACAGTTACCCTGCATGACAGTTTTTTCGCTAGACATTGACTTTTTGTGATCGCTATAGCGATTCGCAAAACAGTGATTCCTATGGGGGAATTTTGCTGGACAATGTTTGGTCCCTGCTTTGCAAACCGATTTTTGCTAGACAACGATTTTGACAGCTCCCTCCGTGCTCGCAAAACGGGTGTTTTCGGGACCTAAGCTTCGCAAGACAGCGATTTAAACAGCTGATCGGTGGTTCACAAAGTGGTTTTCCTATGGCCGATCTTCGCTAGACAACGACGATTCTTCCCCATTGGAACGCTTAAACAGGTTTCAATGCATTCCAATCGGGAAATGCTTTTCACTAGACAATGATTTCGCTAAACAGCGAACGGATTATCATCATCTAGCAAGGCACCACTGTATTTATTTATTTAACTTATGTGCCACCCACTCTACCTGAAGGTCTCTGGGCGGCTTACAACAATTAAAATAAGATAAAAAAGATAAAGCAATTAAAATACAATTAAAATAGGTACTCTGAAAATGGCCATCAGGACCCACAGTTGATATTATTTCAATTAAAAGCCTTTTGGAACAGGAAGGTTTTGACCTGACACCAAAATGTCATCAGCGTCGGCGCCAGACGAATCTCAATTGGGTTGACGTTCCATAGTGTGGGGACAGCTGCCAAAAAGGCCCTGAGCCACTTCCTCCACCACTGGGCTCTAGGTACAGTGGACAGTGCTCCATATAGTTCTGGGAACTTTGGTCTAGCTTCCTTTTCCTTTTCTCATAGTTCTTCATAGCAGGGACTCAGAACTGATGGGAATTGCTGGGTTCCTGTTACTGCCAGTTTTGCTTATGTTTGGAGGGACACTGGTTCTTCTGTCCTGGGTTAGACCCAGCTGTCTACTGCTGCTTGCAGAGCAAAATCAAAAGATAAAACAAAAGAGGGAGAACATGGTGGGATGTGCCACAGCAACAGGATATAGAGCAGGGCTTTGGATGATTGACGAAGAAGCCGTGCACTAATGGCAGTTGTCCTTATTGCATTCACTGACTGGCAGCGGGCTCTCCAGGGTTTCACAAAGTGATTTTTCCCCCCATCCAGACCCAGAGATGGCAAGGTCCAAATGCTGGACTTTGTGAATGCCACACATGCACTTCACCAGCAAACTACAAATCAGTGGACAACAGAACAAAACGAAAAGGAAAAAATGGGAATAACAACAGGGCTTCGTGTATAGTAACTGTTGGCGGTGCTGGCATATATCAACTGGAGCACACATTCAAATAGAAGCCAAGAAACCGAAGACAAAGAAAGATAAACAAAGAGCTCTTATATGAGCGACGCACCATTTACAGAATGTACAGTGATATGTGGTACAACCTAAAATCTATTTTAAGACAATGATTTGAAAGGGAAGGTGCCCTTAAGAAAACAAACAGTGAATCTCATAAAAGCACCTGTGAAACTCTGGAGGGAGGGGACACGAGAACGTAAACCTGTAGAGGAAGTGAACCTGATGCAGAACAATTCAGTGTGCAACAAATAACTGTTAGAAGTGACACTGTGCATTTTCGGTCTAGCCCCCCCCCCCAAAAAAAAGAAAAAAAAAAGAAAAAAAGGGGGGGAAAACCACTTCCTGTTATTACATCCTATATAGATTTAACATTCAAATGGTAACTGAAATTTGAATTTAAAAGGTTTGCAATAAAATTCCTCGGCCGGAATTGAATAAATTGTACTTTTATTGCCACACGGGATATTCTCATGTCCTAACCTTTCTTCCCATATAGTTATTCTCGTTCAATAAATAAAACCTCATTAGACTATTCCCATTTCAATGAGTTTATTAAATTTTACAGGAGTAATTAGCATAAGCTGTGCTAATTTTTCTGGAAGACTAATGAGAGAGCTTCCTAATTAGGTTTGCTTTGTAAGAATCTGAAAAGATGATAATGAAAAAAGTCACATAGGGTGCAATACAACAGGAAGGAAGAGTCTTATTATTTCTTGATTTGTGAAAGACGATTCTGTGTCTTGGCGTGGTTTCAAATTGGAGCGCGCCGATGCCTGCTTGTGTGTGCATATACCTGAAGTAGATTTTTTGGCTAAGGTATCTCTGCTTAACATTTAGTTTTTTTCCTCCTTATTTGTATGGATGAATCAAGTGTACAGTAGCTTTCTTGCTGAAGATAAACATGGGAAGTAATTTACATTTCCAATACATGTAGCAGAATCTCTCCAGTGTAAACACTAGTTTCTAGCACACTGTATTCCTCTATTCCCTGTTGTTTTGAGAGAATATTGACTCTAGCACTGGAAAAATCCTAGATGGTTACTGAAGGCCCCAAAATATGGGTGAGAATATTTGACCATCCAGATGTTTTGAATCACAAGTCCTGTAATTCCTTATCATTGTCCATGGAGGCTGGGGCTTGGAAGACTCCAAGTCCTAAATATCTGGAAGGCCGAAGGCTCCCCACTTGTGCTCTAAACACGGGTTTCATGGCTGAAGAGTAGCAGGAGAAAGAGGATAACCTGCTCTGCTCTGAGACCCAAGAGCCATATGATGGATGCAGAATTCTCCCAGGGTGTATGCCTATCCCATTATTGTTTCTGGCACATAAGTACTGTAGGCTTTTAAGAGGCTTTTGAAAAACAAACAAACAGCAGCACTCATGTGCAATGTCTCTTTGAGCAGAGATGGTTGTGGGGCAAAGAAACTTTAGAGGGCAACCCTTTTTCTATTGCAGTAACTTCAGCTTTCTTTAAATACTTGTGTGTTTTTTTCATCTTTGCTGAAGCTGTTTTCCAAAACTAATAAAACATTTTAGTCTGGTGCCAACTTGAAGGCTCTGGTCGCACAAGAGAAATGCTTTCTAGTTCTTCCAGTACTTTCCATACCTCTGTTGTACTGAATTGTTGTCATGTGGCTTACATCCCGGGATGAACGTCCCAAGAACTTTTAGCAGTACTGATTTATTTCCTCCTCTTTGAATAGCTATGGCTACAGTATGGTACCGGTTTATTTTCTGTCTTGCTTCAAGGGGCATTTAACCCCCTTTTTATATATATATATATGTATTGATTTTATATATAAATTGATTTTATATATTTTATATATAAAGTATATATAATACTTTAAAATACTTCAAGTGTACAGTAGCTTTCTGTACACACATATATACGCATATATATACACATACATATATATACACATACAGTACATACTTACTTTAAACATATGTATGTATGATATATCAGGAACAAGATTCCCTCTAGGATGCATGACTGCAGAAATGTGTGTGACTCTGCCCCCTCCACAAAGCTTTCCTCCTTTCCCGTGCACCCACTGCAATAATTTCCAGCTCCTTTTGTTCTGGTCGCAACAGGATCCCACATTAGAAGGTAGACTCGCACACACAGTGGGGCAGACTTGTGCATGGGGGATGAAGCCCTACCCAACAGGGCTGAAAATTAGAGGAAATGTTGATTGGGAAAGGGTTTCTGTTTAGGAAAATGCCCTCTGTTGCGTTGGCTGTTCCTGCAGAAATGCATCGCACACAATGGACATGGGATATCCACACGGCAGTACTGGCAAAAACAAACCCCCCCCCCCGATATTGGCATGCCAACAGTTCAATGTATCTTCTCATAGAAATAAAAATATTATTCTCACCATTAATGTAAGGGCGGTGCCCCCCTGGTGACATACTTTTACCAGTGTATCAATGTATCAGGCATGGAAAATAAAATAAAAATCAGTATGTGCACTACAACAGTGGCAGCCACCTTCCTGGCTTCAATTTTGAAAAGAAGTGGAGCAAGCCATGCACGCGGTCAATCCCGGCAAGGAATGCACCAATACAGCAAAAGTACAAAATAACACAATCCTCCCAGTGATGGGGAAATGTTCCGCAGTTACACCGATGGCCGGGAAAATGTCTTGATCTGTGCATTGTGTGGCCAGGGGGAAAAAAAGCAATGAACTAACTGGAGGATAACTGGAGAACATTTCCCTCATGTGACCAGGGCCTTGGTGGGAAAAATGCTTGAGCTCCAATGTATACAGATATGTTAACTTTTGGTATAACTGGACCCAGCCGCCACTGCTCTCCAGTGGACGTACAATTCTTTCACAGGCTTGTTCTGTGAAGGCTGGCACCTGGTTGGTTGGTTTTTGTTTTTTTGACCAGTCTGGCTGGCTCTTGGTGTTGTCATTTTAAAATGCCCATTCCCCAACTCATTTGTTTAATCAGTAGGGGTATTTTAAAAATATATTACTCTAGGTATGTGCTCAAGTGCATGTACACACACACACAGGTGTGCATGCACACACTCACACACTCACACACTCACTCTCTCTCTCTCTCTCTCTCTCTCTCTCTCTCTCACACACACACACACACACACACACACACACACACACACACACACACACACACACACACACACACACAGAGCTTTAGCAAGATAATTTCTGATGTTGTTTCCCTCTTCCCAGTGTACACTAAAATCCAGTGGAAAACATCTGCTGTGTAAGTCATCACACAGTGTGCCTGGATACTTTGCCAAATTGCTCTGTGGAAGAGTAGCCAGTGTGCTCTTCCTTCCTGACAGAACTGTTGTATGACCACAGCCTCAGAAGCCCTGAAATCTCTGATTTTGCCTCAGTGCCTATATCTTTTTGCTGATGCATTGCTATGGATTTGAGGTGGGTTTGTACCTTAGAGATCACTGATCGCAAACAGTTGAGGGCAGTCTTGGGATATCTAGATGTTGTCATGCCAAGGCAAGGCAGCTGTATGGAAATATTACATGGGTTTAATTCAACAAGTGTCTGTGGGTTTTGAGGGGATGTCAGGAGATGACCATGGGTCATCTTGAACAGTAGGAAGTTGACAGCATATGACTGGCTGATTTGGCATGAATCTGCTGATTAAGTCTGGCTAAGCCTTTTTGGATAATTTCATATTTTAAAATGGTTACATGATTCAGGCATGGGGAATTTCCTGTGCAACTCCAATCATTCCCTGGCTATTCTTGCTAACAACGGATGGTTGATGGGAGTTGGAGTACAGCAACATGACATGAGGACATCCCACCACATGCAGTGAACAAGTGTGCCTGTTTTATCCTGCTATTCCATCTGGAATAGCAGAAACTGGAGGAGGGTAGGCAGATATCCTTTTGGGGTGATTAGTTTAAAAAAACTTGCTTATGATGTGGAAAACCCCATGGGGCATAACAAAATGGTTACTATAACATAAAATATAGTGTGTATACAATCTCTTTCCAACCCACCCACCCCCATGGGTACATCTTGGCTGAATTACTGTAACACACTCTACATGGGGATGCCTTTGGAAAGTGTTCAGAAACTTCAGCAGGTCCAAAATGATGCAGCTAGATTGTTAATTGGGGCTAGTTAAAGGGGTCATATGTAACCCCCCTGTTACAGTGGCTTCACTGATCCATTTCTGTTGATCGATTGCTGGTTCTAACCTATAAAGCCCTAAAGAGCTTGGGCCCATATTAGATTGGAGGTGTGCAGGCTTGCTCTACATGATAAAAATAATGCAATTCTAATTTTTTTGGGTTACCCTTTCCCCAAAGCCAGAGCAGAAGACAAATTTCTCTTGCATTTTAATCACAGAAATACCCTGTAAAGGTGAGTTAGACTGGGGGGGGGGGGATAGTGACTGTCTGAAGTACTCTACTGAACTTTGAGGTCCAATGGGGTATGCAAGTCTTCTTGACTCACCAGAAGCCCAGCGCTTTATCCACAACATGCCTCCTCTTTCCGTGGTTTTTATTTTATTTATTTACAAGATTTTTTTTTTTAGCCACACCATTATCAGTGGTCTCTGAGCGGCTTCTTCTTCCTCTTTGAACCATGGCAAACAGTAGCTTGAACTAGCATGATAGCAGAGTAAAAGGAGCAAGTGATTACTGGCTTTGGAATTAACTGGACATGATGGAAGTACAGGCTTATTTCTTTTGATAGCCAAAAAGGGTCAAGAGAAAAAATGACAGAGAGGTTAAACTGAGTGTGCTACTCTGGACTGGGCAACTTCTAGAGAGCTGGGGGCTGCCCTTACCTCCAAGATTTTGTCCCAGGATCTTGTGGGGGCCACATCTGCTATCTGACCTCCCTGCCCCCCCCCACTATTATTTGATTATTTAAATGTGCCCTGAAATGGCAACTCAAGGCTTCTAGAATCTGTCTGCTTAAAAAAAAAGAACTGCAGCCTCTGTTTTACCAGGGAATGGGGGGGGGGGGAACAAGAGCTTGGAATAAATGCATTACTAGTAATGACACTACCTCTGTAACACATTATTTTGGGAAATAAAGATATCAAAATAATACTATTCTTGAGGACTAATGCAATGACTAGTATCCTCTCTCTCTCTCTCTCTCTCTCTCTCTCTCTCTCTCTCTCTCTCTGTGTGTGTGTGTGTGTGTGTGTACCTAGTACCATTTATTTGTTACATATTTTTGGAGAGAGGGTGATTTGGCAGGATTTGAGGAAAGTGTGAACAATTTTCCTATTTTTAAGATGTATTTTGCAACTACAGAAAAAATAGATAAAAGGTAACATGTTATTACCATAACTGCCTCAAAGTAATAACTGCCATATTAGCTTTTAAAAATAATGAGCAATGCTTAATCCATTCCTATCTTTTTAGAGTAATGCTACCACTGCAGGAAGACCCAACACATAACCTAACCTAAGGGCCACGTTCCAGTTGTCGCCAGATGGAGATGAGCTTTTGGTTTAGAGTGTGTGATTTCTGCTGCCCTCTCATTCCTAGAAAGATGATAGTGGGAGAGCACATCCCTTGTTTCAAGGTCAAACTCTGTTGAGAATAGGTACTATGTGCTTTTTGGTCAAAGAAAGCCATTGAAATGCGTGGCTAAAAGGGAGGGCCTGATTCTGGCATGGTAGCAGATAAAGCAGAGAGCACTCCCCACCCAACCTTGCAGGGGTTACTACCTTAAAGGACTGGGTTTTTCTTTTGTTTCTCTTCACAAAACTTCAAATATCCTATTCATAGCTATTGATTTCTTAATGCTAGCTGCTACTTCAAAGTGAGCACAGGGGCAAAGAGGACAGAGGCGGCCCATAGGATTACCTGGGTCAACAGAACTAAGAATCTTTTATTCCATTTCATGTATTATTAAAAAGAGAGGGTTTTTTTGGGATGTGTAGAAAGATATTTTTCCCTCTCCCACTTTTTTGTTTGATGGATTGTAGGAGGGAGAAAATCTGGAAATACCTCATCTCTCAAGGATCACAGTAGGGTACATTTGTTTTTCAGAATCCCACCCCTCCACTTTTTTTAAAAAATGTACTTGCAGTGGAAACACATGTTTGAGGATGACAATAATGATAGCTTTTGACTAGATAATGCTGAGTATGTCCAACAGAAACAACTCTGTCCATGTGATGGTCAGCAACCTTTTCTTATGAAGGAGTGTAGGGACCCCTACACATCAAGTGTCTGTTTCGCTGTAGCGATGTGCTTTTCCAACTTAAATTCTTTATGGAGATGCAGCTTGTCCCTTTAAGGCTCAGAACCTCTTCACATCTGGTGAAAGAAGGAACACGGTCACATGGGAAGCTACAATATTATGCCACAGGGTCACTGCTAGCTGGAGTTCCCTCTGTCCTTACTTGCAGACATCTTTAGTGGTCTTTTAATGTGATGAAGTGTATCAGCTGTGTATGCATTTGCATGGTGTACATATTTTATTGATTGTTAATATTTGAAATAGCACGCGTCTTTTAATTTCGTGGCTGCTGTCACCACCTGCAGTGATCCTGGAGCCCAAGAAAGTAAAATCGGTCACTGCCTCCATATCTTCCCCTTCTGTTTGCCAGGAGGTGATGGGACCAGTGGCCATGATCTTAGTTTTTTGGATGTTGAGCTTCAGACCATTTTTTGCGCTCTCCTCATTCACCCTCATTAAGAGGTTCTTTATGGTATTATCTGCATATCTGAGGTTGTTGATATTTCTTCCAACAATATTAATTCCGGCTTTTGATTCATCCAGTCCTGCCTTTTGCATGATGCATTCTACATATAGGTTAAAATAAGCAGGGAGACAATATACAGCCTTGTCGTACTCCTTTCCCAATTTTAAACCAATCAGTTGTTCCATATCCAGTTCTAACTGTTGCTTCCTGTCCCACATATAGATTTCTCAGCAGGTAGATCATGTTGTCAGGCACTCCCCTTTCTTTAAGGACTTGCCATAGTTTGCTGTGGTCCACACAGTCAAAGGCTTTTGTGTAGTCAATGAAGCAGAAGTAATGTTTTTCTGTAACTCTCTGGCATTCCCCATAATCCAGCACATGTTAGCAGTTTAATCTCTAGTTCCTTTGCCCTTTCGAAATCCAGCTTGTACTTCTGGGAGTTCTTGGTCCACATATTGCTGAAGCTTACCTTGTAGGATTTTGAGCATAACCTTGCTAGTGTGTGAAATGAGTGCAATTGTATGGCAGTTGGAGCATTCTTTGGCACTGCTCTTCTTTGGGACTGGGATATAGACTGATTTTTTCCAATCCTTTGGCCACTGCTGAGTTTTCCAAACTTGCTGGCATATAACAGCGTCATCTTTTAAGATTTTAAATAGTTTGACTGGAATGTCCTCACCTCCACTGGCCTTGTTGTTAGCCATGCTTTCTAAGGCCCACTTCACTCTCCAGGATGTCTGGCTCAAGGTCAGCAGCCACACTATCTGGGACATCCAGATTTTTTTTGGTATAATTTCTCTGTGTATTATTGACACCACTTCTTGACGTTTTCTGCTTCTGTGAGGTCCCTCCCATTTTTGTCCCTTATCATGTCCATCTTTGCACAAAATGTTCCTTTAATATCTCCAATTTTCTTGAACAGCTCTGGTTTTCCCCTTTCTGTTATTTTCCTCTATATCTTTGCATTGTTCATTTAAGAAGGCCCTCTTGTCTTTCCTTGCTATTCTTTGGAAGTCTGAATTCAATTTTCTGTAACTTTCCCTATCTTCCTTGCATTTTGTTTCCCTTCTCTTCTCTGCTATTTGTAAGGCCTCGTTGGACAGCCACTTTGCTTTCTTGCTGTTCCTTTTTTTGGGATGGTTTTTGTTGCTGCCTCCTGTACAATGTTACGAGCCTTCATCCATAGTTCTTCAGGCACTCTGTCCACCAAATCTAGGTCTTTAAGTCTGTTCTTCATTTCCACTGTAAGGTACTTGGTTTAGACTATACCTGACGAGCCCAGTGGTTTTTCCTACTTTCTTCAGTTGAAGCTTGAATTTTGCTATAAGAAGCTGATGATCAGAGCTACAATCAGCTCCAGGTCTTGTTTTCGCTGACTGTATAGAACTTCTCCATCTTTGGCTGCAGAGAATATAATCAATCTGGTCTGGATATTCCCCATCTGGTGATGTCCATGTGTAGAGTCGCCTCTTGTGTCGTTGGAAAAGAGTGATTGTGATGACCAGCTTGTTCTCTTGATAAAACACTATTAGCCTTTGGCCTGCTTTGTTTTGAACTCCAAGGCCAAACTTTCCTGTTGTTCCTCTTATCTCTTGTCTCCCTACTTTAGCATTCCAATCCCCTAGAATGAGAAGAACATCTTTCTTTGGTGTCAGTTCTAGAAGTTGTAAGTCTTCATAGAATTGGTCAATTTCAGCCTCTTCAGCATTGGTGGTTGGTGCATAAACTTGGATTACTGTGATGTTGAAAAGTCTGCCTTGGATTCATATTGAAATAATTCTATCATTTTTGAGATTGTATCCCAGCACAGCTTTTCCCACTCTTTTGTTGACTATGAGGGCTACTCCATTTCTTCTATGGGATTCCTGCCCACAATAGTAGATACGATAATCATCTGAATTGAATTCGCTCATTCCCGTCCATTTTAGTTCACTGACACCCAGGATGTCAATGTTTATTCTTGCCATCTCCTGTTTGACCACATCCAGCTTAGCAAGGTTCATACATCTTACATTCCAGGTTCCTTTGCAGTATTTTTCTTTGCCGCATCGGACTCTCCTTTCACTTCCAGGCATGTCCACAGCTGAGCATCCTTTCGGCTTTGGCCCAACCACTTCATTAGCTCTGGAGCTACTTGTCCTTGTCCTCCGCTCTTCCTCAGTAGCATGTTGGATTCCTTCCAACCTGAGGGGCTCATCTTCCAGCTTCATATTTTTTAGCCTTTTGTTTCTGTCCATGGAGTTTTCTTGGCAAAGATACTGGAGTGGCTTGCCAGTTCCTCCTCCAGGTGGATCGCATTTAGTCAGAACTCTCCACTATGTCCTGTCCGTCTTGGGTGTCCCTGCGTGGCATAGCCCATAGCTTCTCTGAATTACTCAAGCCCCTTCGCCAAGACAAGGCAGCAATCCGTGAAGGGTTAAGACTTTTTAGCACCCTCTCATCTATTGGAAAATGAACTTGAAGTATCTAAACTCAACGCATTGCCTTGCAAGACCTCAGATGGAAATGGATAGACACAGTGGACTTTTACCTTCTTCAAAACAATTCATCATTATATGTTCGCAACAGTAAACCCCTGAGCAGCTCTGCACCCTTTGATCACACTGGCCATTGGGAAGCTGTCTCTGAGTTGTGGGGGGAGGGAGGTGTGGATCTTGGGCAAGATGCCTAAGTGGGCCCACCTCTCTAGTGGGTCACCCCTTCCTTGTTAATATCACTGTTGCCCATGTGTGGCGGCAATCTGAAGATTTCCCCCACATATGGGCAGCAGTGACAGTCATTGTGAACAATTACTTCACGTGAAAGAGAATGTAAGGCAGAGAATGTTGCCCCATCATTTCTTTCACACTCGGAGGGGCAGGGAAACTGGTAGTGAAAGGGAGGAGGAGAAGAGCAACAGGGTCAAGAAGTTCTGGGCATTGGCAACAAGTTTCCTGCATCAGTTTCCTGCATTTCCTGGTCCAGGCATCAGCAGAGGCCAAAGACATCAACCTTTGATACCAACTTTCTGTCAGCCAAAGGGGTGGAAAGGTATCACTTAGAAAACAACACAGGTCTCTTTTTTCTCTCTCTCTAAATTGTAAGCAGAGATGCAAACTCAGAAATGATTGCTGTAAAGACTCTGCCAATATGCTGTGTTCTGTGACATCAATGGTTTATGGGAGATAGGGCTGATGGACACAATGTCTATGGACTTCTGGTATAGATACTTGGTGTTTGGACATTTGGTGCTTGTATTCCTATTGTCAGTGCTGAATCCATAAAGCAAGGCTGATCAGGTTGAGTGTGTGTGTGTGTGTGTGTGTGTGTGTGTGTGTGTGTGTGTGTGTGAGAGAGAGAGAGAGAGAGAGAGAGAGAGAGAGAGAGAGAGAGAGAGAGAGAGAGAGAATTGAACTTGACCAGATGTTTGTTTTAAGAACTGAAGGTCTTCTTTAAATGGAGGACTGCTGCTGAGAGCCCATAACATGAAGGGTTGTTCTTCGTAAAGAGGGACACAGGAGCATCTTAGGCATTCCTGTGAATGTACAAATCACCCAACTGAATGACCAGAAGAGCAGAGGATCAAGTTCATGGATGTAGATATCTTAGTACTCAGGTCTTTGGTGGCTGGCATCAATCAGTTTGGAAACTGTTCCATATACTATTCTGGATCTCCCCTGTTTAGGCAGAATATAACAGCACTAAAACCACTTAAAACCAGTTATTTTGCTTCTCAGTTTCCACTTGGTAGTGGTATCATCATAGGCAGCAGCAGTTCCCACTACCACCGCCACCATTAAATGCCACAAACTTTAAATGCAAACATTTATAGCAGGCATCTGCACTTTTGTATAGCCTAGTAAAGTAATAATCTATCAGCTACTGCTAATTTTCAATGAATCTAAATAAGCAGTTATTCAGTGGAAACTGGCAGATTCATCCCCTGCCACTTCCAAAGATATTGCATACAGCCCCAGAAAACAAGCAGCATATGAAGGGAACAGCAATGCTGTAATGCACTCTGAATTTTCTCTTTCTCTGTTAACATTCTTGCTTATTTCCTGCCAGAGTTGTGGAAAAGTACAGAGAAGTTACATGAAGTTGTATGTGCATCAGTTTGGGAAATCTGCACTGGGCATTGTGATCAGCTATATTATACTATAAGGGGGGGAGCATTTGCTTTAAAATTATTATGGGTAAAACATTAGATTTAAATAACAATGATTAAAAGATCTCTTGCTTTATTCATGATGCTGCTTTAAAACACTTGTGACATTTTTCTAGTATATGAAAATCTATATTGAGAATGAATGTGACATGCTTGGTGCTGTTAATCTGCTCTCTGGATGAAGTAGGTCGTTAAAATGTGTTATTTCATTACCTTGAAATTATATCCTGGACATTATTAAAGTGACCCAGATATAGACTTTCACAGGAACTCTTGAAACGCTGTGAACAGTACGGTTTTGTCTTCGGTTCCTAAGTCCTGGAAAGGTGTAGGCAGATGTAGATAAATCTAGTGTGGGCTGTTTCTCTAGTTACAAACCTTTGTTCCAGTGCAAATAAAGGTTCTAGATATACAGGGTTCATTATAACAGAATTTTAATTGCCTTAATCTGGCAAAACTCCTAGTCAGACAGGAGGGATTTTTCTTTTCTTTTTTTAAGATGTGGAAAGTATCCCTTCCTGAATTCTGCAGCTGCTATGCCCTATTTGTGTGTGTGTGTGTGTGTGTGTGTGTGTGTGTGTGTGTGTGTGTGTGTGTGTGTGTGTGTGTGTGTGTGTGTGTGTGTGTGTGTGAATCTACAGATTACAACTGTAACAAAATTATGTTGTAGTTTGATAACGTTGGGCTTTGTTGCAATAGCCACATTTTCACATTCTTGAAAAGCACTCTTTCCAGATATGAAGTTGAAGGTGAAGCACTTGGGAAGTGTGAAGGCAGGGGGAGAGAGGATGAAGAGGAAGCAGTGGAGAATAGCCTTGTTCGGACTTGGAACGGACTTTTTGGCAAATCTTTATAGCCTTAGAGCAACACAAAACCTCTCCAGCACCACATTCTCCAACTGTATCATTTAGCTAACTCTCAGAGGCACAATAGTTTTGTTATATATTTTATATATATCGTCTTTAATAAGATATTGTCTCCTGCCCTGCCATATGCTACAGAGCAGCCTCCTGCTCTGTGGGGCTTTTGATTCCTCTCAATAAGATTATTTCAAATACTCTAATCCTGAATCATTGACATGAATACAAAAGCCTAGTGACATCTAATAGATGCCTCTTAGCTTTGCTTTTTTCCTCTTGTTCCTTCCCCTTTTCTTCTTCTTTTTTTTACCTGACAAAAAGCTTACAGACACTTGGGCTCTCTCTCTCAGTAGCGGCATGGGGAGGCTGCTCATGAAATATAAAGGAGGAAAAAGGACTGACATCGGGCTGATAAGCCACAGAGCAAAGGACCATAGATTAAAAGTAAATGCCAGTAAATCCTATCCTGTACACTCACTTGTTCTTTTATTGTTTTCTTTAACTCTTCTAGTGCTGGAGGGAAATGGAGACTTAATATGACCTAGAGAGGAAGGATGATAGAGCAAACTGAAATCAGTATTTCTCACCCCCAGCCCCTGCATCAGTTTTTCAGCTGAGAAAAAATTCAGCAGATTTTGGTTGCTAAAGACGTGCTAGGCTGAGATTTGAGTCAGTCTGTGAATCAACAGGATACTCTGATGTAATACACGAGACACTAAACAGTTAACCAGGCAATACATTTCCCACTCTGCAGTAAATACTTTCTGAAGTAGGGCTATTTATTTAGTTAAAGTCACTTATACCCACTTTTGTAAAATCATTACAAAATCAGTTTTGTAAAAGTTCATAATGGCTCCCAGCAAAGATATAAGACTGATAAAACCAACATAGCAAAATATCTTAAAAATGCAAAACAATGAACCCAATCTACCTAAGGCAGTACCCTGAAGGTTCCAGGGGTTTATGCAGTTGTTTGTAAATGAAAGAAGGGAATGAAATAATTTTGGAGATAATTTTGGCGTGTTGGGGCTACATCAGTTAAGGCCCTGCTCATAGTTGCTAGTATCTGTTTGTTATTCCACATTTGTGCTACCTGACTGAGGTCCTTTTTTCAGACTGGCAGAGATGGTCTTGAGTTTGTAGGTTTGAGAGGTTATGAACAGTACTGTAATCTTGAATTTGGAATGTAGGCGAACTGGAATAAAATCTAGTTAATGAACGTTTTTCCCCTCAGAAGGACTAATATATCTCATCTGCACAAATTCTAGGTGTGTCTTTTCTCATTTAAAATATTGATGTGGTGATAAGAGCTAAGGTGCACTTTGTTTTCTTACTGAGAGTGCACAGTAAGAAAAACTGGTACCACAAATTCTTCATAAGCAATTTTTTAGTGTCATGAACTGTCGCTTAAAAGAATTCTTAGTATCATAATACAGTGGGGTCTTGACTTGAGAACTTAATCCGTATTGGAAGGCGGTTTTCAAGTCAAAATGTTCTCAGTGAAATCTGCATTTCCCATAGGAATGCATTGAAAACCATTTGATCCGTATCTGCTCTTTTCCGTCCATAGAAACTAATGGGAAGCTGCTATTCCGCCTTTGACCACTAGAGGGGGATATTTTGTTTCTTTTTTTCTTAGGTCAAGAAAGGTTCAGGGAAGGCAGGGAAAATACAGTCCAGGCAGTACCAGGCAGTCTGAAGACTGTCTCCAAATCCACTCTCTAAACGCTGGGAGGAGTGAGGAAGCAGACAGGCACCCTTTTCACTGGCCAACAGTTAACTGAAAGTTCAAATTTTGCACTTTCCCTGCCTCCCACGTGGTTTTTTTTCAGTTCTTATCTCAAATCTAAGTAGGTAAGTCAAGTCAATATTTTCCTATGAGAGTGGTTCTTAAGTCAAAATGTTCTTAACTCGAGCCGTTCTTAAGTCAAGACCCCACTGTAGTTTATTGACACTGCAGAAGCCTATTAAATTATGATGATACCAGGGTTTTGCGTGAGGTCACATTTGGAACTGTACAATTTATCTACTCAAAAGAAGCTCCATTCCATTCCATGTTGCTTCCTCCCCAGGGAAATGGGGAAGTCGTTGGTACAGAATTACAACTCTAAGGATTTTGGTGTAGCCACCTGAATTCAAATGTGGATTGCCTTTCAATTTATAAAAAGAAAAGAAAAAAAAAGAAAAGAGGGATAACTCCTGAAGTCAAAGCTTTAGCTTTCTCTGTGATCTCTGCGAAATTAACCTTTCAGTTAGATTTTTGGCATCTGTCTACCATTGGCTGACATCCCAGATGTTAAGTCTCTCTAAGTGGTTGTTAAAGAACATTTTACCTAGCTCAAATTTTGTAGAATGACAAGAGCAAGGAATAAATGTTTTCCATAATCACTGCCTATAGTTCTTTCCAAGAACTGGATTAGCAAATTTCAGCATTGTACCGGGATTTGTGTCAAGGTGCCAGTGCTTCAGCAGCATGGTGTCTTTGGTCGTCTGACACCTATATTTAGGACTATGGCACATGTTGATATGAATGTCCATGCTCTGGGATATAGATAAGCCCTCTGCCTGTGAAGCGAGGATTGTTACATTAGGTACCGGGTTCTATGTCACAAGAGTCTCAGCTTTCGCTTGGCAAATTTCACTTCTAGCTTTAACATGGATCTTCCTTGATAGAGAATCAGGTTTTGTTTGTTTTGTTTAGGACAAGATATTTCCCTTCCTGATAAATATATGTACAGGATGAATCCCTGAGAAATGCATTCTTAAACACATTAGACTTTTGTCCTAATTTTTTCGTTTAAATGGTGTGTCCCGAATGCTCCTAGAATGTGGCTTCTTAGGCTGGTTTTACACTCCTCTTCAACTAACATACTGATTCTTAATTGTATCTGTCCATCTAGGTGGGATCCCACCACCCAACTAAAGGGGAGAAAGGTCATGATCTCTGACCTCTTGTTTGTGACACCTCTTTCAATACAACCCTTCAGACAGAGAGCACTAGAGTCCTTCTAATGGGCAACTCCATAGACATTGCTTGTTTATCAATGAAGTTGCTTCGGCAAGGAATGAATGACTCTGTGTGTTCTGCGGCTCCTTAAATTAATGGAGCATCATTGTTGCTTTCTGTGTGCATGTGTCTATGTGTGCATTTGTCTAGGAGGATGGTGAAAGCAAAAGAAGCAAATAGCTGTCTTAAGTATTTTAATTTCATCTAATAGTCAGTTATCAAACCTGAGTTTGTTTTGCTGTATTTTCCTTCTGCATCCCCTTAGGTAAGGGGCAGAAATCTGCAGATTGCAAAGAAAGCCTTATCTACTAATTTCATCCCCTTACACAGCTATTGGAGGTTTCAAGGCTCTGATCGACAATCAGTTCAAGTCAATCCACACTGGGCTTGGATTTACAGAATGGCATAAAGTTCAAGCACCCAATCTCACCGAGCCAGATTCTGAAATATTTTTTACAGGCATTTTTGCCAAAACCCTAGGTATATGATTTCTTCTTTAGAGAGGGGAGTCCTTCATTCCATATGGCCTGATTGGAGAAAGGTGATGGGCTATGAATGAGGAACAGAGTCAAGCCAGCAAATCTTATTCCTGACCCATATACTGTATGTACATTTTTTAAAAACATAATCTTTCTTTCTTTCTTTCTTTCTTTCTTTCTTTCTTTCTTTCTTTCTTTCTTTCTTTCTTTCTTTCTTTCTTTCTTTCTTTCTTTCTTTCTTTCTTTCTTTCTTTCTTTCTTGGGGGGCACCACATTATCCTCTTTTTTCATCTGTGGGGCTTATGTCCAAGCCTTAGGCACAAATAGATGGGAAAGTGTACCTCTTGTCAAAGTCCTGTGAACATGCTTTAATCCTAAGGATTGTCCACAAGCAGAAATTGTAGATACAGTTGAAAGTTGGTACAACAGAGCAGAATTAGCTGGTTTGATCCCACTCCTCACCCTATAAACACCTGCCTTCCATTCTTTGACCATGTAAAAGGGGCCTGTGAAATAGTATTCCATTCATTGACATCTGAGCGTTCAGCCTGGCGGCAGGCAGTGCATCACAGCCTCTCCCAATTTGAAGAGACCCTTGTCCAGCAGGCCAAGGCAAGGAGGCAGTCACAAAAGCAACAAAATCAGGGAGCTGGACAGAGGAGAGATTGTATTTGTCTTCATTGTGGAAGGGATTGTCACTCTCGAATTGGCCTTCTCAGCCACACTAGATGCTGTTCCAAGTCCTCCATTCAGAGCACGTTACCATAGTCTCTTGAGAATGAAGGATGCCTAATCTAATCATTTCCGATGACCTTTTTCAACAGACAAACATTCTCTGCTGGGCAACAGAAATCTCACATTCTTTTCAACATTCATAAAAATCCTCTTCTCCCCAATGTGCTGATGAACCTTTAAGCTAGAAGAGGAGAAGCATTTGGCCTCCAGAAGCCAGCAGGACCAATGGTTAGGAATTATGGGAGCTGCAGTTCAAAATATCTTGCAGCTTTATTGAGTATTAGTGACAACTGCTCAACTCCAGTAATGTCTCTGCTTTAGCTATATTTTTCCTACCTAGCCCAGTACATGTCTGTAAGTAGGTAAGCATATGAGCTAATTTCAGTTATTTTTCATAATGTTCATTTCCAGCATTGCATGAGATGGCTGGACAGTGTCTGCGAAGCAACCAACATGAACCTGACACAACTCCGGGAGGCAGTAGAAGACAGGAGGGCCTGGCGTGCTCTGGTCCATGGGGTCACGAAGAGTCGGACACGACTAAATGACTAAACACACACACACACATAAACATAAAGAGTAATCTTAATTACTGAAAAAAAATTAATTTGGATTAAAATATGCCACCTAAACAGCAGGAAAAGAGTAAGACAGAATAGGAGATGGATTGACTCAATAAAAGAACCCACAGTCTTGCTTCGTAAGACCTGAACAGGACTGTTAATGATGAGACTTTTCGGAGGGTTGCCTAAGTCGCAAGCAACTTGATGGCACGGAACATGAACAAATCTATGAAGTGTTTTCTGTCAAACGTTTTACAGAAGATGTAATGATATACATCACAGATCATTTTGAATCATATGGTACCAGAGAATTATTGCTAATATCCGTATATTCAAGCTTCACAGAGCTGCAAAGATAATCAATTCCAAAATCATTTGCACGTGATCCAATTAGCACTTGATTGGCAGCCTGGTCCTGTATGTGTCTATGGGGAAATAAATTCCGCTTATTTCAAGGAGATGTGGCTCACTTTAAAAAAAAATCTGTGCAGGATTGCAGCCTTAGTTATCATTCACTGGGATATTTATTGGGCAAGCCATCTCTTGTTACCATTTTCACTCCCCCCCCCCTTTATTATAAAGAATATTTACATCTCCTTTAGGAATGATAAAGATTATTTCTCAAATATTATTCCCCAGGAAACAAGGGAGCATTTAAGGAAGGTTCCCCTTCCCCTCTTATCTTGTTTGCCAGTCGAGAATGAGGCAGGTTCCAAGTGGGGAGACGCATGAGGAGAAGCCATTGTTTTCTGGGATGAGACACTCCCCCATGTGTGCTCGGCCTCCTTCCTCCCAGGCAGGTTTTATTTGCGTGTCCTGCTGCCTTGGTTATTGAGGGGGTTAATGAATGGTCGCCTGCTCCCGGCAATCCCATCATGTGCCTGGTTGACTCTGAAAGCGAGGCTCGCCATCGCCTACAGGGCATCCTTTCCCAGCTTTCTCCCAGGCCACCTGGGCAGATGAGATCCTGCACAGTCTGTCCTGAGGACACAAAATCTAATCAGGCGCTGCCTCTTCTAGTCTAAGTGACCTGCCTGCTTAAGAAGGGAAGAAGAAACGAGGGGTGGGCAGCTAATCACGGATAGGCTACCACATCTATCAGGCTTTAGAGAACTCGTGTATCTCCATAAGGGAGGAAGTCTCCCTCCTTGCCCCCCCCAATTCATTTTCAAGATAAGGTGTCATTCATGTGAGCACTGTGCTGAACTAATCAGGTTAATTGAAGAGCCCTGAATAAGACTCATTCAGTTGATCTCTTTCTGCTGTTACAGACCGATAGTGCAGTCAGAGATTGTGCGTGTTGTCACATTTTCTTTGTTGCACCTTCTGTGCTGACTCTCTGGAGAATCAGATCTGAGCAATGTGCTGCCTTTCGTGGCTTGCGTCAGCAAGGTGTGTATGCACATATTCCGGGCTCTATGAAGGTGGAATTCTATGTTTCCATTCCACACACACATGGACACACTTGAACGGTGCATTACCCCTACTACAGTAATCCCCAGAATACATGAGACGAAGCAAGTTACTGGGATTATTGATTGCTGCATGCAGAAGAGTTGAGACTGCTCAGCAAATTCATTCCAACAAGTATCATTTGAGAGATCATCATCATTCTCAGGCTCTTTCTTTCTTTCTTTCTTTCTTTCTTTCTTTCTTTCTTTCTTTCTTTCTTTCTTTCTTTCTTTCTTTCTTTCTTTCTTTCTTTCTTTCTTTCTTAAAAATGCTGTCTAAGTATGGCTTGACAGCATTGCCTAAACTGCTTTGATTATTCTAGTGGATATTTTTTTGTCATGTGTTACATGTATGCTTTGTGCTGTTGAGTCACATCTGACGTATGATGACATTGTATTTTCCAAGGTGTGTGAGATATTTAAGGAGTAGTTTTACCACTGTCACTCTTCTTAGCAAGCCTCCTTGGCTCAAAAGAGATTTTTATCCAGACCTACTGCATCACTCTATCCACTACACCACACACCCTTTCTTACTTAGCTTCTTGCTGTTTCTTGTGCAGCAACACTGTGAAAAGGGGGCAATTTGTATGCCGCGTTTCTGGAAGGTGATCTGCTGTGGTTATGAGATGTACATGTGGGTGCATGTAGGCCTTTCTACATGCACCCACACGCAAAGCTGAGAGGTTTAGGGGAAATGTTACTAGGAGAGTAAAAAGATTGCACCTGTAATAACTTCACAAACACCAGCTAAAAGCTGTTAGAAGCAAGGCAGGCCTCCTTCTAATTTCTTGATACATAATTAATAACTGAAAACTGCCGCAAGTGAAAAGTGCTACTAAATATAAGTATCTTTTAAAATCTCTTATTGAGTTCTGTCGAAGTAATTATTTAGGTCAGACCACCTTCTTAGTTATCCGTAAGAGATATTTGCCAAAACACAGCAGCACCAGTGTGACATCCTAGTTAGAAATGATTTTGGACTACAGTATGTTATAGCTTGAGCGATATCTTCTGTCTGCTGTCCTTCATGGTAATTTATAATGGTTGAATTGTAAGAAAGAAAACAGGTAGATGTTGGGGTGGGGTGGGGAGAGTTGCCAATGGCCCAGGGTACCTGGAAAGCCCATGCTCTGAATGCCAGAAGTGTGTGGGCAGGCAAAAGATAATAGTCTTTGCTGAGGTAAAGCATGTATTCTGGGCATGCTCAAAGCCAAGCCTTATGTTGCATGCCACCTTGTTGAATTCTGCTGCAGGGTCTCTAGCTAGAGTGCTGGTCTTCAGTGCAGAGATGCTAGGTTCAAATTCCTACTCAGTGGCAAAGCTTTCTTGAGTGCCTTGAAGTAAACTAGTTCACTTTCTCTTCACACAACATCTGTAGTAAGGCTGTGAGTTCCGTAAAGAGAGCTTTAGGACACCCACCCATCTGAAAAAAGTGTCCCAGAGCAGACCCCTTGTTCACATGATGCTTATTTCTTTCATCAGCTAGGGATGCAGAACAATGAGAACTAGATCACTAAACCCTTGATACAGGAAACATGGTTTTAAAAACTATCAGCGATAAGACAATAGTTTAACTATGGGTGTAGCTCTTTGTGGTTTCTTTCTCTGTTCTTGAATTGGGTGCTACTTTTAAACATGTGCAAATGTTCTTGCTCTGTCTTGAGTGTGAACATCTGCATACAAACAAACACAGAGCTTTTTGCAAAGCTGTTTCTCTTCCAGCTCATTCACCAGAGGCTTTTCTCTTTAGTCCATCATAGGCTAAACTGTTTTCATGAAAATCCTCTGTCTAAATTAGATGTAGCTAGCCTACAACATCTCCTATAGTCTTCCTACTGACTCCAATTCCAAGTTTATACTTTGCAAATGTTAGACCCATGTAGAGTAAAGATGAAAATAGTTCAGAGAGAAATGGAAGTTTATGGAACCAGCACAAATCTTTCTTTCTTTCTTTCTTTCTTTCTTTCTTTCTTTCTTTCTTTCTTTCTTTCTTTCTTTCTTTCTTTCTTTCTTTCTTTCTTTCTTTCTTTCTTTCTTTCTTTCTTTCTTTCTTTCTTTCTTTCTTTCTTTCTTTCTCTCTCTCTCTCTCTCTCTCTCTCCCTCCCTCCCTCCCTCCCTCCCTCCCTCCCTTCTCAAAATTTCTGTTGTTTGTGTGTGTGTGCATTTAAAATATAGTTCCTCCATATTTGAAATGTTGTCCTTCCATATCATTATTCTTCTGGAAATGTCAGAAATAACTATCAATAATCACATTTCCTCCAAGAGCATGTAGTCGTGGATTGCCCAGACCATCATCATCATCACTTGGAAATAGAATAACAGCTTGTTTCCAAATAAGGGCTCTCATAGCTATAATTTAAGGGAGAGCCAACTCTGCACACGAAAACCAAAGTTCAGGTTAGTCATTAACTAAAACCCTAAATAAGCAGTGTTTGGTTTACCACACTTCAGAATACAATGCCAGGAACCATTCTGTCAGTCTAATTAATGTGCATCGTTAATGCTGCTACTGCCAGACTTTCATTCAAGACCCACCACTATCTAGACTTTGTTGTTATGAAGAAAGTCCTCCACCAGGAGGTGTTTTGCTTCTAAAACTCCCTCCCCCAATTGCTTGCAGTGCAGACCTTAAAATGCAACATGGTTGAGGAAAGTTGTACAGTATCTGTCATGTAGCAAGCAAAGGAGAGGAGTGATGCTGAAATAGGAGAGGAAACCCCATTTATCTCTCAGAATTTTGTATTTATTTTCCATTCAGGCAAGATGCAAATGTTCTCTATTAGGAACACAGCATTCCTGTCTTTCTGGCTTAGACAGACTAGCTGTTTGTCACTTCTTATTAATCAGTGGTGGTGCCAAGTTTAATTTGAAGTTAGGCTCACACTATTAGTCCAGGATTATGTAAAATGAAATCTTTCCTCAGCATTTTCTTTTTCTCAGAGAGGAAGGGAGAGAGGGAGGAAAAGAGAACAGAGAAAGGTACTTATATCTTGATTTTGTTGTCACAGTTAAAGTTATTTATTTATTCACTGAATCTTAATTTTAAAGTGATCCATTTTGGGGTTGG
The DNA here is from genome assembly GCF_051106095.1 of Pogona vitticeps. Taxonomy (NCBI): domain Eukaryota; kingdom Metazoa; phylum Chordata; class Lepidosauria; order Squamata; family Agamidae; genus Pogona; species Pogona vitticeps. The sequence continues at coordinate 88,186,233 of NC_135784.1, forward strand.
GAGAGAAACGCCCTAGTTATAATTTAAATGTGATCCATAAACGTATTGTGCTGAAAGGAAAACAATGGAGCCATGAACTGGAAACATGTGAGTGCTTAAAACTAAAATTATTATTTTTTAAAAGGTAAGATTTGTAAGAGAAATGGGTATATGAAAAAGAGACCTTCTGTGTGTCTTTTTTTTCCCCAGGAAAACTTGTAGCAGCAAAATGATGGATTGCTCAGCTCTGCACAACTAATTTGAAAAGCCTTAATGTAGTTCTTTTTTTAAAAAAAAAATGCTCCCACTGATGCCTGGAATATAACATGTTTCTGACACTATTAATAACCTGCTCAAGCACAACTGAAGTATTTTTAAACAAGGTTGAAACCATTTAGCACTGTACATATTCAGATCATTATCTGACCCGAATATTCTGACATATAAGCCTTTCAGAGAATTACATGTTGAAACAAATAATTTTAAAGTCCTAATGACTCAGATTTTCAGGACTCACTTTCTCTCTCTCTCTCTCTCTCTCTCTCTCTCTCTCTCTCTCTCTCTGATGCGATTACTTAATGTTTCCATTTGTTATTATGCTTTATGATCTGTCTTTACATTTATTTTTAAAGCTAAATCCCTCTTCCTATTTTTTTAAGCTGGTATATTTCTAGAAATTCAAATTTGGACAGAATTTTACTTCCTGTTTCAAAGGTCAAGGAAAGCTGACCTCAACAGCAGTGCAGAGACTGCTGAATTATTCATATCATTGACTTTGTGTCAGCTTCCACATTTGTGCAGAGGGATGTTTTATTCATTTATCTCATTTAGGGTCCTTCTCTGCACCTGTTTCTACCATTAAGTACCCTGTAATTTGCATTTGATGCTAATTTAGTTTCATATCAGCCTGGTCCCCCCTTGTTAATTTAATTTTCTAAGACCCTTTTCATTATACTAGAAATGTTTCCCTCTTTAAAGCAAACATCTATACAAGTAATTGTATAAACTGCCTTTTAAATAATATCTTTTAGAAGATTCCATCGTTTAATTCCTTAATTCCTATAATTAGTCATGGTTTGATTAATGTTTCAAAGGGTTAAATTAAAATGCAAAGTTACTTGAATGCACACTTGAATAATTTTATCTGCAGTCTATAACAGTTTCTGCATTGCTGCCTTTTATTCCACTTGTGGTTTTGAAAATTATATGTGTTAACAAGTCCTAATTTCCTTTATTTAGTTGTCTTTATTTTTTGTCAGCTATTAACCATTGCAAAATGTATAAGTATTGGACATGAAATATTGGCAATGAAATGCTTAGAATTTTCTTCTAGTAGATTTGAAACGGTAAAGGAGAGATGGTTTGAAGGGAACGGAGAGCTCCCTTTCATTTGCTCTTCCTTAAATTACAATTGAAAACACCAACAGCACTGTATTACTGACAAATGTAGAATTAAATAGCTTTATTAAATACCGTAACAGTGGTGATCTGTCAAAAATCTAATCCAGCCATTAGTTCGAAGTAGTAGCGTTGTGTTGGCACTTTGTGTGTGTATTTTCTGCCCTCTCTTTTGTATCTTTTTAATGAGAATTGCTGCAAGATACGTCGCCCCGTCTTTAAAAAAAGAGGTGTAAGATCTTTTTCTTCCCAAGTAGCTTATAGAATTTCTTCACTCATTTACTCTATTACAGCACTTTGGAAGAAAGTGTGAACCTGCACTTGAGGCTAATTTTGCCTCTCTTTTTTGTTTTGAACCTATTATATTGTTGCAACCGGACATAGGTATTATATTATGTTCATCTATAATTGTTCAGTGCTGGATTTTTCATCCACTGTTCCCTAGTTTTATTAGTTTAAGATGAAATGCAAGGGAAAGAATCTCTTGTTTCACATACATGTTAAGTTTCAGTTTTCTCCTATTAGCACAGTAGTCCTGAAGATACTGTAAAAGGAGCAGTGTGAGAAATGAGGGGGGAAACAAAGGGAGGCAGAGGGCCATTAGCAGTTGGACTTAATGTAGGCAGTGCAAACTATGCCTTTATTTATAGGACCTAATGCTTCACCATACTGTATATAAATCATTTCTAAACTCACTAATCGTGGTTAAGTATGGCTTTGCTTCCTCACCAATTGCCAATCTTTCTACTTTGCCAAAATTGTTAGGGGGGGGGGGGAAATCATTAGCAATACTTAGTATCAATGTATATACCATTCTGCTGCAATTCTTCTGCAACTCTGTGCTATCAGAACAGTGTTACCATCTCCATGCTGGATTGAGCATTAAGTGAGAGCTTCAGTGGGAATGTTTGCAATCTCTGTCTATATGTTTATACCCACCCACGTGTCAGTGTGCCTATTCGTGTTTATGTGGAACCTTCCATATACATATATGTTGCTGATGTTTATTGCACTAGAAAGACATCAGTTCAGAAGTGGCTTGAAGACTTGTCTACAGCCCTCAGAACACAGTGGGATTTTACTTCCAAGAAAACTTGCATAACACAGAGCTGAAATTGGGTCATTATTGTAACCTAGTTGGCAAACCTGCTTGTTTTGTTCTGTTTCTATTAAAATCCAGCTAGAACTTTGGAAGAGGTTTATTCTCTCCCTGCAGGATCCTGTTGTTACTTTACTATAGTTTTTAAGGAACATATCTTTTGCTGGGTGGTGGTGGGGGAGGGGGACAGAAGGAGAGAGAGAGAGAGATGATACAGAATATTTAGATTCTTAGATGACATTTCATTTGAGGAACGATGAATCAGCCTGAGTTGTGAGACATTACAACTTTAATATGTCCATGTTTACTTGGGAACTGTTCCCACAGTCCCGAGTAGGACTTATCTCAAGTACCTTGCCCAGGATTGTCACCTTGAGGATGTTAAGTAAGTTGCCTTTGGAAAGAGCATAGGTGAATACCATTCCTTTGTTCTTTATAGCCTTTGACACATAAAATAATATTTGTTCACTTGTTTTAGCTGGAATCGCAGTCAAGTATTTCTTTGTCTGCTCAGAGGCTGAATCAAATGTTCACTCTGGAATGCAATAACTTGTGGATATTTATTAACATGTTATATAGAAAGTGAAAGAGAGCCATGATTAAATCAGTGTTCATAATCATAATAAGGAATATTAAAAATAGAGGACTGATGTTCATCTACGTTCTCATCCTGTTGTATCCCAATTAGAGCTGATAGACTTAATTTGTATCTTGCTTTCATCCCGTCAAATCAAGACAGACATTCATTAGTTTATTTTTTTTCCCGATTCCTGCATTTCAGTGTTTCCTAAAGTTATATGTTCCCAGGACTATTTGGAAACCAGCAGGAAAGCACATGGGTAGAACTTGACCGGCGTACCTCTGTGTATGTTTCTTTTTTCAACAATATTTTATTTTAAGAATTGATATGAAATGCAGCAAAGGATGAGAAGAAATCTAGTTGAAGAGAAATGCTTGAAAGTACTGTTGAAAACATATCCTAATGAATGTGCATACCCTTCTCACACCATACATATCACAGAGAATGGTTTGGGAAGACACACAGACACACACATACTCTGATACAGGAGTTGCCGGTGCTAGCTTCTTCCAATATGGAGAGGTTTCATCAGCTGGATAAAAAGATGGTAGATGAAATGTAATTCAAGGACCCTGACATGTATGATCATAAACATATTCAGACACATCAGACAAATGCATCCAAGAGAAGAATGTTGTTATTTTTATAATGATTTCCCTCTGTCCCAGTTATTCTTCAAAACCCAATCCTGAAAAAGTCAGTCAAGCTTAACTGAAGCCAATAGAACCACCCCTAAGATCTGCTTGTTCATTTTTGAATTAAATTTAATCATTATTAACTTTAGGCAGATTTTGGTCAAAGTGTCTGTTTGTCACATCTGCTAAATATGGAATTACTTTCTTTCCATTATTATTATGTTGTCATATTTATTAGATTTCAGAGTACTTGAATGGACGTACAAAAGAAAGATGCTTTCTAAAAAGCCACTTAGGCAACAGAATACAGATTATAAAATCTTTAAATATTCAGAATGGAAATATGTACTATAGTTTACCTCTCTTGTTATCTATACAACCATGATGCAGATGATTTTTTTATTTCATATTTTATTATTTGTATGTCTAGAGAAATAATGGGAAATGGCTGGAGAGTTCAGCCTTCGCTATATTAGGAAATATCCTGAAAAGTGAACTCATTGTTGAGAGATGGTTCAAGCAGTTGATTGGGCTTAATGTAGAGAGCGCTAAGTGCCAAGTGCAATAAAAATGAAACCCTATCACCCTTAAGCATTGTCAACAAAAACCATAGGCATATTGCTTTTCTCCCATTTTTGTCTTGCATTCATATGATGACCTCAGCATAGGGCATTTCCTGAGTATTAATGACCATTCAGAGTTAATGGCCCTCAGTTTTGCCTCGAGACATCAACTCCTCCTAACTGGTCATTAATTCCCAGGAAATGCCCCATGCCGAGGTCATTATTGCTTAATTATCTCCATACACTTTAATGCCAGTTTTGACAATGTACAGTCTTCTACTGTGAGTTATGTGTGTTTTACAGTTCGTTTAATAGCTCATCATTAAAACTGCAGATGATCTTTATTATTATTTATTAATGGTTTTCTTTTATTTTTTGTGATGCGTTCATACATGCCTTATGTGAGGGGCAAAGGTATGATACTAAGAGGTGACCCCAAGCAACATCCTAGGTAGTGGCATAAGCACACTTGCTTGATAGAGTCAGTGTTTGGAGATGCCGGAAGGAGGAAATAAAGCAGCTTCCAATCATCAGCCACATCTGACTCATAGCACAAATATTTGCTCCAAGTAATGCAGCCAAGTAATTTAACTCAAAATGTCCTCAGAAAGCCAGGTTGCCTTAAGAGGAACAATGATCAGCCTACATCTCTACATGGGTAATTTAGAGCGTAGAAGTGTGGATGAGCAGCCTTTCACAATTTCCTTTCCATTGGCCTATGGGACTGAGGAAGTGAGTGAGAAGAAAAGATAGCCCAAGAGGGTGCATCATTAGGATATAAAACTTTTCCAAATAAGATCAGTTTTCCAGTGCAGGAATCATTTCACATTTGACATTGCTTGAATCTCGCAGACAGTATAACCAGTGACAAGAGTATACACATAGCTAGTTTGCTTCAACAGTACATAGCAGGCAGCGGATGCCCATTTTCCTTCCTTAAGATTATGTGCTGAGAGACATGCAGTTTCCTACACAGAAGTAAGCTCTTTGAAGAAGTAACCTTTTGCTGTCGAAAACCTCAGATGCTGTGTTAGAGATCACTTGCATCTTGCATTAAATAGTTGTGTCACCACTGTGAAATGTGCTGAGTCAGGTTTTTACTCCTAGTAAAATTTGGGAGTGGAGACTGAAAGAGCTGAGCACTGTCTCCAGATTGAGTAAAGGGAAACAACTCAGAACAAAGTGTTGTCAATGAGATATAACAAGAGGAATGTATTGCATATAATGAACTAGGAAACATGGACTGTAGAGTTCAAAAAGGTACATCGTCGTTGTTTAGTCGTTTAGTCGTGTCCGACTCTTCGTGACCCCATGGACCAGAGCACGCCAGGTCCTCCTATCTTCCACTGCCTCCCGGAGTTGTGTCAAATTCATGTTGGTTGCTTTGATGACTAAACAGTATCTCACAGAAAAAACACACAGAAAATTCATGGATGGAGAAAGGGAAATACAGTAATGGCAACCCCCCCAAAAAAACAAAACAAAAACATGCTGTGGTGTGTAAGAGGTTGTGCTTATCTCTCTGACAGGGCACACTGGAACAATATTATAAGCATGAGGACTACAATTGTAGCGTAGAGTTTAGGCATGCGAAATCTGAATTTTTGTACTGGCAAGTGTTGGGTTCGGTGTGCTGAGACTTATAGGAGTCTTTTGGTTCTGAGAAACCTGGAATGGAATAGTCTTAATGTGTGATTGTGGAAGGGATGGAGGACTGAATAAAAGGTGCAGATTGTGTTTAAATATAAAGCTGGAAATATAAAGAAAAAGGGTTAGTAAGGCAAATAAAGAATCCCATACGTTAGCCTAGAGGATCTTCAAAGGCTGTGTGTGCAAGTAGGGAGGTGGTTTCATGATCTTTCATGGTCCAGCAGTAACTTAGAAATAAGGCAAAATTTCATCCACAATGTGCTCCATCTTAAACATCACTTGCCAGAAAGTCAAGCATCTCTTTATCTGAATCTTTCACCAGTGAATGTGTTTCCAAACTAAATGAGCCTCCTATGTCATTTTAACGGCCCTACTTTCCTCTCTTTTGCTCTCATCCCCTCCCCTCTTTTTTTAAAAAAAGCACGTCTGCTCTTATTTCAAAGAAAGCCATGGTGGCTCATTCTCATTTATGTGTAAGCCAATTTGCACTACTCTGGCAGTGTGAAGGGCTCTTGAAGTGGGAGTAAACATTGTTTGCACCAACCTGGAGAGCTCTTTATGCAAGTTACTGAAGCGCATAAGTGCTCTTAGCGGAGAAGATCTGTGTTGTAATGTCGTTCAAAAGAAACAAATAAAAAAGCTTATGGAAAGTTTGAGAGTCGCTCATTTTAAACAAGAAAAAAAAATTATCAATGGCCAAATTGTTCGTATCCTCTGGGGAAGGAGAATACTCCAACAACAGAAATGAGAAGTTGAGAATTTTGGCAAAGTCAAAACTAAAGGTCTTTTCCCCCCTGTTAGTGAAATGTAAGATTTTTTGTGCTCTGAATAAATAGAGTTTGCAGAAGTGATGCAGAGCGGAGAGCAAAGATCCAGATTGAGGCAGAAGCACTAAAGCACTGGGAACTCTCTGGCATCCCCCCCCCCCGCACCTTCAGTCAGTAGTAGCATTGTAGCTTGCCATGAATCAGCTCTTAGATTGGTGTCTCCTTGCTATAAATCCTGACCGTAAGGCTGTGCTCATGGTGGGCAGTGAGGCTCGGACATGAAGGGGGCCAGGCTCTGTTTGTGTTGTTGTTAGCGACATGTAGCAGAGTTCCCCTTGAACGGAAAAGCTCTGGCTCCAGCGTGTCGCCAGTGAAAGTAGAAACATAAGTCGCACATGGGGTGAGAAGCAAAGAGCATTGCCTGGACTATCAAGATTCACTTTGGAGACCCAGGCAGGCAGGATGGTTTGGGACACTGGGTGTTTGTTTGGAGATTTAAATGAAGTGGGAGAGAGTGGGGCAGGGGCGGGGGGGGGGTCAGGAGAAGCTCTTACAGGCAGTATTCAAATCATTAATGTCTTTTTATTTAGAAACAAGAGCAACCTATGGCATATCTGGAATTTTTTAAAAAGAGAAAATTTAAAAATTAGTATCATCAGAACATGTGTTTGTTCCTTTGCTTCGTCTTCACTTCAGTCTATTTTCATTTACCATGTTTCCCCGAAAATAAGACAGGGTCTTATATTAATTTTTGCTCCAAATAAAGCATTAGGGCTTATTTTCAGGGGATGTTTTGTTTTTTTCATGTTTAACAATCTACATTTATTCAAATACAGTCATGTCATCTTCTGGTTGCTGCACAATGGTGGAGGGCAAGCTTTCACTTAACTGGGGCTTATTTTTGGGGTAGATCTTATATTATGAGCATCCTGAAAAATCATGCTAGGGCTTATTTTCAGGTTAGGTCTTTTTTTTGAGGAAACAGGGTAGCTTTCTTTTTATTTTATTTTTATGATGACTCCTTTAAGAGGCAAAAGCGTGTCACTAGGTGTAAGGAACTTTTAACACTTTTTCATCTTTTCCACATTTGTATAATTACTGTTAAGCCACGTTGGAAAGCCTGGGGCCTAGTGATCACTTTGCTCGTATTAGGTTTCAGAAGCAAGAAGCAGGGAAAATCGTGAATTTGCAGCTCAAAACAACTGGCTACCAATTCTGTGTCCTTTGGAGTAAAGACTCAATAACAAGAACAGCAGCAGCAAAGAGCAAAGGCCCCCTCAGATTTCTACCATCCGAAAAGTGACGTCTTTAGTTTTGACTTCAGAATATTTAATTTCCTATCAAGTAAATCATGTTCCTGTGCATTTGGAGGCAGAACATATGTAGAAATAAAATGTTTTCAGGAGGAAAAAGTCAACACTTTTGGTGATGCCTGCTTTTTTAAAACAAGTGTGGAAGATATTAGGGAGCAACGGCAATTAAGAGGATAAGAAATAAATTATTGTAATGAAAGGCTGTTTTTCAAGTCAGCTTTTTTTTTGTTTACATTTTCTGAGAAACCAAAATGACACAGCTAGGCATAAAAACAGATATAAATAAACAGGGGTGAAGGGTAGTATCAAATGGGAATGACATGTAAAAAAAAAGTGTGGGGTGGTGGTGAAAAAGAGAAGGCTTTATGACATGGCCAAGTGATCTCTTTCTTTCTCTTTGGCAAGTGGTGCATTGAATTGACTAACCAGAGATCCAGATCCATTTGCTGACCTGCAATTAAAGTGTTTTAGGTTTGAATATCACGGTTGGCCAGAAAGTTTCTTTGTGAAGGTAGATTACATATTTTGTATTTTTACAAGCAGTTTTTCTATTGAATGAATGGTGTTAGTGAACATCCACCTGAATATATTAATACATGTCTGTCACACTGTTTCAAAGGTAGACATTTGTTTGTTTGTTTGTTTGAGGGTAGTTTACTGTGTATATAAATGCATAACATGGATAAAATCCTATCCTTAGCTAACACTTAACTTTCCACAAAATTAAAAAAATTAAAATAAATGTGCACATCTTGGGTAGTTAACAAAAGGGAGCTCTGAGGAATACAGTTGTTACTCATTTCTTTAAAATAGAGGGACAGTGTCTGACAAATCTCTGTTGGAAGTTTGTTCCAAAGGGAAGAGGCCACAACTGAAAAAAAGCATGATTTCTTGTATTGCCTGTTTTGGCCTCCTTCCGTGTCACCATCTTGAATATCATGGACTGCAAGGTGTATGTATGTTTGTATGTGTTTAGCAAATTACATTGACAGACTTTGGAAAATTACAGATGTTGGCATTCAGTTTTGTTCTGGCTCATTTTTTTAGCCGTGCTGAAAGGAAAACCAAATTCCGCACCCAGTCTTAATTTAGATATACCGTAAGAATACTAATGTATCATATGTGCATCAGTACTGGAATGGTGAGGCATGAAGATGAGCACTCAAAAGTCTGTTTTACTAGAGAATAAATAAAATGGTTTGTGCTTCCAATAAGAAGCATGTTTGGCAGTGGATATTGGACCTACTTGTGGGTACAGTAAAGGCAGCCACGACCCTTGATCCGCAAGGCTTGAGCAGAGCTGTTAGGACTTTTCGTACATTTCATGAGTTGCCATAAGTTGGAAGTGACTTGATGGCATATAGCATATCCATGGATACAATAGTATATCGTTAGATAGGCTGATCCAGAAAAAGCTTTTTTGTATTTACGTCTCAGGCATAATAATTCAAGCAGTATATGTTTTAAAGCCTTCCCCATCAGACATCAGTTTAAGCAATCATCATCTGACTTGAGAACAGAAACAAAAGATAAATAGAAGGAATGATGAAACGATTGCCGTATCTGAAGAGTTTCTGGAGTATTCTGGCAGAGGCGAAAGCCCTCATAGCACCTTGTAAAGAACCCCGGTTGAGAAGGACTGGGCCAAATATCTTTCAGGCTTTGAGGCCTGGCAGCAGCAGCCAGATAGCTCAGGGGATAGATAGCAATTAGGATTTTGAAGCAACCTGGGAGATAAGGAGGCGCAGAGGATTTATTGTTTATGTATGGTCAGGAAGAAAAACTCAGTTCAGATAGGGTGGTGGAATATATTAAATATCGAGTGACTCCCGTATTGTTTCCTGCTTCTGCATCATAATGGCCATCTCTGTTTCTGTTGCAGAGGCCTATTACCTTTTTGCCTTTGACTCCAACATGCCTTTTCCATCTTAGGCCAGCCATCTCTGCATCCTCTGCACCCTCTTTCCTCCATTTGCTTCTTCTACCTGTCCCTGCCCTTTATGTCCAAACCTGCTGCTTATTCTCTCACCTGTTCTTTGGTCATAATATTAACCTGAGTACTAATTGCCACATAGACTGAAAACTGCTTTTTTGGGGGGGGGGTGTACCCAAATGCACACAGTGATTACAAAAATGAATACAAGCATTCTGCACTAGCTAAGGAAGGGGCAAGTGGAACAAAATTCATGGAAGTGGAGATCAGGGAAAGATCTCCCTTGCAAGCATGTCTCTGTGTCTACCTTCAATAATGAAAGTGGTGTGTCATGTGCATACTATACCTGATCATCTATATGTCTGCATTCAAAACCTTGGAAATAAGACACAGGAAAAATTGGGGGTGGAGTGGACAAGAATCAGTACCATCCCTATAACTACTTTAATGTATGCATTAAATGTCTGCTAAAATGCATTATTTTCTTAAGTTCACTAATGTTGAGAAATGGACATGTTATTTCAAAGGAAGATTCTCTCTTAAGTACATAAAGGCTACAATCCTGTGATTCCAGGAATACGTCTGTTAGGGGCATAAGATTGGAGAAGATGCAGTTCGGGATTGGTAATGGATAGAAATATATGTATGGATACTCAGTATGGTATAGTGGATGGAGTGATGGACAGGAGGCCTGGGTTCAAATCCCTGCTCAGCCATGGAAACTCAGGGGAGGGGGGGTTCAAACTAGTAAAACCACTCCTTAAATATCTCCTTAAACACCTCACTTACCTTGAAAGCTTTATTAGGTTCACTATAAATAGGTTTGGACTTGACAGCACATAACAATAGATGGAAATGGAGAAGACATGTATCCTTCACCCCAGACATGTATCCATGCCCCCACCATCCAGGGGGATTTAAATCAGATCTAAATAAGAATCCTTGTTTTAATCCTGGGTTAATATTTTGTAAAAAGCCTTGTGGGACTTCTAAAGATGAGAAATGGCTCCATTGTTATTTTTACCTTTCTGATACCATCTTTTGGTTGTTGTTTTTTTTTTTTTTTTTGCTTGAGTGTGGACTCTCATTTCTGAGAAACTTGTTGTTAAGACACCTTCCTCTTAGCATTTGTACCATAGTGACTCTATATAGTCACTAAAGTGAGTATTTTACCTGTGGTGCAGTGGTGCTCCAACCTTACCCCTTTCGCTTTTGTCAATCTCCTACACATGGAGAATGATGAGACTGAAGAGAGGAGGGTTCACCATCTCTTGGGGCTTCCCACATGAGTCATCCTGATTCAACTGGAGAGCCCTCATGGAGAGTAGAGGCCCTCTTCATTCAGCAGAGAGTGATGAAATTGGAAACAGAAAGGAGCAGGGCTGGAGTATTTTCCTCTCAATCAATGTGTATTGATTTAGAAATGATTACATAGGGCTAGTGACTAGATCTTTTGCTTTGGGCCATCATGACTGCATAGTCCTAAAGCTTTAATTCATCTTGGAAATTTGGAGAAAGTGACGACTTTTAGGAAAGTATCCTAGCTCAACATTGGGATCCATGCAGAAAGTCCTTCCCATCTCCCATTAAATGGATCAAACAGAATATCATGAGAAACACCTCGCCCAGAGGCACAGGATAAATGCTGCTAGTTATAGTAGAAAACTTGGACTAAAATGATAGTCTGACCTGGCATAAAGGAATTTTATGCATGATTATGATTTCTCTGCTCTCATTTTTTTCCCACTAAGGTAAAATTATGTATTATAATTTTTATTATAATGGCTAGGATAAGAGGAAAAAAATGAAATATTTTCCATTGTCTTCTCAGCAAACCTATAGCTTCTCACTGAGAAACAGCCATCTCATTAATCAGGAGAAGGTTGATTATAGCAAGGGAGTGTGTGCCTGACGAACCAGCTACTGTACCTCTTAACACTCATTGTGTAGATTTGTATGTTTCACCAGCTTTTTGTGTGAAGTAGTGAGTCAAGATTGGGATACAGCTCTTTGAAAACTGGCTCTCCTTGACTCCTTAATTGGCACAGAAGGAAAACTGCCTTTGGTATCAATAGAAATTTGCTGTGTGTGCCAAATAGTAGCAGAGGCGGGAGGCCTTATTCTCAGTGCACTTTGACTTGAACAATTCAATTTCTTTCCAGATATTTCCCGATGGTCCTTATGCCAATGGTTGCAAAATTAAGAAGAGAGTTCCTCAACACTAAGAGTTCCTCAACACTAAAACTAATTAGTTTGGTTCTTACAGTGTCTTGTACCAAATGACCATATGTTTAAGCTAAATATACAGAAAATGCACCATATTTTTTTAAATTATCAATGAGAGAAGGAATGAGCATGCTTTTGTTAAGGCACGTACCACCCAGAGACAACTAGAGTTGTTAGCATTCAAGGCTTAGAGGGCATAATAGAAGTTGGTCTGTTCCAAATTCCATAACCTTGTATAGAGTTGAGGCTGTTTTTCCTGTAAAGTGTTGTCTGTGTAGTTATCCTAGCTGCAGGACATATATAGAGCGAAAGAAGAATGGGCAATATCCGTAAAACGCAAGCTGTCAACAAGAATGTTCATGTGATATTATTTTCTTCTCCACTTGGAGTTACAATACAATAATCCCCAGAAGATGACTTGATATAGTGATAAGGTGCGTGGATTTTAGTCTTTTAAATTATACCTATATGGTCTAAATCAGTGGTTCCCAATCTTGGGACGACCCAGGTGTTCTTGGACTGCAACTCCCAGAAACCCCAGCCAGCAGATCTAGTGGTGAAGACTTCTGTGAGTTGCAGTCCAAGAAGATCTGGGTTACCCAAGATTGGGAACCACTGGTCTAAATCCAAAGTTGCCGTAGTGGCCATCTGCTAATTGAATGGAACTTTTTCCCTCTCTTGTGCAGTCCTCTGTGCTGCTCCAAACAAACAAACAAACAAAAAACAGTGAAACAAACAAACAAAAAACCCATACACTCCTCATTCAAAGGAGTTCCAGATGTCTAGAACAGATTTGGAAGATGCTCAGGGGCATACTGGGGGTGGTGGAGGAGATGGAATCGCCTCTCCCTCCAGTTCCCTTGATGCCAGCCTTTCTCTCTGCAGAACAACCACACTGGAGCTTGACTATTGGAGCATCTGCATTTGGATAATTTCAATTAATTGTTTTTCATCTTACATGTTCAGATGTCCCCCACCCCAATTTAGGTGGTAGTTTAAAAGGATTATTTTATTACATCGTGCATGCTAGCAATCATGTTTTGATTTGCTCCAATTCATACTGGTATATTACTAATGGTTAATTGGTGTAGGTTTAGATCAACTAAATATTTTTCTTAGATGTATAATTGATTGTGTAGGGAAGGAAGAGCTGCAAGAATGGAAATCATACATCATTTCATTATTAATGGCAATGTCTAAATAAAATGCAGACCTTGTCATATTTAATGGATGGCTGAGTACATTCTGCTCCAAAATACAAAAGGCTCTTTTTTTAAAAAGTGCCTGTTATGATTTTAACTGGCTTGGGTGGAATTTAACTTTGCTAGAAATAGATTCATATCAGTTTAGTTATAGATACCTTGGGAGAGAAAAAAAGACAGAATGATAGTTTAATGACTTTGCACATCCATGCTATCTAGGGGAAAAAAGAATATGTAATCCTAAAATAAATGATATTACCTTAATCCTAACTGTAATCCTAACAATTTTTTATTATCTACGTATAGTTATAGTTACTAAAAAAGTGTGAAACTATACACCAGTGCCATGCCACTTATGGAATTTGGAGGGCTGTAGTCCAGAAAAAAATAACTTTTCCAAGTTCTGGGCTTGATGCCAAACTCTCTTGTACACTATCTGTCAAAACAAACACAACTTTCCCAGTTCAGACTAAGAGGTTTAAGGATTTCTGTTGGGGTAGGTGTATGTTGCTTCTCCAGTGTTTGGCCAGGCTTTGAAATTTTTATTTTCTGACCTCTTTAATGCTGCCTGCCTTTCAACACTTAAAACTACTGTGGATGATTCTTGAAATGTATAGCTTTCAAGAAAGCCCCTTTTAACCATGGTGCTTTTATAGCATTTCAGGGGCAAAAAAAAAAAAAAAGTTCAGATGTTTCGAAAACTATGGAAATTAAGTACTGAGTGCTGAGAAATTGGTTGAGCTGTAGGGTCTAGTCCATATCAGACACTGACTCTAGAAATTAAACAGCGGAGAAATTGGGTCATTCTGAAATTAAGGGAATCCACTGTATGAGAACATTTCTTTACAAATAAGGGTTGCTCCCTGAAGATGAAACATAGCTTGTAGGGATTGTTTAAAATGACAAGCAAAATTAACACGTATGTGTGTAGCTGCTGTCCAGAGCAGGCCTCTTCCTTCATTTCTGCAATCGATTCAGTTCCATGGAAGACCAGGAGATGTCAAATATATCAGTGAGCTGCTCTGGGTTGAGAGTATTTTCCTGTGGTTAAAAAAAAAATGTAGGAGGCTGCAAACACACTGATCTTTAATTATCGTTTCCCAGTTACTTCCTGCTGCCCCTTGCTTAATATGCAGTCAAAATGAGATACCACCACTGACAGTGAGAGTGGGCATGGTCAAGCTTCAGTCTAGCACTTAATTTCGCCATGTAAAGAGTTGCAAAGTAAGCTATCTTTCCAGCCATGGTCAAAGACCCATCAAAATCGATTCATGGTGATGGCATTTTCACTGGACCTGCTTACCAAAATGTAGTGGAAGACACTTGCCATCCCATCTCAGTGTTGTTCTGAGTGGATATCAATTGCAGTAGTATTAGTAAACTCCATGAATCTGAAGTCCTTTGCTTGCTTATGCGGGAATAAGCCTCGTTGAATGCAATGGGATCTGCTTTTGGATGTTTTCTTGAATTGTGTAGGTTCCTCATAGTAGTTTAGTATTATTATTAATGGAATGGATTGTTGAATTTCTTATTTATTCTTATTGAAAGTAATTATTAATGAAGTTATTGTAAAAACTCCCTGAGTCTGAAAAAACAGAATGAGAGATATTTACTGTTACTGTTTAGGTTTGTGACAAAAAAGTACAGAACAGAAGCCAAAGTCAAGGCCTTGCAATCTGGCCATCATTATTATTATTTTTTTAAAAAAAGAAGTATTTCTTTATTATATGTGCTTTTTCATGTATCTTTTCCCTGTGATTTCCCAACCAGATTCCTGACCAAGGCCACATACACCTGCCTTCAGTCATGCTAGAGCATCTGTTTTCAAACCATTAGCTGACCCTTTGTCTGCCATATTTATGAGGAATTTGGAGGATTTTTTTTAAAAAAAAAAACCATCTCTCAGAATAATCACTGTGATTGCAATATTTAACAGAACAGCAATCGTCTCTTTCTGGTCTAATCTCCAGAGTTTTTAGATTTTAATTCTAGAGAACAGCATTTCATCTCATCATAAAATCTTTTATGTATGGCAAATATGCTAGTCTTTTTAAAGCTTTCAACTCAAACCTTTGATGTGGCTTTTAGGAAGTTAACTAATATGCCACAGCGTTCCCCTTAAATGAGTGCCCCTGAAAATGTTGCTTTACAATGTGCAGAAGGAAAACATAAATAAATGATACTCAAATATTTGTACAAGCGTTCAGCAGATCAAAATGGCTTATTATGCCTTTAGATTATTCTTTCATAATTGAGGAATCTTCCACCCTGGTTATGTCCTATAGATTGGGGATTTGTTTTGTTTCTTTAATTCACATCAAATTAATTATTTTGTTACATTTGGGCAGATTAACCAAAGGGAACAGGATGCTCCACATGGTCTTGGGTAGAAACTTGCTTCACCTGGTTGTTGTGAAAAGAAACAATCTTATACATTGCCGTGCTGAAACTGTGACGTGCTTGAAAAACAGTAATTCACATCTCAGTCTGATGGAACAGAGACCTAACAGATTGGCATGCTTGGGAAAATGTGCATTGGACAAGAGGAAACTTTTGGATCTCCTGATGTTTTGCCCTGTGAGCCTCACCCAGCATGGCTGATGGCAAGGGAGTGTGGAAATTGTTGTCCAAAACATTTAAACAGACAACTGCTCCCCTCCCCCGATGATAAATGGACTATGCCTGTATTCTAGGGAGAGTCTCGTGGCCAGTATGATCTACTGCCTCTCTTTGAAACAATGGGACTGGTTTATGTTGTCTCTGTATGGCAGGAATTGTTGCTTCTACATGACCTCTGTGATCATAGCAGTCAGTGGCCATCAATGAGGCAGGCCATAGAGCTGCTGCCAGTGAGCACCACTGGGGTTGAGGGCAGCCTTGCAGTGGATGTTTAATGGAGTGTGCCTGGATGAGCCAGGCAGGCGGTCATCCAGACACACTATTGGTAAGTTGTCTTAGGTGCCCAGTAGAGCCAGCTCTACCATTAGAAAGAGTGAGGTGGCTGCCCCGGGTAGCGGATTTGGGATGTCACAAATTATTATTTGGTTAAATTTGCTATTATTGCCAGATGGGGGAAGAGATGTTTGCTACGGATGGGGAAATATGTTTTATCAGATTTTGTATCTCACATGTCAAAAGTGTCTGATTTCCTATGTTAATTCCTTTCCTGATAAGAAAGCCATGGAAGCCACAGGAAGAGAGGAAGAAGTCTTTAATCGCCCAAAATTGCTGCCCTAGATATCACCAGCAAACGGGGGGGGGGGCTTTCAAAAGACATAATCACCCCTGCCACAGGAGTAAGTTATGCAACAGGATTTCAGCCTAAAGAGAGAAAATTTAGGAGAACAGGGATGGGATTGTCTTGTCCTTGTGCTGTAGCTAGGAGATTTCGTGAAGAGCTGAAGTGGGTAGAAAGGGTTAAAGTGGGTAGGATTACTGCCATTGACTGTTTCATCTCATCAGGGCTGCTTCTTTGTTTGTGTCAAAAGAGATCCAGTCGTGTTTTCAGAGAGGAAGGATGAGCCGACAGGGCACTGTAGTTATTGTTCAGGGAACATACACATGTACTCACATTCTTAAGGGGGACCCTTCCACTTCCCCTATAAGAACTTGGAAAGTTACCTTTAAAAAATGGAGTGAATGGCTTGATGAAGCCTTCCATAACTGAGCAGCGCTGTGAAGATAATCTCACTATTGCTCCTAATGGGTGGCTTTGCCATTATAGCAATTCTTCTTAAAATTCTGCATCTCAGGCAGCAAAATATCTTGGGCTTCCCTTAACAACATGTGCCAATACATGACAAGTAGCCACCGGGCTTTGCCACCTCCAACTGATAGCTACTGGAAAGGCTGCAGGAATCTCTGTCAAATCACCAGTTGGTAGCAGAATGGTTTGTTGCTTTCTGTCTCACCTCACTGGTGGCCACTGAAGCACTAACTCTGTTAATCCCAACTTTGGGATTAACTAGTCAAGTGGAATGTTACATTATTGTAGTACTTCCCAAAGGTGAACACTGGCAGTATGTTTGCCATACAGTGCTGCCTCGCTTAACGAGCGCACCGTTTAACGACGAATCTGCATAGCGACACGGTTTTTTGCGATCGCTTTTGCGATTGCATTGCGATGTTTAAATAGGGTAAACATCGCATTGCGATGATCGGTAAGCGTTTCGCTTACCGATCTTCGCATTGCGATGTTTAGAACAGCTGATTGGTGGTTCCAAAATGGCCGCCGGATCAAGAAAATGACCGCCCGCAGCGTTTTCATGCTGATTCCTCACTTACCGAGGTGGCGAAAATGGCAGCCCTATGGAGGATTCCTGCTTAGCGGTGAGTTTATCCCCCATAGGAACGCATTAAACTGAGTTTAACGCGTTCCTATGGGTTTTTTTGCCCCGTATAGCGACATTTCCAGATAGCGATGATTTATCCCGAATGGATTATCGTCGCTATGTGGGGCACCACTGTATTTTGTTGCTGCATGCATGAGGAGGGTTAGATTTTCTGGAAAACAATCCTTCCAGGTGTTACCTAATACACAAAATTTCTGTAGAATGGTGACAAGGCATGGAGTTCTTGGGAATTCATCGATGCTCAAAATAAAACTTCTTGATACAGTATTTATAATGGTGCCTGTACTGAAGCCTAACCTCCAGTAGCTGTATCACATTACTCTCAGTACTGTCTTGCTCTGCCTAAAACTGGGCCATGTGCTGTTTTCTTCCTGAAAAGTTTGGTGGAAATGTGAAATATAGCCTGACACCTGTCACTTTTTTCCCCTCTGAAAGAAAGCAGCTTTGTGCTGTGGGCCCTGTTTTGGAAGGCAGTGAGTCATTCAGACTAGCCACTGCGTAGGAAGGTCAGGCATGGAAGAGGCCTGCCAGGATTGCTAGCTTGATTGGCACAACTCAGACTACATGCCACCCAGAAAGGAACGGAAATTGGAGAGATCTAGGAGCCATAGACATATGGGCAGAGACCTTGCCTTGGATTCTCCATAGGCAATGGCCTGCTTGCTGTGCTACCCTCCCTCCTTCTGAAAGAAGCAGAGGGACAAATGCACAGACAAAACGAAGCCTGCCCAGCCATATTAATTCATCAAAGTTCGGCACATGGCAAACGCTGAACAAGCGAAACTACAGCTATATCAAAGTCCTGTTTGTTTATAGATATGGCCCTCCCTTTTAGCACTGTTTAGGCATTTGCCCCACACAACCGCACAAGGGGAACAGCTTTGTTCCTGCCACTCAGATGCTGTATTCTTGCTGTGTCAAAGGGCAAGTGGCTGCAGTAGGGAACATGCTTTCCTCATGTAGGTCCCCTGTATGATTTAGCACCCATTGTGCCTATCTGTAGATGCTACATCAATATGGCAGGAACCTTTTGCTCACATTATCTCATACAGAAGCACTCTGGAGAAATGGAGATAGTGACCATGGCAAGGAGGTACTTTGGTCTGCAGTATGTTCATCTGACTGCTTCCCATAATTTGGAAAAGTTACTTTGGAGACCGTAAGTTCCATGATTGCCTGCCCTCCAAGTGATTCCCTGCTATCTTAGCTCTCCAAGTGAGTCAACTGTTGTCCAAATAGATGTCAGAAATCCCAAAGGTAACTTTTCTGTGGTGTTTCCCCCCCCCCCATGATCACATGGAAAGCAAGCAAGCAGCAAGAAAGCAGAGCAGCCAAAGCAATGGAAGAAGGAGAAAAGACAGTGGGAGACAGAGATAGCGGGTTAGCAGTGCAGCCGCCAGGCTGGCATGGAAGGGAGGAATCTCTAAGAACACATGAAACAGCACCTCACTTAGGCCTTCCCCAACTTGGCCAGAACTGGTGAACAGTAGTAGCCAGCCTTGCTAGAGGCAACAGCCTTGGCTCCTAACGTTCCCTACACTGGGGGGGGGGGATGTGCAACTCAAAAATGGCCAGGCATATGACTTGGGCGATATAACTGGCCACTTACAAGATATTTTGGACCTTTTAAAGCCCAAGATATATTTTTTAAAAATTTCGGCCTAAAGAAAAGCCTGCTTTATAGAAACAGCGTTTAAAATAGCCAATTACAGGTCCCAGGAACGTCTTGTAAACATTTGTGGAAACGAAAATTAAAAACGAAACAACATTGGAGGACTGTACTTGGAAGTCTTTCAGAGCTGGCTGGGGGGGGTCTCTCTTGCCACCACACCATCAAGTTTGGATTAGTCATCATAAAACAACACACATTTTGATTGTTGGCTTCTGTGGAAGGTCCTGATGATTTTTCAGTAGATTATCTGTCAGGGTTGGGTTCTAGAAGACTTGGATTCGTAATCCAGCCTTGCCACTGGTCGGTTTGAAGGTCAGCAGTCAGTTTTTATGTAAAACTGAAGTAATTTTAATTGGCAGCATAGATTTGGGGGAATGGGGGCTTAATGAGCAAAAACAAAAAAAATCATTTTATAATAAATTCTGTGTATTACAGAATTACTGCGTAGATTATGACAAGCATTTCCAAAAACATGTGGGACTGCTGCATCTCGGCTGTTGCGGGCCATTGTTTTAAGAATGTTTTTATAGTACATTGTGCCTTTAAGAGAGTACTTCAGTTGCCTTGGAATGAGAGTTTCTCAGTGTTAATCCAAAAGGAACAAGCATATTCAGAGCCACATGACTCCCCATAATAATAAACATTCATGCATTCTTCAGCTTTAAATAGCCACACTTGTAAGCATACATGTTTATTCTGACGTTTGTTCAAATGGGACTCCTTTTATGCTCAGGGTTTTCCATGTTTCTGTAAAAGGTGCTATTTTTGTACCCGTTTTAATTTAATAAGATCTGTTTCTAAATATCTTGGGGGTGGGATATCAGATATGTAATGAAACTAATTCAGAGAACCTTGTATCTTACTGTTTGGCAGTTTGAATACAGCTTTAGTACATGGGGAAAATATTTTCTTCCAATTACACAGCAGTTCTGTGGCGGCAGAGCACTATAATGGGAACTCTTTTTTTTGCTGCCAAAGATATCTCATTCATAAATCCTTCTGCTCCACTCTGTAATTCTGATTCTTTTTTTGATAGATCATTGTTCTGTGGTCATATCAGGAACAATCACAACAAGCTAAAAGGAGTAATTCAATACTGTAAGAGTCCTGTAAGCCTTCTTAAGCCTTTGCATATAAGCTGTTATTCAAACGTGTCACTTGATGTGCAAAAGAGAATTGACCCTTCACTAATATTTTCCAGCAAAGCAGTCCATTAAAAAGGTGAGAGTTGTTAGGTGTTCCGTTTATTAATTTTGTAGTAAAATTCAGACTGCTCAGTCCTGTTTGGATAAATGATAATTAAAAATGCATGTGGACCTTATCCTTATGTGCATGCTTGCTTTCTGCATTGTGTTTATGTCCTTTGTATTCATCCCTCTTTATCTGTAGGAATAGACGTATCAACATAAATATTATCTATATCTGGGAATATGGTTTAAAAATTTGTAAATTTTGTAAATGGAGCTTGTTAAACAGAACTTATCCATAGATCTTTCCCTCACTGGCTGCAGATTGGACTGTGCAGTCTCTTCCACTTCTACAATTCTTTGATTGTGTGATTATTGATATCATGAAATAAATAGGTATCAGGTCTAATATAAGTAGTACTATCCATTACATTCTATTAAACTGATATCCTCTAATGAGTTCAAGGAGGCCTATGTGGCAGTCACTTCATTTGCACAACAACTGTTCATCTCAATGACTTCCGTGATTCCATCAGAAACTAAACCCAAGTCTTTTGAGTCCTAGTCCAACACTCTTCTTACATGTTGCAAATGGTTTTACACTTTGATTACGATGGAACTTATGCCAATATCCTTGACTGGAGGATGTCACAAGGACCTGACTCAAAAGTGAATGGGAACATTGGGAGAACTGGATAGCCCAATTGTCTGTTTAAATTAGTAGAGGGACACATACATTTGTTCTGCAAGGTGCAAGGCTGTGACAATCAAAACAATGGAAGACATTCTAATCCAATTAACAGAACAAGTTAATTATACATTTAAGATGTTATCTACAAATTTAGTTCAAGAATGGTACGTGTGATGCCTGTTTTCAAATAATGTGACTCCTTTCATCCTCCTTGTCCAGAAATTTGTTGGAAGAATGTTGGATTGGATTTTATTTTTCATGGAGGCTTGATAACTGATGGCTTTACTTTGGCCTGCAGTTTAAATGAACAATTTCCCTTTGTTAAACTAGTTTTGTTTCTACACACACACACACACACAGCGAGAGAGAGAGAGAGAGAGAGAGAGAGAGAGAGAGAGAGAGAGAGAGAGAGAGATTCTTAGTCTTTCCCTCTCCTTGTCTTTCTCTTCTCTATTTTGTTGTTTCTGGCTATGATAAGGTGACCTTGTTAACTCTTGTTCTCTGTTTATAGTCTGGATTATATGATTTGCAAAGTGATCCTACCCATGTTTATTTGGAAGGAACAAGCAAGTCCCTTTTGGTTCACTGGGACTTACTTCCAAGTACAATTTTTTTAAAAAAACGTGCTGCCTAAATCTGTGTGCGTAGAAGGATGAGTGGATTTGCAGCAGTAATAGTATGAGCAGATTTGGTGTTGATGACTTTTCTGGCCCTTTGAAAATGTACAGACTTCAAGAATCTCTAGTGTTAATGTAGAATATGCATCTTTCATTGGCATATATTGGAAGTTTTTGAAAAGGACCATTCTTTTCTCTCTTTTTTCTGTTGGATTTGCATTCAGTAAATATACTCTATGTAACAGAGGTTGGGGATGCCATCAAGGTCATAAGACATAGTGAGCTGGAAAGAAGACAATTAGTCTGTATACCTATATGAAAATGTTTGTTTTTCATTGCATCTGTTTGTTTAAATCCCTTACAATCCAAAATGTATGTAAGATAATTAATGTGTAACTGAGCTTCTGAGTGAAAGAACAACAACATCAAAAATCCAAGGGAATATGAAAAATGGCAGATGTAGAATATGTGACTCTTTATATGTGTTTTCCCTGCACGTCTGGATCTCTGTAGGCAGGATAGCTAACATTGAGGGGTGACGGGAATTGCCAATCATCACCTCAAATACCACACATTTTCCATTTTGATACAGATCCACAGTGCAGCTACTTTTATAATACTATATAAACTTCTTTTTTTTTATTAAGTTGGAAGAAGTGCAGAAAAAGGCAATCAAAATGTTGGGATGGATTGGAACAACTTCCTCAGAAGAAAAAGCTGAAGCATTTGGCATGGAGTTTAAGTATAGGAAAGGCATGATAGATAGAGCATCCTAAAACTAGGTAGAAAACAGAAATCAGAGTCCCAGAATCTCTCATCCAGCATGGTCTTTGGGTTTCCTGCCACTTGCAGTGGTAAAAAGTAACTTTTCAAAGCTTTGAAAATGCATAGAGAAGTAGTGAATATGGAAGCCTCCAAGTTCTGAGACCGTATGCCACACTGCAGGCTGTTTTCAAGCAAGAAATGGTAGGAAGAGAGGGTTCATGCCTTCATGGGCTTCATCTACGCTTCCCAGTGACATTTAGAGAGCAACTGAATGAGTGATTGTCCTGGGCAGGCCTTATGGAGACAGAATGGTCATGGATGGGGGAATGGGAGCTCACATCAGCCTAAAGCTTGAAGTTAAATAAAATTACGCTATTGTGCGCTCTATGAATCAGAGTGCAAATCCGTTTTTAAAAGATACTAAACTAGGTTACTCCATCTTAGCACCTGTGATGCTATGGGGACTATGATATCCGACTGCATGACCTTGGCAATGTTGCTATTAAGAAGAGAGGTCTCTGGGAATGTTTTAGAAAATGACACCGAAATAATAGCTGGTAAATGCAGCCAAAGCTGGGGAGCTGATTAGGGAAAGGTAAACTTTTTGAAAGATCTTTCCGAAAATATTCTTCCCCAACCATCTCTCCCCCCCCCAAATTGCCAGGCAAGATATTTGGATATTTGAAACAATGAAGGTCTAGAACTACACAGAAACATTTTGTATATCTTCTGCAGAGCTGGGCTGTCCATAAATTGACACAGCAAGAGGTCTAGTGATCCATTAATAAGCAGCATGTGCAAGTCCCATTAGTGTCAATGAAAGCTGTACAGGCATATCAAAGGGGGAACAGATTCATGTGCTGTGAGCAAGGTCCAAAACTGTGATTTACGGGCAGCAGTGCATTTAATGGGAGGCTGCTTGGCACAGAGCGTAAGAACTCTGTGGTGGTTAAAACACTCTACTCTCTTCTTGTTAATCCAGAGCAGCGCTAAGGAGGGAAATGATAGCAGCATCTGTATGGCATATACCTTCATTTTAATGAAGGCATTGCTCGTCGAGTATTTTATTGCTCTTTGATTTCTCAGAAATGTCTTCTCTCTCTCTCTCTCTTTCTTGCTCCCTCCCTCCCTTCTTTCAAAAAAATAAAAATAAAAAAAAAATCTGTGGCCTCACAGTGTGGCTAGTGAGGAGGAAGGTAAGGTAGTATGCATGATATTCTGAAAGGTTTCCTGGTAGGTCTGTTGGCTGATCTTTTTCAGGAGGGAAAAAAAAGTCCCCTTGTAATCTGGATCAGAGCCGCATTTAGACCTCCTTGCATGGACGCTGAGAGGAGAGTGCTTTCCAAGAGTTAGCTCAGAGCTTATGCTGATTTGCTGATTAAATATTTAAGCTTCCCTTTTCCTCTCGGTTCCCCCATCTCACACACACACAACCCATGCCTCTAATTTGGCTGTCGTGAGGATAAGAGCAGCAGTTTTTCAGCGCTGGCTAAAACTGTATCTTGCATTCGTTTTGTGCAGTGCCTGAGAGCACCCGATTTTGGAGGACAAGATTTAGCCCTTGTCATGTGATCGCTTTGGGAGGAATTATACAGCAGAAATGCTCCAATATTTATGAACCCCCACCCCCACCCCCACTAGATGACAAATAATGTGGAACTAGCATGACAAATGAGCCTGTGGTCCTTCTGGCTGAGTATAATGGTATCTTTTCTGTTGGTTTCACTTGGATCAGATTTCCATTTTGTGACAATATCTGATGGCTTGAAACATGATCTTCTGAATCTTGCCTTTTAGCTACATTGTTGTGTTCCCTGTGTGCTTTTTCCTGTTTTCTGTTCCTTTAAAGAGGTCTAAATGTTTTCTCTTATCCTAACAGAGATATCCATTGTAAATGGGGATTAAAATGTCCTCAAACCTGGGAAAAAAGATGTTTTATAAATCTTAATTTGTACAGGAAGATAACCAATTGGTTTTTAAGACTGTGAAATAAGTAAGTAAAGTAAATATATTTTTTCTTGTTTTCACATATGAATCAACATTTTACTCACATGACAATATTGCAAGTCCTTGGTGGGAAAGTCTGACATGTCCCAAAGGTCCTGAAGTGTGAAGCACATTTGAGTAAGGATTAGAACTCAGGGCCAGTACTCCAACATGCATCTAAAATTGTTATGTACAGTGTCCCGTTCATTTCAATGGAGACAGCAGATGAGCATATGCAAAAACTGCTTCTCCTTGAAATGAATGGACAACTGTGGATGTTACATTGTAGTTAGTGTAGCGCTAAAGAAAAACCTGAAATGAGATCAGGATTGGAACTCTGCAGCAATTATTGGTAATGCCAGTTGGTTCAAAAGTGTGTTGCAAATATTTGTTACATTTTGAAATATTGTTTTGGCCATTAGGTTTACTTAGGAAAAATGTACCATAAAGCTAAGCATGTAAGTGTGAACATATGATTGGCTTCTGGTGATGAGTGAGTTAAACAGCAGAGACTCACTTCAATCTCAATAAACAAAACAAACACAAGAAATGCAGTTAATATTTAAAATGAGATTTTGAGGAGGAAACTAGCCCTTTAAACCACATGAAGGCAGTTTTATAGTTGAATTACTTTGGTAACTGAATTTACTGCTTTTTAAAAATCATTACCAATCCTGAGAAAGAATGATGCTGAAATTTAAAACATATACAGCTTGAAACATTTTCCTCTCAGTGATACTGTGTAGTGGGGATATAAATGTATGCAGAAGCCTAGAGCAGTTTTATTTTAACTAGTACAATATAACAACATGACACACTGTGCAAAATAAATAACTTTTGAAAATGCATTTCCTAGGAATGGAAGTAATATTGAAAAATGACTGAAGTAATCACTTTTGTACAGGTCTGGAGAATGAATGAGAGAAATATAATAACTCATGCCTTAATGCATGGAACCTTACAAATGTGTGAAAGGCCTTTCCAGAATAAACTGCTTAAGACCCAGTTTTAATGTTAGGGCTGATGTCTGACAGTTTTCCATTTGTGAGCACTTCTCTTATGCAGTCAGCCTCCTTAATAGTGCAAAGATTATTGAGGCAGAAGTGGGTGCTACTCAATACGGGTAATTGTAAGAACATACTATTCATTGGCAGAGAGTAGTACATTTCTTTTAAATATTGACAAATACATTGGCTCCTTCAGCAAAGGGTCGGTCGGAGGGAACCATACAGGAAAGCTGCCTTGAGTAACACATAACAACAAGCTGTAAGGAGAATTGTAGTGCCAACCTCCCATAATTTACACAGGTATATCATCTCTCTCCATTCTAGATTTTCCTATAAACACCTGGATTGCCCTGGAAGAATTCCAGACAGCCTTCAGTCTGTATAGACACAAGTATCTGTAGTGATGAGAACTGGTTTAATTACTGATTATGCTGGATGTGCTTAATAGAGAGGATGTTGTCACCACACACACAGTTTATAAGGCAAATGACTACAGTTCCACTTGATTTTCAAGAGAATTAACATGCAAGGTTTGGCCTCAAACACATCTGAAATAAGTGTACAGGTGGGGGAAAGGCCTGGTTGTCTGCCAGTGTTTCTCTCCCTGGAGTAAGTCTTTGTTTCTGGAATATTGCATGAAAATTAGAACAAAGGAAGATGGGGCTCTCCTGCTCGAACACCCTGGCAGATTTCATGTTGTATTGATCTTTGCGCCTGCCTTGTGTTCGGGTGGCTTTCGCTTCCCAAGAATGTTGTAGAGTCGCTGATTTTGATGAGTGAGTCACATCTTCAAGTAGATTTTGTATATATAGTGCCTCACCTTCTGATTGATTGACTGATTTACAAAATTGTAATCTCCTTTTCAATCCACAAGAATTTGCAGAGTAGAGAACCGACAGTATGCTCTGATGCTGGCGCCATTGGGCTTTCTGAGTGCCATGAATAGACCAATTAAACAGTCCCCAAAGTGGTTTATGTGGTTTATGTTGATTGTAATTTCCTGGTGGAAAATGCTATTAATCGTTAGTGGTCTCCTTTATACTAGTAAGAAACTCACTCTGGACTTGTAAGTCAGTCTTGTTGAAGTCAGTGGACCTTTCTTTAAAGTAGAGAGACTGGATGATGCTTGAAACAGCATGCTTTCAGGCACCGTCCTTTGATTTGGTTGTGCACTTCTTTGCATCGTGTAAGATCTTTCCTGGCAAAGTAGAGTGTGCTGAAATACCACAGTGATATTTAGTAGTCTTCCTCTTACTTCCTCTTACTGAGAGCATATCCTTAAGTGAACAGGTCTGTAGCCTTCTTGTTCCATCTGTACTGGATGTGTAGAGTGCTATACAGGCAAGATGGAGTTAATTCAATAAAATAAATATAAAATACTCTCTAGGCTGTCAGATGGAGCTGGAAGCAGGTCAGAGGTCACCGAGCTGCCTCACGAGCACACTAATCGATTTGCTGTCAAGGTAGTGGTGCCGAGGTTTCGAGTAACAGGAGAATTGAGTGCCACTCGGGCCCAATTTCCATAATTGCTCACTGCCTTTAGTGTACAACCTTTTATGAAACACAAAAAATATATCACTGAATTGTATTGATTAGACATTGGGTTGAATAATTCACTTAGTATTTATTACCTGACCCTCAGAGGTTAAATAAATCCACTATCTAACTTCAGCTTGTGAAAAATATTACTTATTCATTGAAATCTGTACTGATTATTACACAATGGGATCCTATTTCTGTTGTTCCTTTGCTCAGTTTTCCATCTTTCCTTCTTTTTTAAACAACTCCACCTTACATCCTTGCCACTTTTTCATGGCAAAGTTAAAAAGAAATATTTATTGATAGCCAGCGGCACTTTGGAAAAGAAATCCTGTTAGATCCGCAATGATGCCATGTCTTGTCCTTCTTTTGAAGAATATTTTTTCTGACTTCCCATCCTGCTTCGTCCCCATGTTTCTAAAATAATTGGGACTCTCAAGAAAAGTATACTAAAAATTTAAAAGCAACGATGCAAACAATTTTAAAACAAATGCTAGTGGAAAAATCGAGCGGTATAATTTTGCTTCTATCTTTTCCATATGATAGGACAGTATTGTTTTTTGGATAGCTGCTGAAAGGCATGAATCATTCTATCGTGTTAAACGTCCTCTGATAATTAAATTCCCAAAGACAACAGAAACCTTTTTCTAACACAGTAAAATAAAATTTAAACCAGTCAACCATGGACAGCTCACAGTCATTACAATAAAAATGATTTCCTATCACCTTAAAATATTGTGGATGCAATCTGTAGGGCATTTTACAGCTTTAAACATTAAAGTAATGATCAACTATTTATCTGTAGATATTATTTACACAATGCTTTTAGTGCTTTTGAAGACTACAACTTTTTTTTTGTACTATATGTCATTCACAACCGTGCCGTCTCTAAATCTAATTATTTATCCAATTACCATTTAGTCACATCATCTGGATGCAACTGTGAAACAGTTTCTCTCTAAAAAAGATTTCCTAACTTTGTGAAAAGTCTTTCCTCAATTTCCGGACTGCATCCTCCAGTCCCTCCAAGTATTGTTTTTGAAGTTTGATGGAATTTACGCCAGGTCAAGTGGAGGAAACTGTGTGAAGCTTTCTTTCCCTTAAAGTGTAAAGGAAAAACCTTATGTTTTACTTTGTATTTGTTGATACTGCGTGCGTCTGTATCCAGGATCTCAGCTTACTGTTAGCAAGACTAAGAAGCCAGTCTTCTTCGTGTTTTATAAAATAACCCTCTTTTCCTGTATCACATAATGGAAGGAAAAGTCTGCCAGAAAATAGTGGCATGTGATATGCCCCAAATTACCTCAGGTTTGTTCAGGTGTCCAACTTCCTGTTTTCTGCTCTTATAAGTGCCATAGCATTTAACATTGTTTATCATTTTTAGCCCATTTTAGTGCCTAAAATGTTGATGAGCCAAAAGGGGAGCATATTTTGCTGATTTGGGGGAAAGGCATTTGAAAGGCAACAGAACCCCCCCCCCCCAAAAAAAACCCCATGTTCATTTCTGTGGCCTGTCAGCATCTTCTCCTGCTATTTCATATTCCCATTTCTGTTTCCCTCCTTTGCACATTTTTAGATAAGTCGCATCTCTCATTGCTCCTTTCTTACCTTTTGTTTAAAAGTCAGCCACTTTTTAGAAACTGAAATCAATCAGATTTGGCGGCATGACATCACTGGCAACAAGCAAAGCTCTCTTTGTTTGCCTTCATTGATGTCATTTTGTTTCTAAAACTGATTGGCTGCGTGACCAATAACACCATGACAAAGTTGCCAATGCTACAAGTAGAAGGCTAACGAATAGACATATAAATACAGATATATGACCCTGAGAGCCATCAAACAGTACTTCTGACAAATCTGTTCTGGATCCGAGAATAGTGCACGTAATCACTTTAAAACATATTTAATAGAGTGGCTAACAAACCAAAAACATTGAAATGTTGTGTCAAGACAGTCAAACTCACCTTCTTCAACTGTTCTGAAAGAAAGTGTGCTGTATCCGGAACACAGAAGTCACCAAGGCTTTTCCCTCTATAGTCAACCCATAGGGTGCACCCTACCATCTAATGGCCTGAACCCGGAACATGACACCTGGCATGCTCTGTGTTCTATTTCTGCCACTTTGGATAGAGCACACTTTTATTCAGTGCAGCTGAAGAATATTTGAATTTTGCTGTGGGTTAATTAGTATACTAAACATATATGTACAATAATTTAGTCAGAGGGAGCCTTGTAAGGTAACATATTTATCTTCTAATTCAATTTTCATTTTACAATTTCACTTCATTACTTTGCGAAGCATGGTCAAGGTGATCAGATGATCTTCCTTGGCTCTACTGAAATTTAACCCTTGGTCTTTGACCCATAGTTGCACATGGAAAGGAAATCGTATTTCTGTGCAGCGTAAAAGCCAGTTTATCTGCCTTATGTAGAGCAGAGAGACTTTAAGCTGAGAGCTCTCAAGTATCTGTTTACTGTATTGCTCAAGAAAATGAGCAGTTCTATTGATTTAAAAAAAAAAAGACAGTGAGGAACATTTCATAGTACTAAACTTGAGAGAGAAGTCTAGGCAAGCCTCCTCATTACTATAGAGGTTTTCAAGCTGTGAAGTTGTTAAAATGAGGGAAAGTACCAGGTTGTCTAATAAATGAGGAAGAGACTATATAGGGAGGCAAAGATATGTGAATGCATCTCTTTATGGTTTTTTTCCCCCTAACCCCAGTAGCAACCTTGGAGTATGTGGTCTGGGAAGGCTGGTGTGGCGGGATGATAATATGATAACTCCATTTTTGTTTTCCTCTTAAATCCTGCTGTCTTGTTAGGAAAACAAAAGAACCATGTGTGCAGTGCTTGTCTAGCTGGGGAAATAGTAGCTTTGGGCTGGGAATTTTCAGCCAGTGAGCAGTGGGTTAAAATAACTTACCCTCATGCGGTGCTTTTCTGCAGCTGGGTTTTGACTTTTTTAAAAAAAAAGAAAAAGAAAGAAAAAGGCAAAGTGACGGAAATGTATGCAGCCCATTATCTTAGCTCCTTCCCTTATACAGCTTTGGAAAAAGTAGTTGGAAACACTGATTCCGTCATGAAACGGGACTTCTCAGATGTCAGGTCTGGATAAATCTGGCTCTTCCTAGTTAGGACTGTTAGAGAAGAGAGAGGGGGCACATTTGGAAGGTCTGGTAATTAATCCTTCTCTGGCTCCTCACTGGTCCCCTTTTTGTTTTGTTTCTTTGAGGGGGAGAGGGGTGGGGAGAGAAATAGTTGCTTTATGGGGTATTGTGCTCTTTGGAGGCTACCTGGAGTCATATTCTCCTTGTTTTAACTGAGGGAAAAAAATAAGATTCGGGGATTACCAGGGCCACAAAAACAGCAGAGGTGTCTGCAGGCTGCCCTTTTTCTTAGTGCAACAGCCTTTCTACTTACTGTCATTGTCTCCAGTGGGCTAGTGCTATTTATAGAGCAACACGTGTAGAAATTCTAACTTCTGTAGAGTACTTAAATTTCAGCTAGCAGAATTTGGCAAGGAAAACAAGGAAATCTGTAGCTAGAGAACTTTCCAAAAATGTTTAAAACTAAAGTAATTTGGTAGCTGAAGTCTTCAGTGACAATAATTCAACATGGAAGAGAAATAAGTCTATTAAGTGAAATCTTATTAAATAAAATGTTAGTATCATGTCAATTTTCTTTTCCTATAGTCAGGGAAATACACACACACACACACACACACACACACACACACACACACACACACACACACACATTGTTTTCATGGTCAAAGCAAAGCAAAGCGTGCTTCTTATATACCGCCCCATAGCGCTTCAAGCACTCTCTGGGCGGTTTACAATTTAATTATGCAGGCTACACATTGCTACTCAGTAGTGTAATAAATAAACTGTAAAGAATCACTTCATTCTTACAGGAACTGCTAGCTGAGAATTTCTGGTAAAAATGAATGACCTTAATGAGTTTATGATAGCATCTCTGCATAATTTGTTTCATGCATTATGAGAAAGATGTTATCTGGAATGGTCTTGTGTAAAAACCTAGTTGTACAAATAGCAGCATAAAAGAAGACAACATCATAACCAAGCCTCTATAATAGGTAAACAAGTCATATGAAAGAGAAAGGCCACTAGAATCTCAATTAAGAAAGCATGTCCTGTTGTGGCTAACATATTATATACTTTTTCTTTCTTTGTGGCAGAAGCAATCCAGTGGAAGGATCATCTGACAGGGTGCTGTTGTTGCCCAGGGAATACCCAGATATATCCACAGTCCTCACATTCTTCAAAAGGAAGCTCCTTCCATGTTCCCCATGTTGTATCCATTGTCATAGTAATGCATCCTGTTACACCACAGTTTCAGTTTCTTACTCTTTAGGCATGTTCAAATTAGTTTATTTTTGCATTCATTATATTTCATTTATTGTATATTATTTATTATTGCATGTTTATCCTGGCCTCCCTCCAAGTGTGGTGTGCATAGGTGTTTGCCTCATCTTATCCTCAAAGCGACCTGGTGAGACAAGTTACGCAAAGACAGCATAACTAGCCCAAGGTTACACAGTAAGCTTTATGGCCGTGTGGGAGTTTGAACCCGGCTTTTCCTCATCCTAGTCTAACACCCAAACTGCTATACCACATTGGAATCATTATGGAACCCAAATACCTGGTCAGTTGGTCGATTTAATACTATCTGAGAGTGCAAGGTTTCTCTGGTGGAAAAATGTGTACTTCACACATAATACTACACATGGGAAACTGGCTATTTATTTATTTATTTATTTATTTATTTATTTATTTATTTATTTATTTATTTATTTATTTATTTATTTATTCATACATACATACATACATACATACATACATACATACATACATACATACATACATACATACATACATACATACATACATACATACATACATACATACTCCGCTTATCTGGTCAAACAACCACTCTAGGCGCCTGCCAACATATAAACCGTTTATAAAATATAACACATTTTTTTACAATCGGTAGAGAAGTTATTCAAGATGAAAGAAACAAAGACAGAAAAAGAAAAGATATAAAGAGAAAAAGAGAAAAGAAAAAAGAAATGTTGAAACAAATAGGATGGGTAGGGGACTGCAGAGGTCTCAAAAATTATGGCCAAGTAGACTCCAAGGATGCGAGCATAGGAAGCTGCCTGGCAGGTCAGATTATTTGCCCACCTAGCCTGTAGCTGCATGTGTGTGTGTGTGTGTGTGTGTGTGTGTGATGTGCCATCAAATCAGAATC
Organism: Pogona vitticeps; assembly: GCF_051106095.1. Taxonomy (NCBI): domain Eukaryota; kingdom Metazoa; phylum Chordata; class Lepidosauria; order Squamata; family Agamidae; genus Pogona; species Pogona vitticeps. Next base: position 88,218,671 of record NC_135784.1, read on the forward strand.
AGTTTATAGCAAGCCTAGTAGGGCTTTCAAGCTGAAATAGTTGAGTAGTTGTTTTACCAGTGCCTCTCCCTCACTGAGTTTTCATGAGTGATTTAAACCCAGATCTCCTGAGTCCTAGTTCATCACTTTATTCACTTTAACATACTACGTCTCCTCCATCTATCCTAGTATCACCTAATTATGGCAATGACTCTCCAGACTCTTAGGCAGAGGTCTTTCAATTGATACCCATTTTTTTTAAATTAAAGATGCCAGGGATTGTACCTGGGACTATTTGGTATGCAGAGGATGTGCTGCTACTGAGTAATGGGAGCCTTCCTTTGTGATGCACTGAACTTGCTGATGAAACCCATGCCCATGTGGTGTCATGCATATGCTCTAATCCACAGCAGTTGAGTTATTCCTGCACTCTTGTGGGTGGGACCTTTTTTTTTTTTAAAGTTTCAGGGCATTGACTATACAGATGTTTCTCTTTGGCTGATGCAAATTTATCTATATCACATCTTGGCATTTTAATCTCTGTGTCAATTCACACTGAAATGTTTAATAATCCTGAGGAGATGTGTTTCAAGAGTCCACACATCACGTGCCCCCCTCTCCCTCCCCCTTCTCTGTCATTATTCCCAACTATTTACTCACCCCCTTTGTTAGCATTCAAATTTCTTCTTTAAAGAAAAACAATTAGCAAGTGAAATAGCACTCAACCGATAAGATGCAGGAAAAAACTGAATTCATGCTGTATCAGTTTATGAATACAAATTTACAAATTATGTTGCACATTTATAGTCCTTACCATTGTGAGCAGGAGGCAGCAAGGAGTAGGGTTCACTCCCACAACATGCCCCCCCATCAGTGATGTCATCAGGAACCCCCCAAATTTGCCCTAAACAGGCAGTCACACATGGCAGAAAAGAAGATGAAACAATGTGAGTAGAAAGACTACAAAAAACAAAAAAACAAAAAAACCCACAATCTCTCCCAATGAGACAAAATATAATGCATACTCATGCCAAAAGATTGAATATACTCAGATTAGTGATAAATGTTATTATGTTCAGTAGAAGAAATATTTTAAGGGCCAGTGAGAAACACAGCACAGACATGGGACAAATACCCATCCATGTCCTGTATTTTGATGAAAAAGCACATTCCAGATTTGCAATGGTGTAGTACATTCATCAAAGTAAACCATAGTAGTGATTCATCAGAGAGAACCTTGTCTTTAACCAAAAGGGAATATGAAAATCCCCATTATTTTTTGACAATTGTTAAAAGTGTTTTTGTTTTGGAAGTTTAAGGCTTATTTTCCAAACTGCTCCTCTCCAGCAAGGGTGAAAAAACGTGGGTGCTTCCTTTAGGTGCTCTGAAGATCTGTTTGGAGCAAGATTATCAAAATTACAGTATGTTAGCCCTGTGCTATTGAATGGTCACATCAACTGTGTTTCAGGAACTCATTCATATCCAAGCAAATAGCTTCACATCATCATCATCATCTTAGAACTGCAGAGGTGGAAGGGACCCTATGGGTCATCAAGTCCAACCCCCAGCAAGGAGGCACAGTGGGGTAGACCCAACCCACTAAGCTATCCGTATGACTAGTTTTACTGGATTGTCCCCTTCCCTCCCTCCTCCCCCTTTCATTCTATTCCTATGTGTAAAATTCTGATTTTGGGCAGCAATGGTAGTATGAAAATGCGAATGTAGCATTTCCTCAAAAAACTGGAGTCCATTTCTCATCCAGCCCTATTACCAGCATGCTACTGCATGCTTTCCCTGCTCAAGCTCTCTTGAGCATCTTAAATTCATTATGCTTTTGGAGGCTCCATGCATTTAATGATTCCATTCCAAAATGGGAAATTTCCCGTTTGTCACCCAGCTTTCATCTCTGACTCTTTTGAATATCTACTACCCTCCTGCCACCCCTCTTGTTGTTGATATGTATCGGTTAATTCATTTTGCACAACATGTCCTTTGGAATGGACTGTGCGTTAGAAGGCCAGGTTAAAGGTGGAGAACTTCCAATCTGCTTGAAGATTTTTAGCTGCTCCAATGAATTGAACTGCCAAACCTCCAGTGATAGCTTTGAGAATACCACTGGCGCACCTGCAGTGGTTATTCCCGCCGCCACCACCCTAGTTCTGTTTTGTGTTGTTTTTCCACGAGAATGCAAAATAACTGGCATTTTGGAGGCAGCTTCCTGGACCGAATCACGCAGAGTCTGTTTGTTTGAATGCATTTAATGAAGCTGAAGGTTTCAGTGGGAAGTAACAAGATGTGTCAACACAAAAACACACAAGTTAAATAGGTCAAGAAAGGTAAAGAAAACCTGGTTGAATTTTTAGTCCGGTTTGTTTCAACCATGTGCAGGGAAAAAGGAAAAAAAGGCCTGGAATAAAGAAACAATGGGAGAATTTTTTCAGATTTTAATGGATATTGTTTGTGTTCACTTACTGAACCTAAGACGAGTTCGCTGAATTTTTTCCTTTATTCTCTTCTTCTCTTTCATGCTAAAACAGCAGCAGCAAAAGAAAGTGCTTTTAATAGACAGACAGACAGTTTGGATGGTGACCTTGGTGTATGAAGAAGGAAGGGGATGGGGTGTTTCTCCCACCCTCTTTTTCTCAGGGAGCAGCACAAGGGGAAGGCATGGTTTCCCTATGGCTTAGGACCTTGGGGAAGAAAAGGTTCATCCTTTGGTCTTCTCTGTGGCCAGGAGTCCTAATCCAGATTCACCTGCCTTTAGCACTTACACCACAAGTGCTGCTGAAAGTGAAAGAGATAGATCTGTGTTGCCTCTATTAAATACCCTTAATAGATAATATGGAGGAGAACATGCTTTCGCTTAGGTGCTCCTGTTTCCATTCCCCCACCCCCACTTCCCTCCTGAAAAACACAATATTGTTAATGTCATCATCATTAAGGCTAGGCATCTTTTGTAAATGTGTTCACAACACCGGCTTAGGTAAAGCCTGAGCAGGGCTATATTCTCTTTTAATGCGCACGGTGCTATTAAGATGGGCCAAATAGAGTAGTCCTAGAACGAGCTGGAATTTTCAGCATGTATACAATATTGAAACAGCTGGGCACGTCGTGAGAATGGCTGATGGTCTGATTCCAAAAGGTCTCCTGTATGGAGAATTAGTGCAGGGAAAGCGCCCCTGAGGGAGACCACAGCTGCGTTACAAGGACATCTGCAAGCGGGATCTGAAGGCAATAGGAATGGACCTCAACAGATGGGAAACCTTGACGTCTGAGCGTTCAGCCTGGAGGCAGGCAGTGCATCATGGCCTCTCCCAATTTGAAGAGACACTTGTCCAGCAGGCCGAGGCAAAGAGGCAGTCCCGAAACAAGCAAAACCAGGGAGCTGGACAGGGGACAGACTGGATTTGTCTTCAGTGTGGAAAGGATTGTCACTCTCGAATTGGCCTTCTCAGCCACACAAGACACTGTTCCAAGACCTCCATACAGAGCACAATACCATAGTCTCTCGAGACTGAAGGACGCCTACATATTAAGGTGGGAGTAACTCTGTGAGTATTTTCTGGGGAATGTGGTGAGATTAGGTACAGTCCATATGCTGCTAAACAGCATAACAAGGTATACGTTTGATGTATTTCCTCAAAGAGTTCATTTTTGGGTCAGAACTCCCAGAATCCTCCAGTTGGGTGCCAAAAAGAACAATATTTCCCACCTGTAACCTGATGAATTCTCATAAGAGATTTGATGAGGTAGGATGATAACGCACGCAACGTATACTAGGATCTTACGAATGCTGGTTGATTTGGGGCTTGCTCCTAGGTAAATGTGCAGAGGTTGGTTATTTTTGGTAGCAGTTCTGTTCCTTTAGGCTCTTCAGGACTCCTCCTCTTGCAGCTTCTTTTATTTTAACATAAAAAAACCCTGATGTTTAGCATACAAAGACTTATTCTTTACCAAAGCAGAAATAGACAGCTGGGATCAGCCATGGTATATTACAGCAGTGGTTCTTAACCTTTGTTACTCAGGTGTTTTTGAACTGCAACTCCCAGAAACCCCAGGCAGCAGAGCTTATGGTGAAGGCTTCTGGGAGTTGCAGTCCAAAAACATCTGAGTAACAAAGGTTAAGAACCAGTGTATTACAGGATGAACTGCTCCCAGCATCCTGTACAGGCTTTTCTGTTCAGTCGTCCTGCCATGGTCTTTTCTAGCTTATTATGTTCCAATTCTGTTTGTTTGCTTTTAAATCTCTCCCTCCAAACAATCATCTGCCTTTTGGCAGTCACTCTGCATAATCAAACCTCATGGGTCTGTTCTGAATTTCTGCTCTCCTCTTTGCTCCCCTCCCCAAAGGATTTTTATTTATTTATTTCAGACGTTTATAGACCACTTGTCTTAGTGCTGAGCACTATTCTAAGCGGTTTACAACAATGATTAATCAACATACATGAACCAAAATACACACCCACAAATAAACATGCATCACGTTAAACCTAAATAGTGGCAGCAACAGAAAACACAGATATCCATTAACTTAAACAAGGATGTTTTTAAATGCTTCTCAAGAGAGAACAATCTTTAACATTCTCTTAAAGTATAGGAGAAAGAGGACCTGACGTACTACTGGTGGGTCCATTCCATAGAGATGGAATTCTACAGACTTTGGCATTTATTCTGGCCTATTGATACATGTACTGTATCTTGTGTGTGGCCAAAGCTTCACTTGGAGAAGTGTTTCAGGTGCTTAGTAGTTGGAGCTGCTGCTTAACAGTATGTGCAGGACACTATCAAGACCATCTAAAGCAGTGGTTCCTAAACTTGGGTAACCAAGATGTTCTTGGACTACAACTCCCAGAAATGCTGGCCAGCACAGCTAGTGGTGAAGGCTTTTGGGAATTGCAGTCCAAGAACACTTGGGTTACCAAGGTTGCGAACCATTAATTTAGAGTGTTTTGACTCCTGCTAAATTCAAAACTGTACTCAGTGGGAGCAAGGAAAGGGGCTTTTTGAATAGATTTCTTTCCCTGCAAAAGATCACCTTACCTCACATCCTCACTGGTAGTTTTTTTTTTTACTACTGAATGAAATACTTCCTGTTTTGACCAGCCATTATCTGTAGGTTTATGGATCCTTATGCTCTCACTGCTGTTTTTAATTGTTGTAACTTTCCCATCATATTTAACTGCTCATTGGTTTTTATTTTTCTGTATGATTGTTTGCTGTTTTTAATAGATTTGCTGTCTTAACTTTTAGTTGTACTGTATTCTTACGTTACCCACTTTGATCAAGTTTCATGGAAAAATAGGACATTAGTATCCATTTGTTATGTAAGTGTGCATAAGACATAAAATAAATAAGAAAGTTTGGTGAAAATCTTGTTCTAGGACCAATAATAATAATAATAATAATAATAATAATAATAATAATAATAATAATAATAATAATAATAATAATAATAATAATAATAATAATAATAATAATAATGATGATGATGATGATGATGATGATGATGATGATGATGATGATGATGATGATAAAGGAATTAGTGCTAACAGCAAATGTCAACTCTGCCAAGAAAAAGATGAAACTGTCACGTCTCATCTATGAATGTCCAAGGATTACACAAACAGATTACAAAATTAGACATGATAGAGTGGCAAAGTTAGTGCACTGGTCATTATGCAAAAAATATAAATTGTCAGCCTCTAAAAGCCCATAGGAACATCAGCTAGAGAATGTGTCAAAAAATAAGTAAGTCAAGATCTTGTGGTATTTCCGGATCCAAACGGATAGGCACCTTGAACATAACACACCAGACATAGTAGTAATACAGTGAAGAAATGTATGGATCATTAACGTTGCAATTCCAGGGAATGCCAGAATTGAAAATAAAGAACTGGAAAAACTAATAAAGTACAGAGACCTGACAATCAAAACACCTCTGGAAGAAACGCACTTCAGTGGTCCCAATAGTCATTGGAGCTTTGGGAACAATATCAAGAAATTTCACCTAGTACTATAAGCAATTGCAGATCTCAGAAACCACATCATCATCAGAGCTACACAAAACAACAATATTAGGAACAGCATACAATATTTAACAGATACTTAGGTTTTTGACTAGTGTCTGTTGTATAATACTAGTCAATGTTTCTATAGTGTTGACTGTGCCTGGTGTAACAACAACAACAACAACAACAACAACAACAACAACAACAACAACAACAACAACAACAACAATAGCAGCATGCTGTCGATTAGATTCTGACTTATGGTGACCCTTTCCAGATTTTTCTAGGTAGAGAATACACAGAAGTAGTTTAACATTCCTTTCTCCTGGGGCTATCTAGCTTGGCCATGGCTACAGACACTGGCTCTCATCCCAGGAGGCACAGTACGGTGTCGAAATCCCAATCCCTGGCTCTGCAGACAGATACCTAAACTGCTGAGCTATCCAGTCAGCTTAGGACCCCTAAACCATGTGTGAAAAGAGCAGATCCAGTTTCTCTGTTTTTCTTTAATGCTATATTTTTCTATACTAGACCTAGACCTATAATCATGAATTCATCGCTACACAGTAGATCTTTTTGGAAAAGGTTATGCATACCTTCAGGAACTGACTTTCTTGCATATAGTGATGTCCTGCTGTTCCGTAAGGTCATGCTGTGAAAGACAGTCACTAGAACCCATATTTTCTTTAAGTAAAGGAAAGAGTGGGGGAAAGAATGATGAAATTTAAATCATTGTGTTTCTCTGGGGAAAAAGTGGGGTTGGGGGGAAGGGAATAAAAATAAAAATTTCCACTTAATGCATCTTGGAACTTGCATTTCCTTTCCCTTTTAGGTTGGATTTTACATAACATTTGAAAAGTACTGTCAAAACAACTCATAAAGGGGAAAAATGTAATTGTCTTGACATGCAATGATTACCAAGAACTTAAGCTGCAGAGAAGGGACTTGTTTTGTTTGTCATTTTTTTTCTTTTTCTTTCTTGAACTAGAAATGTCTATGATTTCCCAACTGTTCTATTTTTATTAAGGCAAAAGTCTCATGGAAGGGTCAGATTTGGGCTTTTGTGTGGGAAATAACAGATACTGCCAGCAAACAGGGCAAAATCATAGCTGTTTTGTGGTCGACGTGTTTTACAACATTCCAGGCATGTCTTAACTGTATACCAAAGGATAAGTCCAAATCTCCAGTACTTTGTGTGAATTAGCAACCTTTTGATTTAATCTGAAAGGGACATATTATTTTCAACTTGAGATGTTTACAGCCATCCGGCCATGATCTCCCTCTTCCCAGTGTGGTCAGCTCACAGCACAGGAAATGTTTGGAACTGTTTCTAATAAAGCTATGGTAGTTCCGTACTTTCCATCTCCTTACTCATAGTTTTCTCGTGTGACCTTAATCATCTAGTCATCTAACCATCTAGTCAGCTAGAAGAAGATCTAATGGGTATGGAGGAAAAGAGCATGTATATAGTTTCATGCATAGTAGTGATGAGCGGACTGAAAGATGATTGCACATTGGATTAATGCTTAGATCCCTTCCTGATATGCAATGGTGGAAGATAAAAGACCAGCAGTGAAAATGTCCATAGACTTTGCAGGGTAAGTGGGTGGAGAAGTGCACTGTTGTACAGTGGTATGTTTATGTAATTCACATGTGTGGGGCACCTCTCTACAACACGGTGCCTCTGTCTCGATACTTTAAAATAATAAATACCTTTAAGGCTTTCACAGCCTCTTGCTCCCACTTCTAACATTGAGGACCACTAGTTCTAATTCAGTGGTAACTGAGGAGGACGTGATTCCCTATAGGAAGAATAAGCATACACTGGCCTGTGGAGAAGCATTGGAGTGTATTGGTTGTTGTGGGTTTTTCGGGCTCTTTGGCCGTGTTCTGAAGGTTGTTCTTCCTGATGTTTCGCCAGTCTCTGTGGCCGGCATCTTCAGAGGACTGGAGTAGGAACTCTGTCCTACTCCAATCCTCTGAAGATGCTGGCCACAGAGACTGGCGAAACGTCAGGAAGAACAACCCCCAGAACACGGCCAAAGAGCCCGAAAAACCCACAACAACAATTAGATTCTGGCCACGAAAGCCTTCACAAATACACTGGGGTGTATTCCTCACCTTGGGCTCTGCCGTGTGGGGCTTATGAGGAATGCAGTCCAGTATTGTCTGAAGGATCACTCCTTGCTCATCTTGGCTTTATAGCCAGTGGATCTTGTAAAGCAGTGACTAACAGGGGGAGCCAGAATCTGATCTTTTTGTGGGTCCCAAATATATTTCCAAACATAAGTACCCATCCTGTGTCTCTGTTTCTGCATATCTGTGTTCTTTTTTTAAAAAAAATGCACAAAAGTTTATACACATCTCTCTTTTTAAAATAGAAAAAACTTTATGCACATTTTCGTATGTACAATCTTTGTGCGTGCATTTTATTAATATATGCTTCTTCTCTTTGTATGCTCTTTTCAAACTTTGGAAGAGTGTCAGAACTTAAAAATAAATTCTGTTTGGTTCATGTATTAGTATAAATTATGTTAACCCATACTGCAGTGAATCAAATTAATTTCTTCCCTGTTCCTTGGAACATGGGCACGGGGAGTGCAGTGTTAGCATGACTCTGACAACCTTGTATGGTGCTGATTCAGTGACCCCATTCTTGTGCTGCTGCCTTGTGATGCCTGCCAATCAGAGGGCTCTCTCTTTTATTTCTTAGTGTACTACATCATCAACCACTGCTAAAAGTAACTTGAACTCTAGAAATATAACACAGATAGAAGATGGCTGCCATCTCCCAATTTGCTTTCTTGCTGCTTGGAAATTGGGGAGGATGGGAGAAAAGAATGCTAGAGATGAATTCAGAGAGCGGGGGGGGGGGGGGAGAAATCACAGGGTGAATTGGAAGTAGATCACAGAGTAGGGAAAGAAGTTGTCCTGAATTGTATTTTCAAAATCTATTTTATAGCCACTGGACTAGGATTTTGGCTTTGGTATAAGAGTAAAATTGTGTCAGTTTACTTATGGTTGGGTAGTGGTGGTGTTTTTCTTGAAAGGTGATACTCATGGCAAGTTCTTTGTTTGACACATGAGATGTGAGTATATGCATCTAACACAATATGCTTCTACTTCAGCCCATTTCCAAAAGCCTTTGCAGCAGAACTCCAGACCTGTCCTCTGTGCTCATACCAGAGATCCAGACACCTTACAAACCAGGGCAGCTAGTTTACCCTTACATTTACTCTTAAATTCTTAAATTTACCCTTTAATTCTCTGCAGATAGGAACAGTTTATTTAATCCTGGTGGCCAATTCAGCAAGCTTTCCTGGTCAATTAGAATTAGGTGTGTTTGTAGTCTGACTTTGAAGAAAACGGGTTTTCCCAAGGCAGTCAAATTTTGACTCATAGTATTCCTAACCCTTTCTGTGTTAACCTCTTATTCTGCATATTTGTGTTGCTGTGTTCATGTAATGCCTAATTTAGTTGGAAGGCCTGAACCTTGCCACTCATGTGAAATAAATAACTGCTTTGGTTGTACAGTACATTATGATGGGTATCATCTGTAATTACTGACCTGAATTCATTGAATTTAGGCTACCCATGCATAACTGAGCCAAGGACATCAACCTATTGTGTGATTTCTTTAATGTTAAACCCAGCATTCTAGTTCAAAAGAGTAGCCACAGCTGTTCTGTTCTTAAACTGAGAAAATGAAAGATACCTTCAAGTTGAAGTTCTGTGGACATTCTTTTCTTTTTTTAAAAAGTGCTATAGTGCTTGAAAAGAATGTCAGAGAAGTTGTTTCATATCACATTTACCAGGGTCTTTTACTGAAAAGGAAAAGTTACTCCTCATATTCCATTATCAGTAACTTAAAGTTGGCAGGGATCTGATTCCATTTTTAACAACCAGACAGACCTGTAGAGATGCATTAAGTAAAAAAACCCACAGAAAAAGAGAAAATGCCTATAGGAAATCTTGCAGGGTTCAGGGAAGGGCAGTTTCATGTGACCTCGTATATTGGAAATATAAAGGCTGCTATTAGTTCCGTGTCAGTTCTTATAGCGAATGTTGCAGAGTAATCGAGGGTGTTAAGCTGTCAAATACTATCAGGGGTTAATAAGGTTAAGGAAGAAGTAAAAGGAGGCCAACAATAAAGAGCCATGGATAAATATGTCACAATAAATAAGAGGTGTCATTCCATTTGGGGGACACTTAAATCATAAATGAAAAGCATAACAGTAACAGATTGCTGCTGGTTAAGAAGATCAGAAGAGCCCAGATGGATCGACCCGAAGGCACCTCTAGTCTAACATCCTGTTTCCCATCGTAGCCCATGAGATTCACCAAGCAAGACACAAAAACAATCGTTCTCTCCTCCTGTTGTTTATATATATTGCTTCTTGAATGTGGAGGTTCTGTTTAGCCATCATAACTACTCACCGCCATTCCGAGCCACGTCCTCATGAATCTGACTAACCAGCTTCCTTTGAAAGCCTTTTCAGCTATGCTTACAGTGCTTCCACACTGGTGACTCTTTCTGCATTGCTTTCATCACGCATGTCAGTGTTCAGAATATTTTCTCTTAGTGTTTCACACACAGAGAGGAAAGAGAGGACTTTGTAACTCAATGCCTAGAATGTTCAAAACAGTTAAGTAATAGATAGGGATGTGACCGAGACCTAAAGGCAGTGTCTGAGGGCATAATGTATTGCAGGGGTAGAGATCCTTTGGCCCACCAAGGGTTTGGACTTCACCTCTCATAATCCCCAACCAGCATGGCCAATGGGAAGGGATAATGGATGTTGTGGTCTGAAAATACATAGAGAACCAGAGGTCCCCCAACCTGGATCTACTGAGAAGTTCTGTTTTTCAGATCTACTGCAATAATTTGTGTGCAGAAATATTTTGGGTGGATTGTGTCATAAAATAACAATATTTGCTATTGTACTATATCCCAACAATTTCTGGGAAAATATTGGTTGATAGTTTCTTTGTGATCAGTACCAGCAGATCTTTTCTATGTTTCAAAGCAGTAAAATCCATCTTATCATTCAAAAAAGTTTCATTATTGTAGCTTTTTGTTTGATTTTACTGCATCTATTTGAAGCTTTTCTATTTGGGCAGAACTGTAAGAACTGGGTTTCTACACAATTCTGTCCCTTAGGTTTCTGTAACTAACCAGCTTCTACAGGGATTTTGCATGTGGCACATAGTGGCCTCCTCTATCCCCTTGTTTCAGTGCTAGCTGATGATTGACAAATTAAACCAATGGGAGAACCTTCTTACTCCTCCTTCTCATAGAGGTGCTCAATTCACCAATCTTCTTAACTGTTTACCTGAAGACTCTGTAACTGCGGCTGGGGCTATTCATCAGCTAGGGTTCCTCTTATCATCACACAGCTCTACAAGTTTGCTGTTGGTAGATAAACCTGCAAATGCAGTTACCAGAGGCAACAATGAAATTAGCATGCCTAACATTGAAAAATACTCCTGTCTGTTATAATCCCTAAATATATAATAAATAACAAGTGTCTGTCCTCATTTCTTTTAAGCTATTAAAAGTGTTTCAAAAGAGCAGACATGTTCATGGTGATTGATTTATCTGTAACTGAAGGGAAAAAATGAACTAATTGCACTAACAAACCTGTGCAGTATCCCCCCCCTTCATCTACAAATATATGCATATATGGTGTTGCACTAGCCACCAGCTCAGAGTTTAGTCCCCACTCCCTAGCCCCAGTCTTGCTTGTACTTTGCTGGGACATGATTGAGGCTTCTGAGGTGCAGCTGATTGATGTGGTGAGCCCAGGGTCTTAACTAGGGGGAGACAATGGGGACTTTGCCCCAAATTTAGAGGGTTTGTCCCTCCCTTAGATCTCAGTGATTGGCCTGGTAGCCTGCTCTTTGTTGCAGGCAAAGGCAAGATAGACCAGGCCTCCAAAGCAGGCACCAATGTTCATAGGTTGCCAAGGGTTTCCAAACATTGACACCAAATACTACTAATCGGTAGACCAGACCTTGCTCAAACAGTGGCGTGCAGTTCTACCAGAGGCTTAGTGTACCAAACCTTTGGCCCAAGGCAGGACCAGGAAGCAGGCAATGGCATTCAGATGAAGGGCTGGCCTCCCAATCAGAAGGCTAGTCTACATGAAGCTCAATAGGTCACACCTTTGGTCCAGATGAGCAGGACGTGTGATCCAGATGGACAGCTGGTCTACCAGGTTCATGGGTAGAGCAGGCCTTTCTTATAGGAAAATAGGTCTCCCTAGGATTTGGTATCTCAAGCCTCTGGGCACATGTGTTGTGTTAGTGTTTGTAGCTCTGACGGTGCTGCTTGAACAGGGTTCCTCCTATGGAGGAGGAAGGATGCTGACAGGGTGTTCAGTGCTGTGATTACCATTTGTATCACTTCCATAATGTGAACTACAAAGTTGATTTGGAGCTACTTGTCTCAAGTGCAAACATTTCTAAGTACGCCTGTGAGTGAACCCATGCACACAAAGGCACACTGACTGTGTGGAGTGGATGCAGTCCAGAGGAGTTTGTACCTGAGAGCAAACTGCACAGGAAGAGGGTCACAGAAGCAAATGTGTGCAACAGGCCAAGTGGGGTGAGCCATCCATTTGGCTAATGCCTTGCCTTTGCTAGATAGTCAGGAGCGAAGCTTTAAGGTTTTGGCAAGGCTCTTACCTACATCCATTAATTCCACAATTCCTCCTTAATTAGCATTCTTTATAGCTAATCATTGTGCTGCAGATTTATAGAGTTTTCACTCAAGCTGGCTTCCCACAAGCTTTATAGCATTCAAAATACTTAGCAGGAACATGCTGGCAACCCTGTTATGGTGGGAAATAGATGCTCTCCACCATGAAGGAGGAGGGATGGCTGTTAGTTCTAATTGATTGCTCGGTAGAGCTTGCCCTGGTGCTTTACCCCCAAGGCTTGACTTTACGCCATCTGCCTGGTGTCAATGTTTGGAAACCAGCTGGTCAGTCAAAGTACATCCTGTGGGAAGCTGGCAGTTTAGAGCAGGCAAGAGCATAGCCGTCAGCATGCAAGAGAATGCCTTTTGCTGATGTTTTGATAATAGTTCTGTACGCCTTAATTACACTGTACAACAACACTATTCAAGAACTATCAAAACAAACCATTTAAAGGGATTCACCATTAAAAGGTTTGGAAGAAACAGAAAGGTGGCCTTTCGTCGTCTTCTTTTTTATGTACTATGTAGATTTGCTCTGTTGGGTTTTTCCCACATCCACCCCCTCCTTCTAGGGGCATTTATGAAAAGTGTGTGAAAGGCACACATGACTGAAGCATTGAAATCCATGCTTTCACAGCTACTTGAAAAAATAGTTTAGTCTTGTCAGGATACTCCTTTTAGCGGAAGCAGTCTGGTGGTTTCTCTGAGACCTCCCCTAATATCTGTAATTGGAAAAGCAAGCAGTATAGGGTCCATTAAGGCCATTTAAAGTTGAGACTTACTCTAATGGCATTAAATTGTTATAGTAACTGCAAATGAGGCATTATAATGTAATGCTCATAAACTGTAAGCAGAGTTTGTGCATTCTCTCTGTCAACACAGCAGTACCTTAAGAAGGCTTAGTTGTTGGGGAGTGTTTAGGTCTCATGCTCTGGCATTTTTTTTGTCTTTGTAAATAACAGTGCAGGGCTGGGGTGATAGTTTTTGATTAAGCTTGTCTTGGAAAGTAATGAAATTTGGCAGGATTGTTAGTACATACAAGGTTCCTTTATGAATCATGCTTTCTTGGAGCCTCGTGGCACAGTGGTTAAACCACTGTACTGCAGCCAAAACTGTGCTCACAACCTGGGGTTCAATCCCGGGTAGCAGCTCAAGCTTGACTCAGCCTTCTATCCTTCCGAGGTCTGTAAAATGAGTACTCAGTTTGCTGGAGAGGCAATGTGTAGCCTGCATTATTAACTTTTAAACCTCCCAGAGAGTGCTTGAAGCGCTATGGGGCGGTATATAAGCAGCACACTTTTTATTGGATTCCAAGAATGAGAAGTGGGTTGTTTCATCTTTGAAACAAAAAGAGTGCCCTGTATGAGAGTCTTATCTCTAAAATAGTTTTTCTGTCACCAATTCCTTGCTTTCCTTCTGACAAAACCCAACACAACTCAGTCTGTAAACAGTACATAGTGAAACGGAAAGTGGTCTCTCCTTTTTTTTAATGGAATAATCCTGACTGGGATTGGGGAGTGGGAGCAGCAGATCTCCCGTTGCAGCCCATGCTGTGCTTGCCACTTCGATCATCCAGGGCAGAAGAAGTGCTCTACAGGTGGTTCCCCTAGGTTTTTCAGGTCTTTGCTGTTACAATCTGCCCCCAAGCTCTCATTGACAGAAGTATAGGTGGTGGGAAATAATTAGCTAAATGACTCCCGGATTTGTGATGGGAATAGAGTAGCTTTTAATTCAACCAATCCAGAGCCAAGCTCTTCCCCAAACCCTGTTTCTGGGCTTTCATCTACCTACTGCTAGTACTGTTTTCTCAGGCATAGTGGAAGCTTTCACTGGAGTGGAAATCCCCACCTCCAATAGCACTGCACTATATCGGTGGATATTTTATTTTAAATATTTTTTTTATCTTGCCTTTCCTCTTAAAAAGAACCCAGGGTGGCTTACATAATTAAAAAGACAGTATGTAGAAGCTAAAAACAGTAGATATACAAATATTAAAAAAAGAATTGAAGAAATATTACATTAAAAACAGTAATAAAATAAATACTAAAACACATTGAAAACAACAGAGCACAATCATTCATTAAAAAAAGCCCACTCAGCACACCAGTTATCAAGGGAAAGCCTGCCTGAACAGAAAGGTCTTTGCCTGCTTGCAGAAGGATAGCAATGATGAGGCCAGCCTAACTTCCAGTGGGAGGGAGTTCCAGAATCTGGGAGCAGCAACAGAGGAGGCCCTCTCCCATCTCCCCACCAAGCGTACCTGTGAAGGTGGCTGGACTGAGAGAAAGACCTCCCCTGATGATCTTAAAGCCTGGGCAGGCTCATACATGCAGTCTTTTAGATAGCTTTGACCTAAGCCATTTAGGGCTTTATAGGTTACTAGCACTTTGAATTCTGTCTGGAAATGGATCAGAAGCCAGTGAAGCTGCTGTAACAAGGGGTCCCATGTCTACCTAAGCCTCTTTAAGCCTCAGTGCAGGTAACATGGAATTATTCACTATAGCTCTGTCCATACTGATTGGCCCTTTTTATTTATTTTATTTAGGCCTTTCTCCTTTTTTGGGGCTCTAAATAGTAGTTATGTGTTTCCAATGTATATTCCTTTTCCCTACCTGCAACTAAAAGTCAAAGTTTTAATTTTTTAAATCATTTTTTATTTTTAAAAAGCAAACTAAAGCTTGCATTTGTGTCATTCTTTTGGGTCTACATATGCATGGACTATTCAGCAGGTTTTACATGAGATGTTGATGTGGTTGCAACATACCCTGTTTTCATGAGCCAGGTTTTTAACTTCTGCATGAGTACAATGCCCAGAATATGTATAAGAAATAAACAGCTTCCCACACTAGAGTTTGGAAGACAGTAAGAGGGACGGCGTGACATTTAGGCTTCTGGCTGTTATGCAAGACGTCCCAGTGACTTCTGTAGGACTTCCTTTCTGTAGATATGTATACGACTGTGACACAACATGCCTGTACCCCTTTAAAAGCATGCTTTTAGTGATTTATTTTTTATGAGTAGGTTTATAAATACTACACCCTAAGTAGCATCCATTTACAAGATACAATTTGGAATATTTACTCTCCCTGCCAGATATCTATAGTAGAAGCAAAATTTAGGTTTCAGTGGGGTTTTCAGTGGGAGGGGTAAGAGCCACAGCCAAGAGTCAATGTCTTTGTTATTAATTTATTAAATACCAGATTCCAAAAAGCAGAGTGTTTTCAAAATGTTTGGTTGTTGCCACTTTTGAAATGCTATATCATAATTAAGGAAATGATTGTTTAGAAGTTTGTGAAATAAATTGACATGGGTTGAACCGTCACCATTTGGGGGCACCCACACTTTGTACCTGGGCCGATTTATACCTGTGGTTCAGCCCATAAATGAGACAGGTGAGTAGAGAGTTTATGTTCCTCCGGGAAAATAATTTGTAAGCTGAAAATATGATGAAGGAAGTTTCTCCCCCTCTCTGAATGAAACCCCTGAACAGATTATGTTTAAACCTGTAAGTGTAGGTATAGATGAAGAAAAACACGAATCTGGAGGAGAAATTTGTAAGATGCAGGGCTTCAGCTAAGCAATGCTATTGACATTGTACCCAAGAGAGAGAAATGCCAGAAGCAATATTGATAAGTGTCTGTCCTTGCACCCACCATCCTTGCAAGAATGGTGGGTCAGGCCCATTCACAGCCAATAGGAATTCAGGCAAAAAAACCCCCACAAAATGCCATTATTTCCTTTCATTCTTGGTTTTAAGTTACTGGAGGCAAAATCTTGGAGTTATGAGCCCAGCTTTATTTCCATTTTACACCCTCTGTCCATTGGCATTAAAGGGACACAGCTGATATTTCTTCACAGTCAGTCCGTGGTATTAAGTGGCATTCCATGATGAATCTATTTGACAGTTTCAATCCAGAGTGAAAATATTTGTTGCCATCTTTAAAATACTGACTCTGGAAACCTCTGCAGAACCAAGGAGAAATGCAAATATTAATGAGCCTGATATAAAAACATTTTTGCCTATCATTTTTATAGTTGCTATAGAAACACCTTGGCCTTCACTCTTGCTAATTAGTTGGATTTTGCACATTTTATATTTGGAAATGCAAATCAGTTTTCATAAATTATTACTTATTTTTCCATTTATATATTTACAGTACTGGTGTGCATATACACACAGGAAGCCTGAGATATTAATTAGTGGCATAATACAAATAAGTGCGACATTTATGGTCATAAGACAAACCTGGTCTCCTTTTTAAATGTTTGGAGAAATTGTATAGCAGATCTTTTAAAAAGAGAAATAAAAACAAATTCTTAGCAATTTGGGGATTGGTGGTAAAATATTGTTGTTGGAAGATATCATATGTTTTTATGCATGCAAATTTAACAGGTTTAATGTAAAGAACTCCAGTTCTACCCCATGTGTGTATGCAAGCTGAGAACATGTGTATCTCATTTGTGCCATTATAAATGGATTAAGGCTTGACTTAGTACAGGGGTTATTATTTCTTTCTTGAACTGTGGAGGCATTAGGATCCTCTGGTTATTTTGGAAACGATCTTGGCCAGCCTTCAGGATACATTAGTCAATACAAAAGACTTCTGGGCAGCTATTCAGATTATTCACTTTGGTGGTGGGTGGGTGGGTAGGATGGGATCTTGGCATGTGGGAGAGGATGCTCTTGATGATCTCCATGGCCATTGAGAGGTCATAGTAAACATGATATTGAGTGTGTCTTCTCATGGGTCAGATCAAATGCACTCCCTCCTTCTCAAAAAGGCATGTCTGCCCTGGCTATCATTAACGTTCTCCAGGATAACAGCAATATATAACACAAACTGAAGCTAGCCATAATTACACCACCTGCAGTATCATCTTAAGATTTTCCTGCATCACTATAGTGAGGCAATACTAGTTGTACATGGTTCCTTGCAGTCACCATGAGAGGGGTGAGAAATGGTGATGTTGTTCAGCAGGAGTGGAACAAAATGTTGGGTTTCGAACTATTGGACTTTAATTCCCAGAATTTTAGCCACTGGCTATGTGGTCTGGGTCTTCAGAGGGATGAAGTACATGAACATCTGGGGATGCAAGTGAAGAAACATTCATCTAGAGCAGTGGTTCCCAACAAATTGCAGTCCAATATGTTCTTGGACTGCAGCTCCTCGAAGCCCTTGCCAGAACAGCTAGCAGTTAAGTCTCTGGGAGTTTCAATCCAAGAATGTCTGGGGATGTAAGGCTGGGGACCAGTGATCTAGAGCAGTGGTCCCCAACCTTGGGCCTCCAGATGTTCTTGAACTACAGCTCCCAGAAGCCTTCACCACCACCTCTGCTGGCCAGGATTTCTGGGAGTTGAAGCCCAAGAACATCTGGAGGCCCAAGGTTGGAGACCACTGATCTAGAGGATTCCACATCAGAACGGGGTTAGTCATGCTGCAAGATTTTTAACATTTTAATAAACCTTATACTGTAATAGGATTCCTGGACTGATGGTGAACATAGGAATCAT
Organism: Pogona vitticeps; assembly: GCF_051106095.1. NCBI lineage: Eukaryota > Metazoa > Chordata > Lepidosauria > Squamata > Agamidae > Pogona > Pogona vitticeps. The sequence goes on from NC_135784.1 coordinate 88,236,870, forward strand.
GCTAGATCAGACCAAAACTGTGTCTATTTCAACATTTTCTTTCCCACATTGGTTGACCAGATGCCAAAGGGAGGTTTACAACTAAGATATGGAGAGAATAGCACATTTCTGTTTAGATTCCTGGGCATGCTGCACCTTATAGCCATCATGACAAATAGCCATCAATAGCCTCATCCTTAATAGAATAGTCTAATCTGGTCTGAAAGGCATCCAGGTTTGTGATAGTCACTGCATCATGTGGTAGTGAGTTCCACAATTTAAGTGGAAGAGTCTAGTAGATCCATTCATATTCTCTAGTGAAGTCACAGGTCTTGGCTGCTGAAAGCTAAGGCCATTAGACATTTTATTTTAGGTGTTCTACTGTTTCCCTTCCTATTAAATTATTTTTCTTCGTAATTCAAAGTGAGTGTGAATTTGCATGCTTAAACCTGTAGATTACTTGCACTCAGCAGACTTTTGAGTAGACCCCCATAAATATTGCTGTTTTCAAGCAGTTGTGTATAAAATGTTGTCCACATAAATGATCCTTCTTCAATTTTATTCTATTTAAAGATACAGAACCACGAGATATAAATTCCCACAGTTTTTGTCAGATACAGAAAAGGTCCCAATCACCAGTCCTTTGCTTTGGATTAAATATTATTAGATTATGAAATGTATTGATAGCAATTACAATAAAGCGAAGATTTGATGTGTGCACTAATAATGCATGTGAATAAAGATTTGTGTTTGGCACAACTCTGCTGATGGACAAAAGCATGAGCCAGTATTTTGACATTGTTTTAAATTCTATTTCCAGCCATTTAAGTCCTAAGCTTCTTTATGTAATGAATTAGTACTGTACTAATTTAGTAAACAATTAAGGGAAAAAATTCTCTTTGTGATTCTTCTCTACCACTTCTGCTAATTCCTGACCATTCTTGCTGTTTTGTTTGAATATCTTTGTCTGCCTGTCTGTTCATTTATTTGAACTATCTCCTTCCTTTCCGTGTCACATTCAGAGTGGCAAAAACATTAAATATTATTGTCATTTGTATGATAGAAACATCTTTGTAGTATCTGTGTTCTCATCAGCAATATTTTCTACTAGCACTAATAAATGCAGCGTACATATATCTCTGTTGGCTGTTGTTTATTTTTAACAGGCTTTGGATCTTTGCTTACTGTGTGTATGGCTGGCCATAACGTTTCAGGTTGTACTTCATGCTTGGCAATTAGAATCCTTTGATCTGTTGGAAGAATGCTAAGCATCTTTTGTATGGGAACATGTTAGCTTACAACAGCAATGGAAGGGGCTTTCCTTTTACCCATGTTGCTTGTTGGCATATTAAGCTACAGTGGGATGGGCAGAAGAACAGTGATTTTATAACAAGGCTACGTTTTTTAGACTGAAGTGCAAGGCTGTCTCACGTGGACCACGTTTCTGTATCTAAGACTAAATCTTGGTGGCCCTTGACAAGGGAACCTTTTGGATCTTACCACCTCTAGCTTTTGTTTGTTAATTTGAAGAGCTGGTGTCACAAGAATCATAGTATCTCCTGCAGAGTTGAATGTAGGCATAAGGAAGGGGTGGAGAGCAGCTAGAATCAGCCAGGGAGAAAAGATTTTTTAAATGTTTTACCGAGCCACATGTTGTGAGAAATTGGGGAAGGGAGGCTACCAGGTCAGGTGCAAAGCCCTACATGAGGGGAAAAAAAAACTCTAATATGTTTCTTCATTCTTTGCAAAATATCTCCATTCTTTTACAAAGAAAATTTTGTTAATTGTAACATTTGCTCTGTATATGAGGAAATTCCCTACTGTAGTCTTGTATAAGAAACATTAGTAAACAGACCAAGCAATAAGAAAGATACAAGAGAGTTTTAGTGACAAAAAGGATTGTTTTCCCTGTGTGCAGCAATAACCATAGTTGCTTAAAATAGGCTTTGTGCCTGTTTTATGTTGCTCTGTTGTTGAAGAAGAAGAAGAAGAAGAAGAAGAAGAAGAAGAAGAAGAAGAAGAAAGAATTTGCTTTTCTCCAGCCCACCAAAGCAAACAAGCTCTTGAATTCTGTGCTGTCATCAGGCCCAGGAAGGTCCTTGCAGGATCACAAAACAAATCAAGCAGTTGAGGGCTTCCGGGCAGCGAGCTAACAAAAATATACTATCAGAGGATGCAGCCCAGCAAGCTCTGCGGCTGTCACAGCAGTAGGCCTCAATTGTGGGCACCCGTTCAAGAGCTTCACTGCCACATCTGGTAGAGCTGCGACAATCAGTGTCTGACCATTTTAGAAATCAGATACCTTGGGTACCAGGAAGTTGATTTGCCTTCCACTTCCTTAACAAAACACACATTAATATTTAAGCTTTGCCTTTATAAAACAGTGTTCTGTTTTCATCTCAGGCAAAAGTTATGTGCTGAGAAAGTTCACTTGAATGCAGCCAACCATTTATACATTTCAAATATTCCTTAAGACTTTTCAAAAAGCAAGCCAATTGAATCCTGCTGGCTTATTATTGCTGTTTGACAGATTTATATGTGCATTAAATCATGCTTTTAAAAAAATTATCTCTTACCAAAAGCAAGAAATAAAGCCTATGAAATATTTCTCTGTTAAGTAAAATAAAGACATTAAATGTCTCTCACCTTATTCCTACTATTGTTTTTAGCATCTTTCTTCAATTAGACGTCCAAATGACATAAGGTTATCACATCATTTTCATTACTGTGCACAGTGTCTTAACTATCAAGGACCTCTTGCTTTTCCTTTTCCTTTTAAGATAATTCCTTTAAAGCAGTCCTGGGTTGTTGTTTTTTTAATGGGGTGTCATAAAATTTTTGAATGTAGTGCAGCAATCCAGTTCCTGGTTCAGCAAACAACTAATTTATCTTATTTTCTCCATGGGTTTTGACACTAGTGAATTACAATTCCATCTTCCTCTAACTCCTTTGTCTTTTAAAAGTATGAGGACACAATAACTAGAAGTTGAAGTTTTCTAAGGACAGCATTCTAAACAAAAGAATATGTTTTTCCAAATGAATGTATTTGTTTATGCAAATCTTTTATCTGAAGTTTTGTTCTAACAGATGTTCACTGAGGTAGAAGTCAAAGGCTTAAATTCAGGTACTGAATATTTCTCCTGTGGGAAGTTTATTTTCTGTGGAGAGTTTTTTCCCCCCCTCTTTCCCTTTCCCTTCCCTTCCCTTTTTACATATGTGATAAATCTTCAGTGTTAGTTTGGCTGTGCATGAATATTTGAAAGGACACATAATTTATTGAAAAATGCCAAACCAAAAGATTCTCACATTTGGATTACACTGAATGCATTGGCCTTGTGCAAAACAAGCAGACAGACAGAAGCAGCTTATTCTTTTTACTTGTTTTTAAATTTTACACCAACTTTTCCACAAAATAACCCACTTAATGTAGTAATTATGTTGATGATGAAGTTGATGATAATAGTACAGTACCTCCTGATTTTTAAGACAATTGAAAATTATATGTAACAGCTAAAACAGCACTCCTGTGTTCTAACTTGGGCACACTCCAGATTCTATGACTGAGAAAACTTATCTACTACCCGGTTCTCAATAAAGTGACAAGCTTGTGCTTGGTGTAGGGATATCATACTGATCTATAAGGGTTGCTGGCTCAGATCTTTAAGTGGGTTCAGGCCAGCCAGCCACTTTCTCTCAGCCCCATATAAAGAGTAACAAATATCAACTTACCTTAATGGAAAGTCTTATACAAATATTAAGAATAGGATCCAGGAAAGGCAGACAGCAACAATGCTCCCTTCACAGTACAACCTCATGTGTGCCCTAAAACCAACACTTGAAGGATGTGAAATCTTCTAGAGTGGGTTTCAGGAGCTATGCCTGGACTGCTGGGTCATGGGGAAGAAAAAGGAAGAACGCACCATTGTGGCTACAGTGTAATGTTGATTTTTATTTTTAAAAAGTTACTTTTTCAAACTGAGATGCTAGCTTCAGCCACCCAGAATGTTCTAGCATCCAAAACGAGTATGTGTGCTGTGGCTTCCTGAGCAAGGAGACTGTAGAGCACGTGAAAGAAGCAATCTACAGGGTTGCCAACATGGGAATAAGACTGCTTGAACAGTTTAACAGTGATGTGGTTCCCAAGCAATGGGAAGCACCAGAAAGCTATTGGTGGCACCAAAAAAAAAAAAAAAAGTTACTTGTAACTTCTGCTGTTTGTGAAAAAATTGATAGAATTTGCATTTCTTAAAAAAAATTTCTTATCTTTCTCAGTTGATGTACTAATTCTGTGCAAACTACTGAAGTGCAATTAGGAATAGTGTCAGTTATCATGCAATGAAGTAGTCAATAATGCCTGTGGAAGGGTCTTACCCACAGCTTCTGCAGCACATTCTCCACCCAGGACTGCTTTTCAGTTTCTAGACATCATTCTTTAAAAGAATGGGCCAAAGAACTCCGCGTCTGGATGAAAGGGATCCCTAGAGATCCCCCAAACCCAGAGGGGGCTCTATGATGCTTTTTATTGCCTTGAAATAGCTGCGGCATGGCCATGACTGATGACATCATCCTCATTGCATGATACAGCTCCACCAACAAATTTATTTTAGTGAAAAAGGTCATGCTAAGTCTATGATAGAGGATGGACTGATGTTAATATAGTGACTTTTGTCCTCTTTCGTGAAAAGGCTTAAGTAGTGTCTATTCAGTCATGACCGGATCATCACTTTTCTTTAAAAATATTGAAATGACTGGCTAATATTATTTTAAGAAAATTACCCCCCCCCGTTGTCCTTTAGTTGAAGTGTTATTTCCCGCTTTAAGTATAAATGCTTCCTTTTATACTCTAAGTGCTTCTTGGCTTGTCTGCTCCCTTAGGTGCCAGAGCAGTAGCCATTGGGCAATTTCAAGAGCAAAAATACACTTAACAGATGGTCTTTCAACCTTTCCTTTCTTAGGAGTGATGGCTGGTACATTCCTTGCTATTCCTGAAGTATCACTGACTGATTTTTAGGCATAGAGAGTGAATGTGTGTGCCTGAAAAGTTACTTTCATCAGTGTCTAGGAAAACTGTGTGAAAGTATAGCCAAGTCTATATTTTGTAAGACAGCCTAAAATGCCTATTTAAAATATAAATACTCTTCCCTCAGAATTGCATAACCGCAGCCACAGGTTCCTAAAAATAGTTCTGTGCTGGGAAATTATTCTCAGGATACATTTGTTGTGTGCTTTTAAAAATGCCTGACTATACTCTGTTAATCAGTTTCTAACATAAGCCTCTTAGTGTTTGAGATGTCTGAAAACTGGAGCAGAATTTTTCAATGGAAGAAGAGTCAGTTGAGAGAAAACAGTGAGTATAAGAAAGAACAACGATGACAACAACAAAAGGCACATTGACAGCTCTTTCCTTGGCTCATCCTACTGAAGTGCTGCCATGTGAATGTAATATTCAGTTTGCCAAGGTTGTCTCTGCGCTCCTGTAGTGAGCGGGCTGCCTCAGGCAAAACATGCTCGTATGTGGAAAATGGGGGTGAGGTGTTGGAGGACTGTTTCTTGTATGCTACACAGCCTATTCTGTACCCTCTAGGTAGCTCCCTCCTTCAAATCTTGTGAAGGATTTTGCCACACTATTGACAGTGTTGAAGGAAAATTTACCTGCCCATCTGGTCAATATCCTCACATGGACTAGAGAGACATCCCATTCATTGCCTCGGGTTACAAAATGGTTTAGGTGGGTCTTTCTCCTTGCTCAAAGAGGAGTAGAGCCCATTCTGGTTCTCTTCATTTCATATCATGTCATCCCACATGTTCTGCACGTCCATCACTGCTTCATATTTTTTTTAAATTACTGGATTCCTGCCCCAAATCATTCTCAGTTCTCCTCATTTGGTCCCTGTGGCTTAGTTGTCACCACCAGAAAAAGCATTAAATCTTACCTTGAATTGTTCCTTCATGGGGCTGAGAGACTAATAGGGAATGCCTATACACATGTATTGAAAAACAAGTCCTATTAACTCCTAGGTATATATAAATTTTGTTTTTCCATCCTGTACACACCAACTTCAGAGTGAATCATAATGAACATAATGGGGCTTTCTTCTGAATAGCTGTATATAGGAATATATTACAACTCTTGTAGCCCTTCATAGGTGTCAAGCTAATTCTCGGCTACTTTGGTGAATGCTGTATTTCCCCCCAAAACCTTTCCTAAATACATTTGCTAGGAAATAACTTCCATTAATGTCATGGACATACTGTAGCTTGTGCATATGTAAATGTTGGATTTGCTCTATTTAAGTTGTGGGGGACCTTGTGGCCCTCTTGGTCTGGTTTGAATCTGACTCCCATGAGCCTTAGCCCACACAGGAAGTGGTGAGGGTTTATAGGAGCTGGAGCCCAGAAATAGCTGGAAGGGCATTTGTTTGCCATCCTTATCATCTATTTGTTTCCTCCTTTTTCAGTACCTTGTTGCTCTTGAGTTTGTTTGCAGTCTCTGTCCTGCCCTTTGTCCCACCACAGGCCCTTAGGGCAGTCTGTAATAATGAATATATTTCTCCAGGCGAATGTGCATAAAGGTTGTAGGTTACTGCTCTCCTCCTGAATGTCTTTGATTATAAGCAGGTTTTAAATGGAAGCATACTTCTAATTAACCATTATTTTGATAACATCCAGGTGCATAAACACATTAGGGAAGAGATAAACTGTGTCCTGTAGTTCACAGAGCGATGGACTAGGACAGTGGTTCTTAACCTTTGTTACTCGGATGTTTTTGAACTGCAACTCCCAGAAATCCCAGCCAGCACAGCTGGTGGTGAAGGCTTCTGGGAGTTGCAGTCCAAAACTCCCGAGTAACCCAAGGTTAAGAACCAGTGGACTAGGATGCAGGAGACTTGGGTTGAAATCTCAGCTTGACCAAACAAACTCAATGGAGGGGTGACATTCCTTAAATATTTCATATACCTTGAAAACCCGACTGTCACTGTAAGTCTGATGTGACTTGATAACAACAATCAACACATTAGGATAGTGGAAAATTATATGCATCGTACTGTAGATATTGAGAAGGACCTGATTATATGCTAGTAGAATGAGTGTGGTGATTGCCCCCCCCCAGAGTTAAGCCAGAATTATATAATAATTGAAGGAATGGAATGTCTTTGAATGAATTGCACAGACAATTTGACTAATGGAAACTTTCCATATGGGAAATTTTTACCTCTTTGTTGCTGCATTACTAATAACATTCAATACAGTTCAGTAATTTTTCTTACTAGCAATTCAATCCACAAAGGACCTTATTCAGTGACTCTGGTTGCAGGGATACATACTGCTTTATGTATTTTTAAAGAGATACTTACCCTATTATAAGCCTCATTTATGCAGAGCATTAGAAGTTCTTCCAAGATGGGCTTTATTTGTTCTCTAGATGTGGATTATCTCAGAGTAGCCACCTTCCTAGACCCCAATACAGTGATTATTGTACTTGACATTTTTCTTTGGATGAGGGGAGAGAGGAAGAAAGAGCTTCTTGGCAGTGTATTCTGCTGTGATAATCATATCCTATGTGTAGAACAAGCGTCTTTACTATCTACTGATACCCTTTCGAAAGTTAATCTATTGTAAAATTAGATTGTAAAAATGGACACAGTTCCCACATTTGCATGCCAGTGCTTAAAGACTCTATGAAACAATTCAAATGCTGTAAGATTCTTCTTACTGCTGAAGTTGCAGCACAATTCATGTGTAAGTGATTTGTAAACCATGCAAATGAGCATGGATCCTTTCTCCTTTCAATTCATCTTTCAGAGGCTGTTACCCTCCCAATTCGATTGCCTTAAGAACACAGATTGTCTTCTCTTGATGGCGAAACAGCTCTAATCCCCTTTTCTCAAAGGTCAACTAATCTCTAGTCTTAAGTGCAATAGATGCAAATACACTTCTCTTGCTATGTTCCTCCTAATTTAATTCCCTTCTAAGCTTTCATGTATAAACCTAGTAATGGATCCAGTTTGGAAGAGGGTCAAAAGGTTTCTGTTCCAGTAAAATTTCAATTGACATCATACCCTGATAATGGTATGCATTGGTCTACTATAAACATTGACCACCACTCTTCCTGTGTATCATTTTGTAGAGTAGCCGCCAAGCATTGAAGAAAGGTGCTGCTTTGTTTCAGCTTATGTTGCAGTTTTTGCTGTTCTGTAAATTCTGCAACTTGGTACACATAGAAGGTAAGAATAACACATTCCCCTCCCCCCATACTTTTATGATAAATGTGGAAAGAGCAGCCCTGTAGGTACTGCAACTTCCAGTAACCCTAGCTAGCATATGGAACAGAGAGGAATGCTGGGGTGTGCAGTCCAAAATAAATACATAAAAAATAAAGTGTAACACCAGACATTGTCCATTTGTCTCCTTATTGATTACCCACAGATGAACTCAGCAACATGTATTGCAACTGTTTGACAAGTATTGTACTAATTTTCTCTAGGTATAGCTTCATACAGGAATTTCTCCCCAAGATTCATCTTCTCCCTTAGCTGGTGGCACAAAACCCTCTAGGCTAGCTCTTTCCCCAGGAGACACCCCGGGAATCAAACTTCCAACCCCTCGCTGAAAGCCAGGTGCTCCAAACCGCTGAGCTACTTTCATATTTTTATGAAAGTAAAAATATGCTGACATAATCAAGTGAAAGTATGTTCACTTACAATCAAAAGTGTATCTACATGCATATCCAATGAACTCTAGCAGCTTTCATGTGAAAAATATATGATGAGAGCTGTTGGCTCCTCAGGCTTTCATTCTCCAATAAGCTTACCAATAAAAACTTCCCAGTGCAAAGTTCCAGTACTTTTCCAGGATTTCTTTGCCTTCTGTAAGGACTTGGGTGCCGTGTCTAATTATTAGCGCCCTGACAGCTTTATATTGCTAACAAAATTGCAAAATCTAGGAGGAAAAAAATCTTTTCACAGAGAGCAACTGCCAGAATCTCCTCATCAGCATGGCCGCCATGTTGGCTGGGGGATTCTGGGAGTAGCAGTCCCCAAAAAAGGAACTCTTTGAAGGTCCATGCTATTTGACCTAATAAGAGCCCAAGGAGCGATCTTTCTTGTTTGACCCATCCTCCCGCCGTCATTGCTGGCAGATCAGTTTTGTAGGAAGGAAAGGGAAACCTTGGAGCTACTTGTGTGGCAACACTGGAAGGCTGGCAGGCAAACTTTTATAATGCACAAGGGTTTTCTAAGGTTTCAAATGCCTTTTGGGAAAAGTCCAAATGTTTTGCCTCCCAGCAGTTCCCTGGAAAAACTTGGAAAAAAATTAAACTCAAACAGGGAGAATTGAATTCTACATAAAAGTTTTGTGTGATAATGTGATTTCAAGAACCCTAAAGCTGAGCCTATATGTTTCTCTTTTCCCTTGTTGCACATCCCACTTGTTTTCCTTTTCGCTCTCAGCCCTCTGTCTTTTTATAAAGAATATCTATTTTTCTAATGAAGCTAGATGAGGAAAGGTCAGTCCTACTGTACATTATTGCCTGCTATGACCTAATAATGCTGATAACAGTAATAAGCCATTAGACAACATTTTGTGATTGTTCATAGCTCTACACATGTAAATAAACAGTACGGTGGCCTGTATAGCGAAACTCTAGAGAGATTAGCTTTATCAGGAAAGGATGTTTTACCAATACTTGCTTGATAATCTATTGTTTTTATGCATTATTTCTTCCCTTGATGCAGGAACTTTGGCTATGTCAAAGCTTGGTCCTGACAGAATCCAGAGCATGCAACTGTTTTGATTTATTATTTAAGGCAGTGGGGAGCCAGTAGCTTGCTGGACAAGCTGTGGTGACAATGAGGACCTGGCCTGGGTTATGTTGGGTAGCACTTTTCCCTCTTCAAGACACATGACAGATTTCTGTTACTTTAACATGCAGTAAATGTGATATCCATTTGAAGGAGGGGGGGAAGGAGGGATGAGAAATTAACAGTTTTACTCATTTAACAGTCTTTTTTTTAAAAGGGAATAATTGGGTAGGCTCCAGAATTGAGGGGTATCTTTTATCCATCCGGTAGCTTGGTTCAAAAGTTGTTCTGAGCCCAATTATGTCTTTTGATTACCAGAACTGAACTGAGCTGAGTTTTCCCACATTAAAATAATCAAAATTAAAATCCTGGCAACACTGTTTTCTTCATGTCACTGGCAGAAGATAGGGTTGGCAGTGGGCAACACTTTTCTTGTTGTCCGTAAATAAACAAGAGTCAGAAATCCTTGCCGGTCTACTGCAAATCACCCAGAGAGCTACCTTCTGCCCACCCTTGTTTCTTAATATATATAAAATGTTATTACATTTCATAAACTAGTATCCTGTTGGGGATTACAACACGGGAAATGAAATTTGCAGGCATTTGTAGGGACCTTGACTACAACTATAGTTCTGTGCATGGTAATCTCCAGATTAATACTGTCTGTAAAGTTGACCTGAAGTGTTAGTCAATTCAATAATAATAATAATAATAATAATAATAATAATAATAATAATAATAATAATAATAATAATAATAATAATAATAATAATAATAATAGGCGGCAGCACTCTGTTAAATACATTATATCTGCATAAGGAGTTCCTGCTTCCATCCTGAGGCCCACCAATTTACATGCACTGAGACTGATTATGTGAAAGCAATGAGAGTCCTGGGATCAAAGTAGAAAACTCTTTAATTACCAATGGTATCTTTCCCCCACCATTGACATCATCACCCTTACACTGGAATTTATTCAGTAGGATTTGGGCCAGTAAATGAAAGAGAGGACCTTATAGCCGCCTAGAGTGGTCTAATATGATCAGATAGGCGGGATAGAAAATAAATAAATAAATAAATAAATAAATATTATAAGTCCTCCTTGATGAAAACTATTTCTGCATTAAGAAATTTGATGATTTTCATGAAAATTATGACAGTAAAAACATTGTCTTTTCAATATCTTCTTAATGAACTCTAGTCACTAACCAGGCCCTAGTTATGCAATTAATTCTCCAAATAACATAATACTATTGCAGTCTCAGCTGTAAGAAGCATGCTGCTGAATTCTTCTTTTCTTGTGTGTCCCAGCTGGATTTAACATTATCCCTGTTTCAGCAACCACAAGAAACAGAAACTTTTCCTAACATAAAAACAGAACGTCTTATAATTGTGCACATGTACAAAGACTATAGGGATGTGATGCTGCTGCAGGTTAAACCGCAGAAGCCTCTGTGCTGCAGGGTCAGAAGACCAGCAGTCGTAAGATCGAATCCACGCGACGGAGTGAGCTCCTGTCGCTTGTCCCAGCTCCTGCCAACCTAGCAGTTCAAAAGCATGCAAATGCAAGTAGATAAATAGGTACTACCTCAGTGGGAAGGTAATGGCATTCCCTGTCTGTTCATGGTGCCTCCGGTGAAGGGAACGGTAAACCACATCTTAGTGTTCTCTACCTAGAAAACCCTGAAAAGGGTTGCCGTAAATCAGAATTGATGTGATGTCACATGGTGATGATGATGATGGTACATTGGGTATAGTGAAGATATATTTTGAAAAATAATGTATCAGGTGAGAATGGTGTTTTACTGCCAGTGTTAACAAGTAATTTTTCAAGCTAAGGTAAAGGTATGCCTTGACAATTTGTCTAGCTGTGTCCAACTCTAGGGTGCGGTGCTCATCCCCGTCTTCAAGCCATAGAGCCAGCATTTGTCCGTAGACAGTTTCCATGGTCATGTGTTTAGCGCGACTAGACACAGAACACCATTACCTTCCCACCTTGATGGTACCTATTTATCTACTCACATTTACATGCTTTCGAACTGCTGGGTTGGCAGGAGCTGGAACAAGCAACAGGAGCTCACTCTGTCACATGGATTCGATCTTACGACGGCTGGTCTTCTGACCTTGCAGCACAGAGGCTTCTGCGGTGAAACCCGCAGTGCCACCACATCCCTACTACTAGCTACTTTTCAAATTTATCTTTAAAGGACATTTGAATACATTTTAGAGGGATTTTGAACAGAAATTTTCAAGTTTTATGCCATTTGCCTATAGGGTTTTTTTTTAAAGGTACCGAAAGATAGTGAAAATTCAATTAGCAATGTGAGAAGTTACTTTCTGGAACTGTAGTGAGGAATGTGAATGAACTGCTTCTCAACCTCTGCAATAAATAGCAGGAACTAATTACTTTTAAAAAGTAACCTTGCTAGCTCTTCAGGAACTTCACCCGTATCTTTATTGTTTTTAAAGCAGAATCTTAAAGTGTGCCTTGGGGACTCTTCCAAGAAGGACTCACAAGGGGGCTCACTGGGTCAGAGCTTGAGAATCTATGTTTTGAGGATTTAAGAAACAAAGCCTATCTCACTACCTCCTTTCCCCTGAAAGATGTCCCCAACAGATATGTGGCAAACATGCATACAGGTAAGCATTCAGTGGCTGATCCTGAGCAGAAAATGCAAAAGAATTCTGAGAGCCAAAGCTTTTTTCCAAAAATCTTGTCTTGAATGTGATCTCACTTTCCACCTACCACACTGATGGCTGTTTGGGACACAACTGCCACCCTCTGTTAATCAGAGTTTTGACTAGGTTAAGATTGCCGGGTCATTTTTCTTTATTGCTCCTTCTAGAGGGAATGGCTGCAAAATTTAGCAAGCATGGCTTTCATTAGATTTTCTACCACTAAAACCCTTTCCCTCAATCCGTGAAACATGCCCTTGTCAGCCTGGAATCCTCGTCACAGGCCTGGAATCCATTTCCCACAACTTTAAGAAGCCACAAAAACCGACCTGTTCGTTTGGGCTGTAGGAGGACTGCTGATATGCAGCAGAGCTGTCATTTTAACAGGAAACCATCCATCATCTGCCTGCTAGTCCTCAATAATCACCTTCAATTACAGTCAGATTGAATCTTCAATTGGTGGCATTACGCCAGGTTTCCTACAGCTCTCGATTTCCTGTACTTTACAAAGGTATTCACAATAATTTACCGTTTAGTTGAGGAGACAGATTCCTCCTGGAAAATATTATTGTCATGAACCTGTTGCTGCCAAAAAGTTTGGGAAATGGAAGGATTTCTTTCCTCTGATTGTACATTGTAATACTGGTTGGTTTGTTGTGTTGCTCTTGTAATGCACATTGGTGCAACATAAAAATTGGGAATATGGTGGGCAATGACCCTCTCACGAACCAGATGAGCAATGACCTGATTATCAAGATTACGTCAAGCAGAAAGGTAAGGGTACCAGTGCAAGGAATAATTGAGCAAATGGAGAAGATAGCAACTGGTAGGAAATAGGTGGAAGGGTTGTCTTGATATTGCATTTCTTTTAGCCAGAGTAATTTCTGTTTCTTTGCTATAACTCGCTGTAGCTAGAGAAGGAACCAGTGGTATTGTTAGAAACATATTGCTATTTCTTGGTCCAGAATGGAACCCTAGGGATTCAGAAGTGGAAAAGCAATCCCTCCCTCCCCTTCTTCCCTCATTACGCTTTGCTTTTTCAGCCATTCTTTTAAATGGGTTGTGCTGTATATGAATTATACCTTGTGTAGATGAAGCATGACCACAACCCTGCTTTTGTTTTGCACACTGGTTGTTGATCCCAGGCTTTGCATGCACTCAATTCTGTTTGTATTTTTAGCAGTAGCCTACATTCAGAGGAACTACTGAGCTGAGTGTATTGGTATGTTATTTGCTTTGCCAGTGATTAATTTCTAAGTTCCTTTTAAAAAAGTCTCAAGTCTGGAAACTACTTTTTCTTACAGTATTATTATTTGCAAGCCACATCCTCAATCCTACAGCCGAACAGGTGTGTAGCCCTACTGAGGTAGGGTTAAAGTGGTGGTGGGAAGATGGGCAAGTGTGTAAGTATGGAACACTCAGCAGTGCAAAATTCCAGATCTTTGCACATTTTGCACAAGCTTCTACATAGAGTTTGAGGAGTGCTTATTTTCCATGTGTGGGGTTTTTTTACACACACACACACACACACACACACACACACACACACACACACACACACACACACACACACACACACACACACACACACACACACACACACACACACACACACACATTGAAACCAAAGCCAACCTATACCACAGGGCTCTTCAACCTTTGCACTGAAGACATGGAGGTCTGGAATGGGGACCATCTTGGGATGGGTCATATGTGCCTGATTCCTAACTCTGTAGAAGAGCTGGCAAATGTATGAGTTTGTGCAGCACAGTCTTCATTAATCAGGATAAGACAGTCTGTACATGTTGCCTCAAAGGAACTTTTTATTGTTGTTTAACATGTCCCTAAAGTGAGATAAGATAATGGAGGCCTTCCTGATTTAAATCTTGCCTTGTGCTATACACCATATTTGGCTATCCTACAGATTCCAGTGCCCACGACTTTCACACACTTTGGACAGCAAGCTTGTAAAAAAGGTATAATTGCTCCCTTTTACTAACTCCTTCTCCTTTGAAAGAAGACATTGGGCGAGCATATTCTTGACCTTGGCCAGTTGCTGGACCTAGAAAGTTCAGGGTTTGCTTTATCATAAGTGTCTGCACCCTCCATCTTCTTTTATTGATTCTTTCTCTTCAAATAAATAGTTCCCAACCTTGGATCTTTAACTATTTCAATTTTTGCATTGTTGAAAAAGTAAGATTTCAGGGGCTGAAGTCTTGTTTCTCAGTGTAAAGGTAAAGGTAAAGGTTCCCCTTGACATTTTAGTCCAGTCGTGTCCAACTCTAGGGAGTGGTGCTCATCCCTGTTTCCAAGCTGTGGAGCCAGCATTTGTCCGAAGACAGTTTCCGTTGTCACGTGGCCAGCGTGACTTAGATTCGGAACACTGTTGACGAGCTGCTAGGTTGGCAAGGAGCTGGGACAAAGCGACGGGAGCTCACTCCGTCACGTGGATTCGATCTTACAACTTCTGGTCTTCTGACCCTGCAGCACACAAAGGCTTCTGCGGTTTTGCCCGCAGAGCCACCACACCCCTGTTTCTCAGTGTAGGAACTTGCAATTAGAATAGGCCTGTTGATTTAGAGGAGATCTGGTGAGTCAAATCTTCTGTAAGTTCCGTTGATTAATGGGCCTATTCTAGTTGCAACTTCCTACACTAAGCAATAGGATTTCAGCCAATATATATTTCTGATGTGATCTGATGCCTCTAGTACTTCTTCCTTCTCAGAATCCAGCTTGAATATCAGACATTTCTTGCTTTTCATATAGAAGTAGTCCAGATGCAACCCTAGATAACATCTAGATAGAATTCTTTAAATTCCTGTCATTTTTATGAGAAATGTTGTATTCTCATTAGTATTACTTTGCTTTTATATTTTACTACTTGTATGCAGTCTCTAATTTCTTTTCCTTCCTCTTCTCTTATTCTAAATTGGTCGTAATTTCTCAGCTTCTGACTTCCACCTAGTCTACTATTTCTGTTTCTCTTTCTTTTTCACTCACCATGCTATTGTTTATGCAAACCTGCAACTGTAAGTGTTACAGTTTGTGCTGAGTTATACATTTTTTTAAAAAAATTGGCACACATTTCATGGCAAATATTTGACTTAGATCTATTATTGAAGCATTATGTAAGGTAGATTTAAACTGTTTCTGTAGAAAACTGTTCACAGATTTGTGGTAATAGTTTAAATGCTTCCTTCATTGGGTGATACAATAGTAGTATCTAGATTTTAGATACATTATTTCAATAATAGGTCCATGTAGTTTGCAAACGTTTCTGGTAACACTGAAGTTCTTTTTTTAACTAACCTGTTTCCCTGAAAATAAGCCCTAGTATGATTTTTCAGGATGCTCCTAATATAAGCCCTAGCCCAGAAATAAGCCCCAGTTAAGTGAAACCCCGCCCTCCACCATTGTGCAGCAACCAGAAGATTACATGACTGTATTTGAATAAATGTAGATTGTTCTACATGAAAAAAAATAAAACATCCATGAAAATAAACCCTAATGCATTTTTGGAGCAAAAATTAATATAAGACCCTGTCTTATTTTCAGGGAAACATGGTATTGAGTCAAAAACTTTCATCCCCATTACTTGTACTTTATATAACCTTTCTTTAAAAATCAAGACCAAACCAACCAGCCAAACATACAAAACCTGGCTGCATAACATTCAATCATCTCAAGCTGGCAATGAATGAGTTGCTGCTGAAATTCTTGGGAGCATTAATTCCTGCTGAGTTAGTATGTAGTTTTCTCCCAGCAGGGAGTCACAGATTGCAAAATAGAAAATTAGGCACTGCCTCCTACATGTGTAACAAAGCAACAGGATTTTGGCCACTATGTGGGGAAAATGAAGCTGGAGAATTGGGATGATGGTTAGGAACAGAAAGAGTGCAGGATCTATTTCCAGATTAATTATGTAAAAGTTTACACTGGAAGATGACACAGACTATCCTTGTGTAGTTTTTTAAAATAGCAGACTGTGTGGAGAAAATGCCATTCGGGATGAGCCGTTTGTATCACTGTCAGTAAAATGTGGAAAAAGCCCTCAAAGGATGGGGGAAGATTTAGAGTTTTGCAAGTCTAGGTGTATTCTGTGATCAGTAAGGGTTTGACCTGAGTTTCGCACATTTTTCAAAATGGCCTGAGAGTACCTTGTTCATATGCAACTAAAATATGAATAGCATCTTTTACTTGTGACCTTCAGTGTGTTCTGATGTGTTGCCAAGTGGAAAGTACTTTGTCCTGTCATAGGTTCTCATCTGGAGGGCGGCGGGGTGGTGGTGGTGCTGGAAGAGATTCAGTACTGTACTTCTAAATTACTGTTTTCTGTTCTTTCCAGCATTTGTTACAAACAGATTTTGTTTTGTTTGCTTTAAAATGTGCCACCCAGTTTCTTATACTTAGCAGTAAAAATGGCAGTGAATGCTCGTGGGGGAGTGGGTGTGCCGTTGTGCATGCCTCATATCCAGCAGAAGAATAGAGGAAATATTTTGCCCTGGCTTGAAAAGGGTGGGGATTTCTTTGTTTCTTTTTATATTTATCCAGGAAAAGCTGACAATCGTCCCACATTAATGAACAACACCATCAATCACAGCACTGACAATGAGCGGAAAAGCGAGGTATATGTCAGACTGACGACATATTGCTTTTTTCAGCTCGGGCATGGCTGTTTATAGCACTTTTTCAGGTCTGGCAAAAGGCTTACTGATTTGGGATGGAACTACAAAGAGGACTCTGTAATAAATCTGCTAGGAATACGCTTTGTCGCTTTAGAGTTTTTAGCACTCATTTGTTTTCATGAAACTTCCTGAAGTTGGAGCATAAAATGCATGCAAGCATTTTCCTCAGCCCCTAAGCTGATGTCTGTCCTAAGCAAGAGAGAAAAAAAATCTTACCATCCGTGTCCAGCTAGGGCAGAGTTTGCTTATTATTTGCATTTATATCTTGTTTCCTGGGCAAATATTTTGCCTCCAAACTAGCCACCATAAATGTACTGCAAAAATAACTTAACTGCAGGGCTGCTGTTAGAGTCACACAGTTGGAGGTCAGGCGACCAGATCATTCCTCCTCCTCGAACTGCAGAGCTGTAAGGGACCGTATGGTATCCAGTAGCATATTGAAAAGAAAGCCTTGATTTTCCCCTGATGTGTTAATTTGTATAGACAGCTTTTTTTTAAAAAAAACATAGGGAAACATTCACAAACATCACCTTTTTACCTACAATCTGAACTGATACAGTCCTAAATTCAGTTCCATCATTTAGCCCCCTTATTCTGTGCAATGTGAAGAATGAAAATATTGCAAACAAGAGTTTTTATAGCCTGGGCATCCTGGATGGTATATGATATTTTAGTCACAGAGGGGACAAATTGAACAAAAAATAATAATAACCTTTATTGCCCGAGGATTAGCCATTTATGGGCACCTCTTTAACATTTGCTTCTTTCATATGTCTGCTGTTTAGAAATAAGGCATGTTTGGCTGAATGGCTTCCCAGTGTTGTCTGTGCAAAGAGAAAACCAGATGGATGCTGTCCCTGAGAGTGAAGGGAGTTCATAGCATTTTATCACGTATAGGGTTGTTTCATTTTAGTGCAGATGGAAGGTTGGTCTCAGTTAACTTCCTTTTCCTATTCCCCCCCCCCCCCGTCTTCTCACAGTGAGACATGCAAGGCACATACCTACTGGTCTTCTCTGTGGCATATCTTTCAGTTCACTGAAATCTATTAGATGCACACACACACACAGTCTTAGACCTGACTCTTGTCAGGAATAACCCCTGGTGATATCGTATAGGGTTTGTGGGAAAATCCTGCATGCCAGATAGATGATACTTGGTCTTTGTAAAGGCAAGGGAGGCACTATTCTGGGCACTGTGCTTTGGGATAATACAAATTTTGGATTCTTGTCTTTTTCTTGCAAATACTAAATGTATCCCTGAAAGTTCTTTCAAAAAAAACCTATACTTTATTCCTTTTTCATAGTATGTGTCAAATGCAACACAAAGTGTATCTTCCCTAGTGCTAGCTGTAAAAAGACCTTGTGCCACAGTCCAGTTTCCTGTCATTGAAAAAAAAATTTTTTGCAAAACAAAATGAGAGAAGAAATTGAAACATTACAGGTAGAAGGCAATGCCATTGGGATCCACCAAATGCCGTGGGTGAGGCTGGCCTATTCCACAGTAAATAACGTAGCGAGAGAAAAAAACATTAGAACAGCCTGACCCATATCCAGCCAGTAACAAACATTAGGAGAGCTAATAACAGGTTCCTGTGGAAATTTATTCAGTTTACCATTGTGTTTGATGGAAATTACTCTGTAGTATGTTAGTTTAAGATTTAAATTTAGGCTGCAGCCCTATGCATGCATACTTGGCAGTAGCTTCCATTTAATTCAGTTGGACCTTCTTCTTAGTAGACACACATAGGTGTGCTCTCTGAACAGCACTGTGAATTGAATAATACTCAACACAACAGTAAAATTGTTTACTCTGGTATAATTCCAGTATATGTCATGTAATGGGCAGTGTTCTTTCTCTGTTTCCTCTTTATAGACCTGTCTTTGTCAAGAAAAGTGTTGTTCAGATTCTGCACAACTAGTGGTATTATTAAGATAAGCACGCTGGTCTAGTTCTTGCATGAAGGAGCAGTCATGGAATTACATCCATGTATATTAACATTGTGCATATAAATGGATGCCTGATTTCTTCAACTAGAAGCTTAATTACGGGGGGGGGGCACTTACTTGGCTCAAAGCGTTCCATCTCCATGTCATGGGAGGAACCATTGTTGGTCTACTTTCCAGACTAGTGGCTTGCTCTTTTCCTGAACTCTTCCATTCTTCTAAGGAAGATTTTTCTCTGCACTCCAACAAGAAATGGAAGAACTAAAGGGAAAACCCAAGATAGCAAGGGCTAAATGATGGATGTGGTCGCTCTATAGAAAGTAAGTGAAGGAAGCCTGGCAATTTCACACGAGGTGTAAACAACCTGCATGTGAGAAAAGTTACGAAGGAAATAGCAAGATCTAATTCTTCTTTAGGGACTTTCGTTTTAAGCCCATGTACTGTGGCTCTATTAATAAGAATGCACATAGGGTGATCCATGTTACCATAGGACAGTGCAAACAGACCAAGACACTGTGATTTCCCCCCCTTTAAATAAGGCATACAGTGCTTGAGAGACACCATGGTGTGATGGAAATAATGACTACACTGAGTTCAGAAAATCAGCCACCCCTAAATCTCTTCCATCATTTGAAGTATAAAATGAAACTCAGACCGATTCATTTCGTGATGCTGTTTCCAGATGTTTTGTTTATAAGGGAATATTTCCTTGTGTGCTGTCTAACTGAAAACATGAAATACAAGAGCTCAAAAATGTATATATTTCTCAATCCTTAGCAGTCTATCTAGAGAAAATTACAGCTAGTTGATGAGAAAGATATTTTCACCTTATCAGCCTAAAAGACAGAAATTCTCATCCAAAAATGGTATGTAAATAAATAATCTCTAATTGGGTTGAGAGTGCCCCCTTTCCTGGCAGTGCCAAAAATCCTAGCATTGTAATTACACAGTGCTGGGCAGACATGTGGTATCCATTAAGCAAGACTTGTGATTGACGGAACTCATGAGGCATGTCAGAAAAAACACATCAATGTCTTCATAAAAGTAGGGAATGGAAAGAGAGAGAAATAGCACAAACTCCAGAGGAAGTGGACTTTTGTAAAAGGTTCAAAATGGGTAGAATAACGCAAGAAGTATAGGGGGGTCAAAACTCAAGAAAGCATGATGACGTATACATTTGGAAAGGCCAGAATGCTGTTTGTATTTTTTAAAATATGTATTCTCTCTCTCTCTCTCTCTCTCTCTCTCTCTCTCTCTCTCTTCTCTTTCTCTCTCTCTCCTCTCATTTTTTGAGGGGAAAATATTTGTCTCTATCTGGCATGTGCTGAAATGTTTTCAGTTAAAATTAGAAATATATTCAATGACTGTTTTGTGCGGCTGGCATCATAGTAAAATGCCCCCTCCCAACTTTTTAAGAGCTGCAAATGCTTTTTCACAAGAAAGGGAGCAAGTAACTTGTGAGGAAGGGAAAAGAAGTTCCTAGTAAGAAAATTTTAAGCTACACTAAAAACAAGGGGAAAAAACCCAAAGCTAACAATTTGCCTTAATCACCTAAAGTGACTGAAATGTTGGAAGGTTTATTTCTGTGCATTAGCATAAATACTTTTAAAATGACAAACATCTTAAGATAGTGCCAAATAGTATTATCTCTTGGCAACCTTACCATTTTATGCTAGATGTGTTTTCTTGACAACAAAACAATTTTCTGCTCCCCCCAGCCCCATTTCATTAAAAGAGAGAGAGAGAGAGAGAGAGCAAAATATATAGTGGTTCTTAAGAGAGTTATCTTTTGGGAATATCCTTTTCTATGGAGCGTTTTAAAAAGAAATGTAACAGATTTAAAGGATTTTAAACCTGTCACAATCTGATAATTTTGGAAAACTTGTTTTGCAGAATTAATCATATCAACAAATTAGCATCTGCAGCAACTGGCCTCAGCCTGTCTACTAAAATCACTCTGCTTGAAATGTTCTGTGATGGGCTGAGGCCATTGAACCTTGCTTTAGACTGAGGATGGACTTTGACATGACATTGTGTATGACAGAACATAGCTATGCCTTATACCTATATCAGTTTTTTTAGGTCACTTGCTCAACGCTTCAAAGAAGGCTGGTGTGTGTATTTTGATGAGGAGACTGTTGTTGTTTTGTTGCCTTTGTTAATGATGATGATCCATAGACTCTTCCTGACCTGTGTTTCCTTGGATTTGCTGGCAAGTGGTACGAACTGTAGTGTTTATATGCATTTTAGCTACTTAATTTTATATTAGAGATGTGCTGTGCTGGTCTTAGTCTTGTTAGCTGCCATGATCATTTCCCACCTTCTTTGGCCCAAAAAACCCCCAGAAAAACTCCCTTGGGGCAGGGACAGGTGGTACTGGGTGCATCCAGATTCTAAATTGTGGACAATGAAGTTCAGCTTCAGACTAAACATCAAGCTGCATATAATAAAAAGTGGAAATGAAAAACGCTTCTATCCTCCTCTTTTCACCTGTACTATAGGAGACATGTGTCTACACTTCACAATAAAGCAACATGGTGTCCTGAATCAGACGACCTAAGGTGGGAAGCTCTAAAGAGAAATATGTTCCTTTTTTCCTCTTCTCCTTGCTTCCTTCTCTTCTTTTTCTCTTTTAGCTTAGTATATGAATAAAAGCTTGTTAAGACTTTCACTGGCCATGTCAGCTGGGATTCTGAAGGGAATGGACAAAGACCTCTTATTCCAAAACACGGCTGCTTTGGGATTTCTTCTTTAAGATGCCCTTTTGAATCCTTTTTGAAAAGGAAGAACTATTTACCAAGATATATATTTTTCATGCTGCCCTACCAAGAGGGTGGCTGCAATGTGGATATGTTATCCAGGCCAGATGGAAAGTGGTCCAGAGATGCTTGCCCTTGGACAACCTCCTCACTGGAGGTTTAGATTGTGCTTTCCAACAAGTAAACCAGATCATGCTTTGATAAGTATGTCGTAAACCCTCAAGTAGGAGCCAGTCGGTACCCTAAAATATGCAATGTCTGGTGATTGGCTCTCCTCATTTTCCAGGTGATAAGGAATTCCCACAGCCAGTTCATATTTAATTACAGAAACTTTTAATTTAATGTTTGGACTCTTTGGGGCTTTTTTTTGGGGGGGGTGTAGTCCATTTTCATTAAACTCTATTTTCCCTGACTTTATTTTACCTTTATGTTATTTTTATTGTTGAAATGTTGTGCTTAGAAAGCAAACAATAAAAAGGAAAGAAAGCTTATTTTTCATCAATCTTGGCTGTGTATTATCTTTAAATAAGTATTATCCTTAAAGGATATTTAGAAAAGTACTAAAAATAATTAAAGTATACTGTACTGCTAAAGCAATTTGTCTATATATATATTCCTGCCAAAAAAGACACCTAAAACAGCTGATAATGAGAATGTTTAAATTAAAAATAAATATGATTGAAACATAGAAACAGTTTTAAAACATGGTTAAAATAGGTTAGTTAAATGAAACAGGAATCTCCATCAGTATCCTTTTTGCTCTTTGAGCTATTAAGCAGTACAAGTACATTTTAACTATTTTTAGAGTGAAGAAATGAACAAATGATATATTTTTAAAATGGTTCTGTTAATGGAACTCTTAAGGAATTAGTTTGAAAGTGTCTGAAAAATAAAATTCTTTGTCCAAATAACAGACAATTTTCTTTAAAAGGGACAGTAGGAATCCCTTGCATTCATGTTCTAGACCAGTGGTTCTTAACCTTGGATTACTCAGGTGTTTTGGAACTGCAACTCCCAGAAATCCCAGCCAGCACAGCTGGTGGTGAAGGGTTCTGGGAGTTGCAGTCCAAATACACCTGAGTAACCCAAGGTTAAGAACCACTGTTCTAGACTAGTGGTCCCTAATCTTGGGTCCCCAGATGTTCTTGGATACAGCTCCCAGAAATCCTGATCAACACACGCTAGTGGTGAAGGCTTCTGGGAGTTTTAGTTCAAGAACATCTGGGAACTCAAGGTTTATAACCACTGCTCTAGATATTTTCTCTTGGAGAGCCCACTGATATTTTCCTTCCTTCCTTCCTTTTTTTGTTGATCCATCAGTATGGACCTAATGGTGGCTCACAGGTTTGATCTTAGTGGCTGTCCGTATCTGCTCCTATAAATGTTCTAGGTTTCAGACCCGCAAACCTGAACCAGCGCAGCAAATGGTAAAGGATTCTAGCAGCTGAAGTTCAAAATAGCGGTAGGATCCAAGGTTGAGAACCATTGACCTAGAGCAGGGGTCTCAAACTCAGTTTACCTGGGGGCCGCTGGAGGCAGAGTCTGAGTGAGGGTGGGCTGCATCAGATTTTCTACCAAGCAGAGCAAGAGCCCGAGGAAGCTGCCCAGAGTTTCCTTAGCCCGACTGGGGCTCCGAGGAAGAGGAGGGGTGCGCGAGACCTCATCACTGGCCACGATCCCCTCCAGCTCCTTCACTACCGCCACCACCAGCAGGACAAAGAAGCAGAGAAGGGAGGGAGCGCCAGTGACTGCCAAGCTGGGAGGGGGATGACATAATGAAAAAAAACCTCACAGAATCGCCTTGCCAAAGGAGAAAAGCCCCCATCGGTACCTGTGAAATTAAACAGAATGGCTCCCACACAGGTGTGCGCGTGCGGACACACACAGACACACACACACACACACACACACACACACGGAGGTCCAGCAACCTTCCCCTGAGGCCCCCCCTCAAAAAAAGGGACACTCAGCAGCAGCAGCTACCCCCACCATGACAGGGGAGCAAACTTTGTTGGAGGCGTTGTTGGAGGCACTCTTCGAGGATGGGCTGGGAGCGAGCTCCGCTCTCAGACACTGCTTGGCGGTGGCTCGGGCGCTTGGAGGAAAGGGCCAGCAGCGCGCCTCGCTCACTGGCTCTCCCCCAAGACAGTGCCTCTTGCACCCTCCATCTGGAACTGCAGCCTGCCAGTCGGCAGACAGGTGGGCTGGCTGGCAAGCTGCAGTTCCAAATGGAGGGTGCAAGAGGTGCTGTCTTGGGAGAGAGCAGGAGAGCGAGGCGAGGCTTTTTTTGACTCTTGACAAACAGAAGATGTGTGGGCGCTTCGGGGGGGCAGGCAAGGTAAGGGCCACAAACTATTGTCCATATGTTTGAGACCCCTGACCTAGAGTGACTTGAGCGATGTGCCTCACTGTTATGTGTAGATACAAGTTTGATGCTTTGTTGTTGATCCTGAATTGGAATTCACATGAATAAAAAAATATGCAGATGTTTTTACCTGTCATGACATCTCTCTTTCCTTGTTGTTGCCTTCTTACAAAAATTACCGGGGCCGTTTTACTTACGACTACTCAGAAGTAAGGCTGATTGCTTTCAATTGGACTTGTTTCCATAGAAGTGTGGTTAGGAACTGCAGCCTTAATGTACTTTGAAACAATATTGGTTCTTGAGTCTTTCGACACCATTTAATCAGCTCAGCTTTGTCCTGTGGCTTCCCATCATCATGCAATCAATAGCACTCTTGAGAACATTCTGTTGGTGTTGGAAATGGATGCCTCCAGTTCTAAGGTGTGGCCTCTATGCAGTTCAGCTTATGATGTGAAATAGTTTTGGACCCAAGTACAGAGTCAATTATGCATCCAGGAAGGCTGATAAATGAATGTACCTTTTGGAAAAATCTGCAGCTTATGTACACAAAAGTGATTTCTCATGTTGCTTCTGGTTCTACTGCCATCCTCAGCATTCCATGAAACATGACCAAATATAAGACAAAGCTTTTCAGTGCAACTGCCAAGTAAGGTGTTTGTCTTATTTATGCACACTACACTGCTCTGACATTAGACTTTACTGCAGCAAAGTCACTTTGTTGAGAAGTGTGTAGTGTGTAAATGACCAACAATCTTACCATCTATGGCAAATCACTGCTGAGTTACTACTGGTAAATAATATTCTGATTGTAAAAATTCATAGAGCGAGTGGAGCGTAATTTCTGATCTTTGAAACACAAGGATTATGTTTCATTAAAGATATTAGCATGAAATGCCATAACTTTCAAAAGAAGCAAAACATGGCATTTTCCCACCCTCCCCCCAATATCAACCACACTTTTAAAGACAGTGATTCACACTTTGAAAGGCAGTTTCTTTACCTGTGTCTCATCATCATGATCTAAAATGGAAGACAATAAATTGCGAATATAACAGCCCTGGTACAAAGTATGAGCGCTTCTCAGAAGTTGCTCCCATATCAATCTACAAAATTGTAAACACTGTTATCTAAATTGTTCATCATCTGGACATATGCAAGTGACAGAATAATGACGAACCAGGCATTGCTTACATAGTGTCCAAAGACAAGTGGAGAGGAGACCTATTTCGGTGGAAGCCTTTACAGTGAGGGGACACAGGAGCAGCAGTGCCCATGCGAAACATACTACAAGAAGGGGCATGTCGATTATCCACAGATTCGCATGTTCACAGTAGAAGATGTGACAAAAACCCAGTCACCTGCAGTTAGGGTATTCCAGTCCAGTAAGGAAACATCCCATGTAGCATTCTTTTATTTAGTGGGGAGATTCAGAAGAGGATTGTAGGTGGAGGGAGCCTATAGACTTCTTCCTTTGCACAGGTTCGAACAGCAGGCTTTTGGTTATACACTGACTTTTTCCTAATAAATAAATAAATATGTAAATACAGAAATATTAAATAAATAAACGTTAAATACATTACTGTGCCGCTTTTTGGCTTCAGGAAATATTCTTGGCCATGACAGGTGATGTTATCCTCTCTATGTTTTATTTATTTTATTTTATTAGTAAATAAAATTTACTTCTGTTAATTTCATTTTATTTATTAGTAAATGAAATACCATAACTTTGCACAGTTAATTCCCTGCTATCATTTGCAAGTTCTTTATGCCAGTCTAATTACTGGTTGGTCTCCCCCCCCCCATTAGAGATATTTTGGGGGACAAGGAGGGCCGGAGATCCTATGAATCGAAGGTCTCCTTGCCCCAGATATGACTTTTTTGAAAACGTCCCCAACACTAGAGTGCCATTGTCATCAATGTAAGAAATGAAGAACTTTCCACAGAAGTTGGAAAGGGTAATATGAGATTGGAGCACCTCTGAAGTTGGACTTCTCTCTTTACAAACTAAAAAATGGGCATGTGGTGTTTCCTAGATCACTTCTAAGACATCTGCTAAGGAACTATAGGACTGTACTATAGACGTTTTGGAATTATTTTAAGATCTTTTATTTGGGGTAGATTTTTCTAGTTAGCAGAAAGTAGATTTCAGTGTAAAACTTCCATTTAAAAAAAATAAAAAAAATGTCCTTGTCCACTATAAACTGCTCGGAAAAACTTGAACAAACATAAAAACAGGTGATACTTGCAATTTAAGATTACTGCCTGAGGGATATGCCGTTTTATAGAGTTGTGTAGTTAAACAAATAAGCCGGCTGTTAAAACTGTGCCTTGTGTATTACTTCATTAAAACTAGATCCTTGTTGAAAGCATAACCTTCCTCTCCCAGAGAAGTCCTGTCTATTCTAATATCTGAAGGCTTTTTAAATTATAATGTCCTATATATTATGATTCTACAATGTGTTATAGATATTCACATCCATTACAGAGTCTATTTCCCATATAGCATGGAATTTGTATTGATTAATGAGTTTTCTGGATGTGGAACAGGCTTTGGGAACCTGAAATACAGAGAAAATAAGACTGGGTTTTTAATACATATGTATATGGTCCACAAAAATCCCAGTAATAAAAGGATTCTATGTTGCTTAACAGAGAATAAGGCGTTGGTGCCTGCGAAAATGGATGTAGTAGTGTGACAGAGTGTGGCTAGACTATTGAACTGTGCCTCATAATTGTATCAATACAGTAGAAAATGTGTCCCCCCCCCCCACAAAAAAAAAAAACATCTGTGTAGTTGTATCCTTTGAAGCATGGACTCCATTACAGGTTGAATACTGTGTAAATAAAATACAAAAACCCTAATCTTTAGGAACAGAATAAATATTGCAAGGTATTTACTGGGTAGTACTGATAGTGACCAATCTGAGTGACAATAAATTGGTGAAGAATATCCAGTGAATTTGAGATTTGTCACCTTGTCACCTTGTGGATCCAGGTAAAAAGCGATGTCAGTGAGACGGTTAGTGGGGATCCATAGAGGTTTGCATAAAAGGGTAATATCTATGTTGTACCACAATAAATATGGGACACCAACACACCTAATAATAGAATACAGAAGTATACATTTTAAAGTACTGAAAGAAATGTTCAGTTTTTTTAAAAATTACATTTTAATGAGTTACAATACAATATTTCAATCTCATCCAAGATTTTAAGCTTAGGCTGTGTTTTTTCCTCCCTCTTCCTTTGTATAAAACAATACTTATACTTTCCTTTCATAGAATAACGTTTAATTAAAATATACTAATTTATGTATTTGCTTATTATTTATATCCCTAAAGCAGTGAAAATTCATGGCATGATTTTATGAAAAATGTAAATGAGGATGTCAGCATTGCTAATAAAATGAAATTAGCATAGGATCTTTTTAAAAACAACAACAAATGCATACCCACCGTTTTGTTTTTTTGCATAAAATGAAAATGAGATGAAAATCAGCATTTAGCTGTGTGCTGCAATCTTGTGAGGAATTCCCTGAGGGCAAGGGTTGACTTTAGGGTACTAGATTTGGGACCCAAACATGTGTTCATTATTTAGGTGTTATCATCAAAGGCAGGTACCTAATTTGAGTTATCCTTATCTGTACCTCTGTCTCATTTTAAATAGCTACTCTCTCTATATATAAAAAACAAAACAAAACACTAGCTGTAGAATTAGGCCTCCTTTGCCAGCTGCCACTAAGTTTCTATGGCCAAGCAGAGATTTGAACTCAGACCCTAGTCTGACAGCACTACAGCGGATAATTTGTGTATTTTCCTCTGTGATACAATGTATTCATCTAACTGGGGTGGAATTAAAGGTGTGAAGTTTAGCATGATGCTTTGAAAAAAGATCAGTCTATTGTTTGGCTTAAAATGAGACATACAATGTGTAATGACAGTCTTTACCCCTTAATCTTCTCCTTGAAAAAAAAGTTTCCACTTGAAGCTTTCCCCTACTAGAATAGGTGATCTTATCACAATTTTCTCTCAACCTTTTCATATATTACACTTTTGGAATAAAATTACCCACTGAGAGGAAACCATGAGATTTTATTATCCTAGGTGTTTGTGGTGATCTACTATTGTTATTTTGACCGCGAGTGATTTTTGTTACCGTTGATCTTAGCACTCCCGCTCAAAAGCACACCATTGGGCGGGTTTCCATAAATGTGCCATAAGTAATGTGCCATTACTAGTGGCAATGACATTCTAGAAGTCAACATTCCATACTAAGTTTTATTGTAAAACTGCATATTCTAAGGTGCATGAGGAAAATTCTACTGAACAGGGCAGGCCCAGGGTATCTTATTGCCAGAGACAAAAAACGTCCCTTTCCCATTTCACATGCCAAAAAGCAACTGGTCAGACAGTTAACCTTTATTACCATGCTAGTAACTGAACGGTGGAATGGTGCTCCCAAACTAGGGAGCAGCTCAAGAGGTCATGAGGACAGGAAGGGGGCTGTGTCCACTGCACCCCCCCTTGCCCCTGAAGCAAACAACACCCTGATGGTCAGATACAAGTGGGAATGACTTTACCATAACTTTTCATGAGAACTTGAATCGGTGGAGAGAAAAAAATTAATTGCCTAGTTTAGCTGAAATAGCGCAGCATCAGACTGCAGCAAACAGTCAACATCGAGATGTGCCCTGAGACTCTTTAACACATTCTTCCTTTGTTAGTTGTTTATATTCACACTTCTTTACAGTTTTTGAGTAAACAGCCTGTGGGCCTCTGCTGTATTGTTAATGAACTGTCAATAAACATACAGCTTTATCTATCTATCTATCTATCTATCTATCTATCTATCTATCTATCTATCTATCTATCTATCTATCTATCTATCTATCTATCTATCTATCTATCTATGTCCGTCCGTCCGCCCGCCCGCCCGCCCGCCCGCCTGCCTGTCTGTCTCTCCGTCCATCCGTCCGTCGGTCCGTCTGTTTACTTGCCAGTTGAATGAGAACTGTTTTAAACATTGTGATAGAGGACAAAATCAGCCTCTTGGCTTAGAATGGCTCCATTGCTGCAGGCTATAAAGTATAGCATGAAAAGACTCCAAACCTGAGCCCTGGGGAGGTGGCAGATTGTTTACAGAAGAGGTGCTCATACTCATTAGGAAAGTCCTGTGAAACATTTGGAAAGATGGGTGTTATTAGATTTCTCCATAAAGCATGAGCAAGGTTTAACAGAAGAAGAGAGAGGGAATACATATGTTCTAATGCACTGTCTCTCTTATCCATTCACAGGAGGTAGAAATGAGAGCCAGAGCTGTTTGCTCTTGCATAGAACATCTAAGAATTGAGCTGCTGTTCTTTCTCCTTTCCTTGCTGTAATTTCCTTTCTAAATTATCCACCTTGCTTAAATATTCCGTTGAGGAATAATCACAATTTTTTAAAAAGTCAGCTCATGAGGTGTTGCTCCAAGTACTCCCCACTTTTACAGTTTGATCTTCCTAATGCTTTTAGATTGCAAATGAGAGAAAGCCTTTATGGATATGCTTTTGTAATAAAATATGTAATAAAAGTATAGCAAGAAGGCTCTTTAATCTTTTGCTGGTTAGAAGCAGGAGCAAATATTAGGGAGGGAAAAGAACAACATTCTGGGAGAAACAATCAGAGATAAAAGATATCTTCTCTGTGTGTGAATACTGTAAGAACTAATGTGACAGGGTGGGATAAAATTGTTCTTAATACCTAAATATGTGGTGATCCTCAATTTGATGATAGTTGAAACTGAGTTGTGAATGAAAGTTCACCAAACCACTTTTTTTCAGACTATACCTGACTTTTTGCCAATGCTTCAGCAGCATTCGACTTTTATGGGAAAACACAGCCGGTACAAAAGATCTTCTCCCTCAGTAATGGCCTAGGAAC
Organism: Pogona vitticeps; assembly: GCF_051106095.1. Taxonomy (NCBI): domain Eukaryota; kingdom Metazoa; phylum Chordata; class Lepidosauria; order Squamata; family Agamidae; genus Pogona; species Pogona vitticeps. The sequence continues at coordinate 88,266,999 of NC_135784.1, forward strand.
CCAGCTGGTGAAGATAGTCCTTTTTAGGGCAGAATTCAACCAGAGTCACACTTAGATTTCTGTGCTAACTACCTAATTAAAAGAAAGAGATAGAGAACCCCCTGCAGGGTGGAGAGATAGGTGAATGTTTTCTTTGCCTCTTCTATATACACCAGAGGAAACTACTATGGATATAATGATTGCGTATCTCCTAGGTTCTTAACCTTTTTACTCGGATGTTTTTGAACTGCAACTCCCAGAAACCCAGCACAGTTGGTGGTGAAGGCTTCTGGGAGTTGCGGTCCAAAACTCCTGAGTAACCCAAGGTTAAGAACCAGTGGTGTATCTGATGATGGAGCAGCACAAGAAGCTGCCTGGTCAGGGTGGTCTGGTCAGCAGCATCCCATTCTCTGAAATGTCTGGGCCAAAACATTAACCCAGTGGACAGGCTACTCAAGGAGGGGGCTGTTTCTTCACCATCTGATTTATTTTATTTATGTTATTTATTATACTTATATCCCACCCATCTAGTCTTTGACTACTCTGGGCAGCTCATAACAAGTGGAATAAAAACAATTAAAATATAACAACAATTTACAACAATAAACAATTGTTCAGGATGGGGAAAAAAGAAAAAAAATAGATCAAGTGGTGCCCGGAGGGAAGGCCTGCCTAAATAGCCACATTTTAAGTTGGCTTTTGAAAGTACCCAGCGAAGGGGCCAGACAAATCTCAGAGGGGAGATTATTCCAAAGATGAGGAATAATCGATTAATTTTTTTTGGAAAATTGACGAAAACAAATCAATGAGGAAACTATAGCGAAATCCTGTGAGGTTTCTCGGGTGTGTGTGGGGTCACTTTGGAGAATTCGTACTGTGAGGAATTTTAAAAAGCGACCCTTTTCTCAGTTTGTCTCTATGATTGTGGGGATGGGCACAGGGGTAAATAAGCAAAAAACAAAACCAGGGAAGGGAGACCTCTTTGGGCAGCTAGATTGGCAGCAAACTGTACACCTTTGTAGCCAGTATGCCATATGTCTTACCTGATACCTGGGGAATTAATCCAGACTCTCTTGTCCTGCTGGTACTTTAGGAAGGCTGCCCACCAGCCCACTGGGTATTCTTCCTCAGACCTTCTTCTCTTGCTGCCAGGTTTTGTTCAATAAGAAGGTCCACAAGTCATGATACTACTTACCCCCTGAACCTATTTCACCCGAGCTGCCTTCCCTCACTCCAAGCTGTTTGGTATGCTGATGTTGCAAAACATCATACATGCAAACAAGTTTCTTGCTGAGCCAGTGAGTCCTGGTGCCAGCCGGAACAGATGGAGATGGACATTCTAGCTTTAAAGCTACCTCACATAGAAACACCCCCAGTCCTTCCAGCTTTTCTCCTTCTGCCACAATGCTCACTGTGAGATTGGTCTCCTTGGCCAGAGATGATAGCAACTTCAGATGGGGCCTTGGATAAAAGACTGTGGAGAAGATGAGTATACATAGCTGGTAATATTAATCCTGGGCATCAAGTAGATATAGTTCTGCTAAAACAATGTGGGAAAGAGGGAGATCTGTGGAGGGGTGATGAAACAAGCAGTCTGTTGCTCACATCTAAGAGAACATCTGGACCAGTAACATTCGTGATGTGATGAGTACTTCTAGAATTTCTCGTTCTTGAACATTCTCCTTGTCAAGACTTCCCCCTGAATCACTGAGATTTCCCAGCTTTCATCAAAAACAATATCACACTCATTTTTCCCCTTTTAAAAACATTTTTGGCCCGTTTTCTGCACAGGAAACGGCTTGATCCATTAGGCCTGATGCTTTTTCCAATGAATCCTGTGCAGGAAAGGTGCAATCTTTCCCACAAGAAAGGTAACAAATCTGTACAGCTTGGTATTTCTTGTATTATTTTCAACATAGGAAGGGTGCTGTTCTGTGTGGGAATTGTAATAACCATGTACAATTTTTTGCCATTTAATCTGGAAAAAAAAAAAATCAATGAGGAAACTTTAGCGAAAGCCTGTGAGATTTCTTGGGTGTGTGTGGGGTCACCCTGGAGAATTTTTACTGTGAGGAATTTTAAAAAGTGACCTTTTTCTCAGTTTGTCTCTAAGAGTGAGTGCCTACACGATTCACATTCCTAATTGTGTGGTCTTGTTGTATAAGCTCACTGCAGTTATACCCAGAAGTTGTTCTGAGTAAACCAATAGATTATCCTGCTCCTGAGGGTCTTCTCTCATGGCATGTTTATTTCCTTTGGACTTGAGTCCTTGTATATACACACAGAACTTAGTGAATTTCAGGTTGTTGGCTTTCCTGATCACTGCATTTGCATGAGGTTGTGTTTGGAACTCAGCAAAACATGTCATTCAGCAAGCATACTGTTTTGGTAAGGCAGAAAATTTCCGTGCCTATTGCAGCTTGCAGAGTAAATCCAGCCACGAGTTTACACAGGCAAGCTCCATCTCTCAGACTGTATTGACCTACCAGGTTTGAGGCGGGTGAAAAATATCTCAGTTTTATTAGGTAATCGGCATAGCCTTGATGCCTCACAGGGAAATTGATCCAGGTATTGGACAACCTGCTTTCTACCTAAAGAATCACCAGCCAGCCTGGTTTCTGAGAAAACCAAGGGATGACAGGAAATGGGCCCCACTCATGCAGACTTCGTGTAGGAGGTCCTTCATGCTTCCATTACCCCTAAAAGATGATGGCTTGACATCTGTCTTCCCAGCCCCTGCCTCAGGATATCAAGATGTGCCTGGATTGAGTCAAGGAGGCACCCAGCTTGTTGCTGTCATTACATGAAATTCAGTATGAGATGCCACCCCACATCCTTTTAAAGCTGAGTCTAAAGCTATCCTCTTTCTATATAATGGTCAACACAGGATAGCAGTATCACACCGGTATTGCATAAACTCACTTTCCCCTGACTAGAGCTATTTGTGGAGCTGGAAGAAATGGCATTTGTAAATTTAACTTCTTCCACAATAGCATCAGCTGGACTTGATCCTTGGAAGATGGCAGAACTGCCTGTTCTAGTTACGGATGCCAGTCTACTGAGGGTTTAGAGCCAAAATTTGACAGCCTTTGGAAAATCACAAGTGATGTGCCCTTGTTTCACTACTCCAAAATGCTACCTGTGTGAAAGTATATGTGTGTGTGTGTGTGTGTGGTGGGGGGAGAGAATGTTTGCTATATATCCTGTTAAACAGATGTTTGTACAGCACACATACAGGCATTGCCCTCAGCCAGCAACAGGATCACCATTGTATACATTTGTCCGGGCTTTACTAGGATTTTAGACATGTCAATGAATGCCTATTTAGTCCATTACTTGGTTCAGATTCTAAGATTTCATTCAAAAGAAAACTAAACAAAACCCAATCCATGACCTCCTGACCTGTGGGGTCTGTTCCAGATCTACAATAGTACGACTCTATGGCTGGAATCATGTTGTGGAGCTCTGTGTGTGAAGGCCAAAGACATCATCAGCTATGGACTTTAATCCTTAATTTGAATTTTCCTGATCATTCCCCCATTCAGGTTCCTAGGCTCCCAAGAGATCCCTTTCAAGCTGTCAAAGCCCCTGGGAGCGTCAGGATGCCAGGGAGAAGGGTGGGAGGCTTTAATATAAGAAAATTGCCACTGCTGCTCCCACAACCCTAGTCAGTGAGGCTGAGCACTTGCTGGAAGAGCAAAGGAGATCGGTGCCCAGGTTTAAAATTACCCCATACAGTGCATTCAAATGGTCTCTTGTGTCTAGCCCTTCTGCCCGAGATTTGCCTCCATCCTGGGAAAAATGGGGAAGCAAAGCAATTCCTTGAGAATTCAGCTGAGGTTCCACTGGCAATTCCAGCGCAACTGCCTGCGTGGCCCTGAGATGCCACCTGATCCTCATTCCTGAACAGTTCTGGGTAGAAGGCTGACTATTCTGTTCCATGGCAAACAAGTGAGGTAGCTTAAGGTATACTTGAAAATCAGTGGCCTGGCACCCCACCATACTCCCTCCATGAATATTGTTGGTCTGTCCTAATTTATGGCAACTTTGTATGATGCCTCTAGCAGCAAAGCATGAATAGGGCTTGTAATGCAGTGGTCCCCAACCTTGGGCCTCCAGATGTCTTTGGACTACAACTCCCAGAAGCCTTCACCATCATCTCTGCTAGCCAGGATTCCTGGGACTTGAAGTCTTAAAACATCTGGAGGCCCAAGGTTGGGGACCACAGTTGTAATGGACAAATGATATGTTATGTGAGTGTATGTTAGCACACCTCTCCTTTTTGGTTTTTGTTTATTTATGTACTAAGCATGCTTTTCGCTCTCTAAATTAATTGTGGATCAGATGCAAGTTCTCATACATGGGAAGCTTGAATTCTGACCTTCCCAGCTATGACCACTCCTGATCATCCCTGTCCAATGTGTGCAGGGTTTACCGCTAGGATTTTTGAAAAAGGAAAAAGAAAAAGAAAGGAAAGGAAAGGAAAAACCTACTGGCAGTTTGGAACAATTAAATCACAAAATTAAACCAACCCACCTCTACACACTGCACTCCTGATCTGTACCAGCCCTGTGCTGACTCTCGAGTAAACAAAATCAGAAGGCAAGCATTAGAGTACATAGATAACATAGAGTTTGACCATAAGATGTTTATCCCCCCCCCCACATATAGATACAGCAAAACTGAAATTCTATAAAGAATTGGGCTCCATAACCCCCAAGCTGAATCACAAGAGCTGAGCTGTACACATGAATCATTATAAACCTATCCATTTCTTTAGAACTGGTACATGTTTCATGCATGTATTGTACATCGTGTTTTTCACCAGCTTTTGCACTGGTATACATTATTTCCTTGCTATTATATGTTTGTATCTGTTATACCATCAGTTCTATGTGTCACATGAGTTTTATTTTTATTATTATTCACATAAAAATATGTGAGACCTGTTTATTGGTGTTTGGAATATTATTGAGAACCTCTCTGTGTTCCTGCACTTTTTTCTTTCTCTAAGAAAATACATTTTTTTTATTAAAGAAAAAGTCAAGTCTAACTCACAAATGCATCCTTTTTCTCATGTATATTTGATACGAGGCTCCAGCCTAATCTGATAAAGTGCACTTTGCCTGTGGTGTCTTACAATAAGCTGGGCTGCATTAGTGCCGGGAAAAATCAATACCGATTTATAATTTACCATCGCAAAAACCTATCACTTTTTATGACCCTCCATCCTGGCTCATTAATATTACATTAAAACACACCCATACCCACTGCAACAGGATGAAATGGTGGGCTTGTCAAGCTGATGGTAGTAAAGAAGCCTTTAATTGGTCTTAGCTGGAAAATCCAAGACCAAGAATTGTTTAGTTGCTCCATTTAAAAAAACAAACAAAAAACACACACATGAATGTTCTTTCTTTTCTTCTTCTTCTTCTTCTTCTTCTTCTTCTTCTTCTTCTTCTTCTTCTTCTTCTTCTTCTTCTTCTTCTTCTTCTTCTTCTGTTTACATCTTTTTGGTTTTTTGATGGAATTGTTATAGATAGCAAGTTACTTGCTTCAGCAACTTACTTGTTTTGTTTGTTTGTTTGTTTTGTTTTTACATATTTATCGCCCATACTGTAATACTTGTATGGGCGATAAGATTAGGAGGATCTTAGGATAAATTTCATCAGAGTCTGAGCCCTCCTATTTGAAATAAGGTTGCACAAGATTAAGTGGGAGAAATGAAAGCTTGGTTGCTTTACTAACCAGGCTAGGTGAAGAGATGGTATAGGAAAACTCAGCCCCTGTTATGTGGATTTGTAAGGCTTATACCCAAACAGTGTTTGCCAATGGTTTCACGTTATGTGGAATTGACTTTGGAAGTTGTTAGAGATGTTTAAACAGAGGTTGCATGGCAATTGGTTAGGGATGCTTTTACAGTCTTTGTCCTCCATCAGCCAGAGTTGGGCTACATGAGCTGGATGCTTCCATTTCTACAATGTGATTCTACAATGTGATTTTGTGATTTTAGCTGTACAGTATAAAGGTAAAAAGAGAGTAAGGTAAGAAAGCGTTGCAGGCTGAGATGTTTCCAGATTTTGATATACACAGAAGAAAGCAACGGCATTCTTTGGCACTGCCCTTCTTTGGGATTGGGATGTAGACTGATCTTTTCCAGACCTCTGGCCACTGTTGGGTTTTCCAAACTTGCTGGCTGTAGCACCTTAACAGCGTCATCTTTTAAGATTTTAAACAGTTCCACTGGAATGCCATCACCTCCAATGACCTTGTTGTTACCCAAGCTTTCTAAGGCCCACTTGGCTTCACTCTCCAGGATGTCTGGCTCAAGGTCAGCAGCCACACTACAGTATCTGGGTTCTCTGGGACATCCAGATCTTTCTGGTATAATTCCTCTGTGTATTCTTGCCACATCCTGATGTCTTCTGCTTCTGTTAGGTCCCTCCCATTTTGTGTTTATCATGTCCATCTTTGCACAAAATGATCCTTTAATATCTCCAATTTTCCTGAACAGATCTCTGGTTTTTCCTTTTCTATTATTTTCCTCTATTTCTTTGCATTGTTCATTTAAGAAGGCCCTCTTGTCTCTCCTTGCTATTCTTTGGAAGTATGCATACGATTTTCTGTAACTTTCCCTACCTCCCTTGCATTTTGTTTCCCTTCTCTTCTCTGCTATTTGTAAGGCCTCGTTGGACAGCCACTTTGCTTTCTTGCTGTTCCTTTTCTTTGGGATGGTTTTGTTGCTGTCTCCTGTACAGTGTTACGAGCTTCCATCCATAGTTCTTTGGTCACTCTGTCCACCAAATCTAGTTTCTTAAATCTGTTCTTCACTTCCACTATGTATTCATAAGGGATTTGGTTTAGATTATATCTGACGAGCCCAGTGTTTTTTCCTACTTTCTTCAGTTTAAGCTTGAGTTTTGCTATAAGAAGCTGATGATCAGAGCCACAATCAGCTCCAGGTCTTGTTTTTGCTGACTGTATAGAGCTTCTCCGTCTTTGGTTGCAGAGAACATAATCAATCTGATTTCGGTATTGCCCATCTGGTGATGTCCATGTGTAGAGTCACCTCTTGTGTTGTTGGAAAAGAGTGTTTGTGATGACCAGCTTGTTCTCTTGACAAAACTCTATTAGCCTTTTCCCTGCTTGGTTTTGAACTCCAAGGCCAAACTTACCTGTTGTTCCTTTTATTTCTTGACTCCCTACTTTAGCATTCCAATCCCCTATAATGAGAAGAACATCTTTCTTTGGTGTCAGTTCTAGAAGGTGTAAGTCTTCATAGAATTGGTCAATTTCAGCCTCTTCAGCATTGGTGGTTGGTGCATAAACCTGGATAACTGTGATGTTGAAAGGTCTGCCTTGGATTTGTATTGAAATCATTCTGCCTTTTTTGAGATTGTATCCCAGTATAGCTTTTCCCATTCTTTTGTTGACTATGAGGGCTACTCCATTTCTTCTACAGGATTCTTGCCCACAATGTTCTTGTTGTTTAGTCATTAAGCTGTATCTGATTCTTTGTGACCCCATGGACCAGAGCACGCCAGGCCCTCCTGTCAACCACTGCTTCCAGAGTTTGGTCAAATGCCCACAATAGTAGATATGATAATCGTCTGAATTGAAGCAAAGCAAAAGCAAAGCCTGCTGCTTATATACCGCCCCATAGTGCTTCAAGCACTCTCTGGGTGGTTTACAAGTTAATTATGCAGGCTACACATTGCCCCCCCCCCCAGCAAGCTGGGTACTCATTTTACCAACCTCGGAAGGATAGAAGGCTGAGTCAACCTTGAGCCGGCTACCTGGGATTGATCCCCAGGTCGTGAGCACAGTTTTGGCTGCAGTACAGCGGTTTAACCACTGCGCCACGAGGCTCCAATTGAATTTGCCCATTCCCATCCATTTTAGTTCACTGATGCCCAGGATGTCAATGTTTATTCTTGCCATCTTCTGTTTGACCACATCCAGCTTCCCAAGGTTCATAGGTCTTACATTCCAGGTTCCTGTGCAGTATTTTTCTTTGCAGCATCGGACTTTCCTTTCATTTCCAGGCACGTCCACAGCTGAGCATCCTTTCAGCTTTGGCCCAACCATTTCATTAGCTCTGGAGCTACTTGTCCTTGGCCTCCACTCTTCCTCAGTAGCATGTCGGATTCCTTCAAACTTGAGGGGCTCATCTTCCAGCATCATATCTTTTAGCCTTTTGTTTCTGTCCATGGAGTTTTCTTAGCAAAGATACTGGAGTGGCTTGCCAGTTCCTGCTCCAAGTGGATCGTGTTTAGTCAGAACTTTCCACTATGACCTGTCCGTCTTCAGTGTCCCTGCATGGCATAGCCCATAGTTTCTCTGATTTATTCAAGCCCCTTCGCCACGACAAGGCAGCAATCCATGTAGGGGGTACTTATTCTGTAGCTGCAAAGATTCCAAAGAGTGACTGAAAGGGCAGATTAAAGGATATGTTGCAGGAGATGGCTGAAAGAGAAATTTAGTGCTGTTTATCCCACCCAGTGTACCTTGAAGGCATTTAATCTGAGGCTTATATATGAATGCAGCTCTACAAAAAAGAAGCAGCACTACACGGACACACACAGAGTAGAGTTTGGCTAGAATGCCTTCTTTGGGCATTTATTGTTCAGTGCAACTACATCATTGTATATGCAAGTCCCATGAGTCTCCACCTGCAGTCTGAAATGGTATAGTTCAGGTATTGGTTGGTCAGCTTAGTGGGAAAAAACTAGGCCATATACTGGGACTGGGAAGTCTATATTTCCCTTTCATCTTTGTATGATTTTTGTTGTGCTGATTTTGTATATGCTTTAACCCCACAAAAGTACTCTGTGCTGCTGAGTTTCAAAGAGTTTAACTGCTTTGAAATGGTATTGGTAGAACAGAAGACATACATGTTGGAATGATGATCTTGCCATTGTGTTCTCCAAGTGCTCATAAGCCCATTTCAGGAAATTCCACAGCAAAAATAAAAGGGAGAGGGGAATCAGTTGGTCTCTCAGATGTTTTAGAAAACAGAAACAGAACAATACTTGCTGCAGCATAAAGTGAGTAAAATCGGTTCCACGCTCATATGTTTTCAGATTCCCAAATGCCTTTATCTCCCAGATCATTCCAGATAACATCTAAAACAGCAATGTCAGTGTTTCTACTAGGGTGTGAAAGATGTTCTTTATTCACTTTCTGGAAAATATCCTCTCCACTTGTTAATATCACACAGAAGCTTCACATTTAACAGGATTATTTGCTCTCTTCATATAACTGTATGATATGTGAAGGAGTAAATAGGTAAGTAGAGAAGTTAAAAATGAAGGCAGACGGGGGGGGGGGGGAGGAAGAGAAAGAGAGCCTAGAGATAATAAACAGAAAACCCCGGAAATCCAGTGTGTTCTCAAGTGTGCAGTAGAGGCACACTAGGCAGCAAGTACATGTCGTGATTGGGTTTTTAAAAGACGTTTGCCTCCCCACTGACTGACAGGGCCTATTGATTTTTTAGGTTTCTGCCGTCATCAGTTTTCAGCCTCACAGCGGCCATATGTCGAGGTCAGGGCGCGCAGGGGCTCAGCCAGGCAGCCTTCGCCACAGCCAAAAGTGAAGGGCCGCTGAAAGAAAATCAATCATGTCATAAGTGGGAAGCATCAAAAATTTTCCCCCTCTATGGCCAAGGCCCATCAGGCTGTCTCCGCTCAGTAGCTAAGGTTAGGCATCTGTCAAGTCAACCTAGGTGAAAAGTATTAGAAATGCCAGTTAACCCATGGAAAGGCTGAGCCACGTTGAGCTTTCTTTTCCCTTTGTTTGCCTGCCAAGTATGACAAGGTTAGCATTTCCACTTAATTTTTGAGACAGCAGTTTCCCCCACCTCTCTTTCTTGCTCTCTCTCAGTCTATAATGGGGACTGTAACTTGCATGTGATTTCAGCAAAGGATTCAGAAAAAAAAAACCACCCACTGCCCACTAGTACTTTGTCACTGATGAGTATATAACACCCATGCACACTGCAAAGGTGATTCATATAGTTTTGAAATTGTGTATTTCCTTCATAAATGTCCCTGAGACAGGTTAGATCATTTTCACTTTTGTTTCAGCTGGTGTAGTTGAGGATGCAGCCTGGTGACTTGTCCAGAGGCACTTCCTGTCTTCAGCTGCACCCTCTACAGTATATGCATTCCAGTATGAACACAGAGGCACCACACATCTGGGCCTCTCCACTGACTCTGGGGTCAGAAGGAGCTCACCCATACAATTCCAAGGACCCCCGTTTCTGTGTTTGTTCCCAGACGTTAAAATCAATGGGGGAAAGTTCTGTCTTTGGGAATAATGTGGATCTCTGGGTTCCTAAGTGTTCTAGGAACTTCTGAATGGGGATGAACTGGAAACAGGTATGAACTTTGGCCAAACCTATGTATGAATGCACATCTGAATATACCACCAGATGCTCTCCTTTGGTGGGGACCACAGTGCAGGGTAAAAGAGACAGATTGTCATCCAGTCCCCTCTCTCCTTGCCAGCAAAAATTGTTTGTATTTGTACATCTCACCCACGATATTTTGTACAAATGGGATCTAGCCATGTTCCTCTGTAGAGGCAGAGCTCGGGAACATTGTTTTCAAAAAAGTAATTCATTTCTGTTATTCTTTATGGTGTTTAAAAATAATCTGCCCTTGCATATTTTCTTAGTTGCTGCTTTTTACAGATTACATCTTTCTTACTTTCTATCCCCCTTTTGAGGTGAAGCCTTACAACTGATAAAAGAGTAGCATACATTTTAAAAAGCTCTTCTGGAAAGCCCCCCCCCCCCCCCGATGATTAAAAATGCCTTTCAAAAACAAGTAGAAAATGCAACTCATGACATCATTAAAGTCCTTTGCACTTATTATGTTACTTCTGAAATGTAACTTCATTTCTCGTTTGGGGGCCCAGAAAAGTAATTTCTAACCAGCAAATTATGTTACTTGTACCTTTCTGCTTCCAAGTTCTTTATCAATGGAACTACTTTTGTCAGTCAAAGGGAAAGGGGTGTAGTTTTCCCCACCCTGCAGTCTCTCCATGCTCTGTTCCATAGGCTGGGCAGCATGGAGAGTTGCATGACTAGCGGAGCGGGGAGGAAGACGTTACTGTTACACTAGGAGAGATTTGTTTGCACAACATTGGATTTAGACCTGTGGGATTCATTGTCTGAAAACATCTTTCTGGGTCTGACAAGTCTTACTGCAACTTTAGCACATTAGTGTGAATTTTCATGATCATAATGTAGATAATTTAATAAATACGCTCATTTCTGCTTTGATTGGTGAAGACTTTTTTTTATAAAAGTATACTGCTGTGTTGTATAATTATAATCATTCTTTGTTTATTCCATTGAAAAACCTATACAATTAGATTGTGGAATTATGCTAAGTAATCTATTTTCTTTTTTTGTTTGCTGCTTATATCGAGCTTCCTGCAGAGAGGAAAAACACGTCTGTCTATGTCCATTACATATGAAATACTGATTGCACAATCAGCTGGGATATTTAAGATGATGATGGCTATTTTGAAGGGTTTTGAATCAATCATGCACGCTGATTTAAGGCAACACCATCAGCTGTCATGATGGACATCAAGGGGAGCAGTGGTAGCTATAGAGATAAGTTTGGACACACTAATTGTCTCGAGAACTACACAGGTCATTTTAAATCTTATTTGGACTTGGTGGAGCCTTCCTTGGAAGAAGAAGAATCGTTAACTGTAAGAAACAGTTGAACAGAGTTGTAATTGGATAATTGTTGCTTCATACCATTTCATGCTTCCAACAGATGGAGACCCTAAAAGAGTTTTCAAGTTCAAAGACTGGTTGAGAATGAGTTTCCATGGCACAGCAGGAATTTGAACCTAGATTTCCTGAGCTCTTATCCTAACTACTGTACCAAACTGGGTTTCACCCAGACAAAACTGGAAACAAAAAGTAATGGAAAAAACAGGAGTTGAGGCTCTTTCTGTGATCCTATTTTATCTGGTATTTTGATTTATTGCTGAGTTTTTAAACATTACAAAAATCTGGAGGAGAAAATGGAGGAGCCCACCATTATGAGTGCTTGTTAATCATTGGTCTTTATTTTATCTGTGCCTAAGGCTGAGTAGCTCATTGAGTTGGGTACCTGGGCTGGCCAGAGACAAGGATTTTGGTTCCTTACTGTGCCTCCTGGAAGAAGAGCCAGTCCATGTAGCCATGGGCAAACTATATAGCACCAGAATACCACCAGATGGAGAGAATGGCAAACCATGTCTAATTACTCTATTCATAGAACCCAATAGAAAGGCCAGTGATCAGCTGGAATCAGCTTGATGGCACATTGTTAATTAATTAATTAATTAATTAATTAATTAATTAATTAATTAATTAATTAATTAATTAATTAATTAATTAATTAATTAAGCAGGACAAACAATCGAGCTGTTAAGTGAGCAGTGGTGTGCTATCCCACCAAATAATTTTTGGAAAATTTATTGAGCATCTGGTGCAAATTAGCATGCACAAATCCTATTCTCAGATATGTCTGGTTGTTTTCTTTTTCTTCCATTTTTTTTAAAAAGTGTTCTATGCTTAGAAAACCTTGGGATGGATCACCATTAGTTGGAATCAAGTTGATAGCATGTAATTACTGATTATAATTTCCAAATGAAGACCAGCCTAGAGCAGATCTGTGTGGAAGACCTATAAACACATAGCCTGGTCTTTTGAAGAGTATCTTCGTTTGGAGTAGGGAGAAGCTAGATGTTGTTATTGGAGTCTGTGCAACATTTGCAATAGGGAATGATCCCTCTTTTGAGTCTTCCATTCGGGCCAGTCTCTCAGATGCTCAGGCTAAGGCAGTAATTGCCAACATGATACTTAGAAGGTTACTCCTAAAAAGCAAATTAGAGTTCCAATTCTAATGTAATTTATGTATGCCTTAGTTGTTGAAAAAAGGGACCACTCTTTATTAGTAAATTTTGCATTCCACCTCTTCCTAATCCCATTTAATCTTTATGATCCTAATCTTCAGTTTTGATTGCCAAACCTCCCCCTATGCTGCCAATACCACTGTAAAACAGAGTACAGAAGGAAGACTGTTGTAAAATGGCCAATATATATAAAATGCTGTGACAGAGGCTTCAATTCTGTGTGCATACTTACCAAAGAGTAAGTGGCTATGGTATTTACATGGAAATGTCACATTATAACAATGCTATTGTAAACACACCCACTCAAAAGTTAAGTCCCATTGTGTTCAGCAGGGTTTATTTATTTATTTATTTATTTATTTATTTATTTATTTATTTATTTGATTTTTAACCCGCCCCTCTAGACCATGTCTACTCGGGGCGGCTTTCTCCCGGCCAGGTAGGTGGGTGTAGGATTATCTCCTTCCCCCCCTTTCTTCTTCTTGATATATGTATAACAACAAAAACAAAAAATAAAATCAGAGAACCTAAAAGTGCTAAGGTGGGCCAAAAAAGCAAGCAAGCAAGCAGGAAACTATGCTGGGAGTGCAGAGAAAATTGGACAACCAACTGTCAAACCTGCTTTGATCTGGATTTCTGAATTGTGCAGGGGGTTGAACTCACTGGCCTTATAGGCCGCTTCCAAATAAATTATTCTGTGATTCTATGAAAGTATATTAAAAAAGCAACATACCAGTTCTCATGAGCCTGAGCCCACATAGCCAGCGGTAAGGGATCACTAGAGTTACATTCCAAAAACATCTGGAGAACCACTGTAAAGCACTGAAGAGGGTGGTTTGGAGTAGTAAATCAATAGACAGAGGAGATGGCTGAACTCTTTCCAAATCCCCAATGCACATTGTATAATTAGCCAGTAATTCACATGATTTACAGTGGAGGCTGCCTGGATTTGGGAAACTGGAATCTAGCAGTCCTGATTAGTTACACACAGAATTGATGTTAGATCAGACTTGCTATACATTGCAATAACATTATGAACTGAGCAAGCCAAATGCACTCCAGTCCTGCTTGTTAATACTATTGGTCCTGTAAATGTAACATAGTATTTTATCCATCTAGAGCAGAAACCTCAATTGTGTGAGTGGTTGGACATTTTCTGAGTTTGTGCAAGGAGGCATTCTGGACCTTGTTGTGCAAGTTTAAGCCTCATTTGTTTTAAGGGTGTGATCTTTGCATGCTAGCATATCAGGCACAGCACTATACCAGCAGGTGTTGTACTCTGTGGTGCTAAACAGGATATAGGCCCTGGTGGTTTGAATTAAGTTTTGTAGCTAGAAATTGGCCACGTCTGTGTTAGGTAACCATGAATACCGCCAAGTTCTCTGTTCTTCACCTCCTTTCTCTTCCTAGTTCTGTGTTACATCATGTAAATACAGCTTCTGTTCCTGAGGTATCAAGTATCTGAGTTATTTCAGGAGGTGGTGCTGTATCAGTGGCACCATTATTCTAAGGCACTGTTAGGAGCCAAACAGAGAGCGTTTTAAGCAAGAGTTGAGAAGAGAGCAAGTATAATTGTCTGTTACTTGTTGTCAGTTTGCTTCCAGTCCAGTTGAATTGGCAGAATGGCTCATTCTCTACTCTCTGAAGACAAACAAAAATATGAAATTAGAATTAAAATAAATTGGAAAGCTGGGTTCAAATAAACCAATTCAATTTGAGCTGTGCTCTTGTCTTAAATTGATGTTCATTGTTTGAACAAGATGCTTTTATTTACTAATATAAATACAGTGGACCCTCGACTTACAGACGGCTCGACTTACAGACTTTTTGAGTTACAGACTTCTCTGGCTGCAAAATTTAGATTCGACTAGCAACTGGAGAATCGACCTACAGACCAGAAAAACCCCAAAATAGAACAAAAAAATAGAATAAAAACCGCCGGTTATGGGATTAATCAGTTTTCAATGCATTGTAGATCAATGGAGATTCGACCTACAGACTTTTCGACTTGCAGCCACCATTCCAATATGGATTAATTCCTTAAGTAGAGGGTCCACTGTATGTGAGCTCATGCTCCTAGAGTGGCTACTCACCATTTCATATAAATAAAAATAAAATTATTTCATTAGTACTGTGAGGTAATTAAAATAAACTACGGGAGTCTTAAAATGTAGTCATCACAATGGCAAGTGCATGAAGTAAAGCACATTGTCTTAAAGCAGGAAAATGTTCAAGACCCAAACTATTATATGCTCTTCTAGACCATATACGTAAAACTTGTTTTGAACTGCTGGATAGCTCGGTGTTTTAGTTATCGAGTTGTTAAGTCAAAGGTTGGGAGTTTGATTCTTTGCTGCACCTCCTTGACAGGAGCTGGACTTGATGATTCATAGGGTCCCTTTCAGCTCTGCAGTTATAAGATGATGATGATGATGATGATGATGATGATGCGTTTAGCCTTTGTTTGCTGTTTTTCTGAAAGTCTGGCTGAATGGTCAGCGGAGATACTGGAGTGGTGGGGCTGGAACTTACATAACTAGACTTCAGTGGCTAGGCCTCTATGCAGATGTTGGAAGGCAGAACCAGTAAGAAACCTCATGTCCATGCCTATGCTTGCATTTTTACCTGAATGGACTACAGACATGAACCGAGAAGGAGAACTTGATAGGGTTGCCATGTTCATATCCTGAACAGGAGGACATCCATCACTCAAACAGGAGGGCAAGATTTGTATCAGATTGCATATGCTGGTTTATACGCATAGGTTCAAAAGTTGAAATGAGTTTGTAATTTAAACAGTTTGTAATATCCACGTGAGCCAGGAGGTGAGGCTGAGGAGCCTGACACTGACGGAGGCCCGGAAGGAAAGAACTAGAAACCGGGCCTTCTCGGCGGTGGCTCCTCGCCTCTGGAATAACCTTCCTCCGGAGATTCGTGCTGCACCCTCGCTGGGTACTTTTAAGAACTAAAAACGTGGATGTAGAGGCAGGCCTTCCCTTCCAGTTAATTCCTGTCCTCTTTCCTTTTGTATTCTTTTTCTCTTTATTTGATTTATTTTGTATTTTTCCCATCTTGCAGAATCATTTAATTAATTCTTATAAATTTTTCTTGAACTTGTTATCCTTTATGTTGTAAGCCGCCTAGAGTGGTTGAAATGACTAGATAGGCGGGGTATAAATACAACAAATAAATAAATAAATAAATAAATAAATAAATAAATAAATAAATAAATAAATAATGCGTCTCACTCAAGTGGGGAAGGCAGTAACCTCATGACTTGTGGGCCTGCTGCATTTCCTGTCCTGGCTCTTGCTAGGGATGGGCAACCTCAAATAATCTTCTGATATCCTACCTGGGTTGGACAGCCCTTCAAATGAAGGACTATCCTCCATCATAGATGGCATGTTGTCAGCTTATCTATTGGAATCTTAAATTTGCAGTCCTTTCTATCTAGCATAACTGATTCAGCAAGTTTTTCAAAACAGTTTTGGATCCTTGTGGATTTTTTTAAAAAACCCCAATAATCTCAAATTGGTCACTATTCTTAGGTTTACAAATCAAAGGTGTTGGAAAAGCCTGTGCTTGAAAATCAGTTAAGAGAAAACACCAAATAATTTGAATTTCTGATAGCAGAAACATGTTAATTCTGTACTGTTTTGGAAATACACAGCTATACATAGACTAATATGTATGTCATATAAACTGAGATTTGTTTGTAGCAGTGAAAATCAGCATTTAAATCAAAGATGAATATATTTAAAAATAAGTATATAAAACAGGCTAACAGACACTACATAGTTAATTTTATTCTGGATGGGGAGAAAACTGTGACAGAAAATATTTTGGAAAGAAAGTAGATTTACTGTGGAGCCTATCCTAATTACATTATCCTTTTTGTGCACTAAGTGCTTACAATTTTGTCATAATCAAATCCTGCTAGTGGTCCATGAAGCCTGAATTAACCAGACATAACCTATCTATAACAGGTAACACTTAGAAGGAAGTGCCAAACACACTCCGGAATGCTCAAGTGTGAACTTACTTTAAATGCAACAAAGCTAACTGGATGGTTTCTAGGTCTCTTGTTTGGCAAGCAATTCATTGGGACTGTGAGGGCACAGCCACATTTTAATGTGAATCTAATTTAAGAGATCATAAGTTGTTTCTTGAAAAATGCTACTGCTCAGCACAGAGATTTCTTTCCAACAGAAACATTTTCCTGACAATTTGATGGGTGATGGAAATACCACTATGGAAGGCTGGCCCAATCACCCTACCTGTTTATCACTGTATGATTTGTAATTAATGTAAGTAGGCACAGAATGTTGGCTGTGAATATCTGTGATAATTTCTACCGTTGATGCATTACTTAACTTTTATCATACAGAAGAAGGATGGAAACATAATAATCATCACCATCTTAGAACTGCAGGGATGGAAGGAACCCTATGGATCATCAAGTCCAGCCCCTATCAAGGAAGCACTGTGAGGAATCGAATTCCCAGCCTCTGGCTCTGCAGTCAGATACCTAAGCCATTAAACTATCTTGGGCCCTTGATGCTGTTGGACTGCCGCTTTCATAGGCAGTAGTGAGGAATAATGGGAGGAACTTCTGGAGTTCCCTTTCCCTGAAGCAGAATATAATTGTCCAGATCACTAGATGCACAAACACAGGATTACTTGTATCTTTGTGAGCTGAGCAGACACAAAATTTTACACATACAATGTGTGCTACAGGTAACAGATGTATGGGTTTCTGTTTTCCTCTAGCGCCCTTCTATATGTGGTAACTAAGTGAAGCTTACATAGGGGAAAAAAGCCTATTCTGCATTTAGTTTCCCTCTTATTGAGCTACGGATATTGGCCTGAATCCCATAGCTGATTTACACTTGCCTAAAGAACCTGTGTAAGTGCCTCATGGTGTAGTGGTTAAATAGCAGTACTGCAGCCAAGACTCTGCTCATGACCTGGGTTCAATCCCAATAGGCTCAGGTAGCCGGCTTAAGGTTGACTCAGCCTTCCATCCTTCCAGGTCAATAAATTCAGTAATCAGCTCGCTGTGGGAGCAATGTGTAGCCAACACAATTACATTGTAAACTGCCCAGAGAGTGCTTTCAGGAGCACACTTTAGGTCTTGCTGGTGTATTGCCACTCATTGATGTGATGCTTTTGTGAACTCAATCATGTGATTGGGAGTGTGTGCCCAGGAACACATCCTGTAACCCAGTGGTCTCCAGCCTTGGGCCTCCAGATGTTCTTGGACTTCAACTCCCAGAAATCCTGGCCAGCAGAGGTGGTGGTGAAGGCTTCTGGGAGTTGAAGTCCAAGGATATCTGGAGGCCCAAGGTTGGGGACTACTGCTGTAACCTAACGAGCAGGTGTTTACCACCAAGATTTAATGTGAATTTCCTTATAGAAGTGTAAATTAACAACCAATGTTTGGCCAATGTGTTTTAGTGGTAACTTAATAACAATAACCTTAGAACTGCATAGCTGGAGGGGATCCTATAGATCATCGAGTCCAGCCCCTGTCAAGAAGATATAGTGGGGAATTGAACTCCCATCCTCTGGCTCCACAGCCAGATACCTCTGGACCAGTTACCAGGAAGGAGCTGTCAATTCCAACTCTAGCCTGTGGGTTGGCTTTCATTAAAATGGCTGAAGTCCAATTTGGAATCCACATCATGTGATATGGGTCAGGGTGAGGTGTCAGCATGTATGTACAGTATGTTGTTCGCTGGTTCTGTTGTGGTGCAAGATAAAAAGGTAAAGAAAATCCTACCAGTATTTAAGACTGCAGCTCATATTTGACCATAGGTTGTAAGAAGGCTCAAAGCAAAAGTGATTAGAGAAGCAGCATTAAATCATAATCTCGATCCTGCTCTTGTCAAGAGCGTGTTCGCTACTTCGCTGTTCGAGATCAAAATATCAGTTTGCAGTTTTCTAGTATTGTTGTCATTTAATTTGCATTCACATTTTTTTGTGATCACAAAGTCAAGCGCTACTCAGGAGCCACCTAGTGCAACTCTTCAGTTACCTGACAGCTCCTCTGACTGTGCACGCTCTGACACTGCGGGCAGCACAAACAGGAAATTTAATCCTTGATAGGCATCCTCCAAGCCTGGCTAGTGGACTGTGTTAAGCTTGATAGGTCACATCCTTTGCAGACCTGAACCCACACTTCCATTATACATATCCTTCTGTTAATATGAGGATTTGGCAAAAACAAGTTTGGATAATGGATGTTCTACCTAATTGATGTTGAGCTCCATATAGTGTTGCAACATCCTGAGCACAAAACTGAAGAATGAAACCAAGAAGTTTGAGGCGGCCTGGAATTTTCCTATGTTCTTTGTTTCCCCAAGAGGGAATATGCAGAGTTCCTGTAATTTTTCACTTACCAGTAAGTATTTGATCTTCTGCATCATTCTGGATGGTTTCACATGAAATTAGGGTCAACTTCCTCAAATTCTAGAAGGCTTATTTATGGTATTAAACCATCCTATTCAGTCATTATGGCAGCTGATTTCCACTGTGGACGAGAGTTCCTATAAACTGATTGCCTTGTTTAATGCCTTGACTGTTACAACAGAGTGAGTGGGGGATAATTATTAAAACGTGCCAGTGACCTTGAAAATTGTTATTGTTTCCTATTCCTGTAAACAAACCCAGTTTCCTTTTATTATTATCATTTTTTTCTGCATGTGGCAATTTGGCATAAACACTAGTTTTCGTATAATTTCCCCAGTTGACTTTTGTCTCCTTGGCAATTTCCGGCTTTAATAAAGAAAACCTAATTAAGAAGGAGCTGTTGATTGGTTTGCTAGTGTAATTAACACAGGTGATGCTAATGAGTTTTGATGAAAGCAATGGTTTATGGGGGAGAATAAACAGAGCAATACTGCGTATGGGCTTGAGTGATATCTGCACTTTGGGAAGATATTATTATGATTTTGAAGCCTTGTGTGAGTAGTTTGTGACCATGGGAAGAGGAGATAAAATGTTTTATAATATTCATTAGTAGAGCTGGACTAGGCTTGGTAAATCTCATGTATTGGAAATATTAAAAATCAGATTTCTTCTGACCCCATTAATTGCTTTCATAAGGTTTATCTTGCTGAGGAAAGGGAGGAAAATTACTAAAGGTTTGCCTCTGCAGCGTTCATTAAATCTGTACTATAACTTTGTAGCTTGATGGCTTTAAAATACCCTCACTGTTTACATTCTCGAGCTCTTGACTGTGGTCTCAGAGGTATTAGGACCCTAGCTCTTTTAGTCTGAAAATTTAAAATACATTATGAAAAAAATGTGTTAACTGGGGAATTAGGAAATATAGATTTCCACATTCCTTATCTTTATCTGAATCTACCCACCTCTCAATGTATAATCCCACCTTCATTTACTACAATTTTCTCTCCTTCACAATTTAACTTGCTTATCTTTTTAAAATGTAGAAGTATCAGTATGGAAGTTACCTCAGTCAGTGACCAGGAACAGGTGTTAGATATAGCCTGTGCTTAGAACAGGGATATCCATAACTAATGACAGCATCTGGGTGTCACAGCAATGGTTTCCCTCATTTCTGGGAGGGAATGAGGTAGCAAATAAGCTTGCTTGGTTTGGTGATTGGTCTTCTGGGCTTAAGCATTGATCTTCAGGGCTTAAGCAAACTCCTTTTGTATCCTGATTTCACAAGCTTGAAAGGTTGGTCTGAAACACCTCTCTGCAACATGAACATACTTTTGGAAAAATGACATAGTGTCTTTAAACTGAGAAATACATTTATAAATACAATTACATGTGATATTTGTTTTTTGTTAAAATTAATTTCAAAACCATTTTCTTGTGTCATATGACATGTTTTCAAAGATGATTTCTGTCATATACATTTCTATGACATTTGAAAGTACAATGGCTAAGAAGCGTTAACATTCATTTTAAAGTAGTATTTTGATTTAGTCTCATAACCTGAATGGTGGTTCCTTGGCTGGAGTTCTTATTTTCAAAACTTGTGGTTGAAACTGCCATAAGAGGAATTCAAAATATTTCTCTCCCAGCTTGTGTTGAAGCGGATGGTTGTCTAAACGAAACCTCATTTACTAAGCATTGCAACTGAACTCCTTGTGACATATTTGACGTCTTCTCCCAAATTGCAGGCAATATTATGATATCTGGCTTGGTCTTTCCCAAAGCCCTTCTATCAAGGGAGTTAAGGATGATAAACAAGACTGGAAAAATCTCTCCTATCTCCATGTTTGTCTCCTCATATTTATGACATTAACTTATTTGCCAATGAGTTCCTACCAAAAATGACTCCTTGACATTGTTCATCTGCACTGGCCAGATCTGATGGGTTCAGCTATCTCTAATATGGACAGCATCCTGCTGTGTTTGTTTATAATATTTGTTACCTCACCTTTCTTGTAAAAAAGGACTAAAACACAATATTACAGACAATAGATTATTCAAATATTTAAAAATAATTAATAACATATTTGAAATGTTAGGTAAAAACAATATGAAAGACAGATTTAGAACCAACAAAATATAAACCACCTTGTTTATTGTCTCAGGCAGCCTGTCACTCAGGGAAAGCTTGCCTGACAGGTCTTCACATATTTGCAGAAGGTCAGCAAAGATGGGGCTATCCTAGCCTCCTGTGGGAGGGAGTTCCAGAGTCTGGGTAAGTTAGACTGACGTTCTTTAGGGCTTTATGTCTGGAATCAGATTGGCAGGCAGTGGAACTGTTGTAATGGAGGGTTTGTGTTCCCTGTAATCAGCCCCGGTTAACAGTCTGGTTGCTGCATTTTGGACCCCTCTGAAGTTTCTGAGCACTTTTCAAAGGCAAACCCCCATGAAGCATGTTACAGTAATCATGTAACTAAGGCATGTGTCATCATTGCCAGGTCAGATCTCTCAGAGAACAGGTGCAGCTGGTACACTAGTTTTAACTGTGCACAGCACTCCTGGCCACTGTTGAAACCTGGGCATCCAGGCTCAGAGACAAATCCAGGAGCACCCCTAAGCTCCATACCTGTGTTTTCAGAGGGAGTGTATCCAATGCAGGCTGAATCCCTATCCTTTCATCTGGCTTTTGACTGGCCAGGAACACCTCTGTCTTGTCCAGATTAAGTTTAATATAGAGCTGAAACAGCTACCTCGGATTTAGATGGCAAGGAAAGATAGACTTGGGTGTCATCTGCATACTGATGACAGTGAACCCCAAAACCCCAGACAATCTCTCCCAGAGGTTTCATGGAGATATTAAATAGCACAGAACCTTGAAAACAGAACCTTGAAGGACACCAGAGGCCAGCAATCATGGTGTTGAACAGGAGTCCCCCAGCACTATCCTCTGAGTTTTTCCAGGAAGGATTGGAGCCATTGTAAAACTATGACTATTGGTCATGAAACGATGGAGGATGAGACGCCTATGAGAAAAATATGTGGCAACTGTCATTTAATATCACTATCATGGTTGAATACATAGGGATTCAAACCACAACCTTTGGGAGGCAAGTACCCTGGGTGGGTTAATGTCCCAAATTTTCTTTATTCCACGTTAAGAAAAATCTCTAGCTTTCCCTGTCCCTCCATTGAACTGAGGAAGAAATGTGCATATTTTGGAAAGTTCTTTTTTTTAAAGAAAACTGTCACCCATCCCAACTGGGGAAATGTTCCCTTCTCTTCCATTTGTGAGCCTCCCCACTTGTTAACGGGCATAGGAAGACAATTCTTGTGCCTCTCCCCACTGCCGTCTGACAGTTGTGCTTAGGGACAATGGAACTTTTGCTGGAAACACTGTCTCTATAAAGATTGCCCATTGCCCTTTATGTTCTGCCATCTCCTCATCACAAGCACTTCTGATTTTGTGTAATAACACCGACAGCCCTTTATTTTCTGAGAGGGCCTGTGTTGCAAAAAGGCATTTGTTGTTGCCTGATTTGCATCGCTTTCATTTTGCAAGGTGAATGCCAGAGTAATGTTTATATGTTCAAGGGTATGCTCTTCTTTTGTTCCTCTCATCCTTTCTTTAAACCTTCCTTTTTATTTGCCCCTCTCCCCTTATCCTTTTCTTTCTCATCTCATTTTTCATCATTGTGTGGTTAATTCTCTCTCCCCCCCCCCTTCAGCTCGTGGTACACTTTGTCTTGTCTATTGCTATGTGACAGAAAAGCCAAAGACATTCCATGTCTGGCAGAACACCTCCAGGGACATCTTTTGAACTCTCATAATTTGTATTTATTGCCACCCACTTTGTAAGTTCACAGTTTAATTTGCCAGCAGTGGCAGTGTTAGGCCGACACAGTAAAACAAGATAACGTTAAAATGTCAGAACGAGAGGGGCCATGAATGATGCATTACTCACTGCAGGAACTTGCACTTGTCATGCCTTTCTACCAAAGTGATGTTAACTACCTTTTGAGAGCCTTATTGGGCTGGTATTACTTAGAAATAGGATCATTAGTTCACCCAGTCTGATTAGGAGGTTGCTATGGTTGATTAACTCTTCTGGAGCTGGGATCATGGTTGGGGCATTAAATGAATTGCATCGGGTTATGCTTCTAGAACTAATTTTACAATTATTTTTGTGCAATTGCTTATGGTCGTTTACATGTGTGTTTCCTTAACAAGGTGCTGAACTTATTGAATGAAAGAAGGAGGCAGAAATTCCACCCCTGGCATGTGCTTCAGGGCAAGAGTGAGCTGAAGGGTGGATTAGAACCTGCTGGTAGATCGAGTGGATCGCCAAGGTTTTCTGCTTCAGGGCACTTGAACAGCAGCAATGGAAAAACATCTATCCTTCCTATTGTTCCTATTTGACATTGGGTCGGGTCACTTCTCACGTATGGCAGACCTACGAATTTCATGCTAAACTACTTCTCTTATGTGTATTCCGCCTTTGCCCCAATGTGGAAACCCAAGGACGACTCCAAAATATTTAAAAATGCATGCTAGAAAGACAGTAAGCTGCAATATTAAAATGAAATTAAACAGTGTTGAATTATCATATTATGATGAACTCTGCCTATTCCTGCTCTGGGTAGCCAGCTGGCCAGTTCTTTCACCTTTAAAAGTAACGATGTGTAGAGAGCGACATGTATAGTTACATATGTGGAGAGCTGCATCTGGAGGTTTCACCAGTACAGACAGGGACATCAACCCTTGTGAATGTTGCATGTTAAGCTGTTGTGAAAGGCAGACCTGCAGCTGGAAAGCTGGCAGCCCTAATATGCTCATCTAATGCTAAGATTTGTATCTCTTTCACCAGCAAGCTTTCGTTTGTTCTACTTGCAGTTTAGGTTTCCACTTTTTATTTTGGTCTAGCTTTTGTGTCTTAAATGCCAGCTAGATATGCAGAATTGTAGCTGGGAAAGCTTTTGATGATGTGGAGATTAGGTGATAGGAAATGGTTCTCCTGTAAATTTTCTGCACACCAACCTCCTGATAGAGGCTGAGGAACAAGGCTAGCAATAAAATTAGCACCCCTGCTTGTAATTCGCTGGCACCATTATGTGATTAATATGATTGAAGGTGCCATAATACACTATTAAATATAGTATATGTAGTAGAACAAGAGGTGGGAGTTATTCTAGATTAATCAATGCAGAATATAATGGTCTGATCTTATTTATCGAGCTTTTCAGCACTCCTGTGTCATAGCAAACATTCAGTACCTTTGAAGTAGTAGTAATATTGGACTTTAAGAGTGGCTGAAGCCCTTCTAAAGAAAAAAAAAGCAGGATTAAAGATGTCCACATAATAGAAGTTGTACTGTGAAAATTGTAGGATTACCAGACAGGAATGATAAGGAATATATGTCATGGACATGGATGCACCATGTTGAATAATCTAGAGAGTGTTTACAAGCTGAATGCTTTTTATTTCTGCACTTGGTTCGTTGTGGAGGGAGTTCATTTAATGCATCCACCTGCCATGGATAATCTCGATTCTGATTTAAGAGAGTGCACCCTGAAAGTGTTATATGAAATAAGGGCTTGACCCTAGGCTCATTGAAGTTGGTGGAAAATCTCCAGTCCTTTATGATGTTCTATGGCTGTTGTGAATAATAATAATCATGAAAAAAGAGTCTTCTTGCTATCAGTGGGAGTGGAATCATTCCATAATAGAAAAGGGGCCAACATATGTCACTTTCACACCACTTAGAAATTCTTCAGGAATAAATAATAATAAAAAAAACAGGCTTGATCCTGAAAACCAAGCTGTTAACAATTATCTGAGATGGGAGAGTTGAAGAAACATAAATCGAGGCCAAATAGACTTTTATAGCCCCAAATACTTTTGTATGTGGATAAAACCATAACATGATGTCTAATTCCAAACAAGCAGACATTTCTGTTGCCTCCTGCCCTTGTATCATCTGAAATGTAAGTGAGATAACCTTTCAACCTTTGCTGAATGCTCTGAGGTCAGACACAAATGAAGTAATTGCCACTGTTTGGGCCATGACTTCATCAGGACTTGACTCAGGGCCTGAAAGAGTAAAAAAAGAGAAGAAATTACAGATTATTGCATATCTTTTGATGTGTCATCCTTCCATCTGATGTGTATGCAGCTTGCTAAGGAAGCTAATCTTTGTTCTTGTTTTGGAGCATCCTCCTGCCCTCTTGGGTTGAACTACAGCCCTACTTCTCAAAGTTACCTTGTTCCCTCAGTGCTGTCCCCTACAATGGGCAGTAATTACACCTTGAAACTAGGTATAATTGCACCTTGAAACTAGGTTAGGTGAGAAATGTCCTCAGTCTGCATTTGAGTTCAGACTGAACCGAACTGTCACTGAACCTAAGCATGTCCTTGAGTGTGGTTTGCCTTCTAAATCTAAAGCATATTTCCAAAGAAGACAAAGTGATATGTAAATATATGTGTAAATAAAATAAACATATCTAAGAATAAACCCAACAGCTTTTTTTAAAAAGTGGAGAAACTATTTGTTTTTCAAAAAATATGCACAAAGGTGCTTTACTCATTAGAAAATAGTTGGGAATTGTGTACATTTGCAAGGAGCACTTACAAAAGTGCATGCATCTGAAAAAATGCATACAGTAAGTAGGGATTGTGCAAAATGTGCGTGCCAGATTCAGGGACAAACAAAGCAATCCAACGTGGAATAGCCTTAGTGTTGAGAAGATGTTTAGGGCAGCTTCACACTTTATATACTGGGACGTGGTGGTGCTGTGGGCTAAACCGCAGAAGCCTGTGCTGCAAGGTCAGAAGACCAAGCAGTCGTAAGATCGAATCCACGTGATGGAGTGAGCGCCCGTCGCTTGTTCCAGCTCCCGCCAGCCTAGCGGTTCGAAAGCATGCAAATGCAAGTAGATAAATAGGGACCACTTCGGTGGGAAGGTAACAGCGTTTCGTGTCTAAGTTGCACTGGCCATGTGACCACAGAAGATTGTCTTCGGACAAAATGCTTGTTCTATGGCTTGGAAACGGGGATGAGCACCGCCCCCTAGAGTCGAACACGACTGGACAAAAAATTGTCAAGGGGAACCTTTACCTTTACACACTTTATATGGCAAATAGTGATTCCTGTTAGCAACAAAGAAACAATAGGACAAAACATGTGAAACTTGCAGCAACATGTTGCACCGCACAGTGTTTCTGCTTAAAGTTCCTGTCAGCAAGGCATGCCATGCCCCTTTCCAGTCCTTCAAGATGGGTGGCACTTATATTTCTCTACATATCACATGTTTGCTACAGGAAATTCTGCTGCCCTTGTTTCCCTGTAGCACTTACTCATACCATGGAAATGATGGGGTTGACCTCAGACTGACTTCAGAGCCAGAGTCTACCAGAAAACTAATTTGTATGTAGGGGTTGCTGGATGGGTTCCTTGTTTTTCAGATGTCTTTTATAACAACTGAGGGTCTGGGGCAGGCTGGAAGAAGGGTCTTCCCAATGCTCCCTACCTTTCTCGCTGAGAGCCAAGGCTTCTGCAGCACCATTAGAATGTAGATTATCATATTTAAAACCTGTGATGACACCACTGTACCCATCTGAATGATTAATCTGCTCATTAAAAGAGTGCCGATGGGCTAGTCTAATTAGAACATGGATCTTCTTAAAGGACATTGCAGGGTCGGGAATAGGAAATATTACTCATAACATAAAGTAGGGATTAATTACACTACTAAATACTATTGTATGAAATTTGCATATGGGTCTGGTCATAGGCAAGAGGTTAGGAGAAGTATGGCATCCTATTTTTTTTATTACCTTTACGAATAAGTGAGATACTCTTTGAAGATTGTGCAGCTTGAAAAATTGTATGATATCCAGTTTTACGCCCTTTTAAAAGATGACTGGATGACACAGGTTATATCAAGCCCTAAAGCAATACTTTGCCAGGTCTAGATTAACCCTATAACATGCCTTATCTATTGCATTCTAGACAGACCCTTGCTCTCAAGTCAGTTCTGACTTTATGACAACCGCTTTTAGGGTTTTTTTTTTTAAAGGTAGAGAGTACTCAAAAGTGGCTTACCATCCCCTTCTGGGGGCACCCTGGGAACGAACGACACAGGCTGTCTCTTCTGGGATGGTGTGGATGGTTGTTGTGGTTTTTTTGGGGCTCTTTGGCCTTGTTCTGAAGGTTGTTCTTCCTAATGTTTCGCCAGCCTCTGTGGCCGGCATCTTCAGAGGACAGCACTCTGTGCTCTGAAAGTGTGGATGTTTCTCCTTACTCTTCTAATGATGGAAGGCTGGATGGGAGAGCCTTACACAAATATTTCATAGCATAGAGCCAGTTGACCCAAGGGTTTTTTTCCCAGTGGAGACAATAGGACCCTGATTCATGTGCAGAAGCCATTTGTGGGGATTGTATATCAGGCAAAACCCAAAGAGGGATAAATATTTTGCCAGTTTAAAAATAAACTGTTATATTTTAATGTGAGCTTTGATGGATTAGCAATGTCAGCATGCCTGGGTTAGTAAACTGAATATTACTGCAGTCCTAGCAATGGGAAGTATCCTTCACCACACTTCAGTGTGGAAGGCAAGCTTGGAGAATGCAAGGCAGTCTGCATGTCTCTCCCACCACTGCCCTCCCATATCCTTCTCTTAGCAAATGTTCCTTAGCAGCTACCAGCTGGGGTGATTCTACCTCATGGCAGGACCACACCTGATGCTATGTGTGGCATTTGTCATCCCTTTTTAAGCAGAAGTATTGATGCTAATAATTATGAGCAGAGGAAAGAGTCATTTGTCGCAGTGGCAGTAGCACTGCCTTATACAGTAATAGAGGGTAGCACTACAATAATGTCCATATAACACTCTGAATTTTTTAATTTTTAAAAATGTTTTGATGACTGAGTGGTTCCTGAAGGAGTAGGTGCTGCATACATGGGGCTCTACAGCTTAACAGAGGTGACTTCTAAAGGCTGGATCTCTGTTTAATGACTATCATTAGAGCACAGAAAGCTGTTATCCTGATGCACTTGAGGCACTTAGATGCATACAAAAAACAAAAGGCATAGGATCTTTTTGATTCAGTGTCTTCATATGTTAGCTATTCTTATGCTGTAGCTCTCTTTCTTTACGTCACTGCAGGAATGTTCTGGAGCAGTGAAGAAGACATTTGTTAGTGATAGATCCAGAAGCTAATAATTTAGTTAAAACAGGACTCATTGTTGCTGCATGATCCAAGAACCGATGGAAGATCTTTGTAAGACTTCCCTTTAAAATGAGTTTTCACATGCATCCCCTTTAACTTCAGCTTCCTATAGCTCATCATGTACATTTTGGTAAAATGAACATCATAACTAAGCATTTGTCACTAAACAATGAGATCATTTGGGTGTGGATAGGAAATCTGAATGACATAGTTTTCCAGTAACTCAGAGATAAGCTGGCCAAATCTTTTGCATTTATTCAAATGTGTAATGAAAATGGAGAAGAATTAAGGGAGACCTTACAAACGAAAGGCACACATTTTTAGTCTGAAAAGAATGTATTTATTTATTACATTTATTTATTTCATTTTTATTTCACCTTTCTCCCAATGCAGAAACTGAAGGCAACTATTAGAAATGTTTTTTAAAAATATAGAAATTAATTTGTATAAGTTACATTTTTAGAAGATACATAATATAGTTATATAATAAAAGGCCACTAGCATAATGCAATTGGAAGCATAAATATACACACACACAAACTGCTGCAGCATCTCCCATTAGAAGCTCCTTTCTCTGCAGCCAGTTCAGTTGCTAAAGTTCAGGATGAAGAAAAAGGTCTTTGTGAGCCAGGCAGGAGGGAACCAAGAGATGGACTTCCTTGGAGATCTTAATCTCTGAGGAGACTTATATGGGAAGATTGGGTTCTTCAGATATCCTGGAGCAGAATTATATGGGGCTTTTGCTCACCCCAGACTCACCCCACCATAACTATGTAATTAAAAATGTACCAGATTTTTCCATGTATACAACCCCCCAATGTATAAAACAACCCCCTACTTTTGACCCTTGATGGAGGCAGAGGAGCAGTTAATGGACAACTGATGCTCCATCTCTGTCTCTCCTGCTGCTGCTGTCTCCGTTGCCCGCTCGTTTCCCTCCTCCAGTGTGACTGCTGGGGCTCACCTCCAGCCCTAAGGAGACGATTGCTGGAGGAGGTAATCCGGTGGCAGCAGCAGGAAGAGGTGCCCGAGCTGCGCGAGTGCTTGTTTGCCTCTGCCTCCTGCTGCCTCTGCCACTGGAGGAGACAAGGTGGCGACCTGAGCTGAGCCTGTCAGTCCCACTGGAGGTGGTGATCAGGCGGACGGGGGAGGCAGCAGGCGCCCAAGCATGTGTGGATGCTCCTGCGCCTCCGTCTCTGCCTCCTCTTCCTGTGGCCGCCTCGGTCGCCAGAGGGGACAGGCCATGAGCTCTGGAAGAACAGTTGGGCAGTGACAGTGGCGGCAGCAAGAGGCGCCCGAGCGCGCATGTGACTGCCTCCTTCCATGTATTATTTTAGGAAAAAGTGTCATTTTATATATGGAAAAATACGGTATTTACTCCATTACTGGGATTTATGTGTGGAACAAGTCTCAGCTGGGTTGCTTATAGTGGAATCCATAATTTGATTCATATCTCCTTGTGCCTTTAAATGAACACTCCTCTCCATATTTTGCCACAGTAAATTCCCCATCCCCATAACAAATTTTACACATAACATCAGCTGAATTGTGGCATGTGGTTTTAAGTGAAATAATGTGCTCCCCCTGAAACATGAGCTCCAGTGTTGTCTGCTCTGTCAAATTCAGGCCTCTTACCTTAGGGCTATCATCACTTTTGTGAGTTTCATTTTGCCTAAAATGGCTTCTTCATTTGTAGCCCCATAGGATTCACTTTTAAACTGTTTTCAAGTTCATTGTAGAGTATGATTTCCTACCTTCTATGATATGAGGCGTTAAACCGGTTCAGAAGAGTAGGGGCTGCAGGTGGCCTGGAAGCCATCCTGATGCCCACCATCTTTCATTCCCTTAATATTCTGATAAGTATCATTTATGTTTGTGCACGAGGAGGTGATAGCTTT
This sequence comes from Pogona vitticeps, assembly GCF_051106095.1. NCBI lineage: Eukaryota > Metazoa > Chordata > Lepidosauria > Squamata > Agamidae > Pogona > Pogona vitticeps. The sequence continues at coordinate 88,297,434 of NC_135784.1, forward strand.
ATTAGATCACTAAAAAGCAAGGAACATGGTGGTGCTGTGGGTTAAACTGCAGAAGCCTCTGTGCTGCAGGGTCAGAAGACCTGCACTCGTAAGATCGAATCCACGCATCAGAGTGAGCCCCCGTAACTTGTCCCAGCTCCCGCCAACCTAGCAATTCGAAAACATGGAAAATGCAAAATGCGAGTAGATAAATAGGTACCACCATGGTGGGAAGGTAATGGTGTTCTGTGTCTAGTCACGCTGGCCACGTTCATTCATTCATTCATTCATTCATTCATTCATTCATTCATTTATTTATTTATTTATTTATTTATTTATTTATTTAATTTATACCACACCCATCTGGTCTTCTGACCACTCTGTTACCATGGAAGATTGTCTTTGGACAAACACTGGCTCTACAGCCTGGAGACAGGGATGAGCACTGCTCCCTAGTCAGACACGACTGGACAAATTGTCAAGGGGAAGCTTTACCTTTACCTTAAAAAGCAAGCAAGTATTGAAGCTAATAAGATTATGAACAAACGAGAAAATCATTTGTTGCAGCCACAGTAGTGCTTCTTTGTAATAAAAGGTAGCATTATGGTAGCTTCCATATAATTCTCTGATTTCTTCTCTTTTTTTTTTTGTGAATGAATGGTTGCTGAAGGAGCAGTTGCTGTTTATGTGGAGCCCTGAACTTTAACAGACGTGATTGATTTTTTTAGCGATCTAATAAAGGTATAACTTGCTCTTATATTTGCATTGTTTGGGGGACCTCACAGCCTTTTCCCAATTTATATTTGTAACTTTTGAGTCCTTGAGGCATGGATTCAAGGATAGAATTCTTTTTTTTTTTAAAGAAGTAATTGGGATCTTGATGTTGTGTATGTGTCTGCTATTTATGGTGCATGAGAATCTCTCAGACAAAGAGGTAGTTTGGAAGTGCAGATGCTGGGTCTGGCTATCTGATCAGCATTGCTTGTACCTTCCTTGAACACCCAAGGCATGGTTTCAGAGACAGAAAGAATTATGTTTCTGGTTTGGTGTTGCTTGGCCTTGAATTCATTGGACAAATCACCACCTCACAGCAGGTTTCTGTTTGTGAGCATTACAAACAAAAACAACTCGCCCAACCTTTCCTTTGTCAATATTAAGTTGATTCCAATTGCTGAGGATTTTGCTGCTGATTTGTTTTCAGCAAAGCGTGTGTATTAGATGGATGGCTGAGGGAAGCCGGCTGCATTTACTGATAGGCGGGTTGTTGACTCTGTTGTTTACATGTTTGGAATGACACCGCCCCTCAATCTGTTTCAGGCTTATCAAATCGCTTCAACTAACTCCCGCACCACCATCAATATTGGTCCAAATCTGTCACTCTGGCAACCTTCAGCATTTGTTTGAAAAGCTGGTTAAACCGTTGCAGAAAGCAGTAAAGTTGCAAGGCACGTAGAGGTTTATTGCATATATCACAATGAGAGGAAAGTTAGAGTCTGCTCCCTGAGATAAATATCTGAGGATATGGACATGAGTTCTAGTTTGTCTTTTACTCTCTAACTTCTTTTACTCTCTAACTTGCAAATTAGGAGCAAAATGCTAGGCAAAAATTCAGAGCAAAAACAACAAAACAAAGTTCCCACCACATCAGCGTTAAAGAAAGTGTTAAAGAATCTGTCATTGGGACTCTGTTCAAAAGCACTGGTTTTTTTCCCCTCCAGCTATCAAACCATGCAAAACCCACACAAGATGCCTTCCGTGGCCCTTTACAGGATATGGAAGGCAAGAAAGCAAGAAAGCATCTTGTGTGAAAAAGCCCTCCTTTGGCGTACAAAGTCTTACCAAGTTATGTGAATGGGGAAAGTTTTGTAACTGGCCTTAGAGTTTGACATAATATCTCTCAGTTGGAGTTGGTGCTTGTTAGTGTGAATAACAAGGATTTAGTGTGTGTGTGCATGTGTGCCATGAAAGCAGTCGGGTCACTATTAGTGGAGCAATGATGGCAGCTATGCCTGTTTCAACATACAGTCAGGGGTTCTTTTGGGAGTGAAAAGGAGGAAGAAAAATGGATATTGTTGTGGTAATTGCAATCTGAACATGCTTGCGTGTAAAACATGCCTGGTGTTAATCAAGAATAGATGAGAGGGAATCCAGGATCCAGCACATAATCCAGCACATAAAGCAACTGCATGCCACATTTTCAAATAAAAATATTACGAAATGGTGTTCAGCCTCAGAGGTGGATGATCATTGAAGGTAAAGATGTGGGCAGCCCAATCAGCCGCACAAATTAGAGCCATTTGATTTGCATGGATTAACAAGGGGAGGTCACAACCTCATGGCAGGTCGGTGATGCCACTGGGGATCAAGAAACAAACTTTGATTCATCTTCATTTCTTTCTCCTTTTACTTCTTTCTATTAAGTAATCATGCTGTTCCATTGTAACCGGAGCACCACTGCTGATAAAGGAAGGCTTGTCATTTAAATTCATCTAAGTTAGGACCCCACTGAGCTCTGTCAGATATCAATCACAATGCAGTGGGGAGATGTTTTCTGACAGATGCCTGTCTTCCTTTCTCTCTTATACACAGTGGCAGAATAAAGGTGTGTGTGTGTGTGTGTGTGTGTATACATGTGCGTGCGTGTGTGCGTGCGCGCACACACACACACACACACACACACACACACACACACACACACATACACACACACACACACACACATCCTGCCCAGTACTGTTCTTACCATTTTCAGCTTGCAGATACTTTCAAAATATTTCCTAAAATGAGCACTGCTTTTGCAAGAGGAAGGGGGGAAGGGATCTGCCCCATGCTGTCTTAAAATCGAAGGCATGTGGGAGAGATCTGTCAAGAATTTGTTTTCTCCACCAGATTGGGCTTATGAGATAGCTTTTCATTTACGCTACTCCAAACGAAGAAATCGCAAGTTCCTTCACAGTGTAAGAACAATGCTATTGATTCCCATTCAGTTCTAGAATTGCTCTCTGCCTTTGCAGAGACAAGCGCTTGTACATGATACCTGCAACTACCATGTGAATGAACACTACAGGTATTGTGAACTTCATTCTAGATATCAGCTGCTCAATCTAGGTTTAGGGTGGGTAACCTGGACCATCCAGCCCACAGCGAATGCAAGAAATGGAGGGCTGTTAGGGTTGCAGCAGTTGACAAGCACTGTTTGAAACTGTTTTAAGGAAGGTTGTAAAAAGAACATATCCATCCCATTTGCACACCCTTGATTTCTGATATTAAGTTTTAATTTAATGACTACCTGAAACAATTGCAAGGAACTGAACATTCAAGCCATGCAAAAGTATGGAGCTGGGCAGCAGAAAAGACCAGAAAATTTTTACAGGATCCTGTGATTACCAAGATAACTTGACATTATTGGCCACTATGTCAAGAGTGCCATAGATAGACTGTTGGATAAGGACATGCTTGAGTTCCTGGTCAGCCGTATGTCACAATCACTTGGCTTTGATTTCCTACTGGCCAGCTAGAAGCCACAGCATGTGATATATCAACAACATGGATATGGTTCCACAGAAGATCTGGAGAATAGTTGTGCCAAAAAGGAGTGGGAGTTCCTTGTCTGTGGAATGTGACGGGACCATACTGGAATTTGCTTTAGACAAGAAAAAGTGGGCGAATTGTCGAGTCTGTTTGTGTTTTAGAAGAAGAACAGATGCTGAACTTGGAAGTAACTGGTTTGTAAGACATGGTGTTTAGGGAGTTTCTTGGCAAAGATGTGGGACCATTTGTGCCAGTAGGTGTGGCTGTAGTCAGTCCCTGGAAATGGCCAACACTGTGCATTGAAGAGCAATTAATGTTCTGTATTTTAGATTGGAAAAAAAATGCACTAACATGCTTGGCTTGCTTTTAATATGAAACTAAAAACACATAACTGCATTTCCCACCAGCATTTTTTTTCAGAGTGATGAAATGTAAGTTTCGTTGAGATCCATACTTTTAGCTAAAATTCAACTGAGGTTTTATTTTAGACCACAAGGACTTTGGGTCTTAGGACCTATGATGCATTGATTTACCAAATGGCAGGCAGTTAGCTGGGCCTTAAAAGGCCCAGAGAAAAATGATGCTTAATCAACTGGAAAATGTTACTATTTGCATCAGCACAATAAATAGGGAAATAACTTCTACTTTCAGTTCCTCAGAGAAAATAAATGGCATAATGAAATTCTGTGTGATGTTGAACATCACTTTGTACACAAAAGTCAATTAATGCTTTATTTTTTAAAAAGATCCAAAAACCCCTATTATGCAAAAAAAAAAAAAACAGGTGGGGGGAGAGAACATTGTTTTCTGAATAAAGGGAGGTGCTCTTTGTAACAGGAGTATTTGTGATTCCTTTTGATTCCATTAGCATTTTGGTCACTGAAAGAAAAATGTGGTGAAAGAAGTTGCTTTCTACCTATGTATCTTGCTTTTAACTTGGTAAAGCATCTCCTTAAGCTTTCAATAGGTGTTTGTATCCTGACAATTTTAAGATACTAGTTTCACTTTTTTTGTTGGAATTCTTCCATCCTGAAGTCAGTGGTGTACTCGTCTGAAGCCAGGTAACCAGAAGACAGAGTAATGGCCTCTTAATATGAATGACTTTTAAAGTGGATGGATGGATGGATCGATGGACAGACGGACGGATGGACGGATTGATGGACTGATTTAAAATTTAAAATCCACCTTTCTCCTTGGAAAGGACTCAAGGCAGCTTAAAACAATGAAAAACAATATTTAAAGTTGAAAACAACGAGTCTACAACAGTGGTTAACATCATTAAAAGACAATATTTAAAACTATGAACAATGAATAAGGAGGCATCTTATGACATTAACAGGCAATATTAAGGCAAAGATGAACAGAAAGAAAGGCCTCTCCTGATTATCTTAACACCCAAACCATCTCATAATGAGAGATTTGACCAGGGCCATTTAGGGCTTTAGAAGTTAAAACCAGCTCTTTAAATTGTGCTTGGTAACTGATTGGCAGCTAGTGGAGCTGCTGAAACTGGTGGATTATGCGCTCCCTGTAACCAGCCCCAGCCAGCAATCTGGCTGCCGCATTTTGAACCTGTCAAAGTTTTCTAACACTTTCCATTGGCAGCCCCACATAGAGTGCATTACAGTAATCTAGCCGGGAAGTAACTAGGGAGTATGCCACAGTGGCCAGATCAGATCGCTCAAGAAGCAGACAGAACTGGTGCACTGGTTTTAATTGTGCAAGTACACACCTGGCCACCACTGCAACCTTGGCATCCACTTCAGAGATGAATCCAGGAGCATCCCCAAACTGCGTACCTGTTTTTCCCAATGGGAGTGCAATCCCATCCAGTACCAACTGCATTCCTATTTGTTGATCTGCCTTCTGACTGACCGGTAGCACCTCTGTCTTGTCTGGATTAAGTTTCAGTTTATTCACCCTCACCCAGTCCATTACTGATACCAAGCACTGATCTAGAGCTGAAGTAGCTTCCTTGGATTGAGGTGGCAAGGAGAGCTACAGTTGGGCATCACCCACATACTGACAGCATACAGCCCCAAAATTCTGGATAATTTCTTCCAGTGATTTCATGTAGATGATTAATAACACAGGAAACTAAACAGAACTCTGAGAGACTCTACAGGGTTTTGAACAGAAGTTCTCCAGGATGACCTTCTGAGTTGTCTCCTCCAGGAAGGACTGGAGCCACCATAAAACAGGGCTCCCAAATCCCATTCCAGAGAGACTGGTCAGGAGGATATTGTGGTCGATAATATTGAACGCCGCTGAGGGGTCCAGCAAAACCAACAGGGGCACAGATCCTCTATCCATTTCCTATCATAGGTCATCTACCAAGGCAACCAAAACTTTCTCTGTCCCATAACCAGGCCTGAAGACAGATTGAAATGGATCTCGATAGCCTGTCTCATCCAGGAACCCTTGGAGCTGAGAGGCCACAACATGCTCTAGTACCTTTCCCAAGAATGGGATATTAGATACTGGTCAGTAGTTATTCAGTATTGTGGGATCCAAAGGAGGCTGCAATCACCCCCATGGAATAGGCCTTCCAATGGGCCCTAGCTCTTTTTTGAGCAGATTCACTCCAAGTTTTCCTTCATCATCACTCAGAGTTTTTTGACAGATTTGTGGGGGATAATGCTATGATTTACTACTATTAGCTACAGCTGCACATTATCAGCAACTGGTAGCCGTAACACTGAATACCGGTTGCTGGAGAACATCAGTAGAATGGAGCTGTAACACTCATAAGGGTTTCCCTTGGACATGGTGGAACTTGGCTGGTAGAACTTGGAATTCTCTTCCACTTTCAGTCTGATCTGGCATCTGTCTTTGTATGTTGTTATTTCTGTCTTGCACTAGGCCAAGTTAAAATAATGTATTGGCAGGGCAACAACGCAAAACAAAAAGTTCCCCTTCCCCATTATATTATAATAAGGAATGATAACATGCATTTAATACATATTTTGACAAGGAATCAGGAGAAATAGCTCTATGTGGAAAGAGTGAAAGAACTGGACATGTTTAGCTTTGAGAAAAGAAAACTGAGGGGAGATATAATAACACTTTTCAAATAGACGAGGGGAGAGGCAGGAAATGTTCTCAATCACCCCACAGTGCGGGGCAAGTAATAATGGGTTCAAGCTACAGGAAGCCAGTTTTAGGTTCACTAACAGAAAAAAAACCTTCTGAACTGCTGGAGCAGTACGACAATGGAGCCAATTACTTTGGGAGGTGGTGATCATTCCAACACTGGAGGCATTCAAGAGAAAATTGGACACCTATCTGTAGGATCTGCTCTGATCTGGATTCCTGCATTGAGCAGGGGTTTGGATTCAGTGGTCTTACATGCCCCTTCAAACTCCATTATGCTATGATTTATTTCATTTCTTTATGGTTTCACATATTCAAAATCTCATATTCATCCTCCACCACAAATATTAATTTGTTTGCTTATTTTGATCCATTCTTACAAAGCCTAACAGAAAATAAACTGTGGCCCATCCCAATTTTTAATCCCATGCTGGAACTATTTTTTTTAAATAAAAACATTTTGTATATTTTTGGTCGTGCACATCAAGTTCAGTAGATGTACAATTGACATACAGTAAAGCAACCTGTGCAAAAGACTGAACATAGTAGATGGCAGTAATGAAAACTATTTACTATGTTGGGATAATATATACTACATTTGTTAAAACAGGCAGTATATTTAAGATGAAGGGCTAAAGCCATTTGTTAGTGCCTCCTAGAAGAGACATTTCAAATGAATCAAAGTTTTTAAGCCAACACTCATGTAAATTCTGTTGATTCAGTGCATTTACAATTAATAGCACCTGATAATACATCAAAATCAAGGACTCTGCAAGATCCTGGATGCTGGCGCTTTTCAGATGATCTTTATTGTTGAGTCACTGATGCAGCCCATGGAACCTTAAGAAGCTCTGTCTACAATTCCCTGCAGTCCAGCTGATCAGCCATTGGTTAGACAGGTGGGAACAACTATTAACAGTGGCAAAGCCACCACTCTTATCAGGATTGTTGAGGGAGTAGAGGTTAAAGATTCTGCTCCTAAATAGGGGTGGAATGAATTTCTGTGCCCTGGTGCTAAACACCCCACCAACTTGTGTTGTCCCCCAAATAATTTAGTGGGTGGTAGTTTGTCCACCTCTGGTTTAGGTAATCAGGGATGGGTTGTGGTATGAGAAAAAAAGTGAAAGCTTCTGGGGAAACTTTGAAAGAAAGTGTACTTCCATGTTACTCCAGGAACTGTGGTTTCTTCTAGCAAACCTAGTTAAGAAATCTGGCACTGAAAACATACTTTGTTCCTGGTTTGTTTAAGGAGTAACAGTTCCCTGTTCAAAATGCATAAATGTCATTAATGAATGTGGACATTTTTACATTCTTACTGTTGTGGATGAAGGAGAAAAGGAGTGGAGGAAGAGCAAATGATTGTGAAGCTTGCTGGAGTTCATTCCCAATTAATCCATGGTGATTATTTGAATGATGTCAGTGTATTCTTCTGCAGTAGCACACTGGGTTTGATTTCTAATGGACTTGGCTTGCTTCCTGTACCACACTAGGCTATTTATATTTGTAAAAGAGTTTACATTATGTTAGGTAAATTTTCAGCAGAAAACTTTATGCAGCCGTTTATTTTCAGGGGCCCGACAAGATTTTGCCCATCGGCTGTGCATTTTGTTACTACTGTGCGTTTACTGTCAGATATTGAGAGGATGCTTGTGAAATTTTTCCAACTCTTGTTCCAGAAAACTTGCCTTGCTTAGGGTGCTGTGGACTTTGATTTGGCAGAAGGAGAGGGCTGGTTGTTTTGGCTTTCCCTCAGACAGCAAAGTGCATTGGGTCAGCCCAAGAAGTTTTCTGAGTAAGCTACATGAAATGAGCATTAGCTGTTCCAGGAGCCTATTTATGTTTCTTTCCCCACTTTTTGCGGGGTTATAGGTCCCATTAATTTCACCCTGAACCCCAGGAGTGGCTTGAATAGATTATGCCCATTCTCAAGGCATATCCTCTCAACCTGTGCTCTTTTACACATAAATACACAGTTCAGGGAAGCTGCCATGTGACTGTGTGGTGGGTGGGGGGAGCGGCACATTGACTTACTGTTTACTGGTGCTGTTAACAGATGGATAAGCCAACTGATTCACAGATGTGCAGCTTATAAATATAAACTAACATCGTACTGGTGATGTATATCAGCAAGCGGCAACAAATTACTTCCTATTTAACTGTTATAGTTTGGAATGACCAAGTAGCTGTCAATAGAACCTGTGAACATTCTAACAGTCAAGCAATAACAAATGAAGACAGATAAAAAATTACTGGAATTTAGGAATGAAATCACTAAATATGTTAATGCTTTTGTGTGCATCTGTGTTATGCAACTTTTCAGTTACTATTCTGTCCCATTCCAGCACTCATTGGGCATTTGAGCATAGAACAATATTTTGAAGGAACTGAGTTATGGTCCACTCAACCAATTTATTCCTGCTTTGCTCTTTCTGACTAGCAAGACTCGTAATCAAGCTACCTTGTTTGCCTGAGCCAGAACTCTCCGGAATTTTTGTGTTGATCATAGAATCATAGAAAAGTGAAGTTGGAAGGGGCCTACAAGGCCATCAAGTCCAACCCCCTACTCAGTGCAGGAATTGGCGTTCCTGGGTGGGCGCGAACCACCAACCTTTCGGTTAACAGCCAAAAGGTTGTTTAATTCCTTGCAGACAGAACTCAGGGGAAAGAGGAGAATTCCTCCAAAATTTTCAATTTCTTGTGAGCAGTGCCATTGTTTATTACCAAAAAGAGAAAGCCCCAATGCTAAGTATTCCATAGTCTTCTTGGGGGAGAAGACAAGATAATGAAGAATATAATGGCTTCATAATTTGGGAGTCTAACCTTTTAATGAATAGATAGATAGATAGATAGATAGATAGATAGATAGATAGATAGATAGATAGATAGATAGATAGATAGATAGATAGATAGATAGATAGATAGATAGATAGATAGATAGATAGATAGATAGATAGATAGATAGATAGATAGATAGATAGATAGATAGATAGATAGATAGATAGATAATGTTTGAATTAATAACAAATACCTTTGAATCATGCATTGATGAAAGGTGGGGGGAGGTTGAGAATATGCAGGAGGGGGATGGAGAGAAGCATTCTATTGTTATATTTGCTGTTTAAATAATTTAGTTGCAAAATCTGAAGGCTGCTTTAGCTGCAATTAATTATTCATTAATGACATGCTAATTGCACAGTATCTCTGAATATTTAACAAAATGCAAAAACATGCATGTAGTGAAGGGATTTTTGGTGGGTTCCCCCCCCCTTTCCCAAATATAAGGCATGGGGGAAGGTTTCCCTTTTCTGCCAGTGCTGGTTTTTCGAGGAGGGAGGGGAGCAAGTCTCTTTCCAGCAGGGGGTTAGGAAAAGTAGTAGTCTGATGGCCTACTTTCCATTCACTCTCTTCAGTCGTTCTTTGTTCCGCGGGGATATATTGTCCTTATCTAGCCTTCAGAATTGACAGGGTGGCAATGGCTTGACTTTTGTCCAAACGATTTCTCAACACAGAAATGGGTTAATTATCACTTTCCATAGCTTTTTGACTAACAAAAGGCCGCAGCTCTCTTTCTTCCTTTTCTTTCCTATTTACTGTATGGGAGCCCTTTGAAATGCGATAGTTTAATCGGTGACACCTTCTAAACGAAGGAATTCTGAGTGCCCCCGAGGCCTGCCGGGCGATGAGCTCGGATTGCGGGGTGGCGAACATTACCATGATTAAGAGATACGGGTCTTTATTATGCCGAAGCCACCCTGGACTTTCCGGATGAAGATCCCATAGGCTTCTAAACAGAAGGGTAGATTGATTCCCTTCCTCCTCTCCTTCCAGCTGATAAAAGTGAAGCTGCCTGCCTGCCATACCCCTTTCAAATCAACGAAAAGGGGAAAGTCAGCAGTGGTTTGATGCTAAGAGGCCTGTCTTTTGCTAGCACAGTGGCCCCCATGGTGCAGGCTGGCCCTTTGCATTTTGGGGATCGCTGGCCCATTCCAGATCAGATCAGGGATTGTTCCGCTTTGAGAGCACTCATTAGCAAAAGCATTTGTTTTTAGTTTTTACAAAGGAGGGTGCTAACATGATACATCACAGTCCAGTTTCTTTGGGCCAAAAGGCTTGGGAGGCATCCAAACTATGGAGATAATCAGACATTTGGACATCAAGGAGAGATCTGTTATCCCAGGGGTTACATTGGCCATGGGATACATGGAGGGAAGGGCAAAATCCAGTATCTCGAATGTGCTTAAGAACTGAGGCTTTGGAATGACCGCGTTCTCATGTGTGTCACGGCCAGAGCGGCGGCTTCCCTTGCACTCTCATGCAATGGTCGTAAGACAGACATTCCACAACAGCAGCAGGACTGGGATCAAATCATGGCAATGGGGCTAAGGGCTGTGCGGGAGCAGGAAGTTGAGAGTTGTTTGGAGGTCAGAGGAACCCACCAACTGGAGTCCAGAAGAGCAGTATCTCTGCTAGATTGTGTGTGTGAGGGAGAGGGAGAGGAGGAGGGAGGGAGGGACAGGGGCCGGTCAGCCTGCAGTCAGTCCAATTGATGCACCACCTGGTTGGTCAGATTAAACTTCCTTACGAACCTGTTTCCTTGGTGGAGTTTTGGCTACCACTGAATGAGCTGCTCTGATATCACAGAGGGGATGGGCATTCGGACTGTAACTGGCTGAGCTACTCTGATGTGAGAAGGATAGTGTGGGCAACCTGTATTGGCTGTCCATGTCAAAGCTACAGAGTGTATATACAAAGATAGTACCGGGGAGTATTCTTAGGAAGCTAAGGTGAAGAAGTAAAAACTGAGACAGAGGATATGGAGGGAGGGGAAGATATACTGTATAACCAGGAGCTGGCGATCAGCCTCTCCAGTCCATCTAGCTTAGAACTCTCTGCTCCCTCTTTCGTTGGCCCTCCAGAGAGTCAAACAGGAGGCCTTTTCACTTTTCATGAGGTGCTGGGGATTGAACAAGGCCCTAGGGATCTTCTGCAGCTTCCACCTGTTCTCTACCAGAGACCTGAGCTCATAATAACCATTTTGTGACTACAGCAGGGAAGGCACTCCCACCCAGTTGCACAGTCCCAAAGCGGCCCCCAGAGGACGATGGAGTTCCAATATTAATTCAAGACAAATGATACAGGTGTTTGGCTCCAAACGCAACATTCTTTAATAACTTTGTCTGCATGTTTCTTTCAGAGCTCGGAGTTAGAGAACACATTCCAGCGATCAGCCTTGAGGACAGGCTGATAGCCTGAACGGCGACAAGCTGTGAAGGCTGTGGCAGGGGAAGACCGGAGTTTTGTTTTGTTTAAATTCAGAAGAAAAGCCACATCCTGTTCACCTTTTCTGCTAGGTAGCTGGGGTCAGTACAGGCGGGGGGTGGTGGATATTAGCAGTATTGCTCTCCTATTTACTTTAACTTACTTTAATCAGGTGGATTTCAATCTTGTCCATTAATAGCAGTCTGAAAGCTGAATTATAAACTCATACAAATATGATGTGCTTTGATCCATTTTAACCCATCTGAGAAAGGCAGCAACTTCATAATAATCATGCACTGTTAAGTCAATTCTGGCTTATGGCAACCCCTTTCAGGGTATTCCAGGTAGGGACTACTCAGAAGTAGTTTACTATTCCCTTCTTCTGGGGGCTCTCTGGGACTGTGCAGCTTGCCCAAGGCCCCATAGTCTGGCTGTACTCACAGAAGGTGCAGTGGGGGAATCAAACTCCCAACCTCTGGCTCCACCACCAGCTACCTAAGCCACTGAACTATCCAGCAACCTTATAGTTATATTTAAAATGTGACAGAGAGTGCTTGGTCATCAGACCCTGATTCCTAACATTCTGGCCTCTGATCTAGTATTTCAATGCAAGTTTCTTTTCATGCTGCGAATTTTCTCTGGTGTCTGAGGTATCAGATAACATAATGACTTATCACTGATGTTGTATCAGTAGTTTTCTTTCCCAGGGTTCTAGATCACGGGGACAACCATCAGTTGTGTACCTTGTCTTCCAATGTGAGGCTGAGGGTGAGAGTCTCATGATTCCAGCCCACTCTTTCCGTGCTATTTTATTGATTTCTTTGTTCTTTTATTTCTGTGACCTTCTGATGGTGTACGTGGCTGTCTGACACACCACTTTATTCTCAAAAGAGCTGTGTAATGGAGATCAGGCTAAGAAAAAGAGAATGAGATGGGACCTATAGGGACCGAAGAGCAGTGGGACCTTCAGCCTGGATCCATGAAGTAGTGTTCAAGCACCTCTAAGCATTATACCACGCTGAGTTTGTTAATAGTATGAAGGGAGAAAACCACATTCAAATAGGTCTCAGGTACTGATAAGACTATAGATATTGTATCATTAGGGTGATCCAACACAGATTACACATACAACAAAAAATAGACTCAAGGAAAAATTCAAAATTATATCCCTTGATTATCAATATATTTGCCTGAATAACATGCTGACATATAGATTTGCTTGTCTCATAGTTGTGCCCATTTGACTCTAAGATTATACATATGATAATATTTTTTTACATTTATTTTTATGTGCAAATGAATCTTCACAGAATAATGATGGAGAAATTGGACGCATATATTTTTGTCCAAATTCTGCATCATTTTTGCAAGTGTGTGCTCTTTTAAGACTGCGTTTACATTTGTTTGCATTTTTGTGTGACTCTCTATCTGACTATAAACCTTTGCACACAATGTTGTCTAATGCATTTTTTTTCAGGCATGATCTGCCGCCAATGTATTCCATCTTCGGGCAGCATTTTCAAAAAGATGCTCATTTCTTAGATCAGAAACCTGCACTGCAAAATTCGGGGAAATATACTTACAAGTGGAGAGCTGCATTTTAAATAGCATATTGGTTTGGCAAATACCATTTGAAATTCATTCACCTATGAGAACATTCATGACTGATTTCTGTAGGTTGTAAACCTTGGAATGCAAACCTTGGAATGCTTACTTTTAAAAGCATGCCTGCCCTCTACTGCAAAACATCTACTGTATACACTTTACAATTGGCACAAATTTTCATAGTTTGACCCCCCCTCCTCCCCTGCAGTGTCTTTTGAATACTTTCATTTGTCCAGTTATAATTCCGTACATGTGAGAAAGCCTGTATCCTACAAATTGCATACTTAAACTGGAAGTAGGTATCACCCTGATGATATTATAAAAACAAATGGATGGAAAGAATGCAGGACTTGCATGGGGGCCATTAGATGCATAGATACTCAGCCACAACACCCTTGGCCTCACTTCTCCTATCCTATCTGTTCATCAGTCCTACTGACTCTTTTGGGACAAGGACTGATTTTCACTTTTATTTTCTGGAAGCGTCTCACTTTCCCTTTTACGCTAATCATGCAACATAGAGCACAAAGGGCAACAAATCAAAGCCTGGCCCTGAAAGCCCATCATGTGAAGCACAGATCCACATATGCAGATGCTAGTGGGAGTGGCTGCCAGATGGCTTCCTCACCCAACATATGGTCAGCATTCAACCGTAGGTAGATAGATATAGTTTTGGGAGCTTGCTTGAAATAAACATCTGAGTCTTTGTTGCCCTGACATAGCAGCACTGGCTTTGTAAGTATACTGCATAAGCTACAAAGGCTGACAGTATGTATATAAGTACATAAATGGTCTTTCGTGCGACCGGTTGACAATAGATAGAGCCGAAGAGATGATTATTCCAAAACTGTATTCCCAAGCTGTGGTATTGTGGCTGCTGCTGTTGTTGTTTCCATTTAATTTGCATGCTTTGGCCTTTAGCTAATGGGTGAGATAACTGGCAGAGTGTATATTTCAGGCAGAGTGTATATTTCAACCCAGCTTAAATATGGTGATGCTAACCGTGGCCAGTTCCAAGAACTAATGAGCCAAATGACAGCTTTGGAAAATCACTGACTTCGGCATAATTGTAATTATGCACTGTGGGGGGCCCTGAATTGTTCCAAAACTATATTTCAGTGCTATAGGAAATGATAATAGTAATAATTATATTAACGGCAATTTGTTTATTGCTGCAGACAGATGCTTTACAATACAGATAAACACACACAATTCTGCTCCTAAGGCAGTTACCAAAGAAATGTTTTGCTGCTGTCAAAAGCAGAGGAGTAATACAAGAGGCATGGAAAGATATCAAGAGTGAAAAAGAAATCATTTAAATTAGGAAATGTCCTCAGGGGTGTTCCTTTGGAGAAGCTTTGCTGATATCAACACAAGTATTGCAAACTGAGCTTTTGAGGAATTTTAAAGGGCCTATTAATAATTATTATCCAATCTTCAATGAAAATTTTGACCTTTTCCAGGGTATAAAGGATTCAGAGGAGGTTTGCCAGTTCCTGGTGCCACTCTGGGACTGGGCACAGAATCTCATCAGCCTCACACACTCTGACTGATCTTGGCTGGCCCATTCTCCAGGAAGCCCAGTGGGCATTCAGAGTCCTGTCCCTGACTCTGCTCCAGCCCACTGAGTTACAGCAGAGTTAGGCTGAGACTTTTTCAGTTGGAACTGGCATACTCCTGCATAATGGATGGTCAGAAAGATGTTTGTTGTTTAAAGAACTCTGCAGAGATTGGGCAAAAGCAGCTACGCATTTGAACGACAGCTCGCAGAGTCCCCATGTTGCACTCCCACAGCCATAACATTGAGGGATTCTTAGTTTTCTTATCACAAAAAGCAAATCTTACAGGTTTGGAAACCTGAGCATCTATCTCGTCCTTGAGCTCCTCTTTCCACATGTAGCTAGTGATGGTAGAGTTGTGGTGACTTGCTTTTCAGCATTGTCAAACAATAGTTGTCTTGCATTGCATTTTAAGGAAAGTCTGTTCAGGAACTGAAGTGATTTACATCAGAATTCTCAATCTTTTTTTTTTTTTTTGGCTGCTGCTATAAACAGAATATAAAAGAAATATAGACTGAATCAGGATGGTATCAGTCACATAAATAACCTTATAAGGTGAGGTGTGAAGAATTGTTTTCAGCCTGTGCCCCCTTCAAATGTGCCAGTTGGGTCAAATTTGAGAATGGCTGGACTAAATTATGGTAAGCTCAGTCTAGTTGTCCCATAGTAGCTCAGACAAAATCCAAACAAACAAGACAGAACAAGACAAGACAAAAACTTGCGGCACCTTAGAGACTAACTATTATATTTTAATGTGAGCTTTAATGGATATGTCCACTTCATCAGACATATGGAAACAGAATAAATGCTGAATAAAATATCATACTAAATATTCATTGGCTCTTGGATGTATGTTATATTTACGTGCAGTAATTTATGGCTCCTGTTGTTTTAGGGCTATGTTGTAAAAATTCCTCAGGAGACAGAAAACAGATACCAGGCCTGGGCAAAAAGGGGAGAGAGAAGGGTGAAGATGTTTTTTTTCATTTCATTTTAATTTTAATTTTTTTAAGGTTGGGGATTTACTTAAAACTCAAGATGGAAAGAAAAAGAAAATATTAAATATGAAGGTGAAAGAAGATGGCAGGAAATAGTGACAATATTTACCTTTGAGCCTTGTGATGAGAGATGGGCTTGGTAGTTGTAAAGAAAATGACAGTGGCAGTAGATAATAGCAGAAGGATTACATTTGGTAATGATGTAAGAAACTTAGGCTTATATTCAGTCCATTTATATGAGTGTCCGTCATGCATATACATTTTATCTCAGCTGTTTCCCTCTGTATTTTTGATTTGTAATGATTCTGTTCTAAAATAGTGCCTTTCAAATCTTCCATGGAGTGTCCTGGTAGATTTAAATGGTTGAAGACAAGTTTTTATGTGTTGGGGTTTCTGATGCCAGATTTGTGACCGTTGATCCATTTTCATAGAGATTGTCCTGCTTGTCCTATATAGAGTGCAGAGGGGCATCGTTGGCAAAAGTGTAGACAAGCAGCCTGGTTTTTAAGAAGTTGTATTCTGCTGGCCCAGAATTATGTTCTTTACTGAAAAAAAAAATATTTATTTATTTATTTATTTATTTATTTATTTATTTATTTATTTATTTATTTATTTATTTTATATCCCACCTATCTGGCCTTGCGACCATTCTAGGCGGTAAAGAACATAGTCTTGGGATCTAAAAAGTGACAGATTCTTTACAGATTCTGCCCTGGTTCTGTGTTTGTCTCCACCTAGCCTTGTTTTGCATTCCTTCTCTAACTTTGAAATTGAAAATTGAAAATCTTACCAGTGCTGCCATCTGTGAATAGATTCACATGGCTACAAATTAGCCTTGGATGTGCCATGTGAGTTCAGCTGTGTGATACCACTGCAACCATATTGAAGCAGTTACCTATTTTTTTTCCCTACAGCCTTCCTTCAGTGGAGGAGAGGCAGAATCTAAAGGTCCACCCATGTGAGTTACACTGTGACTGGAAAGACAGCCATTGCCTAGAACAGTGATTCCCAACCTTGTGCTCTCAGGATTTTTGGGAGCCGCAGTCCAGGTACACTTGGGTTACCCAAGGTTGGGAGCCAGTGGCCTAGAAGCATCAGCACTAATGCCTTGAGGAACCCATTTCTATGCATAACCACAGGGCCTACAATTATTTTGTCATATTTATACAGGTCATTCAAGTGTACAGTATCCTGTGAGTTCAAGGCTCTCCTCTTTGTCGTTACAGCAACCCTGTGTGATAGAACAGATTAAGAGGGGAATGCCTGGACCAGTGATGGCGAACCTATGGCATGTGTGCCACAGCTGGCACACAGAGCCTTCTCTGTGGGCACACGAGCCATAAGTCGCCATAGAGAAATACTTACCCTTCCTCTGATCCCGGATTTCGGGACTCCCCTCTGCTGCTACAGTGGTCCAGCGGAGGGGTGCAATGGCGACCGTTACCAATTTAGCCAAATGGGGGATTGGAGGACCACTAAGTATTAATACCACCCATGGGAGGGGGTGGGAAACAAGAATTTAACCTTTGCAGTGCAGGAGCAGTTGTTTTTTTCTAAACTAAAACCTCAGCATTTGGGTTTTAATTGCAGTATTGGCACTTTGAAATAAATAAGTTGATTTTGTGTTGCAGTTTGGGCAGTCGGGTTCACCATCGCTGGCCTAGACTAAGGTCTCCTAGTTAGTTGATGCGGCAACTCACCACAGATCTTCCATCTTGGCTTCTGATTCATCCTTACATTATATAGCCGTGATTAGGGCCATGGGATGAGGCATTTGAAAAATTACAACCTAGAGGAAGTGATGCTTTCTTTTCTTTTGAAAACATGCTGCTTAGCACCCGTGTCTTTAATAGGAATGGGGACCTGCAACATTATCAAAAATGAGTTTTTACTTTCAGCCAAGCCACCCCAGTCTAAAGGAAGGCTGCTATGGAGTGCACTGTCTTGCAGGAGAGGCTTTTTGCAAATGTGAATTTCAGTGTTGTCTGGCAATTAAGTACCACTTGAAAAACCCTTGAGAATAATTAAGGGTTTAGATGATGAGTCCTTCTTTTGAGGGCTTTAATGGTATCAAATAAAGCAAACTGCATGGGGCTGGGGGTGGGGAAAGGGAAGAGGCTGTAACTAAGAGAAAGGTCCTACTGAAACATATTCAGACATGACATTTTCTTATGTCGATAACCATCAACAGCTTTGCTTCCCCATCCATGAAGACAAGAATGTCACATGTCAGTCAAAGGAGAGTCTCCAACAATAGATCAAGAATGAATTCAATAGAACAATGCTTGGCTTTGAAAGGCATCAGCTGCTAGGGTGGTTGTTCTGTTAAGGTATAGAGGTGGCAGGCATCAAATATTACAATGCCTCTTCCCCTTTTAAATGGTGCTCATTCTTAGAAAGATATCCTATCATTATAAATTATGAACAGTGGCAACAAAACAAATTCGAAGAGTTTTGATGGCAGGGGAAGTCTCCCTAACTTCTTACTGCTAGTCTGTTAAGTGACTGCTTCTATTGTGGCTGTGTGTGAAAGTACTCTGTAAGTAGACACCAGTAATTATTTAATTCCTGCTTCTTTTCTGCTCATCATTAGTCCAGTCTGGCAAGAAAGCAGGGGAACAAACCTACATTTCAGCCAAATTATCTGTGCACCTCAGAGGTGGGCAATTAATTTCTATGGGGGGGCACATGGAAATTCTGTACTGTGTTTGGGGGCCGAACCAACTTTACTTAAAAATAAAATGAAACAGTGATGTTATGATTATTTTTATTTTAAACTTGTTAATCGTCACAAATACTAAAGAGGTATTTTGCGGTATGTTAAAGATAAGCAACTGATCAACTTTAGACAAAAAGCTATAAATGGTTTTAATGTTCAAAACTGTCCGCGGACTGGACAGGAGTGGCTCGCGGGCCGTATGTGGCCCTCGGGCCACACTTTGCCCAGGTCTGGTGCACCTCATGGTGCATGCAACCATAGACACAATCACACTTTGTGCAGATTTGGCCTGCTACGAATCTCTGTCTCTTTTTTCTTCACTGGGACCCTCAAATGTGTCAACTTTAAGTCTGGCAGGTTCCGTCTCTCTTTATGATTGTGACCCGAAACTAATTTATTTCTTAATGTATTATGAATTTATAAGCCACTTTTTGAAACTGCAGTTGTGCCAAGGTGACTTATGATTAAATGTCATAAACACATTTTGGGAGTATGCCTAAGTGTTTTTATAAAGAAAAGAAAAAACTCCAAACAACAGCATGCAATAATTTCCACGGCAGCTGAATAAAATATTGTTGCAGCTTAAAACAGAGACTGTTAAACAGTCATTATTCTCTCTGTTTAACAGTCCAGCCTGTTGGTTCAATTGTTAGTAAATCAGATTGAAATAAAAAGGGTTTTATTACTTGAAAACAAGCAGAGAGAAAGAGCCAAATATTTCCTCTGAGAAGGAATTCTAGAGATAGGGGACCAAACACATGAGCTTTGGAGACTTCAGTCCTGGAATCTTCCAGACAGCATGGCTAACGGCATAGTTTAGCATGAGTAATGAATGGGTAGATCAGAAAACCAGGTGGGAGCCCCACAATAACCCAGGTGTGAGACCTGAACAGAGATATAGCTGCTCTGTTTACTAGTGAGTTGATTTTTCTAATCCTCTAATCCAGTGGTGTCGAACTGTGGCCCTCCAGATGTTCTTGGCCTTCAACTCCCAGAAATCCTGGCCAGCAGAGGTGGTGGTGAAGGCTTCTGGGAGTTGAAGTCCAAGAACATCTGGAGGGCCACAGTTCGACACCACTGCTCTAATCCATCCTGGGCCAAGTTACCATCCAGCCCATTGTAGCACATGGTCTCAAAAAGGGTGAGCTTGGAATGAAGTCTTCAGGCAGGAGCTGTCCATGCCTTTGGCTTGCCCAGTTAGCCAGGGAGGCAAATATTCCTCTGATGAGAACAACTAACATACCAGCAGCAAATCATTCTCATTTAGATGGAGAGGTACCAGCATGACCTTCCCGCTGCTTTTATTCCCCCATGCTAAGACTAAGCCAGGTTGTCTGACTGACTTGGGGTTCTTTTGGGGAATACTTTAAAATTTCTTTCTTATAATTCAAATGCCCTGTGGCCAAAAACAAAGAAACCAAACCAAACGAAAAACACCAGCCCACCCCACCCCCCCACCCCCGATCTGCTCAGCAGGGTGTAGCCCAAAGGTAATACTGGGGTCATCATAGAGGTAAAGCATCCTGTCTTGTAATATATAATGGTAATATTTTCATGGACAGCAGAAGGTACAAGGAAGGGGCTGAAAAAATAGTGTAGACTGTCAGGAGCAGTTAAGGCAGGCATTTGGAAAGGAATTAATTCAAGTTTCCATAAAGAAGTCTTTATAGTGCTTTAGTCTAAGGGCAGTTCCACTGACTTCTGAGTTAGGTTTGCAGGTTTGCTTTGCAGCAATATATTCTGACATATATTCTCCCTTTTTCCTCTTTCATTATACTTTTGCTAAGAAATAAGTGCTTATCAATAACAAGAACATATAATACCTAGAATTTCTTGTAAAACTCACTCACTAGGATATAAGAAGTAAGTCCTTTTCCTCAGTGGGAGTTACTATATGATTAGGCCAGAAACATAAAACTGTTGTTCTAGAGTGAGTTCAGAGGATTTGTTCTAAACTAATGCAAACTGGATTGTATCACTTACCGTTTATAAACGTGAGAGCTGTGCTGCCAACGCAGGATTTCAACATTTTGTACCATGCTTGTACGATCTCCTGCATTTGGGGGGGGGGGGTCCTCCTGTTCTTTTAGCTAAGTGCGGTCCTGGATTTCCATCCTCAACTCCTGTCCCAGTGGCAATATTGCCATCAACACACTAGTTTCCCTTTAAACCAGCGGAGCAAACAAAAAGACAAACAGGCATGTTTTTGTCTGACTGTGCACTCTGAATTAAAATGCCACATCCTGGAATGGCCAGAATCATCCTGATTTTCAGGTAAATGTCTGTGGGAATTCCTGAAGATACGCTAAATGTCTCCCTTTGCACTATTTAGGACCAAGCACCCTATTGACCTCTTGATTTTGAAGTGACAAGACTGCTTATTCAGTACATCTGTGTTTTTGTCTCTGTTTTTGTCTGTAATTATGTTCTCTGCAGTGATGATAGTGGTTTATCCTGCTATAGAAATGTTATACTTTGAGGCTAACTTTCCCATGGGGAAAAAGCTTCTTTTGTTACTTCTTTCCTTTTTCTCCCCTTGTGTAAAACAAACAAAAACATAAAATCCTATTTGAAGAAAAGAACACAGGAAACAACCCATTCTGAGGAGTTAAAGCATCTTGCTTAGAGACTGTGTGTGTCATTGGAAAATATTGAGCCACATTCTTGCTTCCCAATGGCAAAGAAGGCCAGATTGTACTGAACAGAAACAGACAAATGTCACAGAGCCCAAAGGGAAAAAGGAAGGTAAGATTAGGGGGTTGTGTGACCTAAACACATACCACCCCAGGACCCCCCACTGTCTGTGCAACGAAGAACACTGTTTCCACGGCTTTCATCTTTTCTTGACTTTGGGGCTGTATTGACTCTGCAGTAATTTATGGGTCTCGTTCAGCATTGTTGGACTTGCATCTTAAGGGGTGAAGGGAGAATTGAATCTCTAGACTGCAGAACACAAACCTTTTCAAAGGTATCTTGTTAGACCTAGGATCCAGTGCTGTCAATCTTCCAAATCTAGTTTTAAAGTTGCTTTTGGACACACTGGACATTTTAATTATCTGTCTTGCTTTTGTGCTTTAGTTATTCATTTCTGCTGCCAATCTGAGCTACGTCACCAAGGAGGGGTGAATTTTCTTGCCTTCAACTGTACAGGAGACATATAGCCTCAGCTAAGCACTTGGTGTACTATAAGGGCCATGCCCGTCTTTTTCTCTTCTGCATCAAATCCAGGTCTGTGTGATGCTTCACCATGACACCAACCAGCCTATGCAAGACTTGGCATTCATATTAATTGCCTGATTTAGACTCGATGGGGTCTGTGTGGTGAAGGGGAGGAGTCCATACTATGCTTTCAACACATGAAAGAAAGTCTTCCCTGGGAAGAATCTGAACTAAGGCTAAAAGTCAACAATATTTTAAACATTAGATCCTTTGAAAAGTGTATCTGCATGGGAACGTTTTGCAGCACAACAAGGTTGGTCTGATCTCAGATGTCAGGGAGCTGATCCCAGTGAATAAGGACTACATAACTGCCATGCTATGGGGCATCTATGCAAGGCTGTTCTAGATCTTAAATGATTGATTGAAGCAGTCAGGGAAGTATATTAAACATGAGGTAATGACAGCACTGTGGAACCTAACTAGCAGTTTGAAGTGTCTGTAGCTTAGACATACCCTGCAAGAGGAGCCCCATATGGAGCAAGCTGCCTTAATCGGTTCTTGAAGGTTTTTTTGTTTGTTCAGTCGTTTAGTCGTGTCCGACTCTTCGTGACCCCATGGACCAGAGCACGCCAGGCCCTCCTATCTTCCACCGCCTCCCGGAGTTGTGTCAAATTCATGTTGGTAGCTTCGATGGCACTGTCCAACCATCTCATCCTCGGTCATCCCCTTCTCCTCTTGCCATCACACTTTCCCAACATCAAAGTCTTTTCCAAGGAGTCTTCTCTTCTCATGAGATGGCCAAAGTACTGGAGCCTCAGCTTCAGGATCTGTCCTTCCAATGAGCACTCGGGGTTGATTTCCTTTAGAATTGATAGGTTTGTTCTCTTTGCAGTCCAGGGGATTCTCAAGAGCCTCCTCCAGCACCACAATTCAAAGGCATCAATTCTTCGGCGGTCAGCTTTCTTTATGGTCGAGCTCTCACTTCCATACATCACTACAGGAAAAACCATAGCTTTGACTATTCGGACTTTTGTTGGCAAGGTGATGTCTCTGCTTTTTAAGATGCTGTCAAGGTTTGTCATTGCTTTCCTCCCAAGAAGCAGGCGTCTTTTAATTTCGGGGCTGCTGTCTCCATCTGCAGTGCTCATGGAGCCCAAGAAAGTAAAATCTGCCACTGCCTCCATATCTTCCCCTTCTATTTCCCAGGAGGTGATGGGACCAGTGGCCATGATCTTAGTTTTTTTGATGTTGAGTTTCAGACCGTTTTTTGCACTCTCGTCTTTCACCCTCATTACAAGGTTCTTTAGTTCCTCCTCACTTTCCGCCATCAGAGTGGTATCATCTGCATATCGGAGGTTGTTGATATTTATTCCTGCAATATTAATTCCAGCTTGGGATTCCTCCAGTCCAGCCTTCCGCATGATGTATTCTGCATATAAGTTAAATAAGCAGGGTGACAATATACAGCCTTGTCGTACTCCTTTCCCAATTTTGAACCAATCCGTTGTTCCATATCCAGTTCTAACTGTTGCTTCCTGTCCCACATATAGGTTTCTCAGGAGGTGGATAAGGTGGTCAGGCACGCCCATTTCTTTAAGGACTTGCCATAGTTTGCTGTGGTCCACACAGTCAAAGGCTTTTGCATAGTCAATGAAGCAGAAGTAGATGTTTTTCTGGAACTCTCTGGCTTTCTCCATAATCCAGCGCATGTTGGCAATTTGGTCTCGAGTTCCTCTGCCCCTTCGGAATCCCGCTTGTACTTCTGGGAGTTCTCGGTCCACATACTGCTGAAGCCTACCTTGTATGATTTTGAGCATAACCTTGCTGGCGTGTGAGATGAGTGCAATTGTCCGGTAGTTGGAGCATTCTTTGGCACTGCCCTTCTTTGGTATTGGGATGTAGACTAATCTTTTCCAGTCCTCTGGCCACTGAAGTTACAGAGACTTAAATGACTGTTGCCAGATCACTGTTTTCTAGGAAGGCTTCTGTACCAGGTGGCACCAGTATGACACTGTCCTTGTCACAAATAATACACTAGAGTGAGGTACCTTTTGCTAGATTCTTACAAATCTTAATATGTTGTGTTCTGTATGAAGGCATGAACACCACAATCACCTTATTTTTGAACTGTTCTTTTGCGAAGTCTAATATATACAATACAGCCATTTAGATGTTGCTACCCAGCCAGAAAAAGGTAGAGGCAAGTCAGTTGATTAACTACTTTTAGCTGTATCAATTAGCTTGCTTGCACTCTGAAGTCATCAATAGTTGCCCTTCCCATTCACCTGCCACAAAAGCGATAGGTTTTTTAATCCTGGCCCCCATTTCTGGAATCGGTGTCCATTGCAGGACACCCTCAGTCCCTGCTTTGCATGCATTTGGAAAAATTCTGTAAGCAACCAGTTTTCACTTGTCTTTTCTGAAGTTCATCTTCATAGACTCGTGGAATCATAGAATAATGGTGATGGAAGGGTGTCTGTAATGCCATCAAGTCCAAGCCCCTGCTCAATGCAGAAATCCAAAACAGATCTGACATATGACTGCCCAATTTTCTGTTGTCCAATGACTTATCAGAGGCATTCAACTCAGTTAATGACTTAATAATCATTACAGTGGGGTCTTGACTTGAGAACTTAATCCGTATTGGAAGGCGATTCTCAAGTCAAAAAGTTCTCAAGTCAAATCTGCATTTCCCATAGGAATGCATTGAAAACCATTTGATCCGTATCTGCTCTTTTCCGTCCATAGAAACTAATGGGAAGCTGCTATTCCGCCTTCGACCACTAGAGGGAGATATTTTGTTTCTTTTTTTCTTAGGTCAAGAAAGGTTCAGGGAAGGCAGGGAAAATACAGTCCAGGCAGTACCAGGCAGTCTGAAGACTCCCAGTCCACTCTCTAAACGCTGGGAAGAGTGAGGAAGCAGACAGGCACCCTTTTCACTGGCCAACAGTTAACTGAAAGTTCAAATTTTGCACTTTCCCTGCCTCCCACATGGGTTTTTTCAGTTCTTAACTCAAATCTAAGTACTTAAGTCAAGTCAATATTTTCCTATGAGAGCAGTTCTTAAGTCAAAATGTTCTTAACTCAAGTCGTTCTTAAGTCAAGACCCCACTGTACTATTTTTGTGGGGTTTTTTGTTATTATATTGTATGGTCACTTCTTTGTATTGTTTCTAAAGTTTCATCTTAAAGGCAACCTAAAAACAATAGTAATGCTTGGGAAGTCCAGCTCTTTATTTGAAACAATGAAAGGAAACATTCTGCTTTGTACAGTTTTGGGAGGGATGTTGTAATCACTTTTACTAATGCATCATTCTGCACTCCATCTGATTGTAACTCCAGAGGGAGGGCTACATTTGGGGGGAATTTCAAGCCTATCCTTTTTAAAATCAAGCAGGATTTTTCCTCTTAGTATTCTTTCACCAAATAATTACCTGTTCTTGATTTTCCACCTGCAAATCTTATTATTGCCTTATTAAGACTTTTAGAAGAAAGCCAATCAGGAATCACAATAAAGAACAATCTTGCTTAGAGGACCAATAGGCGAAATGTTGGACAGGCTTCCCTTGACTAAACAGTTGTCTAGGCAGAATTCTAAGAGAGAGACTTCACTGCCTGTTTAGCCTGTTTTTTTGGGAGTGCTTCAGAGCCAGGTTGGTGCATTCCTAAAGATGGCAATCAGATGACGTCTTTGCAAGAGCACACCAGCCCACTCCCAGAGCATTCCTACCTGTAGATTTCTGGACCTTGTCAAGGGGATTGTACTTTTATGCTGGGGTTAGGCTCACTCTTGTTTGGATTGGTTCCAGCAAATGTGATCAATCCAGAGCAAGCCGCCTTCTTTCAATTTGCCAATACTGTATTGAGAAATGGCTTAATAAATGAGCCACTTCAGGATATTGAGAAAATAATTGCTCCCCCTGTTTGGCAGAGAGCAGGCTAAGTGGAAGAATTTGGTTTTGACTGTATGTGGACGTCGCTGATGCACTACATCAGTTATAAAACTCTTTTTAAAATTTTCCTTTTCCTTCTCTTAAAGGACCAGTTGAGAAACTACCCATAGTCAAATCCACAGCAGTGGCTTCAGTTGCCAGCAATTTCTCAACTAGCCTTTGAAATAAAACATTTAAATAAGATAAAACATTCTTTAAAAAAATTGTACAACTGATGCAGTGCATCACCAATAGTCTATATACAGCAAAAATATATATAATTTTTTTCACTTCCCCTACCATCTGCCAAGTAGGAGAAGGTGATTAATCTGCCAATATCCTGAAGTAGATTGTTTATGAACCTACCTCACAATATTGACAGGAGCCATTTCCATGTGAACAGTAAGGCTTGACTAGACTGTTCCCAAGCAGCCCTCACTAGATCATTCCCTACTGCTAGTATAGCCATACCCTTAGTTAGATACATTTCTAGCATGCACATTTTCAAAAAATGATAATCAGGGCTAGATTCTGAATGGCACTAACTAGTTTGAGCATTTTTCTAAAGGTTTAAAAAAGGAATCAATGTTGCACTCTGAAGTGAAGTTTAAGTATGTGATCATTTGGAAAGGCAGATTAAAGGCAATATGTAACAGAAGCACACCTGACTAACTCACATCTTCTGTTTCTTTCACATGGAAGTACAATGCTTATGGTAATGAATTTTATCTATTACAAGGGAAAACAATAACCTTTGATGACATTATAGAATAAACACATTTAACAGCATGCTGAATTGCTGAAGTATCATTTTCAACGACCTCATTAGTGTCACTTAATTAAAACTTCCTTGCTCTTGACTTTGATGCTGGTGCAGGCAAAAACACAGAGGGAATTGAACAAACAACTAAAAAGGAAAGGGGCATCTTCTCGTGATAAATAGCAGTAGTTGCTAATGAAACCAAATTATGTACCTTTTTCCTGCAACTTCGATAAAATAATATGAAACACGCAGCAACTTTGCATCAAATAAATTAATCAGCCGTCAGCAGATTTGCCTGATAATAATCTCCTGCCCTTATTGATCATTTAAAGAAAGTTTTCCCCCCCTGTACACAAGCATTAGGGTTGGTGATAATTAAAGCTTCAGCTTCAGGAATGCCATAATAACCGTTAATTAGCAGGATGCTATTTTCAACATAATTTGCTAATTAGGCAGGGAGCTGGTATAGTGTACGTACCTAATTATGAAAGGGTCTTGCGCTTTACGCTCATGTGACTGGAGTGTAAATGACACCATTACAGGGGATCTGGCAGGGTTGATTTTCTCTTTAAAGTGTGTTTTCCTCTGGAATATTTAGCCAATTTGATTCCATGGGATAACCATTTATTTTAAACAGGAATGCTTTTGTGTAATGCCTTTTAATTGTGTACAACAAGTAATTGAAAGGGCATCACATCAACAGCTCACCAAACTCAGAATGTCAACCCTTGGGTAGGGCTTTCTCTGGTTTTATTTTTACCCAGCTCTTAATAAGTTTAATCACTGATAAAATAATAATATCAAGAGAAAGAGTTAGGTCCAGCATGTTTCTTGCATATAAATTTTGCAGGAGACATATTCTGCAATCATTTTGATGGCCATGTTTTGGTGCTGCAGTTTAGGCAGAGAGGTGAATGTATGGGATTAATCTCTGACTTTCAGTCATGATTCTTCCTCTCTATAGGAGACCATTACAGATCGCTTTGCTCTCATTACAGATTGTGGTCACCAAATATTAACAATATGAGAGTATAAAATATTTATTGTTGTTATGTGCTGCCAAGTCAGGTCTGATTTACCACAATCCTATGAATTAATGATCTTCAAAAAGTCTTACAATAAACAGACCTGATTTGATCTTGCAAAATAAAGGCAACAGGTTTTCTTCATTGAGTCAACACATCTTATGGTCTACCTTTTTCCAACTGCCTTCTAGTTTTTATTTTATTTATTTATTTTATTAGATTTCTACCCCACCCATCTAGACCAAATTTCTAGTCTAGGTGGCAAAGTTTTCCAAGCTTTATTGTCTTTGCTATGATATCAGAAAAGGCCTCCTCCAACACTATACCATGAATGAAACTTGTTTTTCCTGCTAGTTTTCTTCATTGGCCAGCTGTCACGTCCATGCTCTGTGATCAGGAATGATCTTGGGCCATGGCACATCCTTACATTTAAGAGTCTTTTCTTGTTCTTTCATAGTTGCCCTTTTCTTGGATGCACCCATCTCAGATGCACAACATAATATGATGAAGGGATTTCATCATATTATGTGTGTCAGAGAAGCTGTGAACAATATTATTGGGAGGCTAGGCTCTCTTGTGAGTTTAGACTCCTAGTAAACTGGCTCGAGGCACCAAACTAAGGTGCATTGACCTCTTCAAGAATTAATGGTTATATCAGCATAAGAGAGTACTAGTCATGATGGGGGTGGAGAAACTCTTGAAGGGTAGCTACAGGATGGGCAGCAGTGCTGGAAGTGACACTGGAAGAGGACATTTCATAGACAACAGCAGAGATACTCAAATTAACTCTTTCAGTACTGCATAAAACACAGCATAATTACAGCATTTATATTCTGTAATCAGCAGCAATATTTTTTGTGGGGAAAAGTAAGGGGTGGGTGATGTAAAAACTTATTTTATGATACTGTAATGTTGCTTTTCCTGAAAGAAACAAGTCACTGAGCACTGAAACAGGATCACAGTGCAAGTGGTTCAGTCTTGCATTACTACCAGTAGTAGGACTTTCCACTCAGTGGGAACTCAGTAGGATACCATCCTTTCTAACTATTCTAAAGGATCTTAACATTCCTGCAACTTGCACTCTTGTTTTGCTTAAAATTTGGGTTAATACACAAGAACAGCTCTTTGCTGTCTGATATAAATAGGAGTCAGTTTAGATTTTCCTAAATTGATTTATAATCCCCTTACGCTTTGGCAGTATACAGAAGGAAGGAAGCAAGCAAGCAAGTGGGGCCTTGAATATCAAACTATCAGAAGTATCAATGCTGTGTTGGATTTGGGATGCCTTGGGTTGGAATGTACAAAAAGATCCATTTTGTTCTAGAAAAGTTCTGCTGCTTGTGGAGATGAAAACAACTAGGAGGGGTTCGTTCTTTCTGATGATTGGAATAGACATTCATTGAAAATCTTGATCTTCTGGTCTAAGGCAAGTTGAGGAAATGTTGCATCCTTCTTTTTCTTTTTTCATGGAATCCTATATCAAAGTGTAACTCCTTCAATGTGGCACTACACCCACCCTTGCCAGCTTCCTATTGTTACTGTCAGACAGTCCTAATAAATGGGTTAATATACTTTACGAGCTTTCTTTGATAGGCATTCAGGGATGCATTGAGGAGGATGCAAATCTTCATTTATTTCAGTTTTCTAGTTGAGACAATTTTTTTTTTAAAATAATACTTTTTGCTGTATAAAAGTGATGTAAATTTGTTTGTGTGTATGTATTTATTTATTATTTTAGCTTGTACACTGCCCCATAGTGCACACACTCTCTGGGTAGTTTACAATACATTATGTGTGTGTGTGTGGTTTTGCATTTTGGTTGCATTACAATGAAAACACTGTGAGTCTTGTTTTGTTTTCTGAGAAACCACATTCTCTAACAATGTGTTTTTATGGAAAAATAATAAGATGAAGACCTCTTATTTTTCAGTATATACTGGTTGCCGAGTTTTTCAACCAGGTATCTTTGGGTGTCAAGACACCCTTTTTGTTTGAGGATCAGAATAGCTATGATGGTTCATTCTAATTTTTTAATGTGTATATATGCACACACAGAGAGACAGAGACACAGGTGTGGATATGGATAAATGCAAATGGAGATGCATCCATTTTTGGTGGGAGGATGTGGCTATGACAGCTGTCATGGTGAGTGCCCATATTTCAAAACTATTACACCAATGGAGAAATGATTACAGTGGTGCCTCGCTTAACGAGTGCCCCGTACAGCGATGAATTCGCATAGCGATCCCTCTTCCGGGATCGCTAATGCGAAGGCATCGCTCGGCCCCAATGGGCGAAATTCGCATAGCGAAGGTCGGTAAGCGTTTCGCTTACCGACCTTCGTTTTGCGACCCGCGGATCAGCTGTTCAGCGGGTCAAAAATGGCCGCCGGAACACCCGAAATGGCCGCAGGCAGCGTTTTCGCGCCCTTGGTGAGCGAAGGGAGGGCGTGAAAAAGCTGTGCGTGGCCATTTCGGGTGTTCCGGCGGCCATTTTTGACCTGCCGAACAGCTGATCCGCGGTCTCGCTGCGGCCAAAATGGCCGCGCGCAGCGTTTTCGCGCCCTCCCCTCGCTTACTGAGGGCGCGAAAATGGCTGCCGGACCCAGAAAACATCACTGTATGGTGAGTTTTCTGCCGATTAATGCGTTCCAATGGCTTTTTTTGATCCGTACAGTGATGTTTTCGCATAGCGAAGGATAATCCAGAACAGATTAACCTCGCTATGCGAGGCACCACTGTATATATATATAAGAAATTGAAATTGTTCTGCAGAATAGCTCCTCCTGAGGAATTTGTTACAGTGGGGTCTCTACTTAAGAATGTCACTACTTAAGAGCAATCCAACTTAAGAACCGCTCCATTTGCTAAATTTTGCTTCTACTTGAGAACAGAAATCCAAGATAAGAACAGGAAAAAAACCTTTCCTGCTCTTTTTTTAACCTTAGGTCATCTTAGGTTAAAAAAATTCTCCCCCGTAGTGGTAGAGTACGTATTAACCAGCTTTGCATTAGTTCCTATGGGAACTAATGCTTCAATGTACGAACGCACCTCTGCATAACAAAAAAACAGCCAGAATGGATTAATTGGTTTTCAGTCCATTCCTATGGGAAATTTTGCTTCAACTTAAGAACGTTTCAACTTAAGAACACCATTCCAAAACGGATTAAGTTCTTAAGTAGAGGTTCCACTGTAGTTTCTATGGACGGAAAAGAGCAGATACGGATTAAATGGTTTTCAATGCATTCCTATGGGAAATGCAGATTCAACATAAGAACTTTTCAACTTGAGAACCACCTTCCAATACGGATTAAGTTCTTAAGTAGAGACCCCACTGTATTAGGTCACTCTCAAGAGATACCAATATCATGGATTCAATATGTCTTCTGTCCTCTACCATTGCATAATCAATCTGTGCTTACGGTGAACCAGAACCTTAGTCATTCACATCTTGTCTATACTAAGTAAAGGTAAATTTTCCCCTTGACATTTAGTCCAGTCGTGTCCGACTCTAGGGGGCGGTGCTCATCCCCATCTCCAAGCCGTAGAGCCAGCATTTGTCCGTAGACAGTTTCCGTGGTCACATGGCCAGCGAATGCTGTTTACCTTCCCACCGTGGTGGTACCTATTTATCTACTTGCATTTACATGCTTTCGAACTGCTAGGTTGGCAGGAGTTGGGGCAAGTGGCGGGATCTCACTCCGTCGCGTGGATTCGATCTTACGACACCTGGTCTTCTGACCTTCCAGCACAGAGGCTTCTCCGGTTTAACCCGCAGTGCCACCACATCCTGCCGTCTATACTAAGTACAGACTAAGTATTCATAAAACCAGAACTTGGACTAAAACCCCCAGAATCGTCAAACCAGCAAAGCCAGTGGCTATGTGCAAGTGCGAAAAATATGCAACGATGTGTATATTCACTCCCATACATACCCTGTAATCAATATAAAATGCTTTAGCTGGCATAATTCTTAGATATATAAACTTCCCTTTCAGATTGTACTAGCTGCTTTCTTTGAACAATTTTACCTTGTTTAATATAAAGCAATATTTCTCTTTTCCCTTTAAAAGGAATGAAAATTTAATTCTATAATAAATGAGCTCCAGCACAGCATAAGAGTCACTTAACTTAAATCTTTTTCTAGAGGTTTCCACTTAAGAAGCTTGAAAGAGAGTAAATCATGTTGTGGGGGGGGGGAGGGATGGACATCCTTGTTTCATTGCCACACAGTGGAGCTCTAAATTAATGGACGTCTCTTTAGAATGTATGGATAAGCCTTCCAGCTGTTGGGCCTTGACAGCGTTATAGCTCAATTAATGTGATTTTGAAGTAATTGCAGACTGGGAACATAGCCCCTAAAAGTTATATTTTTTCATAAGAATGGCCCTTTATCCCTTTCAAATGTAAAGATGAATAGGCTAGGTAGGCTTCTATTTATTAAATAATTATTACTGCTTATTTAAAAGACATGCACAATGCATGGTTTTCTGCCCTCCCACTTTAATTCATCCAAGTGTCAAAGAGCAGGATGCAAAGGACCTAATATGTTTAGATAATCAGAAGTTTGGGGGAAAGTGATTGAAATCGGTCTTGAAATAAAAATAATGCCTTCACTGAAAAAAAAAAACTAATTGTTTTTGCAGAATACACAGTACATAGAAACAGAGAAAAACTGGAAAAAGCTTGCCAAGGAAGGATGTGTAGGAACAAGATTATCCAAAGACAGGGAATTTACCTTTCACCAACTATTCCAAAGGGGATGTAGAATTCCAGAAGTCTGTGGAATACTGACACTGGAAAAAGTAACCTCTCTATTTTTTGCTGTTCAAAACTCTGGTCTCGGAAGCTGTTTGTATCTGTGTACCCAACAATACCATCTGTGTGTCCAAAATGCCTGAATCCACCTACACACCGAATCTCTGCTCCAATACTCATGTTTCCTGTTGGTTCCTTGTTTCATTTTTTTTTCAGTGATTTGAGATAACCAAGTTTCCTACATGTGAAATTATGACTTGTTTCATTTATGCTTGTTTAATCGTGTGTTTGTTTTGTGTGTTAGGTTTTCTTCAATTTTATGAAAGACATGAACATTCTGAATATATCACATATGACATCAGGAAGGGCTATTAATAATTTTGCCAGGGTGCTGCTCCAGAACTGGCACCAGAAATGGGCATCAGTGAGCACTTACTAAAGCCCATGCCTATTCATGGAATTGATCGGCCTTTCTGATACTTGTTTCTGTTACTGCCCCTTTTTTGTACTAACTCATTCATTCACTCAGTCACTTTAATGCAGGCTCCCATTTGCAGACTGAAATGGGAGCAACCCTGTGTCCTCCAGGATGCACATTGTGGTGTTGTATGAGTCTGAGTTCCTTCCTATGATCTTAATGGCTTGATTCCTTCAATTGGTGAAGGATTGTTTATGACTGCTCCTTTGCTTTTCTCAGATGAGGCACTACTCTGCCACCCAAACATTATAGCTGGAATATAACACTGATGGAAAGAAATGAAATATGCTGCTTATTGTGTGTTGTAGGATGGAAGTGCTATGCTGTGATATGTGACATAATTGGTGGCTGAGGGAGGGGGCATCACTGCAATAATACTGTCAGTACAAAATGTCTCAACCAGACTATGTAGCCTGAACCTGTTTTAGAGATTGTGCTTCTTGCTATAGAAGTCCAGATTATCTTCTAGAATAGAACCAGCTTTAAGAGAAATTGTATGAAAGAGGCTAACAGGCATTTGGGTAGCCTCCTGTTTAAGTTCTATTTGAATCCTTTCCTTGCCCAAAATGGCTTGTCAAAAAAAGAGGCTTTTCTGAGGCTGGATAAATCAGTTGTCAACATAAACAATGATTTATCATGATGGGTATGGTCATAGGCTCCCTTCAAGTATGCATGTTCCCACTCTGCTCTCCTCCTCTGGTTATTGTTTAGTCATTAAGTCGTGTCTGTCTCTTCGTGACCCCATGGACCAGAGCATGCCAGGCCCTCCTGTCTTCCACTGCCTCCCGGAGTTTGGTCAAATTCATGTTGGTAGCTTCGGTGACACTGTCCAGCCATCTCATCTTCTGTCGTCCCCTTCTCTTGACTTCACACTTTCCCAACATCAGGGTCTTTTCCAGGGAGTTTTCTCTTCTCATGAGATGGCCAAAGTACTGGAGCCTCAGCTTCAGGATCTGTCCTTCCAGTGAGCACTCAGGGTTGATTTCCTTCAGAATGGATAGGTTTGTTCTCTTTGCAATCCAGGGGACTCTCAAGAGTCTCTTCCAGCACCACAATTCAAAAGCATCAATTCTTCGGCCATCTTTATGGTCCAGATCTCACTTCCATACATCGCTACTGGAAAAACCACGGTTTTGACTATGTGGACCTTTGTCGTCAAGGTGATGTATCTGCTTTTTAAGATGCTGTCTAGGTTTGTACCCCTTCTGGTACAGCCCAGTTTCATTTTTGATTAAACATTGCTTGCCAGTTATTCAAGCTTAATAGTGGTTTTGTTGGAAACACGTCAGTTTCAATCCATGGTTTATGAAGCCAGGTTATTCTGGCAAACCATAATTAAGGCTGACCACAGTTTGAAGTCTGGCTGATGTGCTGCTCCTCAGTAGGAGAATATCACATGAGCCAGCAAAAGTGAGGTCAGACTTCTTTCCATCACAATAAATCATGCTTTCCTGGTTTGAATGCATGCAGTTTAGAATTAAATGGCTCTTTTACATGAAATAAAAGTGAAGGGTCAACAGATCTATATAGGAGTGATTTAGTTTATTCTTGCCACTTTGAAGAGCAGCAAACAATTCCAGATATTAAAGGCCACACTCATCTGGAGAATATGTAATCTAATCAGCTACGTCAGCCCACCAAAACAAGTATTGGCAGAAACTACAACCACTAATGATGAATTCCGTATTCATCACATGGACTAATTAATGCACTATCACATATCCCCATGCAATTTGCAAGTCACAGATTGCATTAGGTGATACAAATGACTCATTTGTGAACCTGAAGGGTGACCTTTGGCAGGACTAGCTTCTGACCTCAGAAATATTAAAGAAAGGTTATTTCACCTTGCCATTGTCTCCAAATGCCAAAATAGCCCAATTAAAAGCCTTGACATGGAAGCATAGGAGCAGATGTGAGTCCTAAAGGGCATTAATTATTTTCAGTGTCAGCTGGTTGTATAACGGAGGCCAAATGAGAGTTTGGAAAGCTATTAAGCCCCTGTCTTACATGCACTGGGTCTAAGGTTTGAATTCAAAATAAGGGGTGTAGGGGTGTATTTCATTTGGGTAAGCTGTGCTGAATTAAACAGCATGGTGTGCTAGTTAGACTCAGGGTCTGCCTTTATGATAAGATGCTGATCTTTAAAATATATCCCAGCAGCAACAATCTGCCTACTTTTCACTATATTTATGAAATAATCATAAGCTCCCATCCCACGAGGTCAAAAGCATGTGAGTGTTTTCAGTTCTGCGTCCTTGTGTGTTGTTTTCCTTCCCTGCAAGTCTCAGTGCCAGGACTGTGTGCGAGCATGTGTGATTTCTCCAAATGTGGTGACAGATGAAGATACTGTACCAAAACTAAGTCTCCATATGGCTAATTTTTACATTTGTTTTAACAACATGCAGATTTAAAATAAATGAAAACACAAAGCCTTGAGTCATCTCAGCTTCCTTCCTACTGCTCTGTAATTCCTTACTCCAGGTGGGCTTTTATTGACATGCACTGAAATGCCTTGATGTGTCTGTAAAAAGAAACTAGTCAGACCTTAATGTACTCAAAGGATCCCATTTGTTCAGGGCACAGTGGGGCAGGATGCTCGTCCCATATTGCTTCCACTAACCAAAATAGCTTGACAGTCTTGCTGCTAATGAATGTGGCTGTGAAATTGCTCAAGCAAGGGAATGAATGGATAGACACATTTCTGCTACTACTGTACAATCTTCCTAAAGTTGGGGAAAAATTAATAATTCCCCTTCCGTTGACATTGTTTCCATTCTATCTGTCTGTCTGTCTGTCTGTCTGTCTGTCTGTCTGTCTGTCTGTCTGTCTGTCTGTCTATCTATCTATCTATCTATCTATCTATCTATCTATCTATCTATCTATCTATCTATCTATCTATCTATCTATCTATCTATCTATCTATCTATCTATCTATCTATCTATCTATCTATCTATCTATCTATCTGTCTATCTATCTATCTATCTATCTATCTTATCTATATATCTATCTGTCTGTCTGTCTGTCTGTCTGTCTGTCTGACTGACTGACTGACTGACTGACTGACTGACTGACTGACTGACTGACTGAAGTGTGATGAGTTCTGGCCTGAAAAAACAAGCTAAAAGCAAAAGAAGGTTTTTTGGTTTTTTTAAAACATTCTGTTGGGGCAGGAATAGTCTTTTGCAGGGAAGTGTTAAGATGGCCACTCATTTCTCCCCCCTCCCTTAGAATTTTGGCACTGGATCGAAAACCATTTACTGGGGTTCAGAATTTATTTATTTTATTTTACTTTATTTTATTTTACTGTTATTTACTAGATATCAGACCATGTCACAAGGTGACTTTGGAATTCATCTCAGTTCTGAAAGCATTTTGCCACGTAGCCTAAATGTTGCTAATAATACATTTACATTTTGTGATATCCTATTATTTCCTATTATTTTTGTACTAATGGGGCGGTATACTAACTAACTAACTAACTAACTAACTAACTAACTAACTAACTAACTAACTAACTAACTAACTAACTAACTAACTAACTAACTAACTAACTAACTATTCTTGGGGGGTTTCTAGGCTGTGAAGCATCATGAGCTTAAGGGGTAATACCTAGAAATCCTCTCCCTCCTTAGTACTCCCACAATATTTTAAATAATCACTTGCCATTTTCTTGTTTACCTCTGCCTTTCTTTCTCTCCAGTTTTTCTGATTTGACAAAGGTGGACATAAGCCCCTCATGGCAGAGGGTCTATCGTCTTGCATTCTGTAAAGTGTCATTCCAACTGATGATGCTGTGAATGTAAACCAATAGAGTGCATTTAACAGCAAAGATTATGTAGGGTCATTTTGTAGGCACTACCAACATGTGCGGTTGCTGGGATGAAACCAAAATGGCTGCATGACTGTCCTTTTGCTGAAGCCATTTAATGGTCTTGAGAAATGGGAAGCTTCATTCTCACCAACTTGCAGAGGGGAAAATTGAAGTCTTTCTTTTCTATTTAATTGTTGCTAGTAGACACAATGCATTAGGGGGAAAGGCCCTTTAAAGCATCCTATATCAGTTAGTAACAATTAAAAAAATGGAAAACTCTCTCTCCCTTCCCCTCCACAGGGAAGGGGGAAGGAAGCTTCCTATTTCTGGAGACGTTAAGCAGCTTAGGCAAATCATGGAGGAGACAAGAGGGAGATTTTTTTGTTCTGTTTTGTTTCTTTACCTTTTAAAGGTAAAGATGATTAGTCTAGATTATGCTAAATAGGGCCCTGTGAGATGTGATGTGGTTGGTCCTTGCATGTGAATACAAGAATTGCCCCAAATGACACACCACACCTCAAAGCTACCCTGTTGAGTGTGATCTAGACTGATCCAGGCCAGGCCAATTGTGCCATCTGGTTGCACCCTGAGTGTCAGAGCAGTGCTCAGGAAGTGAGGGTTCAAATCCTTTTATCAGCCGTGGAAACTCATGAGGGGGTGGCAATGACGAACTGATCCATGAATGTCATGTCTACCTTGCAAACCATATTAGGGTTGCCAGAAATCAGAAATGGCAGCACATAATATGTGCATCCCCATTGTAATGTAAAGTATTGGAATATATTCTGGTCTTAAATTCACAATTAAGAATCATTAGTTTTACAAAAGGCCTGTTTCTCTTTTGCTGATCTAGGCAGATTCATAGAATAATGGTGTTGGAAGAGGCCTATAAGGTCAACAAATCCAACGTCCTGCTTCCTACATGATAAATTGATCCTTCTGCTTGCATTTTTTTGGGGGGGGGCTTTCCTTGTACTGGGACGTGGTGGCGCTGTGGCCTAAACCGCAGAAGCCTGTGCTACAGGGTCAGAAGACCAAGCAGTCGTAAGATCGAATCCACGCGACGGAGTGAGCGCCCGTCGCTTGTCCCAGCTCCCGCCAACCTAGCGGTTCGAAAGCATGCAAATGCAAGTAGATAAATAGGGACCACCTCGTTCCGTGTCTAAGTCGCACTGGCCATGTGACCACGGAAGATTGTCTTTGGACAAACACTGACTCTATGGCTGGCTCTATGGCTTGGAAACGGGGATGAGCACCGACCCCTAGAGTCGAACATGACTGAACAAAAATTGTCAAGGGGAACCTTTACCTTTACCTGTCCTGTGAGTGTGGCTGATAATCTCTGGTTTCCTTAACCATAGGCAAAATTATTCAGGGTTTTAATTTCCTACAAGCCCTGTGGAACTTAAAAGGAGCATGGTGTATACTGTGGTGTATGCACCTGACCAGAAACAAGTCACACTGGAAGGTGATCTCCCTTTGTCTCCACACCAAGAAATATG
This sequence comes from Pogona vitticeps, assembly GCF_051106095.1. Classification (NCBI taxonomy): domain Eukaryota; kingdom Metazoa; phylum Chordata; class Lepidosauria; order Squamata; family Agamidae; genus Pogona; species Pogona vitticeps. The sequence goes on from NC_135784.1 coordinate 88,335,607, forward strand.
GATAATATTTAACTGTGGTCAGTTTTTTAAAGTCTGCTTCAGAAACCTATAAATTGTGGTGAAGCAAAAGTTGAAAGGCAAACTTTTCCAAACCTCTTGTAGTGACAGTGGAAGAGAGAGCAAGAAAGAGTACACTAGACGTCCGTTCTGAGCAGCTTGTTCCTGCTTTGGCAAGTTGTACTGATTTGTAGATTAGTCGCATAAAAACTACCTTTCCCGTTTCCATCCACACCATTGCTTACGATTCTAATGATGCCACTAAGTGTGAAGGCACAAGGCTCTTGGTGGAGCTGGCCCGCTCTTTAGTTTGTCTAGCTTAAAAAAAAAAAAAAGAAATTAAGACCATGTACACACATACAAAGGAACTTTCCCTTTCTGTCTGTCTGTCTTTAATCCATTAACAAAATTTCGAGACACCAGAAGACCAATTTTCTATCCCAGTTTTCAAGAGAAAACAATGGACTAAAAGCCAGGTGTAGGAAAGATACCTTTCATTAGTGGTAACCTAATGTAAAATAATTTCAATGATGATTCCACATGGCTTGGGTTGTTCCTTCTTACATTTATTGTGTAAGCATTTTTTTTGCTTCTTATGGAAGCAGCTGGAGAGTGTAAATTTCAGATTTAACTAGCTGCTAGCCAGTGGCTTGTGTTTTTCTTCTCTTCCCCCCTACCCCCGCCCCCACTGTGGGGTAAGGCTCAGACACAATGCTATCATCTGAGCAGACTATTCCAAGCACACCAACACATATCACACAGCTGAAATGTCCCTTTAAACATGGCACACAGAGTTCACTTTCTTAAGTTCACTGGCTTCTGTTATCAATAATTTAGGATAATATTCTAGTCGTGTCTGAGTGCCTGGACCGCCCCATTTTCCCTGTCAGCTTTCTCATAGCCTAGCAGTCCAGTGAACTTGATAAGTGTCCCATCATCCAGTTAATCAAATTACTTATGAACCAAAATTGACAGTTTTCATTAATTATAAAGGATTATTCTAATTGCAATTCAAATTTATTCATTTAGAACAGACGGCATTCAGTAATATTTCAGGAAATTTGCATATTAAATGGAGGGGGTCGTCCATTAAGTATGGTAATGTATGCATATTTCCTTATTTTTAACTTCTGGGCCATATGCACGGCTGCTACTTCAGCAGGTGAAAAACCAGAACGTGCTTAATTTGTTCAACAAACACAAGGGCTGTAACGCATCTTTTGGCACTAACCACCATTGTCCTTTCCCTTCCCTGTTCGTCTCATCCACTGTCCTCCCTTGCAAAATGACTGGTATGTTTTTCAACTCTTGTTTTTTTATTTATTTATTTACAAACCGTTTTTAAAAAAAAAAATTATTAAAAAAATCCAAATAAAAATAGATTGTAGGCACAGCTGGTAGGAGCTGATTGAAATGTTTTGCCATCAAATCTGTGTTCATTAATTTCTTCAAGATGCTGAAACAGGCATTAAGGTTGCCTGTTGGAGTCCTTCCCAGTGTCGTGTGGAACAGCAAGGGGGCTAATCGTCAGCCTTGTAACATCAACTGGTTACCCCCCTCGTGCGGTGTGAACCTTTCCCCTCCCGTGAAAAATGAACCTGTCTGAGCCAAAAGCACAAACTAGGCAGGCAACGAGACAATGCCATTACTCAAACCCTTATATAGGTCTCTGTTCCCAAATCATTAAGAATCATATCTTCATGATATTAATAAACACCTTTCCCAAAGCCCAGACCTCAACCTGCATGCAGGTATATTTATATTCTCCTCTTTGTCAATATCACTCACACTGTGCTTCACTTTCCTCCTTTTGGGGCCCAACTTTCCATGAGTTAATCTTTTTCCTCTCACCTTGGGTGAGGAGAGGGGCTGTCATCTATCAAGTGGCCCAGTCAGCAAGGAACTTAACTAACACCACCAGAAATTATTTCTATCACATCTTAATGATTTTACTAAAACATTTGTCATCTCATTCATCTTTGGGAAGCAGAGCAGAGGGTGAGGGTGGAGGAAATAGTCCTTCCAGAAAATCATTTCTTCCTTTAAAAATTTTTTTTTAGCAGTGTTATTTTATGTTTTACAGGTAAACTCTCTGAAGGAGTGTGTGTATGTGTGTTTATTTCTGTTGGATTAATTTGGTCTGTTTAAATATTAACTTGGATCATTTTTAAAGTTAGACCACATATCCTTGAGTGAGTAGAATTTTGTATTCCAAGCATTGGTACATGTGTCAGATGGCTGTGCTCGAGGTGGCTGAGATTTTGCTAGATGGGACTGGGGGAGGTGAATTGGTTTGTGCATGTAGGATGCATCTCTTCAAATAACATGTGCCTTTTATTAAAAATTCAGTTCGATATCCATCAGTTCAATACACATGAAGAAATGAAAATGAGTTATAAGACAATTTTTTGATGACCCATCCTGTTCATACCAGGTGAATAGTTGCAGCTAGCAATGGATGAATGTACTCTGTCAGAACCTCAAGTTAGCTCAGCATGTTACAGGTCCAGCACTGCATGTTTTCATGGCATCCTCCATTTGAGATGTCAGAAATGCTTGTGCGTACGTAGGTGACACCAAATTGAATTGCAAAATCATGGCTCCACAATCAAAGAGGACTATCTTTTTTATACTATTTCACATAGAGACACACACAGACACACAGACGCACACATACGTGCGCACATGCACACACATGGTGATTTTCTTCAAGGAAGCACAAATATGTTCTCAAAGGCTTTCATGGCCGGAATTCAGTGGTTCTGGCCAAACAACCCGACAAACCCACAACAGCCACCGAAGCACAAATAATTACATCCTCATATAGCAAATTATGGGAACACGAAAATGTTATTTGAAGTGTCATTATATAGAAGTCCTCAGATTAAGATCCTATGCCAGAGGGGAGCAAAGCATGATCTAATGTCCCTCCCACTGGAAAAATAAAAGACTTGACACAGATAATTACCCAAGCATACTTACAAAGTTGTCTGCTCTTTCTTTTTGCTGTGTTGGAACTTGGTGGCATAACTTTTATTAACTTGGTTTCTCTGTCTAATGTTGTTATATGAATGAGCATATACAGTATCTATCTTCTGCTACTGATTACTACAGAATCAGCAAAAATATGGCTTCCCCATGTCCAGTCTGTGAGGGTTCGTTTGGAAGGGCCGTTTTCTCCCCAATAAACGGACGAGGCATTGGCGGTAAATCAAAAGGCTCTGTATTTATTTCCGTATTAACATCAACTGGGTTTCCCCCTACAAAGGGGTTCAGGGATTCTTGTAACACATGGCTTGGTTTCAACGGTGTCCACAAACTATTTACAAAAGGGTTTGTCGTCTCTGGATTCCAGGGGCCGGTTGTAGGTGGCACAGACCCCAATCCAGGGTCCAAAGCTTCTTCCAGTGAAATCAAGGGTAGTGTCTCTTCGTCACCACTCCAGCCATCCCAGGAGGATCCCTCTCCTCCCTCTGTACCCCAAGGGCCGGGTAACCCCCCAGCTTCCTCAGCTCGGCGATATGCCATTGCCTTTTTCTTTCCAGTTCTCTCGCCACGGCTTCTCTTTCTTCCCGGAGTTTCCTCCTCCACTCCTTAGCCTCCGTTTCTCCCCAATAAGAAGGTCGGGGCTTCAACCCCAGCTGCCGGCGTTTCTCTGCTTCTTCGTGGGGGACCCGGACCTGCTCCCACTTGTGGGTCCAGGGGTCCTCCATCCACACCCATTCCCAACCGCCCAGAATATCCCTCACTCCTTCCCTTATATCCCCTACCCCCGCTTCAATCTCCTCCCCTCGGTTTCCCGCCCGAACTTGCCCCAGTTCCCGGGTGATTCTTAACTCCTTCATGACCTCCTCCAGGTCATGGGTGTCTACCCCCTTGTTTAGGGTAAGGGATCCGACGCATTCCTTCCCCCAATCAGGGGTCTCCACTCCTTTCTCTTCCCGTCGCGGTGGGGATGGCGGGGGAGATGTCTGTGTATGGTGGGTGCTCTTCGGGAGCGACGGCACTCCTATCATAGCCTCCATTTTGGGAGCCTCACACAGTCATTGTGAAAAGAATGCATAGCAATCTGGAGCTATTTTAACCAATCACAGTGCACTTTGTGGCCCAGTGGTTAAACTGAAGTACTGCAATCAGAGCCTCGGCTCATTACCTGAGCTTGATTCTGATGGGTTCATGTATCTGGCTTAAGGTTGACTCAGTCTTTCATCCTCTTGAGGTTGATAAAGTGGCTCTATAGGTAGATGCCTAAACCACTGAACTATCCAGCAGGTAGATTAGTACTGCACATAGAATCTCATGTTTGGAGATAGTTAACAAAATGACATTTTTGGTCCAGTCGTGTCCAAAGAGCCAGCGCTTGTCCGAAGACAGTTTCCATTGCCATGTGGCCAGCGTGACTAGGGAACGCCGTTTTACCTTCCCACCGAGGTGGTACCTATTTATCTACTCGCATTTGCATGCTTTCGAACTGCTAGGTTGGTGAGGAGCTGGGACAAGCGACGGGCACTCACTCCGTCGCGTGGATTCAATCTTACGACTGCTGGTCTTCTGACCCTGCAGCACAGGCTTCTGCAATTTAGCCCACAGCACCACCACGTCCCTACAAGTTAACAAAATAAGAAATTACATTAGCAATGTGCCATGAAATATTTCAAAGTGGCTGAAATCCTGTTGCTTAGTGTAGTAATTCACAACTAGAGTAGGCCCATTGAATCACTGGGGATTTGGTGAGCCAACTCCACTGTACATTGCAACTTACTATACTAAGCAATGGGATTTCACTCAGTGCTAGTCATCATGTGACAAGCCAAATAGGGCAATCTGTGTTGCAGGAAGCAAGCAGCAGAATCCATGCAGTCTAGGACTAATATGGAAACAATGCAAGATTTAAAGGGACTACGTGTGATTTATTGCTGCGTTCTCCAACTTGGATGCCTCCAGATGTGTTTATCCCATCACTCCCTATAGCCCTGTTCACAGAGATGATGAGAGCTATAGTTTAAGGCATCTAGAAGGCAGAGTGAGCAAGACTGGTTTATGTTAACTGACTGTAGGCATGCACACATTAAGAGTCCAAGCTTAAAATATCACACCATCTCCAGCTAGTTTGAAGTTCTAAAATTTTCTTCTATAAAAGATAACAGTGAGAGATACCCCAAACAGAAGCAAGAATGCAGATACCTCTTCAACCTGTGCTAAGATACCCAAATCCATTTGTTCTGTGAAATATTTAAAGATGAGAGAAAAAAATTACTAGGTATGACTGAGATTAGTCAGACAGCACACATCAATGAATTTTTTATTCTGAAAAGGAATTTATATCTAAATAAAATATATCTGATTAAAAACACAGTTCTGCTTTCTAGATTAAACATGCTGCTTCTTTTCAGTGTTCTCTGATATTACTGAGGCAGATGGAAATGACAAACCTCCCCGAGTCCTTCATTCTCTGTATAACTCTGAGTCTTATACCTACTGTTAATTGTGAGAAATACATTTAAGGAAGGTCTGTAGCTCAGTGCGAGAGAGAACATGTGCTTTGTAAGCCAAAAGTCCAAGGTCTGCCTCTCTTCCCTTCTTAAAAAAAAATTAGATAAACACAGGTCTTTCATATCTGGTGCTCTGTGGAGTTCTTGCCACCCAGAGTAGCCAATATTAGGACAGTGGGATAAATAACCTGATATACTGTATTTTTCTGTTTGTAAAATGACCCAGTGTATAAGATGAACCCCACCCCCCACTTTCCTAACCCCAAATTAGAACAAGCAGGGATCAAAGGGCTCCCTTTTTGCTAAGCCCCATGCCTTGGCAAAAGGCAAGGCAAGTGGCTGTCAAACTGACTGGCGCTTTTCCTTGCCTTTTGAGAAGGCACGGAGCTTAGCAAAACGGAAGGGAGCAACGCCTCCCCTTCCTTTTTGCTAAGCCCCGTGCCTTCGCAAAAGGCAGTGGTAAAGAGCTGCCTTCCATGTATAAAATAACCCTCAATTTTTTCCCCTCAAATTATTTAAGGAAAAAGTGTCATTTTATATATGGAAAAATATGGTAACATAAGCCATCTTCCTGTGCTCCGTTTTTCTGTCACGGAAATGACATGTAATTAGAATCACTACCGTCCCCACATATTGCTGGCTGACAACAAGGTATGGTGCTTCTTCCCATGCTATGTGCAAAAACCTGGATGGACTGTTGAATTTCATCATCAGGGATGGGGAGGGAATCCTGTCCCACAGCTGGGGTGGGGAGGAGAAGCACAGGCCATGTGTCTTGGCACAGACAGAGCTCTGTCTTTCTGCATCACAGCTACTGCTGCCTAATAAATCTCCCCTCACTTTGCCTAACGGTAGGACTGGCTCTGGTGAAGACGGAGACATGAGGGGGTGCCTTTTGTGTTTCTCAAGAGTTGTGTCATGGCTAGTATTGTCATCAGATGAATTCTCTGAGAACAGAGTCAGGGTAAAGAAAGAGGGGACAACAAGAAGGACTGTATGCAGTTGCTGAACTTTTCACCCACATACTTTTTTTTGTGGTACAGAAAACTGAGGAAAGAAAACATTGCCAACCTCAAATCAGTCCAAGTATTTCAGTGTGGTAACATCATGGCAGCAGTGATCCCTAGATAATTTCCATGAGATTACAATTGTGGAGACCTCAAACTGGTATTTGTGATAAACAGACGAAACAATTCTGGCGGAGATGTACAGAGTAATAAACCCCATACATAGTATAGAACATGAAGATCTTGATCTATTTCTTATTTTCTGTCCTTACCAGGAAGCTTGCGCACACAGTTTTTGTAACTATGTGGAGTCAAATGAAATAAAACTGCTGTTCAGTAACTTGTTGTTTTTTGACTCACCAAGGGAATTATACCCTTATCCCTCCAATTCCATTCAAAATAGACTAAGCCAAAGTATCCATTCCATATGTGTTTGTTATTTTCAAGGAAGGGAAGACATCAGATTAATTTTTTGGATCAGGTGGGACTGAAGAATTTCCTCATGGGGCAGATTTACCTGAAGGATATTATAGCCCCAAAATCTTTTGTTTAGAAGGTTTTCTTAAACCTTCTAAACAAAACTGCTATTTAGTGTTTCAGATAATTTTTGGTTGCTGTCAAATTTATGCTTATAATTTTGAAAGGACTGTCTCATGGGACTGACACTGGGTCATCATGTAGCTTTATTCTTATGAGGCACTCAATCCTAATTTCAGAGGGAACACCATTTTCTCAGTTTAGTCCTTAAGTCACAAGGAAGTTTCTCTTCTCCCTTCCTTTATCTATAGATCCCCTGTTTTGTGGTGTGGTGGCTTCTCTAATAGATGCTGGATAATATGGATTCCCTTCCCCAGCAGTTTACTTGGCCCACATGAAACAAGGCATCAGACATTCTCGCACCTGAAAGAAGCCTCAGTCATAGCCATTAGTTAGAGTGAGGCAGCTGCCTCTGTACCAGATGCTTGAGAAGGCAGAAATGGCAGGCCCTCCAGCTGTTCTTCCTAGTAGGGACCAGGTTAGAGAAGGCTGCAGTAGATCAGGAATAGCATGTCTCTGACCCTCACCCTCTGCACCTCTGAGTGGACAGCTCTGTGGCCACCACATAGCGTGTAGTGTATCTTCTAAACTCTTTTGATGCTCTCGGGTGTAGTGATGCTTGCCATCCCTTGGCAGTGGTTAATTAAGTTTCAGTCCAGTTTGCATCTGAACTTGAAATGGAAGGGGACACCATCTTCTCCTCTTGCAACAGGGAGCAAACTATCTTGGGCAAAAGAGGGTCTTCAGTTGTCCCACAGGTGAGGAGAAGGGCCTTACAGCATGATTCCTTTGTTTTATTCAGGCCATATCCATTTTAAATTGGGTTGTAAAATGGAGAATATGAAACACAGTAACTCCGTAGTCAGGACCCAGTTTTTTTCTGCCATTTGTTTTGCATGTGACTCCAGATTGTGAGTGTTTTTAAGTGCTTGATGCCATGTGCAAGAGGCAGTATCACATGTCACTCTGTAATTCACTTGCTGGCACTGATGAAGGATGATTTTTTTTCCCTCAGTGTGGCATATTAATGTTTCTCCCCGCTGGCTTCCAAGTTTGTGGGTCAAAGCTCATGTTTCACAACACAGAACAGCCAATTGTAAATCTCCTTAAATCATACCCGAGGCAGAAGAGGGTCACTGCAGGGAAAGTTAGTCAGTTTGAACAAAATGGCACTGATGTATAGGAGAAGGAGGAGGAGAGTGGTTTTGGTGTTTCTGGAAGCTCCTGGCAATCTTTGAAAGATTGCTATGTCAACTGATGTAACATATTACATCTGGACAATTCCCAAAGAGTTCAGCTTGGAGAGAGTGTATCGGCCCTGTGGCTCCTCAATTGTGTTGTGCCACAGGGCTCGATCATCTCTCCAATTCTATTTAATATCTGCTGGGAGGGGTCATCTGGGGGTGTGGGACTTTGTGTCATCAGTACGCTGATGACACGCAGCTCTACATCTCCTTTTTTTCAACAGCAATGGATGCCATTGTGTCCTTTGAGCGCTGTCTGAGGGTTGTACTGCAATTGATGCAGGAGAAGGGACTGAGGTTGATCCCAGAGAAGGCGGAGGTCTTGAAGGTGGTCGCCCCTCCTATCAGTGGTTTGGGAAACTCCCTCTCTTTTTGGGGGGGTGACTTTCACCACGAAGAGTGTGGTGCGCAGCTTGGGGGTCCATCTTGACCCAGTGCATACTATGGAGTCCCAGGTAGTGTCTGTGGTCTGCACTGCCCATCTTCGGCAGATTGCCCAGTTGCACTCCTATCTTGATGCTGGGGTGCTCACCACTCTGGTCCATGCACTCGTAATCTTGAGATTCGACTACTGTAATGCGCTCCACATGGGGCTACCCTTGAGATTGATGCAGAAACTACAAATGGTCCAGTACACGGCCGCCAGATTATTAACCGGGGTGAAAAAAATACCATCACATTTCCCCCACTCTGGCGGCCTTACACTGGTTGCCCATTCATTTCCGCATTGACTTCGAGGTGTTAATACTTACATATACAGCCCTAAATGGTTTAGGAACCTCAATACCTGACAGAGTGCCTGCTCCCACCTAGCTCTACTCGTATCACTGTATCTAGCCAGGCTGGGCGGCTGAGGGGCTTGACCCTGCGAGAGGTGCGGAAGGAGAGAACTAAAAACCGGGCCTTCTCAGTGGTGGCCCCTTGCCTCTGGAACATCTTGCCCCTTGAGATTCACCTGGCACCCTCACTAGGAATTTTTAAGAACAAGCTGAAGACTTAGTTCATTAGGCAGGCCTTTCCCCCTTCCTTTTCTTAATTCCCTATATCTTAACATCTTGGACTTTGCTTATCTCGATGTTGTTTGATATTGTGTGTTTTAAATTTTGTTTTATATTTGGAATGTAAGCCACCCAGAGTAGATTAATTGAATCTAGATGGGCAGGGTAAACACTGGAAAAATAAATATATAAATAAATAAATATTAGGAAGATGATTTTTGTGGTGATGATGGTGAGGATAGTGTATTTTACATATATAGTGGTTTACAGTGGAAGCAAAAAGGGCAGGCTCTGCTCTAAAGAGCAATAAAGTCATTGGACAGTGTGTAGAAAACAGAGATAAAATGATCAAGGATTAAAAAATGGGATGAAGAATATAAAAAATAACTTTTGGAGCAGGAGTTATATGATGTTTTATAGCTGATCTGTAATTAGTTTTGATTGGTCAGTTTTCCAAGTGAAAGTACATATACAGTGTGCATGTTTATTTCTTTATATATGTGCCCAAGAATAAGACACTGGCCAAAATCTTCTTGCATAACTTTATGCTACAGAAGTAGGATGGCATTAGTGTTTGGTGTGGGTTTTGGCTATTGAAAGCTTCCCTACCCCATTCCAAGGCTCCTGAAGGCTTCCCTAGGGCAAAAGAAAGACCAAGGAGGCCTCAAAACTGAAAGTATGATGATATGAAGCTTTCCGCTAATTTAAATTAAATATTCCAATTGCTAAAGCTTCAGTTATGCCAAGAAGATACTGGTCACTGATGGCCAAGGGTCATATTCATACATCACTTTGTTTTAATGCATTACATAGGATCACTCTGTCAGCAATCCATAGAAATTATGATCTTTCGCCTTTTGATTATCACTAGGTCACATAATAGAAACTCATTAGGTTAGTCTTCCTTACTAACTGTGATAAGTTTCCTATAATTTTCAAAAAAACCTGTAGTTATTGGATGCTCTTTATTCTATCTGGAATGACTTAGGTGGTTTAGCAAATAATTACATCTTTCATAATTCACTTTTGCTCAATCAGTATTGCATTGATGGGTTGGCTTAAACTGGAGAGTGCCGCTATGAAGCTGTTCTTAGAAAATGCCATGCTTCTGGAAGTTTTCCCTATAAAATCGTACAAAGTAAGAAATTGCATCTTTGTCGTAATATATGTCAAATAACTCAAGGAAGAAGGATTATCCTGATATTGTTATTTACTTTTGAGGATCCATTTTGATGGGACTTTTAAGTGCCAAAACTCTTGCTTGTAATCAGCAACGGCTGTTGCTAACATTTCTGCAGCTTAAGCGAAAACAACTATTACACAAGCCCCCTGCAGTGATAAGTGAATGTGTCAGTGAAATTATTTTAAACACTTCCAATTCACTAAAAGTGTGTATTTATTCTCTGTATTTGCAAGCTGTTCATATAATTCCCCCTTTTATTTTGTTGCTGTATAATATCAAATTACGTCTAAACCATTTTTGTGTAAAACATCTTGAAATATATATATATATATATGTAGATACAGATAGAGATACACACACTCACAAATATAGAAAATGCATGGAAAGAAACATTGCACTCTGTTCCACACATTTCTCTTCCCCTTCTTCAGAGATAATTTATTTAAGTTCAGGTGGTGTCAGGTGGGCCAAACCCCCCAGAACAATTTGCTACAACTGGGAACACTGAGGAGGCTGTGGAGAAGACTAAAGTTTCTCAAGTACATTTCCACTGTCAGCAGGGAGGGTTTTAATGATGCTGAAGATAAGTATCAGCCTGCATATGGCCAGTAGGAATGTTGTTCTTAGGGATTTATTTATTTAATTTATATTTCATTCATAGATTTCTAGGCTGCCTTTCAGAGCAGAACACTTCACAAAGTGGAGTGCAACACAAGCTAAAATAAAGGGCAGCTGGGTCCATGTATTTGCTTGTTGAAGAAGGTGGATGAAATCTGCCTATCCTCTTTATTGACTGCCAAAGCAATGGCTTCCATAAAGCTTCCTTCAATGGCCAGGGTACTTTACTGAGTTAAGTGGCCTGGGCTGGACTGTGGACCAAGTGCTGAGTGACAAGAGCATCAAATGGACATTTTGAAAGGGGCACAGATAGTGAGCAAAGGAGAAGATTTCCATCCCCTGCTTTCAGCTCATCTTTCTGTACAACCACCTACTCCACTGAGCTATATCTGCTGATCAATAGAGGGGTTTTGGGGGGCAGGATGGAGCTGATGAGGACAGGTGGGAAAGACTGCCCCACAGATAGAGGTCTGGATTCAATCAATTATAGACAATCATAAAAAACAATGGATGGTATGTCACAAATTACCAGCATCGATTAAACCCCTAGTTAAAAGTAAGTATCTGAATCCTGCAGCCTCTCACTCTTGGAAAGTAATAGGGGGGAAGGGGCACTTTTTTCCTTGCAGCAAGATTTCTTCCTGTAATATATTTATATATATTTAACCTGAGAAGACCTGCTAGATTTCTCAGAAATTTTGCAGTCTTTTTTATATATATATTTCAGGAAGAAAGCCGAGCTTCACAGTCTTTTTACAATTCCTGTGCAGAATGGCAACTTTCTTGCATAGGCTTATCTGAAAAGTGCATTAAGCTGGCAGTTTCCCACACATAAGAGCGGGAGAAAAAAAGGCAGGGTGGAGAAGAAGAGGAAAATAAGACTAGCGTCTCTTTTTATGAGAGGCCAAGAAATCTCACTGATTCAGTGGGATTTATCAGTAGCGAGTTCTAGCATGGTGAGACTCAGAAAATGGAAAGTCAGAAATTTTGTAAGTACTCATCACATCCCTAGTTAAAAGCATAGATCACTTTATTAGCCAATGCAGATATAAACATGTCTTTAAAATGGGCCGCCATATTTTCTTGGTGAATCTATTTGCCAAAAATATGGAGATATGGAGTCACCACAGAAAAGGCCTTGCCTTTGTTACATTAGATAGTGGTGGCCACCAAATGGGTTTAGTTGATAAAAAGTTTCCATTTATCTCTTTCATAAAAATCAAGGGTGGCGGCTGTCTTTTCTTCCTCTTTTTGGTAACTTTTTCTTATATTTTACATTTTCTGATCATGCTGTTCTTCCTTTCAACTCTGCTACCTTCTGAAAGTCTAAAGTCTCTACTTTTGACTTCAGTCCAAACCGACAATTTGTAGACTACAAATGCAAGATGCAAAATTATGCTCTTTTAATCTCACTATTTGGTGGAGTGTCTGATTCTGAAATGTGTTTCCTGCAGGGGAGGGGAGAGGATAGCTTTGAGCAATTGAGTGGTATGCAGAACCTGCCTCTTTTAAAAGAGAGGCTTAAGTGGCAACTTTCTCTTTTACATGCAACTATGATTTCTTGATAGAACCATCTGTGAGATGTCCCGAAGTCCGTTGTGTTTTGTTGCACTTGACTGGCTGCTTTTTTTTTAACAGAACGGCATCTTAAAATCTCTCTTACCTTGGTTGAAATCCTGTTTCTTAGTATATATAGTAAGGTGCACTAGAGTAGGCCCACTGAATCGTTCAGTTTGATGAGTCAGTTCCTCTGTAAGGTCCATGGATTCAATGGGCCTGCTCTAGTGCAACTTACTACAGTAAGTAAGAAGATTTCTGCCTTTGAATAGAATTTATTCAGTAATTTTCACTTTTATTTAAGTATGTTCACATTTACTTTGATGAAGGGCCAGCAGCACTAAAGGATCATAGGTACAGTGGTGCCTCGCTAGACGATGATAATCCGTTCCACTGAAATTGCTATTTAGTGAAATCATTGTCTAGCGAAAAGCATTTCCCCATTGGAATGCATTGAAACCTGTTTAATGCATTCCAATGGGGAAGAAACGTTGTTGTCTAGCGAAGATCAGCCATAGGAAAGCCGCTTTGCGAACCACCGATCAGCTGTTTAAATCGCTGTCTTGCGAAGCTTAGGTCCTGAAAACACCCATTTTGTGAGCATGGAGGGAGCTATCAAAATCGTTGTCTCACAAAAATTGGTTTGCGAAGCAGGGACCAAACATTGTCCAGCGAAATTCCCCCATAGGAATCACTGTTTTGCGAATAGCTATAGCGATCGCAAAAAGTGAATGTCTAGCGAAAAAACTGTCATGCGGGGCAACTGTCTAGCGAGGCACCACTGTATGTGATTCTATGATAGTTAATGGTCCTCAGATTTTTTAAAAGGAACATTTAACCTTGGTTTAAGGAAGAGAAATGCTGGGAAGAGGGTGGCAACTCATTTCCTTCTTAAATTTACAGTGACAGAAAAGTTTTCTTACTGCCTTATTGAAATTCCTATATAGAACTCAGTGGCAAGGCATTTTCTTTTTCGGAGGGGGCACTGGGACCAAAAAGATGGCTTGGGTGCTGCATGTTATTGATTGGGCTAAAAAATGGCAACTAACATACAGGAAATCTAAAAAAGGACAAGATATAGGAGAATATCAGCTCCTTCAAGAGTATTTTAACCTTTTAAATGGCCAGTTGCTCTTATGTCAGTCAAGTGTCACATCACTCTGAAAGGGAAAATGGTGAAGTGGTTGAGTAACACCATCTTAAATCAGTCTTCTTTCAGCTTCCCTTTATTTCATTAACTGTTGCGAGGAAGAGGGTGCTGTAGTATATTTGTCATTTCAGAAATGCCAGCCAAGGCCTCTTGTTGATGCTGAAGGCTTTTTATCTTCCATACTCCAGTTACAAACAAGAAAGGTTGTTTTACGATGGATTCTTAGAACAGGAGACAAATCCTGGCCCTGTGCAAAAGGACTGAATTACACACTCCATGAACCAAATTAGTAGCACAGTGCTTTGCTTTGTTTGAAAGGTGATGTTTGTTGTTTATGAGGCCATTTTTCTGCGAGATAAATATGACACGTGCCAAGTCTTCCCTGAAGTAAATATTGTAAATAATAAAAGACCCTGCCAAACAAAGCTGAGGAATGACTTAACTCTCGCCCATTTGTACTGTGTGATTCAAAAATGCCACTGGCCAAATTTGTGTAATACACTACCCATTTAGTTTTCTAATGTATTATGGCACAGTTCTCCTTAACTCCCTGCAGTCCTCAACATGGCTAGGTTTAATTGTGTAGCATTCAAGGGGAAGCATCATGCTGAAGGAAGAGATTTTTCTTCTTTTAAGGGCAGGATTTTTCAACTTTGCCCACTCAAGGGCTCCTCCAGGACACACACACTCCCTTTCCCATAAAGTAAAATAATGCATCCTGCCTCTTCTTCATAACATGACCCCATTGAGAAGCAAAGCCTACAGATATGATGGACACCTAGGCTGCTGTTCAGTTATTTGACCCCATTTGTCATTTAGGCTGCATTGCATTCCATAGTCCAAAATAACAGTAATAATAATATGTCACTATGCATACCTGTAGGGACCAATCCATTCTAGTAATTTTTACCTTTAGCGGAACCAGGTATTTTGTAAAGCTAATGACTATTAATTAAAGACCATGCTATCTGCCCCAATACTTTGCATAACAAAATTGATGTTGTTGCTGGGGAAAATTAGCTTTTGCCTTTTGAGGAATGTAACTAAGTTGAAAAGGAACAGGCAAGCCGTGGGAAGTGAGGCAGATGGTGTCACTGGCCTGCTAATCAAAAAGTCCCATCAGGCCAACACCACTACACTGCTGGTTGGTTGAGTTTGCCGTATGGGCAATTAGGCCAATAGAAACATCATCAATTTCCACAAGTGTTGTGCCTTTTGGGTTCAGGTATTTGTGTGTGGGATGGGTGTGTGTGATCAAGATAATAGATGGCACTGTGATGGTACCTTTGCATGATCATTTACAGTGGGGTCTTGACTTAAGAACGGCTCGAGTTAAGAACATTTTGACTTAAGAACCACTCTCATAGGAAAATATTGACTTGACTTACGTACTTAGATTTGAGTTAAGAACTGAAAAAAAACCACGTGGGAGGCAGGGAAAGTGCAAAATTTGAACTTTCAGTTAACTGTTGGCCAGTGAAAAGGGTGCCTGTCTGCTTCCTCACTCCTCCCAGCGTTTAGAGAGTGGATTGGGAGACAGTCTTCAGACTGCCTGGTACTGTACTGCCTGGACTGTATTTTCCCTGCCTTCCCTGAACCTTTCTTGACCTAAGGAAAAAAGAAACAAAATATCCCCCTCTAGTGGTCGAAGGCGGAATAGCAGCTTCCCATTAGTTTCTATGGACGGAAAAGAGCAGATACGGATCAAATGGTTTTCAATGCATTCCTATGGGAAATGCAGATTTGACTTGAGAACTTTTTGACTTGAGAACCGCCTTCCAATACGGATTAAGTTCTCAAGTCAAGACCCCACTGTATATAACTGCATTGATATGGTTATATATAAGGCTGATTTCTACCAAACAGATTACGTATGACCAAATGTGCATAGGAAACTCAAGGACAAAAAAGTGCATGCCTTTAACTGACAGTTAGTGAAAGATTGCCTCAAGCAAAACGGAATTGATGCAGGAAAGGAAGAAAACCACTTGGCTTCGAAACAAAGGGAATCCCTCTCTTCCCACAAAGGTGATGCAGAGGATCCCATATTCAGTCCATGACATTTCAGTGTAAAGGGATCAGGTAGCAAATGGTAGAAAAGGGTTAACTGAATTCTCCATAGCCCTGGATAAAATCTCACAGTACTGTAATATTTTTTTAAAGAAAAGGAGAATGGGCTGATATGTTCCTCTCTCACCACAAGGCAAGGAGCAAGGAAACAGAGTGAATGGCCAGAATGCCTATGGGAGAAGAAAGGTGGACAGCAGGGACACCAGCAGGATGTTGTGGGAGCCCTGGAGATATCTTTTGAGAGTCCTTTTAATACCAACAGCATGGTTGTTCACCAAAGGTTGTCCTGTATCTTTAAGCAGACTCCACCAGGTATGCTCCCAGCATGGTATCCCGGGCTGGTGACATTTTATTTCTTAAAGGTACAGGTGTCTTCTGAGAGTATGAATTTGAGATGCCTTAAAGTGGGGGGGAGGGGGAAAGGAAAAGAATCAATCTAGCCTAGCATCCTGATGGATCAAGCCAGTAATAAGAAAGCTGTGACCTGGAAATTTCTCACAGAACACCTGCTTGTAAGATGATAAAGAATACAGCTGTGAACATATACTTACTCTCAGCAGGAGTTGAATTCTTCTGTCAGGTTAGCAATTTTCCTAACCTTCTGAATCAATAACTGCTTTGCTTGAGATAACCCAGTAATGTGAATGTTTTTTTTTTTTTATTATTATTATTATTATTATTATTATTATTATTATTATTATTATTATTATTATTATTATTATTATTATTAATTGTCATCATCATCACCACCGTTATTATTAGTAGTATTAGTATTAGTATTCATATAAATATGCTCATGGTTAGAAAGCAGCACAGATGGTATTAGTCACTTTCCTTCTCAGCTCAGAAATAATTTGCCTTTTAGGATAAGCAATTAGTGGTGCTCTAACCTTTGTAGCTGGAAAGATCCTGTTGGGATATGGGAGGCTTCAGACATTCACTTCTGGACCATCACCACCACACCACCCCCGGACACACACATACATAGATCGGGTATCATCATGCCCAAAGATGAATAATTGCTTTTAAACTAACACTTGCTTTTGTTTTTTGTCCTGGCTAAACATAGCAGTACACTACTTTTCTTGGAGCACTTTACATGTAAGCATGGTGTATATGCATGAGCTTTAAAAAAGCACAGTGTCTTACTTGTTATGATAGAGACATTCAAAAGCTTAATATTTTACTGATTGGCTTGATCATCAAAATTGACGGTATGTTGCCTTAATTCTTACTCCAACCACAATTAAAAGTTCTTTTCTGAAAATAGCCTGAGATAACTAAGAATGCAGGTGAGTGGAAATGTTGGTTAATATGGCTTTAAGGATATAGTAAAGGCACAGAGTAATATTAGTAACAGGATTTTCTGCAAGCGTGGAGGTTGGATAATTCTTCCAAATAGAAAAATAAAACATTACATTCATATATCTCATTATTTTAACCTGCTAAGAGAACTTCAGCTTCTGGACAGACCAGGAGAGGGGAGGCCAATATCTTGTTGTGTACTTACACCAGGGGAAAGGGAATGACATAAGTTGCAGTGACAAATTGCCACTAATTACCAGGTCCCCACTTGAATGCAAGTCGAGTGGCCTGGCGCATAACCAGAAACCAAGCAGGTACAGTGGTGCCTCGCTTAGCGAGTGCTTCGCTATGCGATGAATTCGCATAGCGAGGGGGTCCGGGCCATCGCTGGAGCATTCGCTCAGCGATGGCCCCTATGGCGATTTTTCGCTTTGCGATGATCGCTAAGCGATTCGCTTAGCGATCTTCGCAAAACGAAGCGGGGGAGAACAGCTGATCGGCGGTTCCAAAATGGCCGCCGGAAGGTCCGCGCCGCATTTTCGCGCCCTGCCCTCGCTTACCGAGGGCGCGAAAATGGCGGCGCTATGGGACAACATCGCTTAACGGTGAGTTTTCAAGCCATAGGAACGCATTGAACAAAGTTCAATGGCTTTTTTATTTCCGTTTAGCGATGTTTTCGCATAGCGAAGGTTAATCCGGAACGGATTAACCTCGCTATGCGAGGCACCACTGTACTTGTTAGTTAGTTGCAATTTGCCACTGTAAATTACACAATTTCCCTTCCCGCAGAATAACCATGAAACAGCATTTTGGCCAACAAATAATAGGAAAATGAGATTTTTAATTTTTAAAAATTTTTTTAGATAAAATTTGTTTAAAAAGTAGAACAGTTACCTTCATCTGGGTAGCAATAAAATGACAAGGTACATTCCGGTTCTAACTGAGTTTTGAAGCAAGTGCTCTGCTTCTTAAACATAAAAGAATATTACATCCAGTCTTTATAGTATACTTCAGCTACACTCCCAGGCATACTTGCTTGAGAGTATGTGTGATGGATTTCCACAGGATGCACTTCTGAGTAAACACACAGAGAATCAGGATGTACATATAACACATAATAGAAGGATGCCCTGGCAGCGTTCTTAACTAGAATATTATGTGAACGGCTGGCTTATAATCACAAACCAGAGCTACCTTTGGGCTTATAGTGTCTTTGCATGCATCTGTGAGTGGATGATGAGCATTAAGATAGAGTTTGCCTTCCCTTTTGCAGATATGAGGAAGCTAAATTTGGCACAGTCATATAGTTTGCTGACATGTGGTTATGTAGAGGGTTGCGCCTGGCTGCACAAGTGTTAAGGAACACAGTAACTGCAGTATGTGCTTATTTTTTAAGTGACCTGTTAAATTTTCATCTAATGCTTTGCATCCTGATAAATGGCTAGAAAACAGAAACATAAAACATACTTACTGCATCTGTCCTGTAATAATTGAACAATGCTATTTTCAGCAAGATAATTTGGCCCACATAGTTGTTTCTTTTGGGTGGGAAAAACAACCAAACAGCATCCAAGAAATTCTGTGAGATTTTCCAAACAAAAAAACAAAGGAAACTTGCACACAGCAAGCTTTCTCTGAGGGAAAAAAGGAGGGATTTTTACCCTTCAGTTTCTTACTGAGAGGGAGAGGCTGCATGATTTACATCCCCAGTTGAGAATATGTTGCTTTACGCCAAGAAGAGTTCATCAGAGGGAAGAGTTGCATGTTTCCTTCACCGTGCCTCAAGCCCTCAATTCAGACACAGCTGAGGTTGTATTTACCCAGCTTACCTCAATGCTGTCTGCAGATTTTTTGGGGGGGATGGGGGTGGGAGCTGTATAATGATATGTTGACATGGTGTTTGTGGATAATACAATCAAGCACATCAATCTCTGTTCATTAAAATTATATAAATTCAGGATTCCAGGGGGACTAAATTTGCTCCCACACAGACACAAGCTGTGTCTGCAACTGTACTTCTTATGAAAATGTTATAATTTTCCTTCTATTTTTACAGTGGCCAGTGTGCTGTTACGTCGTCCAGCATAGCCACATCAGTGTAAATCTCAATGGTGAATTTCAGTGGAGAATTTGCTGGGAGGTTGGTTGAGAAGCTAGTGTAGGCATTTACTGTTGCATACAAATCATGTGACAGCAAAAGCCTACACTGAAATCTGTCAATTCCCCACTGAAATTTATGCTGATAAAGTTGTTTCAGCATATATTTTCCTCTGATCATTGTATTTATAAAGGCAGCAGCTGGTAAAATCTAACTTTAAAACAATGGTTTGTAACCAGCACTGTCCTTCCATTCCCAAAACCTGCTTTTGATCCAGCAGAGTGCCCTGTGGTTGGAATAGGGAGGTCTTCTGTTTCACAATCCTATCCTGTTCTGTTTCCCACCTTGATGGGGAAAATAGTTTCTCTCTCACACCTTCTATTTAGGCAGATTTCCCTATTTATATAGAATTTCCAATATGCACAGATTCCCTAAAAATATCAAAAGGAGCATACAAGCTAAGGGCCAAATTAGGCATGGTGTTAATGAAATGTATCAGCACTTTCCACCCACCAGTCAGTTAGCAATTCAAATGGCATCATTTGGCAGGGTGTGCTCAGGGACCTCAGTAGGCCTGGAGGGGGGATTTAACCACCCCATGCCATTGCAGTCTTGGGCAGTATGTTTCCTTGCCACTCATGCTTTGGGTGGAAATCCTACACTAGCACTAGTGGGTAATTCCTGCTCAAAACAATCACTAATTTAAAAAGAGATTTTCCTGGGTGCTATAGTTGGGAAAGAAAGGGTTAAATCCCCCTTCTATGCCTGCTCTGGCTCTGATCTAATTCATGGTAAGAACTCGTTAATGATTGAGTTTGACATTTTTCTCTGTTGTTGCCACCCTTTTCTCTCTCTCTCTCTTGTATTTTAGGCCACATAGAGATAAAGATAGACTTTTACTGGAACAGGGAGATTCTTAACTAACTTGAACATCTGAGTCTCATTGTCCAAGCTTCTCAAAGCATTGGGATTTTGCAAATTTGCTTGGTTTGGTGACTGTTTTTTCAAGTCTCAAGCATGGGAAGGCCTGCCTCTGTCATCACCTCTCCCCAATGGTAGCATAGTTTTAACTCTAATTATAGGCAATCTCTAATGTCAGTTTTTGTCCTTGGCCTGTGAACCCAAGTGACATGTTCCTGATCTTTGTCATCTTTGCTGAAATAAAATGCATTAGAGAAAGAATCTAATGTGACTATGTGATAGACTCGGCAAGAGAAAACTGTAATTGCTGTAACCCAATGTGACAGTAAAAAGGTGGATCCTGAAGAGGTATGACTGAAAGATGTTCTCTTTCCACATTTAAAGTGGATGGTTGAAGGAGAGTGTCCTTGATTTATGTATCAATTGATTCCTGTGTTGCTCCTGAGTGACAAGAATCTCCACCAAGCAATATAGGATATTTTTGCCTACATGAGGAGCCTGGTCAAATCCAGACTAATGTTTTGAAGATTTCATTATCTTTTCCAATAGAGCACATTCCAGCTTCTCCTGTTGATCTTTCAGTCCCAGTTTTGTGTTTCCTTCTTGCTCTCTTCACTCAGTGAAGCTTTTATCATATGCTCACACCATGCTGCCAGCGTTAAAAGGAAAGAAGAGTTATAGGAAGAAGGGAAATAAAAGGATATGCCATGGGAGTCCTCCTCCAGATGGAGATTTTCCTGACAGATTAATTTTCTGGCTTTATAGCCATTTTGTGCCAGCAAACAGCTGTACTAGAAGCCACCAGAAGGTTTTTGCTTTGCTTTTTTGGATTGTAGTAACAGCGTAAAATATTATACATAGCAACAATCAGGCATGTGGGAGGAAGTTAAAGGAAACCAGGACTGGACCAAGGGCATTTTAGTGTCTGAGGAGAAGATGAGATGGAGCATTCCAAGTACAAAGTGAGTTGGATCCATCTTCAGAGTCCTGGTGCTTTGACAGCATGCTCCAGGCTAGCTCAGAGGATGGAGGGCAAAGAACATGGCACACATACGCCTGTGCTCCAGCATCTTGCTGTCACTTTCTCAGTATCTGGCACCTGAACCAGCTGCCTCATTTTGCTTAGAGGCAGGGCTATCCTTGCATAACTCATACACAACAGGGCTGTTACTTCAGAATTGCCTAATATGGAGGCCAACCTCAGGATCCATGGAATTCAACGAGAGTTGTTCAGTTTTCTTCATTTGTCTTAAGAGCTGGTTCAACTCTCGTACCTTTACTCTAAGAATCTGGAAGAATAGGAAAAATGTATAGGATCTGGGTTTACCACACCATCAAGGAACATCTTGGGCCTCCTTCTGTTGTCTGCTTTCGTGATCCATTTTCTCTCCTTGGTGGTGATGCTTAACTGGCATGACAAATGTTCGTATGGTCCTCCTGGTGGTCCTTGAGTAGCTTTTATGTTACACTGATTTTGCAGGCATATCTAACAGAGAAGCCAGGCTTCTTTAAAAGACAAGTGGGGGTGGGGAGGAGGGGAAGAAAAGCATACACTATAACTGCACTCCTTTTTGTTTTCCCAAAAAGGCCAGCAAATATCACAATTGCTATAAAATGTTAAGTTCTATAGATCTTGTACAGTTCTGGCTGGACACCTTTAAAAGTCAATTTTCAGTGACACTCCCCCTCCCCCTCTTATATTATATCATATATATTTTAGTGACATATGCCTCTAATCATACTAGATGCTTTTGCTGAGCTCCGAAGGACGCACAGCCTCTGTAACATCTCTCAGATAATATTGTCATATTCTTGGAGCACAAGGAGCACACGGCCCATTTTGAAACAGTAATTTGGTCCCTAAAGAGCTTTTTAGCCTCTGCCTTGCCTGCCCACCCTGGCCAAGTGTTGAAGAGAGCAGCTGAAGATAGATGGTCTGGACTTGTGTGGAGTAATTTAAACCTTTCTGCCTTTTTTAAAAAAATACTTGCTTTCCTAGAGAAGAAAATGTACTGAAGAATGTATTTCCATTCTCTCTGTGTGTGCATGTGCTCTGAATTATTTCTTTTCATCCTAGCGTGTATGTGTTATTGTTTACTCTCCTTTTTCCATAGGAGCCTTTATTAGAATGCAGATGAAACTTGACTTCTATGAAGAGATTAAGTGGAGGTTCTTTAAGTAATAAATCTAAAAGCATATTACAAGCACGGAAAAGGGATTTCCCTAGTGTTTTTGGATTTATAAGTGCCAGAGGCTAAACAACTTACAAGGGCACTAAGATTGCTCTTTTTTTTCCCCTCCCCACCACCCCCACCCAAAGTGTAGGACATGTTCTAATATTGTGACCTAGCTGAAAATTAAGCTGGTTTACTAAGTAGAAAACATGTATAGTAATTGAAAATGTGCCATGCAGACAGAAATGTTCCATGTTACATTGTCCTGTCGGAAAGATTACACTGATTTGTAGGGAATGTCTTAACTCTTAATCTCAGGGACAACAAGATCACACTGACCATATATATTTTTTTTCCATAACTGGCAGAGTACAAAGGGGGGGGGGGTTAATAATATGAATTGTAGACACTGAAATGTGAGTCCTGGTTTTTCTTTCTTTCTTTCTTTCTTTCTTTCTTTCTTTCTTTCTTTCTTTCTTTCTTTCTTTCTTTCTTTCTTTCTTTCTTTCTTTCTTTCTTTCTTTCTTTCCAGTCTAAATTTCTGAATTGCAATTTTGTATAGTTTGAGACATGCCCTCTATTTCCCAAATGGAAAAGTGAGAAATAAATAAATAAATAAAAGGAATAAGTAGGAGTATGTTTTAGGCCCTTGAGAATGCTTGGTGGAAAAGCAGTGGTTGTGAGAATCCAGTTAGGCAGAACAAGTTCTCTTGGAATAACACAGAGTCAGGAAGAGGCTGCAAAAGAAACAGAATCTGTATGCCATGAAACCAACAAATCATTACAAGAAGAGGTGTTGAAAGTAAGGATTTCCTTAAGTTGTTGATTTCCAAACTGTGTTCTGTGGCCACACTGGTGAAATAAAATGCAGATGCATTTGATCCCACAGGGGAACGATTAGAAGGACAGGCTCCTACTGCCATTTTGGATCTGTAGCAGCTGAGAATTTGAATTCTGATAGGAGGAAGCAGATGGTGGTCTGTGACATACTATGAAGAACGTTGGCTATTTTAGTGTTTATAAAAGGGCTATGTATCTGTGACCCAGGGTAAGACAGTTCACAAGTCTGCATCCTTCTCTAATTATTGATCCCCACGAGAGGTTGCTAAAGGAGTTTAGTCTGTGTACGGCTTCGCATGACACACAATAATTAAATGAAAAAAAGTACATTGTGATGTTGGGTCTCTTCCATAAACTTTCACTGAAACCATGTTCACTGTGAGTGCTTCGGAATCAGTAAGATTTATGCACAATCATGTTTCATAGTCTGTTGAGTTTGTACATTTGCACTATGAACAAGCAGTCAGCCATTCACAAGGGCAATATTTAGAGGATTATAGAATCGCAGAATTGTCGTAGGGTTGTAAGGGACCTTGGAGGAGACCTCATACCATCCCGGACAGATGGCTGTCCAATCTACTATGCACCATCTTATCTACTATGTGTGTGTGTTCTGTGCCATCACTTTGGAAATGACTTATAGCAACATTAATAGGGCTTTCAAGGTAAGTGAGATATTTAAGGAGTGGTTTTAACAGTTCCACTTCCCTAGTGAGTTTCCATGGCTGTGTGAAGATTCAAATCTTGTTCTCCAGAGTCCTAGTCCGTCACTCTGGCCACTACACTACACTGGAAATTCTCTTTATTATGAAGAAACAAGTTCAGGGTGACGGGAGAAACATTGTTTTTCCTTAGATTAACTACCACAAAGTCAGTTGCAATTCTTGTGACAATGTGGTATTTAGAGTATCAATGTCTTATTTTGCGCTTTAAAATGAAAATCCAGGTTTATTTAATGTCTAGCCTCTTGAAAGGTACCCGGTATACTGGATAGAATAACAAATTAGGACTCAGGAGACCTAGGTTCGAGTCCCAGCTCAGCCATGGAAACTCACTGAGGGTGCAGAACTGGTAAAACCGCTCCTTAAAATCTCACTGATCTTGAAAGCCCCATTAGGGTTGCTGTAAGTCAGTTCCAACTTGAAGGCATAAAACAGCAGCCTGTTGGATCTCGCTTTTCTTTTAAAAAAAGAAACAAACAAAATACTCATATGGTAGATCAAGGTAGGCAACTATGGCCCCCTAGTTGCCTTTTTTCCCCCCTCCAACTTCCAGAAGTCCTAGCAACCACAACTGAAAGGGGAGGATTATGGGAGCTGTAGTTCAAAAACATATGGACGCCTATACAGCTACCCATTCAGTGTACCCTAGACAATATACTAAGCCAGTGGTTCTAGGCTACTGGTTCTAGGTAACCAGATGTTCTTTGGATAACAACTCCCAGAAGTCCCAGCCAGAACAGCTGGCTTCTGGGAGCTGACATCCAAGAACATCTGGGTTGCCCAAATTTGGGAAACACTGTACTAAATGAAGCAGTGGCACATCCCTGGTCCTTTGCTTTGGTGACAAGATGAAACTTTGTGTCTCATGCAGCTTGCCCTAGGTCCTCTAAACTACAGTGGCGCCTCGCTTAATGAGTGCCTCACTCAACGATGAATTCGCATAACGATGGCCTTTGCTGGAAATTTTGCCGCCTCACCTAACAATGTTTCTTATGGGGGATTTTCGCATAACAATGTTTGGGACCTTGCTTCACTTAACTATGACAGTTTTAGGTCCCCTGTTTCACTTAACGTTTTTTTTGACAGCCCTGTCTTCGCTATTTTAAAAATATTCTAAAATGTTTAAAAAATGTTTAAAATGCTTGGAATCATTAGTGCACCTAATAAAACCTTCGTTAAAGTAATTTGGCTTCGTTCTGAGTCTTTTTGAATTTTTGGTGATTTTTTTTCACCATTGAAACGTATTGAATAGGCTCCTATTGGAACCGATTAACTGGTTTTCAATGCATTCCTATGGGAAATGGTGTTTCGCTTAACGATGTTTTCACATAACGATGTTTTTAATGGAACCAATTAACATCGTTATGCAAGGCACCATTCATTCATAGGCATCCTTCAGTCTCGAGAGACTATGGTAACATGCTCTGAATCGAGGAGTGTCTTCTCCAGAGCATGAAGCCCGGGTAAGGTAATATGGACGATAGGCTGTTACCCAAGCAGCAGATCCCCCCTCTCCACATTGCTGAAATGGTCCAATGGAAAGGCAAGAGCCAATACGACTGGTTCCAGCAACGTCGCAGGAGTTGGCAGAATGACACGAGCTGCCTTCGGGACTCCAGCTCCGGATTTTGCCTCGAGGTTAAATCCTGAAGCCTTTTCCATTGGTGGATATAGCCACAAGGCAGTGGAGGTTTGAAATCGGAGTTTTCCTTCTCCTAGATGGGCTGCCTTCCATGGCTGACGAGCCCCACCTACCCGGCCTGCTCTTTAATAGTGCAAAAGTATGATCTGATTCCCAGGACCCTGGACTCTTTCCCTAGGAAGCTGGGCTGAGGGCGAAGGCCAGGTCTGTTTGCATGGATGCCATGCTGAGTTTTTTTTTCCTGGGCTTTCCTTTTGTCTCCTGACCACATGGCCTGGGGTGGGGCCTAGGGGTGGGACTTCCTGCTGTAAAAGAGCATGTCCCAGGACCCTGGACTCTTTTCCCTAGGAAGCTGGGCTGAGGGCGAAGGCCAGGTCTGTTTGCATGGATGCCATGCTGAGTTTTTTTTTCCTGGGCTTTCCTTTTGTCTCCTGACCACATGGCCTGGGGGTGGGGCCTAGGGGTGGGACTTCCTGCTGTAAAAGAGCATGTCCCAGGACCCTGGACTCTTTTCCCTAGGAAGCTGGGCTGAGGGCGAAGGCCAGGTCTGTTTGCATGGATGCCATGCTGAGTTTTTTTTTCCTGGGCTTTCCTTTTGTCTCCTGACCACATGGCCTGGGGGTGGGGCCTAGGGGTGGGACTTCCTGCTGTAAAAGAGCATGTCCCAGGACCCTGGACTCTTTTCCCTAGGAAGCTGGGCTGAGGGCGAAGGCCAGGTCTGTTTGCATGGATGCCAGGCTGAGTTTTTTTTTTTCCTGGGCTTTCCTTTTGTCTCCTGACCACATGGCCTGGGGGTGGGGCCTAGGGGTGGGACTTCCTGCTGTAAAAGAGCATGTCCCAGGACCCTGGACTCTTTTCCCTAGGAAGCTGGGCTGAGGGCGAGGGCCAGGTCTGTTTGCATGGATGCCATGCTGAGTGTTTTTTTTTCCTGGGCTTTCCTTTTGTCTCCTGACCACATGGCCTGGGGGTGGGGCCTAGGGGTGGGACTTCCTGCTGTAAAAGAGCATGTCCCAGGACCGCGCGCCTAACGGCGCTCTTAATTCTCAAATTTTGTGTCTGGCCTTAATATGGTAAATAGGAAAGCCAATTAGATTTGCATAAGCCGGGGAGTTAGGAAAGTTTTAAGAATCAGATCAGCGAGGCACCACTGTAGTTCATTATCCTGAGGTGCTATGGAAGAAGAATCAGCTGCCATTCTGTGTATAGAAGGGGAACCCTACTTGGTCTGTTGGCCTCCAGATGTTGTTGGACTACACCTCGCAGAAGTGTTTTGAGCCAGCCCTCTGGGCTCAGGTTGGTAACTGGTTCAGCCGCGCTCCTTACCTATTGTGGAGCTAACAGTCATTACCCACTTTTTCTATATCACATGAAGCAAGCCAGCCAACTCTGATTGACATATGGGAGCTAACCAGAGAGCATTCCTGGTCAGACATTGCTGTAATTGTTCTTTTCCACTGTGCCATGCAGCTTCTGTCTGTGCAGAAACAGGATTTTTCTTCCTCCTCTTCATTCCCCCACTCTTGTCTGTCCCCCAGCATTTCTTTCTGCTAGCCTGCTGGTTTCACTTGTAACATTGACATTCACTGGGCGCCCTCTCCACATACAAATGTATGGAGAGTACTGTGCATTTTAAGAGGCCCCTTTTTTATTCTTCTCCTCACTGGGAAGGATGGCACAGAAACCAGCACTGGAAACTGTCAATATATGATGCCTTTTGCAGCTCTCTTTCGTGATCAAATAAATAATTTGTAAGGTTTTGATGACAAAAGGATGTTTCCTCTGCTCAGCTATCACCTGCCAGCACTACCCTGTGCAATCTGATTTAGAGATTTAAGCATAGAAATCTTCCTTTCTGCTATTTCCCCTGGAAACAGGAGCCCAGCAGAGAGGTTAATCATTTGGGCTTGCGATTCATAGTCCGGATGATGATAGTGGTGGTGGTGGGAGAGCCAAAGATAATAATAAAAAAATCTTGCCTTTGTACAACCAAAAGGCATTACAGAACAAAACAAAAGGAGCACTCTTATAAATTACTGGTTAAACCACAGGTCTCAAAATGTCTATATAAACATTTATAATGCATTTATATTTATTTACCAGAGAGTGTTTGTGAATATATTTATTCTGTATACTAATGCAAGCTCAAATCAGGTCCTTTTATTTAAAGACACTGAGGTTCAATGGCCTAAACCCTCTTGTACTATCTTTGGTGCTTATGTTTATTTGTTTTTACTTACATTTATAGCTCATTTCCCACAGTCCCCAACCCATTCCAAAGAGCTTAACGACAGAAATAGGAAGAAGACCCTTTATTTATATACTTACTGCATCATCAGAAAAAGAATGGCTTATCTCAACAAAATGAAGATCTGTAAGATTCCTTCAAACTACAGCAGTCTGGTGCAGGCTGATATATATCACCTGGTTTTCAGATTTATCCTCTCAACCTACTATGCAGTTTAAAGAAATAGTGGTTTGCTTATTTGATATACGAAGAACTGAAGCACAAAGAGATTGATTTATTTTCCTCTTCACAAATACTAAATAAAACTAGTGAGCTATAAGCTACAGATGCTACATTTCAGCTGGTTAGGGTTAGGCATGGGACTTTCGTTTCTTTTGGAATGGAAAACCCAGAATTCACTAGGAATTGCCCCAGGCTGAGCTCAAAAGCAGTAGTGGCTACCTCAGTGGTCCCCAACCTCAGGCCTCCAGATGTTCTTGGACTACACCTCGCAGAAGCCTTCACTACCACCTCCGCTGGCCAGGATTTCTGGGAGTTGAAGTCCAAGAACATCTGGAGGGCCAAGGCTAAGGACCCCTGGGCTACCTAAGATGTGGCTATGTCACAAATGAATCCTGAGTCTAGATCATTTATAAATATGAAATACTAAGAGCATACTCAATACTGATCACTGAGTGTAGTGCTCCCTTTCCTCAAATATGAGAACTACTTACTACTTCGACTTGCTTCCTACATTTTAACCAATTGCTAGTTTAGAAGAAGTACCACAGAATTAAACAGATGGCTTGCTCCAGCAGACGTTGGTCTGAAAGGAACAAAACAGTCCATGGAGTATGAGGGTCTGAAAAATTCAGTGGGAGGGAGTAAAATCCACTTGTTGCTTGTAAGCAGTCAGATTGAAATGTAAGTGGAACACTGGCACTTTTATGGCTTGAATGGAGAATTCTGTTATTCTATTTGATACTCTTGTGGCAGAGATTTAAATAGGAAAATAAATCTCATTTGCAATGAATTTCATCCATACAGAAATCCATGGACATTTAATTGAATTTGTACTATTTTTCCTGCATAAACTATCATGATTCAGTATAGCTGTCTGATATTTACAAGATGGTGCATATGAGGCATTTAGGTTGTCATCTACTAAGTAGGCACTAATTTGTTAAGCAACGCTAATCTAGAGAGTGAAAGGAGAGTACCACTCTGTCACTGATGTGTTAACATTACACATGCCCTGTGTAATGCTCTGTTGCCATATGCAGAAATGATTATGTAACTGCTGATCATTTGTGTACCTTTCTGCTTTTTACATGAAACCATGAGTTGCACTTTCAGATCCACACAGTTATATCAGGATATGATATCTGGGAGTGTGGACTCCTATTACTAAATTAGATGTGTTTGGTTTGGAAACCCATAGGAATAAAATACATGCCTATAGCTTATGATCAGAGCTTAGGAAAGTATCTTTGCTTATTACAATGAACAGATACATCAATATTTTTCTTATTCATATCATGTTTACCTATTTGAAAGTTGAGTGGTGGCAACTGGACTTCTTTCTTGTTAGGTTGAAACGTTTTGCTACTCATCCAAGTAGCTTCTTCAGTCTGAGGAGAGTTGGTAGGAGATGCCTGATATATCCTCCACATCGGTTTCACTTTCCCCCCTCGTCTGAATAGGCTTGTTAGAAGGACAAAGGATTGGGGGTGAGGGATAATCCCACTTCTGCAGTCCTTCTCCACCCATTGTCATGGGTTTTTATCAGTTGTTAACAGTGGTCTTTCTGGTTTGTGTGGTCCTAATCTTTCTGGGGATGTATGAAAGGGCAGCATGATAAATAGGAGACAGAGAGTATCTAAGGCCTCCACCCCTGTTGAGTGATGGATTTTCTGTATGCACATGTATGTCCTCCCTGACCCCTCTCTCAAACCACCTGTCTTCTGGGTCTAAAATAAGTACATCTTGGTCATCAAATGAGTGTGCTTTGTCCTTCAGATGAAGGAACACTACTGATAGTGATCCTGAGCCATTGCCCCTCCTGTGCTGGGCCACTTTCCTGTTTAGTGGATGTTTGGTTTCTCCAATGTGGAGCTCCAAACACTCCTCTTTGCATTGGACCGCATATACTATATTGCCCCTGTTGTGTTTTGGTGTCCGTTCTTTTGGGTGGGTGAGAGTCTTTGCCTTAGTGTGTTTGTGGGTTTGAAGTGCACGGTTATGTGGTGTTTACCAAAAATCCTTTTGACCTTTTCAGACACACCTGCCATGTAAGGAATGACCAGGTTCTTCCGTCAGCTCTGGGTATCAATTTGTTCCATTGCCCTCCTGGGTCAGGACATTGCCTTGTTAAAGGCCCATTTGGGATATCCACAGGCCTTAAGGGCTGTCCTCAGATGTCCATCTGCCTTCTTCTTGGCTTTTATGGAGGTGGAGATGTTTCTTGTTCTGTGGGTTAGCATTCTGGTGGCCCCAAGTTTGTGTTTTAATGGGTGAAGAGAGTCAAGTCACAGGTATTGATCAGTGTGTGTAGGTTTTCTGTAGATTTTTATTCCTAACCAGTTGTTGGATTCTATGATGACTTTCCAGGAAAGCCAGCCAGTTGTCTTTTGTGTCTTCCCTGGGGAAATTGATATTTGGGTCCACTGTGTTTATGAGGTCTATGAAGGCCTGTACTTCCTGAATCTTGACCTTCACACACCTGAACCAATGGGTCAGAGTTGTCCCCTGGAAGGTGTTGAGTGCCTTCTTTCCCACTTCTTCCATGTATAAGTTGGCAACAATGGGTGACATCAGGGAACCCATGACACAGCTATGTTTCTGTCCGTAAAAGTCACCACTGTAGGTGAACTAAGTTGTGCTCAGACACAAGCTCAGGAGCAGGTATATCTGGTCCGGGTTGAGGCTGTTTCTGGTGGAGACGGTGTTGTCTTCTTCTAGTCTCCTTTTTACAGTTGTTAGGGCAACGGGGGTGGGAATGCTGGTGAAGAGGGATGTGACATCAAAGGATGCCATGGTTTCATCAGTATTTAGTTTTAGTTCCCTGACCATGGACACAAACTTCTCTGCGTTGTGAATGTGGTGGTCCCAGCGTCCAACAAATGGTGCTAGAGACGATGGTCAGGTAATGACCCATGACAATAGGTGGAGAAGGACTGCAGAAGGGGGATTATCCCTCACCTCCAGTCTTTTGTCCTTCTAACAAACCTATTCAGACCAGGGGGAAGTGAAACCGATGTGGAGGGTATATCAAGGATCTCCTACCATATACTGTATTGTTGTTTCATGGTATCTTAATATTGTTGTTAGCCACCCAGAGTAGACTTAGGGTCTAAATGGGTGGGATATAAATTAAATTTAAATTAAATAAATAAATAATGAAATACCAACGCTCCTCAGACTGAAGAAGCTACCGTACTTCGATGAGTAGTGAAATGTTTCAAATTAACAAGAAATAAGTCCAGTTGCCATGACTCAACTTCCAGATAACCTCACCTGGATGACTGAGAATCTTCACAGATATCATGTTTACCTGTCTCCATTTTTATCTTCATTTGGTCCCATTTCTTCATTCATCTACAACAAAATAACGGAACAGTTATACAGTATATAAAAAGAGGCATGGTTCCTTAATGTTACAAATCATGATCAGATTGGATGATTTATTTATTTATTTATTTAATGGATCCAAATTGTGTAGTCCTTTCTAGTGGAAAGACTTCTGAGATGCTTGGAGGGACACATGAGTGTCTTTTGCTCTTAGGTTTCCAATTTACAAGATGAACTGCCATGTTTCATTCATATTTGTGTTGTTGTTTTTTTTAAAAATATATATAACATCTGTCCAAAACAGCTTTATTCTGCAGCTTCCAACAAAATAAAGTGTTAAGCCTATTAATGCAACACACACAAGATAAGCAAGGAAACAAAACAATAATAAATATAAGAGACTTGTCAGTAAGAATAACACAGGGCCATAATATCTACTCAGTAGCCATAGGCCTTCTGAAAGAGCAAAGTTTGACATCCTCATCCTCATTGTGGGAGCACTGCCTACAGCCTTCAGTTAGTTAACGAGTAGCATATCACTTGCTATGACAAGTACCTATCCTCAAACATGGTTATGTAGCATGGATGGTGGGTCATATATTTAACTTTCAAAAATGCCCAGCTTTAAAGTCCTGATGGGCAGTAGCAATTTGGCAACAGAATAGTTATCACTTAAAATGAGAAAAAAAAAATCACTACAGAAAATTCTACCAGCAAATCATGTCAGAGAAAAATGGCTAAGACTTGTTATGGCGATAAATATGACATTCATGCACTCACACTTGATAACTGATTTGAAGCTTTTACACAGAACTGCAAGGCATTACTAAATGAACCTTTCTGCCTCTTGTGTAAATAGATAGATTAATGACATTAAGCGAAACTCAAGCCTGCTGAAATGTTTGCTTCCTTGTTGGGTTTTCAATTTCCCTTATTTTTGATGAATGAAGCAATCTGGCAATAAAATCTTTGCACAGTAGGTTAATAACGTCATAGCTGAACTGTGAAATAGTAATGTTGTACTATCTCTTTGGAAACAATAATCTTTGAAGCCTGATAAATCTATTTCCAACCAACTTATGTGTTGGTTGTTGCTGGGTCCTCCTCTGTATGGGCACAAAGTACTCTCTCTCTCTCTCTCTCTCTCTCTCTCTCTCTGTGTGTGTGTGTGTGTGTGTGTGTGTGTGTGTGTGTGTGTGTGTTAACAGAAGGCAACTTAGGTCAGGAGGAAAAGGACGCAAGTTTCCAGGACAAAAA
The DNA here is from genome assembly GCF_051106095.1 of Pogona vitticeps. Classification (NCBI taxonomy): domain Eukaryota; kingdom Metazoa; phylum Chordata; class Lepidosauria; order Squamata; family Agamidae; genus Pogona; species Pogona vitticeps. Next base: position 88,368,213 of record NC_135784.1, read on the forward strand.
GCAGATTAACCTTTCTTCCTCGGCGCCATCACCTGCCTTTTTCTCTAAATAGCTTTCAAGAAGTTTTAAGATATGAGGTCTCCTTCTCTGTCTCTGGAGTCGTCATAGCTCACTGCTCTATCTGTCTGTGCAACATTCATCTGATGTTTGTCAAAAGAGTCCTTCCTGTCTGTCACTCAGAACAGGAACTGGACTTTCTTTCAAAATAGAAGTCTGTGTTGCTTTCCTTGCCTACTGGAACGGTATTGCTATCCATCCTGTATTTTACGGGTCTGGTCAGATATCCTGATTCTCTCCCCACCCATGTTACTTAAACAAGTTGTGTAGGTCTCAACAGAGTGTAGAATGGACTCACTCATCACTGTATGCACTAAACTCCATCAGAGTTTCATTGTAGGTGCTTTCTCTAAGGTGCGTATGGAGAGTTTAATTGCAGTTATTCCCACTGTGGTTCTCTTCTGCGTGAATATGCAAAATGCACATTTACGGCATTTCAATTGAAAGGATTTAAAATATGGGATTACGCTTCCTTAGAGGTAACTGTTGCAAATCAGTAGAACTTTCTTCTAGGTGGATAGATTCAGTATTTACAGCGTGGCATCAGCGGTACAAGTGATGTGCTTGCAAACCATCAGCTTCTGCTGCTGAAGAGGGAAAGGGGACTAGGTTTTCTTTCCAGAGGGCATCTGGAGCTGGTGACACCAAAGCGGCCATTTCAGCATTGTGAGAAGACATGGATGCTCAGTAGGTAGCAACTTTTAGTGCGAACTCTACCAGCACTGGTGCTGTTGTCCATTTGCAGAGCACTTGCCACCAACAGATGGAAAAGTTGGCTTCTGATGAATTCATTACTAAATCAGTTATTAATGGATTGAGGGCCAATTCATTGGAGTGTCAATTGCATCATAAAAATAAAGGCTACTTATACTTTGCCAGAAGCCTGAGCACTTTCATTAAGATGATGATGTATTTTATTTTTTAAAGCACAGGCTCTATACACTGTAGCTCAGCTGAAGGTTGTGGTCTGGGTAGGGCCACTAAGTTGGTCTGTGGCTAACCTTTCCAGAGTCTGCCCATGAACACCAATTGCACCAGCTAGGTATTTCTAATAGCATTCCTTCTGAGTTTTAAGCCAGGCTCACAGGGCCTTAGTCCCAGACGTCTAAGACGTGATGCTAACACAAACTGATCCTTAATGTTTAAGTGTGATGAGTCCCTTCATCTTGCAGATATTGCTATGAAGTGTGTTTGGAAAAGGCTAGTATTTCTTGCCACTCTTGCCTCAGACGAGAAACTGAGGGCTCCAGTTGCAAGGAGTACTCTGTTCCCAAAATGCTCTCCTGAACTACCATGAATTATCAGGAAGTCATGATGGGCTGGAGGCCCATGTGCATATTCTGACTTGGGTTGTTGTTTTTGTTTGTTTTGTTTTTTAACTAAGTGTTTCGTTCATGCTGGTGAATGGTCCGGCATGGCCCTCAGTTTCACCAGTGTCTTCCTCATTTTTTGCAGTCTCAAATATTTGAAGGGGAGGAAAATCAAAATTGCAAAGAATCACAGGTTACTTTTCTAGTCATTTCGGGATTCATGGCTTAATGCAGCAGCTTGCTTGCTGCTAAAAATCAAAGTTTCAGTTGACATTTTATGTACTTCATTATGTAACAAACCTTGATACGTTTGTTGTTAATATGATGTATAATTTTGGAAATCAATTCATTATTTAGGATTAATTATTTATTGTTACTTAGTAAAAAGGGAATAACCATGGCAACGCTCATGAGTGACATGGTGCTTGTCAGTTACTCTAAGACTGTTAGGTACACATAAATTGCAAAAATGACTCCAAATTCTCTCCTCTGAAAAATCTCAAATGTTTTACACATGATACGTAAAGACTGCTTGTTTCAGTAGAAGAAACTATGGTGTTACTAGTGATCATATTAAGTAAATATATTGAAAGGATAATTGTGGAAAGGTAATAATGTTACAAGTTACATGGTTTGTAACATATTCCTTCTAACCTGTTGATTATAGCAGCAGCAACCGTCATGATGAGATCCTTAAGTTGTGGGGACTTACTAAAAATCGTGTTGTGCATAACTAGGATGAAGCCATCAGCAGCAACCTCAAATAAATTAATTAAAAGCTTCCTTTAGGAATTTCGGGTGCACTTGACTATGTTATATTGTCTACAAGTTAAATGTACCCTGAAATAATTTTTAATCAGTGGTGATTTGCAACTGATCATTATGTCATTTTCACTGCACACGTAGAACTGCACAACAGGATTTCAACCACTACATTCTTTTAAAAGGCCATCTGAATAATCATGGTGAGAGAACATGAGTTTGTACAATGATTTTTGGGGTCAAGGTCATCAGATACTTTAACCAAATTATAGGAATTGGGTTTAATTGGACTGGAATTAATTGCATTGTAAGTTGATAAATGTAGGGAGGAATGGTACGCCTAAAGGACTTTGTTGATAGCTATGTGTTATCTCAATTAACAGGAAAATATGAATGGACCAAAAGGCTTAATATATGATAAGATATCAAATTAGTTTTATTTTACTATTTTTAAACTATTTTTAACTATTTGACTTGAAAGGGTAACTTGGCTCTTTTGTATAATTTTAAGAATATAATACATTTTTCAATTAATGATAACAACAAATCCCAGATAAGTCCAAATTATTTTTTTTAATTTTAGTGTCTAAATGGCCCCAGATAGAGCACATAAACTTGACAAACAGACTGCTTTAAAGCTGTCTGCTTCAGTCCATACAATGTGGCAAGGAAGCTTTTATTCTCTGAAAGAGATGCTGAATTTGATTGACAGGTCAGTTTCCTGAACACCATAACCCCTTTCCTCTAACACTTTACTGCTATCAATTACAGTTTTGAATGTGGATTGTTTCTAATGTAAAATAATGCCAGCCTCTGCTTCTTACCTCAGGCGAGAAAGCTCTTTTGTTCTCTACCACCCACTCCCTACTCCACTTTTATTTGCATATATATATTTATATTCTTTCATGCTATAAACATCAGAGTGCTGTCCTTAGAAATAAGCTTCATTTTTAAAAAAAATCCCTCATCCATAATTTTGTGGACAAATGAGCTGTATCAGTGGTTAAAGCGGGAAAGCTACTGAGATTTTGTGATAGCTTGATCTTGCTTTCATTCAGTATATGAAAATGTAGCCTTCTAAATGCATGTATTAGTGGCAGTAATATTGTGCACAGCTACAAGTTGGCCAGGCTCCTCTATAGTATGGTTTCCCTCTGGCAGTCAAGTTAAATTCTGGTCGGCAAATTTGCCTGACTGAATTGAATACAGATCTTATTTAAATCAGGTGATTTGCTTTAGCTGCCATCTGTTGGCCAGTTTGCTATTATTATTCTGCTGTTGTAGTAGCTACCTGTCGCCTATATTGTAGCAAGTCAGAAATCACATTTAATAAATATTTGAGGTATTACGCAACGGTTTTAACCTCAGGGAATTTATGTTAGTTTTGTGTACATGAGGTTATATATAATCTCTATACATTGGTATGAAATGAAAAGGGACTGTCTAGGCTCGCTGGAAATCTGTGCTTCAAGATCCCCATCTAACTGTTTCCAAGCAATTCCTACCGATTGAGAGAAAGAGAAAGAGAGGGTTATATTTGTTAAAGCTCAGAATTGCTCTTGCTGCAGAGCCCTGTATGCCCAAAATGAATAACACATATTCCGTACCACTCAAAAATAGACCTGTGAGACTACTACATTACACTACTGAGAATCTCTTGTGAAGTCTGCAGTCTCTTGAAGGAGCATTTTTTAATTTACTATATGTCTCCTTTTATGAGGCCTCTGAAATGTTTACATGAAGGGTTCAACTTGTGCCTACCTGACGTCTGATTTTAATCTGTGCCTTTGATCCCAACATGCACCTTTTCAGCACTCAATCGCAAATGCCTGTGGTCCAGATAAAGAGGCAGGCTTGCTTATCCTCCTTTTATTCCTTTCCCTTATAATTTTGGAAAGTCTGTGAAGTATTTTCAAGGTGGATTGTAGAGAAGGAACTCTGGCCTGGATCTTCGAAATGATACTTGAAGTAGCATCCTCGTCGCTGGTGGATTGTACCACTTCACAGTGCCTGCCCTGATAATGCCGAGATATTTTCTTTTAGCCCTGCCCTGACATGTTGTTCCTTCTGCCTCTGGAACTTGTGGAGACTCCTTGTGCAGTTTAGGAACCTACCAGGTCCTTGGAAGCTGCACTGGAGGGGGCGCCACCTCCTTCAGGGACACACACACACACACACACACACACACACACACACACACACACACACACACACACACACACACACACACACACACACACACACACACACACACACACACACACACACACACACACACACACACACACACACACACACACACACACACACACACACACAAGTGTCATCTGCTGTTAAACTCTGAAATCTAAAGGGACCAAAGCTTTAAGTTCCATGCATTCCAACATAATTTGGCTGCCCTCAAGCCCACATACTATGTTGATCTGGGGTTGGTTAGTTGGGCAACCTGTGTAAATACTGGAATATCTTGGAATAACAATGAGTGGCCAGGGATAGGGCAAAGTTGAGGCGATGCAAGCTTGGCTGGAAAAACAGTTCCTAAGGAAAAGAGTCGGGCAGTCCTCCTCCCACCTCTCCACTTCCTTGCTCAAAATCACAGTCCTCACAAATCTGTAAAGCACAACATCAGCCTGCCAGAGCTCTGTTGTGCCCCTTTGCATGGAATGTTTTATTTGCCCCTACTTGCGACAGACAGCGGTTTCACTGTATTTTGCCCTGAGGCTAAAGTTTCTTTAATTATTGATGAATTATTCATTCTATATAGCCTACCCTATCTGGTGGCCTCAGGGCAAGTTGCTGTGATTTCATCAAAGACAAATCTATCAATTACTTTTCCCAAACGGCTCACTACCTAAGAGCTCACAATTTAATTTCTCTGTTTATCCATTAATGTCCTCATAGGCATAAGAAAGGAAGTTCCCCCCTTTCCCCCCCTTTTTTTCCTGAGAAAGTTATCCTGAAATCTAGCCATCTTGAGAAGGTAGAAGGGAAGGGGGATGATTATGCACTGTCAGAACTGGTACAGATGCTGATTGACTGTGTCAAGAGCAAAGACATTTGGATTCCCCCTTTTTTTATTTTTTATTTTGGCATGTATAAATCCCTAAAGGACTTGGTCTAGTTCTCAGAAAAAGCAGATGACTAGAGACTGCAAGTGAGGGTTCAGATAGTAAAATGCTGGACCATGATAAAAATATGTCCTGGAAAGGTCATTTGTATTCTCACCGCCCCCCCCCCCCGGGATATCTTACCTTACAGATTTGGGGTTGGGTGGGTATAATTCCCTAACTGCAATTGTACAGTCCATCTTATTTACTGCTTGTAAGAGCTAAGCCTTTGTTAATTTTTGAGAAAAGGAGTGCAGAAACTAAAACAGATGAAAATGCCAATTATTCATACTGTACTTAGTGATGGAATCTCTGTATGTACTTAGTTCTCCTCCAATTTTACTCAGCCTTCAGCTGTAACATTTAGAATGGCTATCTGTAGAGGTGGATGTGGAAAACCTTCTGATTTGCCCAGAAGGAAGGTAGGTACAGTGGTACCTCGACTTGAGAATGTCCCTACATAGGAACGATTCAAGTTAAGAACGGCTCCGTTCGCAAAAAGTTGCTTCGACTTGAGAACGGAGCCTCGACTTAAGAACCAAAAAGAGAGAGAGAGAAAAAACCTTTCCTGCCCTTTTTTGATGCCCCCTAGTGGTAAATATGGATTAACCAGCTTTGCATTAGTTCCTATGGGAACTAATGCTTCGACTTAAGAACAGCGCCTCGACTTAAGAACAAAAAACAGCAGATACGGATTAAATGATTTTCAGTGCATTTCTATGGGAAATGGTGCTTCGATTTAAGAATGTTTCAACTTAAGAACACAGTCCCAATACGGATTAAGTTCTTAAGTTGAGGTACCACTGTAATGCCCTTTCACATGGTATGCTGTGTATATAATGTGGTGGAAACTAGAGAAATTATCAGATAGTTAATATGGGGAATATAATGTGTAAACTAGGTAGCTTGTGAACCAACACTATGTGTTCAGAATCCTACATATGACTGTAGCAGCTGCTGTCAAAACCAATAGCTGACAGAAGGCATGGAGCCTGCCTTTCTGGTCTTTGTCATGCTATCAACTTTAACTACTCAATTGTCACTCACTAATTCCCTGTCAACTCCATATCCTGGTTTCCACTATAGAAAGGACTAAGAAGGCTGCAGTCACTTCCTTGATTTCCTTTACTTGTGGGTGGATAGGTGTGCTGAACTTCTACTATGAAAGCTAGACGGTAGCTCTGATGTCTATACGTATGAGTTTTGGCAGCTTTTGATATAGTCATCTGGAAACCTGAACACATGTGACTGGTTCACGCATCTCAGGGTGTGGCTATACTGACAATAAGAACTATTTTGAATAGGGTTTTGTATAATTAAAACAGATTTGAAAAATTCAGACTACATAAGGCATGGTGACACTCGCTTCTTTTGGCTGCAGAGCAAAAAAATTTTTAAAGAGCCCACTGGGTGTTTTTTTAATTTAACAAGCTTGTGAAATAGATTCTTTTTTGAATTGCTTCAAACAATATGAATGCCCCTGTTGTAGTAAACATTGCCTTTGTGAGCAGTTGCGGGTTTCTGAAGTAATGCCACAATGGGACGTATGTCACTTAAAATGTAATTTTTAAAAAGAGAAGGGGAATGCATGCAATCCAAAGGATGCCTGAAAACCAAAGAAATAATGCACAGCATTGAAAATGAATGGGAAAGAGAAGGTTGCAATTATTTATGATGCGCTGGAATCAGCAGCAATGGAAGCTGTGCGTTCTGCAACTGTACTGGTTAATGAAACGATTAAAAATCTCACATATAATTTCCTGAAGCAGTTTTAAGCCCCTAATTTATATCGGAATAATAATTTAAAAAGTGAACACACACAGCAGTGCAAAAAACACATGACTAAAAATCGATTTTAACTACATCAGAGCTGAAACAGATACAAATCAGGGATACAACTGTGCCCCATGTTTGCTGGATAACATTATGGCCAATAGCATAGCTTCATATAAATTCAAAAGGACACGTAAGATCCCTGCTTTTTTGTTTATTCATTTAAGAAAGGAAGAGTTGGAAATTATCACCAAAAATATTGCAGTGGTTTTTATATTAGTTGACTAATACCTCCAGTGGAGTTGTGTCATCTTCAGCAAAATGGATTTCTGTGAAATGCCTAAGACCTAAAGTTTTGAGCTGAATACTTGATTCAAAAAAACCAATCTTCCATTTACTCAGTATTATGCTGATTTTGAGTATTGGCCAGATGGAAGTGAATATCTTCTTGGTTAGTTGGGTAATTTGGTTGTTTGAAACACCGATGCACCACTAGTGAGTGACAGAATCAGAGTTTGGGTTAGTAATATACAAAAATGCAACCAGGGTATGTTTCTTCCAGTGTACCTCTCTGCTTATATTTGCATGCAAAGTCAAGCTGCCGTACAGTCATCCAAAGCCATTATTTTCATTGCAACTGATGGCAGATGGAAATGACTTCTCCTTCTTACTTTACCAGAACTCAGGCATCATCCTGCATTAATGAGGTGGGTCATATTTCTCGCCACAATACCGCAGAAGTCCCATTATACAGCACAACTCCCATTATACAAATCACTGTAAACCTCTGTGAATAAAACTGCTGCTTATATGAATTTCTGATTCATTCAAATATTTTGGATGACCCCCACCCCCGTCACTTAATCACATATAAAGTCCTTGGAAGCAAGTGGGATTTTATCATAGATAAGGTTCTTGGAATGAGTCTGAGATGAAGAATGCCTTAATTAGATCATCACTTCCACATTATTTTCTCCTCCATGGAGTCTATGATATGTGGAGAGTTTTACACAGGAGATTGTGAGGCATCAAGAAGCTAAATTTGTGTTGCCTTTCACAGTATACAGCTGGCTGGGTAGCTTAATGAGTTAGGTATCTGGCTGTGGATCCAGAGGTTGGGAGTTCAATCCCCCAGAAGGAAAAAAACATCCTATGTAGCCTTGGGCAAACTCTACAGTCCCAGGATGTCCCCGTAAAGAAGGGAATGGGAAATCACTTCTGAGTATTATCTACCTAGAAAATACTGGAAAGGGTCACCATAATTCAGATTGACTTGGTGGCACACAGTTACTATTTTATCAAAGTATTCAGGGACATTCGGGTGAAGAACTTTAGAACTCAGACATATATATGTTTGCCAGGATGTCAGGACCCACATGCTGTTGGGACTTACTCCCAAGTTAGTTTGCACAAGATTGCAGCTTAACTTTAGAATTTCCCAAAGAAGGAATATTTTGGAAGAGTCAGCAGGATTCTGCTTGAGTCCTGTGAACATGTTACAGTGCTTGGAATGCGTCTCTGTGGTGATAAATAAGCTGTCAATTCATGATGAAGAAAATCAAACTTGTGCAGTTTGTTTTGGCCAGGGTTGCTTGCAAAAAAATATGAGAGAAATTCCTGACAAGCCATGGAATGGTCCATATGTTAGCATTTAGCGTTCCTACTCTTTATTGTTCCTGTGATCGCTTTGGGGAAAGGTAAACAGGAATGTCAAAAATAAAGAAAATTTAAAAACACACACACATACAGAATGGATTAAAAAAAAGAATGCCCTCACAGGTTCTAATTAAACACACACACGAAAAAGATTGATTCTGCAAAACAAACAAGGCTGACATTTTTGCCAGTTGCCTGTGTCCCAGTCTCCCAAGCCCTACATTCTGAATGACTAAACAAAAATCCAGAAAGTGCAGGAGCTGTGCCAAGCATTTTTCAGCCAGCTTACTTCGTTTGTAAAACATTGCCTTTCTGTTTGGGGTCTCATGAGACAAATTCCTTCCCACCATGGTGCACAAAGTTTAAATCCGGAAAAAAGCATGCTTCTTGATCCTCCTGTTCATAGGAGCCATCTCCTGAGTACCGATTGAAATCTTCCCAAAATTCATGCTTTCATCCAGATGCACTGGGCTATACAGAAGACAATGCTCAACAATATGCTGGGTGGCAAAATTGGTTTCTGTGTAGCTTTAAACATTTTGCCCCAACATCTGATCTATGCCAAGTTGGTAACAGCAACAGCTCAGGAATGGATAAACACAGAAAATGAAACAAAAATAAAATGTACGGACATTTTAATAGTTTACTATTAATAATATCCATGTAGTATTTTTACCACATAATTAGTCCTTGCAATTAACCAGAATCTTATACTGTGCTTAGTCAGATCCAAAGTCACTAGATTAAGGGGCCAATCAAGAGGAGTAAGGTTGCTTCTGAGTAGTCGAATGTCTCCCACTGTATAAGTTCAAGGGATTCCCCCTCCCAGTGCTGTGGGGAATGTATGTAGGCAGAGCTAGCTTTTTCTACATTGCAAGTACAATCCTACCGAGCTTTTCAGTGCCCGTAAGGGGAATCACAGCAGCCAAATGGACTAATGCAGTGGTCCCCAACCTTGGGCCTCCAGATGTTCTTGGACTTCAACTCCCAGAAATCCTGGCCAGCAGAGGTGGTGGTGAAGGCTTCTGGGAGTTATAGTCCAAGAACATCTGGAGGCCCAAGGTTGGAGACCACTTGATTAATAGATTAAATCATGTGCCTGGTCACATGTTGAGCACTTTGTCCATCAACCTTACCCACAGCAATTTATGTGATTCCGTGTGTGTGTGTGTGTGTGTGTGTGTGTGTGTGTGTGTGTGTGTGTGTGTGTGTGTGTGTGTGTGTGTGTGAGAGAGAGAGAGAGAGAGAGAGAGAGAGAGACTCAAAGAGTATAATAATAAAAAGCAAGCTTCTCACCCATCTACCAGAATGCTCTTTCAAAGCGAACCCTCTGTAGTTTGCATAATTTTAGGCAGGATGTAATTCTAATGACAGAATAAACAACAGCTCCAGGGACACTTTCTCAGCTTCTTTGAACTCTTTATCATCCCTGTGTCCCTTGTCACCACTCTTCTTTAAGATGGCTTCATTTTGGTGGCTTCAGTTCACATATCAGCATCCAAAGCTGTTGTGTAGCCTGCCTTTAGGACCCTGGCATTACAGACCTCTTGCCAAGTGTGCACCCGAGTGACACCACTATCACTTCGTTTCACAATCCCTTAGCCTCAGTCATAAATGCTAGTCCCAATGTCTCCCATGGTGGCAGCCACAATCTATCTGGAACAATTGCTTGTTGTGTTTGCCAAACCCACAAAATTACAAAATTGCAGCAGTCTCTGTGAAATAACTAACAATTCCAGCTCCTTCATAATCATGTTTTTCTCTGTGACCCCATGAACTTGCTGCAGAGAACTGGTCACACGATTTCCAGCCGTTGTCCATGGATCGTAGCCTTCCTCTTTTACCGATAATCACACCTTATTTTTTTCTTTACCTAGCTTGTGAATGTAATGACAAACATTCAAAAACATTTGGAGAGCAGTAAGCACTCATGTTTCCTATCCACCCTGCCTCCTAGACAAATGTTGGGAGTATCTCTAACTAAGAAAGATGAGGGGTTGCTACAAGTTCAAATGGTGGCAAACTGTGTTACTGAATTTTGGAAGTACTTGTGTACGGTAGAATGGGATAAGAGAGACAATGTTGTATCTTTAGACTATGAGAAAGACAACTCTCAGGATGAAAAGCACTAGAATGGGAGAAAGTTTGGTTCTTTTGTGTGAGGGATTTTGTAAAAAAAGCTCTGCCACCCATCTCCACTCTTTGCACAAAAACCCACTGACTTATCAGGAAGGTGTTTTAATGTGTTTTGGGTTTGAATAATGATGGTACACTGAAAAGCTAGGGCTGAGGAGAAGGGACTGAGGAAAGAGGTGATGGGTGCATGTGGGTCCATCGTGTGGTTTGGAGCAGGGCCCTCTGGTTGGCCTAGCCCCAGAATCATATTATTTTTAATATTGCATTGTGAGGGTTCGTGTAGGCGGGCTGTCCCTTCTCCAATAAACGGACGAGACTCTTGTGGCAAATCAAACGGCAACGTGTTTATTTCAACCTTAACATCTTCATTGACAATTCCCATAAACGGGTTTAGAGACGTCTGGAGACCCGGGTTCGGTTTGGGAGGGGTCCATAAACTGTGTACAAAAGGGTTAGAGTTCTCAGGGTTCCAGGGACCTGTTGAAGGCGGCACAGGTCCTGGTCCAGGGTTCACTTCTTCTTCCAAGGAGATTAAGGGAAGGGTCTCCTCGTCTCCGCTCCAACCGTCCCATGAGGACCCATCTTCTATGGTGTAGCCCCAGGGCCCGGGTAGCCCCCCAGCTTCCTCAGTTCGGAGATGTGCCATTGGCGTTTCCTTTCCAGCTCTCGGGCCACCGCCTCCCTCTCTTCCCTGAGTTTCCTACGCCACTCTCTCGCCTCCGTCTCACCCCAGTAAGACGGACGGGGCTTCAACCCGAGCTGTCGGCGCTTCTCTGCCTCTTCATGCGGCACCCGGACTTGTTCCCATTTGTGGGTCCACGGATCCTCCATCCACACCCACTCCCAACCGCCTGGAATATCCCTTGGTCTCCCTCTTATATCCCCCATCCCCGCCTCTATCTCCTCCTCCCTTTTTCCCGCCTGAGGCCGTCCCGTTTCGCGGGCAATTCTTAACCCCTTCATGTCCTCCTCTAAGTCACGGGTGTCTACCCCCTTGTTTAGGGTGAGGGATCCGCCGCATTCTGCTCCCCAGTCAGGGGTTCCCACTCCTTTCTCTTCCCGTCGCGGTGGGGATGGTGGGGGGGAAGTCTGTGTCTGGCTGCTATTCTTCAAGAGCAGCGGCACTCCAACCATGGCTTCCACCTTGGGAGCCTCACATACCCCCCCATCCGAGAGTGCCGCACGCTCTTCCTCGCTCCGCGCCCACGGGCCCTGCCGGGAAAAATAATCTACGTTAGAGTGTTCCTTACCCTTACGGTATTGGACCTTGAAAGAATAGGGTTGTAACGCTAGATACCAGCGGGTAAGCCTGGGGTTCGTTTCCTTCATACGGTTTAACCACTGTAAGGGGGCATGGTCTGTTACCAAGGTGAAGGGGGCTCCCTGGAGATAGTACTTCAGAGTGTGGGTGGCCCACCTTATGGCTAGCGCCTCTTTTTCTATAACCGCGTATCTTTCTTCTCGGGGTTTCAACTTCCGGCTCAAATAGAGAATAGGATATTCCTTACCTTCCCTAACCTGGGACAATACCGCCCCTAAACCTCTATCCGAAGCATCAGTGAAGAGGATGAAGGGATAGCTGAAATCCGGGGAGAACCTTATGGGCAGTTCACATATGATCCCCTTCAAGGTCTCGAAAGCCCTTTCCTGGGCAGGTCCCCACTTCACTTTAACTGAAGCCCCTTTTCTGGTGAGGTCCGTGAGTGGGGCAGCTATGGATGCGAACTGGGGTATGAACTGCCTGTAATAGCCAATCAGGCCCAGGAATTGCTGCACCTCCTTCTTAGTCCGTGGCTTATACCATTGCGAAATCTTGGTCACCTTTTCCTCCTGCGGCTGTACCTCTCCTTGTCCTACCCTGAAGCCCAGGTATTCTACCTTGTCTACGCCAATTTTGCATTTTTTGGGGTTGACGGTTAGGCCGGCCTTCCTCAACTCTTTGAAGACCCTCCGTAAGTGGGTTAGGTGTTCTTCCCAACTGGTGCTAAAAACAATGATATCATCTATATACGCCGCAGCCCAGTCCCTTTGCGAGTCTAACAACCGATCCATAAGCCTCTGGAAGGTCGCGGCCGCCCCATGTAGCCCGAAGGGCATTTTAACGAATTGGAAGAGCCCCTTAGGGGTGCAAAAGGCCGTCTTCTCTCTATCTTGGGCTCTCACCGGAATTTGCCAATACCCTTTAGTTAAATCGATCGAACTCAGGTACCGGGCATTCCCTAATTTATCCAGCAAGTCTCCCACCTTGGGCATGGGATACGCATCAAACTTTGAGACCGCATTAACTTTTCTAAAATCGACACAGAACCGGAGGGACCCGTCGGGTTTGGGTACAATGACGGGAAAGCTGCGCCAGGGGCCCTTAGCCGGTTCTATAACCCCAATACTTAACATGTCTTCTACTTCCTTTTCTATTAAGGCCTTCACGTGGTGGGGCCACGTTCTACCATTCTCCCTTACCACCACCCCGGGGTCAGTTTCGATATGGTGTTCTACCAAATTCGTTTGACCCGGAATCTTTGAGAACACCTGGGGAAATTCATCTTTCAAGGATAGGGCTTGCTCCTTCTGGGCGGGGTTCAGGAGCTTGCCCACAATGATTTCTTCATCCTCCTGCATTTGGCTTACTTCTGGCCCCAATTCCTCATCCGTCTCTCCATCGAAGAAGCATTCACGGTCTACCCACGCTTTTAGTAGATTTACGTGAAAAACCTGCCTTTTCCTTTTCCTATCTGGGGTTTCCACCTCGTAATCTACTTCACTGAGCCGTTTCACCACCTCATACGGCCCGTGCCATTTTGCCAGAAATTTAGAAGTCTCAGTCGGCAGCAACACTAATACCCTTTGTCCAGCTTCGAATTCTCTAAGTTTCACTTTCCTATCATAACGCTCTTTCTGTTTTCCCTGTGCTTGGGCCAGATTCTCTTGAGCCACCTCCCAGGCCAATTTCAAATTATTCCTCATCTCTACTATTTGCTGCAGGGCATTCCGTGAAGCATCTTCACCCTCCTCCCACTTTTCTCGGATGAGGTCCAGCACCCCCCTAGGTTTCCTCCCGTACAACAATTCAAATGGCGAGAAGCCCGTCGAAGACTGAGGGGCTTCCCGCACTGCAAACATTAGAGGGTTAATAAACATATGCCATTTCTTGGGGTGTTCCATCGCCACCTTTCTCAACATCCCCTTCAGAGTCCGGTTGAACCTTTCCACCAATCCGTTGGCCTGGGGATGATAAATGGAAGTCCGGAGGGGCTTGACCCCTAATAGTTCCCACATTTGCTTAAACGTTAAGCTCATGAAATTGGTTCCCTGGTCCGTTAGCACCTCCTTTGGGAATCCCACCCTCGAAAACACCCCCAAAAGCTCTTTGGCCAGTACTTTCGCCGTTGTTGACCTCAAAGGGAGGGCCTCTGGGTATCTCGTCGCATAGTCAATTATCACCAATACGTACTGATGTCCCCCTTCCGACTTGGTAAGGGGTCCCACAATGTCCATGGCAATACGGTCAAAGGGCCTATCCACCAACGGCATGGGTACCAGGCCCACCCCCGGGCCAGTCTTAGGTTGCGTTAGCTGGCATTTGGGACATGATTTACAATAATCTTCCACGTGCTTCACCATGTCTGGCCAAAAGAACCTTTGGCGGATGCGGGCCAACGTTTTCTGAGCGGCCAAATGACCGGCCACTGGCAAATCGTGGGCCCAGTGCATTACCCAGCTCCTCAAGTGGTCGGGGACTACCAGGGTTGACTCCTCCCCCTGTTCCCCTCTTCGTATCTGATACAGCAGTCCTCGTCGCACCTCAAACCCTTCCCCATTCACTGGGGTTTCCCCTTCAGGGTAGGCTTTTTGGAAACAAGGCCTTAGGGAAGGGTCATCTTGTTGCAGGCCCCTTACTTGATCTCGGGACAACTGCATTATCTCTCCTTCCCCTTCTCCCTCTTCTCGTTCGCCAACCAGTCCGTCCTCTGCTCGTCGCGCCAGGTCCTCCAGGCCTGGCCAGTCCCTGCCCAACAACATCTCGCGGGTTAAGCCTGGAACGACTCCTACTTCCAAGATGGCCTCCTGGGTCCCGATAGTCACGTTTGCCCTGGCCGTATCATATTCTTTGGCGTCCCCGTGGATGCACCTTACTACCACCGTTTCCCCCAGTCTCGGTCCCTCTAGTTCTCGTACCAGGGATCGGGTGCACCCAGTGTCTATTAGGGCCCTTTTCCTCTGTCCGTTAACCTCGGCAGTCACCACCCACCCGGGATGGAACTTCTCACCCACCTTAGCAGCGTTCGCATAGATGTTGGCCCACGCATACTCTTCGGCGGGGCAGAATTTCCGGATGTGGCCGAACTGGCCACAGCCGAAGCAGGCGGTCATTTTCTCTTTCCCCTGGTTCCAGGTGGGGGCTAGCTTGCTTTTCGCCGGGTCGGTCGTGATCGTCGGGCGAGGGATCCGTGACCCGGTTGGGTTCACATACTCGACACGGTCGGGGCCCTGTTTTTTCGGAGTCGCCATCGGGGTTCCTCGTGGAGCTCCTGCGTTTACCGTCTCCGCCATCTTGTCCTTGCTCCGGGGTTTCTCTCCCCCTGCTGCAGGGCGATTTGACCATGGATCTTCGGCTCCTAGATAGTCCTCTAGTAACGTCACAGCGCCCTCTACCGATGTGGGTTTGTGTTTCACTACCCAGTTCCTGGGTCCGGAGCTCAATGTTGATACCAATTGTTCCAGTATTATTAATTCTAACACCTGTTCTGCCGTTTTTCCCTTCGGTTGTACCCATCTCGTAGCGTTTACCCGCATCTTTTGCGCCACCGTCCGCGGGTGTATGCCCGGCTTCAGCCGCAATTCCCTAAATCGTCTACGGTAGGCCTCCTCATTCAGATTCAGTGTGTTGAGGATCGCTGTTTTGACCTTTTCATAGTCCCCTGCGTCTTCTGGGTCTAACGTGTCCACTATTTCCTGAGGCAAGCCTGTCAGGTAAGGTGTGACAATTAGAGCCCACTGGTCCTTTGGCCATTGCGCTGACACCGCCACTCGTTCAAATATATTCAGGAACGCCGCCGGGTCGTCTTGGGGACCCATCTTTTGGAGTTTGATCGGTGGGCGGTGTGCAATTGCCCCTCTTCCTTCCGCAGCTGGCGTCTTGGCCGAGGACCCTATTTGCGTTCTGCTTAGTTGATCTATGATGAGCTTCTGTTGATCTGCCAGTTGTTTCATCAATGCTTCTTGCCCTTCCGTTATTTGTCGTATCCATCCTTCCGTTTCTTGCATGGCAGACAGCCCCACGTTGGGCGCCAATATGTGAGGGTTCGTGTAGGCGGGCTGTCCCTTCTCCAATAAACGGACGAGACTCTTGTGGCAAATCAAACGGCAACGTGTTTATTTCAACCTTAACATCTTCATTGACAATTCCCATAAACGGGTTTAGAGACGTCTGGAGACCCGGGTTCGGTTTGGGAGGGGTCCATAAACTGTGTACAAAAGGGTTAGAGTTCTCAGGGTTCCAGGGACCTGTTGAAGGCGGCACAGGTCCTGGTCCAGGGTTCACTTCTTCTTCCAAGGAGATTAAGGGAAGGGTCTCCTCGTCTCCGCTCCAACCGTCCCATGAGGACCCATCTTCTATGGTGTAGCCCCAGGGCCCGGGTAGCCCCCCAGCTTCCTCAGTTCGGAGATGTGCCATTGGCGTTTCCTTTCCAGCTCTCGGGCCACCGCCTCCCTCTCTTCCCTGAGTTTCCTACGCCACTCTCTCGCCTCCGTCTCACCCCAGTAAGACGGACGGGGCTTCAACCCGAGCTGTCGGCGCTTCTCTGCCTCTTCATGCGGCACCCGGACTTGTTCCCATTTGTGGGTCCACGGATCCTCCATCCACACCCACTCCCAACCGCCCGGAATATCCCTTGGTCTCCCTCTTATATCCCCCATCCCCGCCTCTATCTCCTCCTCCCTTTTTCCCGCCTGAGGCCGTCCCGTTTCGCGGGCAATTCTTAACCCCTTCATGTCCTCCTCTAAGTCACGGGTGTCTACCCCCTTGTTTAGGGTGAGGGATCCGCCGCATTCTGCTCCCCAGTCAGGGGTTCCCACTCCTTTCTCTTCCCGTCGCGGTGGGGATGGTGGGGGGGAAGTCTGTGTCTGGCTGCTATTCTTCAAGAGCAGCGGCACTCCAACCATGGCTTCCACCTTGGGAGCCTCACATGCATGTATTTATGAGTTTTATAATATCTGTTTAATGCTTTTAAAATATTGTAATAATTTATTATTTTAGCTTTTAACTTTGTTTCTTTTAATACTTTTAAGCTGCCTTGGTTGCCTTGGATACTTAGGAGAAAGGTGGCTGATAGATTGGATGGATGGATGGATGGATGGATGGATGGATGGATGGATGGATGGATGGATGGATGGATGGATGGATGGATGGATGGATGGATGGATGGATGGATGGATGGATGGATGGATGGATGGATGGATGCTTTTGTAGGTAGAGTGAAACTTAAATAAGCCCAAAGAGCAGTACAAGACCAAGAAAAATTCCCCACATGTCATGGAGTTAAGTCTAATGTGATACACATCTAAGCACAAATACGTAGTGGGTAATCGCTGCTGCCAGGGATGTTTTACTGCCAATCTAGCCATCCCAAAACAGGCTGTTGTTGTTGGCTTTGTGTGCCATGTGACCTATTTATCCTGGATTTAGACACATTCTGGGCCCATTTACCTAACTTCCCCTCATGCCCATCTTCACAATCATGATTGGTTCTACCCCTTCCCCAACCTTCCCTGCTTCCTTGCTCCTGTGACATCATAATGTCCTGCTCCATTGCATAGGAAGGGCCTGCCACCTGGTGCCAATTTTTGGCCCTAACATCTCAGGGAATGAGCCTCAGAGTGATTCATTGTAAAGCGGAGTCTTCTCTGGCTTTTTGATTTCGTTGACCAAGTAAGTCATCTGCCAAATGAAAATGTTCTTATGCAAACGAAGAAAAATGTCACTAATTTTTTATTTACACATACCAATCAGAAACATTTTTTTACTTTGATTTATACTATGTATAAACCATGGGATGAATTAGAAGACAACCCTTCAAAAAGGAAATGACTTCTGTGATTGTCAACTGAAATGATGCATTATCAGAACCAAAAGTTGATCATGGCATTGCCAAAAAACAAACAGACAGACAGACAGACAGACAGACAGACAGACAGACAGACAAAAAGAAAAAGAAAATTTTGGCCTCATTCTCTTTCAATAAAATGCAAATCACACAGAACAGTTGCTGACAGGATGCCACTGAAATGCACTCAAAGAAATTACCCATACAATCTATTAATATTCAATATTTGTACTGTTGGACTAAACTTTAACATCAAGTCTCAGTTTATCTCAATGTTTCAAATGCCATCTGGGAAAATGGGTAAGCAAGGAAGACAAACCAGTTGGTTCTGTGTCGAAGCAATCCTGAACTCTCCCTAGAAGCCAAAACGACAAAACTGCACTTCTTGTACTTTGGGCATATTGTGAGAAATCAGGACTTCCTGGGAAAGACAGTAATGCTAGGAAAAGTTGAAGCCTGTTGGAAATGCGGGAGATCTAACATGAGAGGGATTGACTCGGTAAAGGAAGCGACAATGCTTACATTTGCAAAACCTGAGTAGGACTGGTAGTAGCAGGACCTTTTGGAAGTCAGGAGCTCACAAAATCACCATATAAGCTGATGGCTTATAATTTATTGTTTTTATAATAACAAAAATGTGTTCAATGGTTGATTTGTTTCTTAGGCTCAGGAGCTATCATGCACTTACCCCCTGAAAAATCAAAGGCCTGTTGTATTCAGTAGAGTGTGCTTCCAGCTACAGAAGTTGAGTTTCTGGATTTATTTCTTAAGGTGGTGGTTCTCCATAAAGAAGTAAAACAATGTGGGTTTTATTTATTTATTTATTTAAAACATTTATTGTTGTGATGTGCTCCCAAGTCATAACTGACTTAGAGTGATCCTAAAAGGGTTTTCAAGATAAGTGAGGTATTTCAGGAGTGGTTTTATGAGTTCCACACACATACCTAGCGAGTTTGCATGCCAGAGCTTGGGGAACCCAGGTCTCCTGAGTCCTAATCCATTACTCTGTCCACTACAGAACACTGGGTACATTTATAGCATTTATAGCCCACCCAATTATCTCAGGATCTCAGGGTAAATTACAGAGCTGTATAAAACAGTATTAAAACACAATATAATTAAATGAATTTAAAATCAAACCATTTTAAACACAAAATTAGGACATTCAACCATTGAAACCATTGCACTCAAACCTACACAGGTCACTATCTCCCACTCCCAATGGCTCTCATAAATAAGTATGTCTTGACTTGGTGCTGCAACGATGCCAATGTCAGCGCCAATTGAGCCTCCAAGGGGACGACATTCCACACTTGGGGTGCTACAAAAGGCAATGCAAAATTCAAAATTATTCCTGGCGTTCTCACATTAGCTTATGCAAACACAGCCTAGCTGAATACTTTGTGATACTTGTTCGTTGAGAAGAAAAGAATCATTTATTGTCATGAATTTAATCTTACACCAAAGAAAAGGGTGGCTTAATTTTTTGTGGCATATGGGGAGTGTGTGTGTGTGTGTGTGTGTGTGTGTGTGTGTGTGTGTGTGTGTGTGTGTGTGTGTGTGTGTGTGTGAGAGAGAGAGAGAGAGAGAGAGAGAGAGAGAGAGGAGATAGGCTGCTGATTTGTATCATCTTGCAGTTTCAGTATTCTCATCCTCCCCCTCCGTTCCCCACTGATATTTTCCCTTCTTTAATGTGAAAACCTATTTTAGCATTTACAAAAAATTCTGTTTTTCAGGGCAGGTTTGTTGATTCTTCTTCTTCTTTAAGGTGGGTGATCTGAGGCTCAGATGTACAGCATTTCTGGAAGCAATACTTGGCCAGTGAGTGAGTAAGAGTGTGTGTGTGTGTGTGTGTGTGTGTGTGTGTGTGTGTGTGTGTGTGTGTGTGTGTGTGTGTGTGTGTGTGTGTGTGTGTGTTCATCTATCCATGATTCATTCTGAGGGCTGTTTTAGCCTTCATAAAATATTCATGCTGGTTGTGCATGGCTCTATAATTGCCATCTCAGGCCTTGAATTATTTATAGGTTGTACTGTTCACATAGTCTCATTTACTGATAGAGCAGATAACACCATACAAGAGGATCCCAAACACTCTAATGCCTGTTACTTTGCATTAAGTAGTGGAATTATATTACTGTAGGTGTAAAATGCTGGCCTTCCCCCTCCCACCCCCATGTTAATATATGGCTTTTTTTGTATTTATCATATGCTAATTGTCAAGATGCCGTTAAGCCTCATAATTCCTGCCAAGTTTTGCAGAAATCAAGTTGTGGACTGAACCGATTTAGTTCTTGATCCCAAAATGATTGTTCTGGAGAACATTCCCCTCTCTTTCTCTCTCCGATAATTTATTGAAATGGATGTGCAAGAACACATTCATACCTGGCCTCCTTTGTTTTGCACTATTGATCAGTTTGCCTGTTCTAATGGTTAACAAACATTCAGCAGTTCGGCTTACACAGATGTTTACTGAGCTTTTTGGTGTTGTTTTCCCCCCTCAGCCCCCATCCCCATGTGGCCCTTTTGCCAGGTTTGCTGTGCTAGTTAATGGCTTCTGAGTGAGGTGGAGGGGAGAGGGATGAGATCAGCCCATACCATTTTTCCAATAATAAATTCTGTCCTTTGGGCGGGGGGGGGGGGGGAGAAAGAAAGAAAATAAAAGAAAAACATAAACAAAATATTTTGGGCCTTATTTTTGTCCCTGGATTTTGAAGGTTGCTTGTATATATTGCATATAGTCTTATAAAAATCAATAGGATTATATACTAGAACAGTGAGAGTGTAAGGGTATAGCTACACCAGTGTCTGCCATGCCTGTGCTCATTGAACATCCTAAGAAACAAGAATGCACTAGCAGTTTGACCTCTTAGAACAGGAGCAATCCAGCATGGAAAAACCATAATCCAGCATTAGTTCTGACACAGTATAGTGCGAGGTTGGGAAACTTGAACCCTGCCGGGTTATTGAGGACTTACTTCCCCATCATTCATCCTCATTGGCCAGATTGGTTGAACTGATGCAAACTGAATCCATCTTGTGGCTGTCTTCAGGTCGACGAACTCCTAGGCAAAATGCCATCCCTGTGTTATGATTTTGGACCCCTGTATGGTTCAGAAGTGTTCAAGAACCTTTTGGAAAGCTTAATTTGCTGGAGGCAGGTTATTTGTAAAAATGCCATCTTGTGCCATTTTTTTTTTAAAAGCCGTATAAATGTGACTGGTTCTCCTCTCCTGAGGAGTAGTGGCCATTTCCCCTGTGTGTGCCACAACAAAGTAAGTTCTCAGGGTTCATTCAGAACAAAGGTGGCTATGCATTGTCTTCCACCAGTACAAGTATTGATATGTGTGTGTTGTTGTTTTTTAACATGTCCCGGGATGGGCCTCAACAGTAGGCCCTGCTGGGGCACAGGGGTCTTAACAACTGTCAGTTGTGCACTTACTCCCTCTTGATATTGCTTCCTCGCTACAATGCAAGCACGTGAAGAACTGGCAGTGTGGCAGTAGATATTTTACAAGCTGTTGGAACCAAATCCAGATCCAAATACATCCTAAATTGAGCCAGCTTTCAAGCAATTGTCTCTAGAAACAGTTGAGGGACAGGTGATTTTATTTAAAAAAAATATCCAGAGTAATCAGTCTGTTGTTAACATTGCCACAGTTTTTATCAAGCTATTTTTTTAAAAAAAATCACAAGTAATGGCATGAGAACACATCTTTTTTGCTATGCTATAAAGATGCAAATGACCTGATGGCCCCAACCTGTGCAATATAAACTTGAAAATAAGATTATATTATGAAAATAAGATTATACTAGATAGGCTTTCAAACTTTCCTCCTCCTCTCACAGAAATATAAGAGTACCCTACCACAGTGGTTCCCAACCTTGGGCCTCCAGATTTTCTTGGACATCAACTCCCAGAAATCCTGGCCAGCAGAAGTGGTGGTGAAGGCTTCTGGGAGTTGTAGTTCAAGAACATCTGGAGGCCCAAGGTTGGGGACTACCGCCCTACCACACCTGCTAAGCATTTCCTCCTGACTTTAGACTGATCTTTGCATTGAACTTTAGTTCTTCTGTCTGAAGAACTTTTCCAGCATGACTTTACAGTGAATTGTTAATGCTCGAAAAGTACAGCTTCCAGTTTGATATATCATTAATTACAAGAATGCTAGCCTATAGTAGAGAGTACTGATACTTAAAATCCTTACATAGCAGAAAAGAAGCAGCAGCAGGTAACAGAGTAGAGGGGAAAAATAAATGACTGCTATAAAATGAGAAGTGAACTGTGGATGAAAGCAAGTCTATGAGAGAGCCGCAGGAAGCTACCAGGAAAAAAAAACATGGAGAAAAATATTTTCCCCTCCCCAAAACAAACCATTTCGGTGAACAATAAATCCTTTAGAAAATATATATCTTCCTGAACCTTTTTTTTTCTGA
Source organism: Pogona vitticeps (assembly GCF_051106095.1). NCBI lineage: Eukaryota > Metazoa > Chordata > Lepidosauria > Squamata > Agamidae > Pogona > Pogona vitticeps. The sequence goes on from NC_135784.1 coordinate 88,390,551, forward strand.
TAACAAGTCATTATTATAAAATAAACGATGACATTTATGTTCATTATCATGATACAAATTGTAAAATGCTGTGTTTTTCCTTTACAATTCATTAGTCAGTCAAAGAGAATAATATTTTTAGTCCTTTACTTTCCAGGACAGTTTCGCAGCTATTCCATTACTTTTGTTCAACAGAATTTTCATTGGGCAGATGGCATTTGAGACTTCATGGAAACTCCCCAGCTATCAGTATTTTGTTTCTTGTACTTCTCTAGTACTGTTCACAAAGCATAGGAATCGCCCATTCACTACTGTTTGAGGATATGATACTACATTCCTTTCTAGTCACCTGTTTGTTTTCCCTTACTACTTTTACTCAGCACTTAACCAATAAAGTTTGCTGTAGCAGCTGAACCATTTTAAGCACAGAGAAACATTCCTCAGAAATCTCTCCACCACTTCTTGTTATGGGAAAAGCATGAATCGCTGTTGGAAATAACTAGCTCTCAAAAAGCCAGTGGATTTCTTTAAACCAGTTGCCCAGAACAAATTTGCATACTTTCTGGACTGCTGCTGCTCATACAAGCCCCCTTGCCAGCTAAGGTCATTTGCCCTTCTAAAGGTGCCAACCACCAAGGCCGTCCAGCTTAGGTGTATTTTAAAAACATCCTTCTGCATGGTCGCCCCCATGCTCTGAAATTCTCTTTTTGAGTCTCTATGAAGTATGAGATCTCTGTGGAGATTCAGGATTGGATGTAAAACAGAGTTGTTTTGGAGGCTAGGAACAGCTATTCCACAACTTAGGTGGCATTTGTTTTTATATATTAATGTTCCTATTGTTTTTATTGCATTTTATCATTGATATAGATATAACATTTTATTGTTTTATATATATATATATTGCTTTTGTGATGTGTGCCATTCTGGGTCTTTGGCAAGAAGAATGGCATACACTATACATTAAAATTATATACTCTATATATTTATCTATGAAATTTACCTGGTCAGAATGTCCCGAACCTGTTTCAAAATGTGCACTTTCAACTTGATCAAGAGTGGAATAGGAATGGGAGTTCAAAATGGACTCATATCAAACATGAATCCCTGATGTTAGGCACAGTTACATTTAGGTTGATATAATGAGTTGTGTGTTTGCATCATAATGTCTTTGTAGTTCTCTTTCCATGCCCCCATTTCCAGTGCATTTTTTCACTGTCTAGTTACTGGTTTCTTTTCCTGTAGGCAGAGCTGTGCAAACAGAAACACTGTGCACATTGAATGAATCTCATGCAGGACTGATCTGGTTGGAATTCCACTATGTATTTTGGTCCATCTGTCACTGGTGTGCCCATTCCACAGTGTCCTTTATGAAAAGAAATTTGTAAGCAATTGTACTGTATCATGGGATATTATTTGTTATTTCCAGTTGGCTTCTTATCAATATCTTCTCTATTTAGAGCCTCATCCTGACTGACAATTTTCTAGAGCTCGTGCGCTTGATCATTATTTTTAAGCATCTGGTGTACATTCTAATGTAACTAAAACACACCGAAAGACACGCTAGTTGAGAAAGAGACACAATAACAGTGAAGTATTTACTCAAGTGAGCAGACTCCACTGGGTTAGAAACTATTCTGTAGCACTATTAATATTTGCTAGGTATTTATTAATTCTTACTAGCTTTGGTAATGGTTTGAGATTAGGGACAGGGAAAAAGTGCTTTCTGGTACAATTGTATAATAGATTTGAACATTCATTCTTAATTTCTTTTTTTGGTTTAATTGAAAATTCAGTTGTATATAATTGAATGGCTGAATATTTAATATGTTAAGGACCATTCCCCTCTCTGTGTGTGTGTGTGTGTGTGTGTGTGTGTGTGTGTGTGTGTGTGTGTGTGTGTGTGTGTGTGTGTGTGTGTGTGTGTGTGTGTGTGTGTGTGTGTGTGTGTGTGTGTTCCAAGGTGTGCTCTGTCTGTCTTGTTTGGCTGGCATACAGCCCTTTGAAAGTTGTGCAAACACCTGCAGGGTGCTCTGGAAGCCAAGTCATCACTTAGCCTTAATTGGTCAACTAGCCTTTGCTGTGATGGGCTGTGTGCTACATCTCATTGTCTGACCTCAGTGTGCACTCTGAAAGAGGTGACTTCAGCGCTAGTCGTTTCCCAATTATGCAGAGTGTTGGAACAGCAGTGCCCTTGGTTCTCCACCAAATTTTACCCCTAACTATTAACATTGATGTATTTTGGCATTTAATAGCTTGGGGGGAATGAATCATAGATGACTTCCAAGAACAAAGTAGATAAAAACTTTTTTCACAGATACTTTTCTCCTCCACCCCAAGATTATTCCAATAACTCGAGTAGCATTTGTTTTTATTACCAACTTCTTTCTGAAATTGAGAAATGAGTAAAATGCCTCCTGTTGGTGTGATATCTCAGCTGGGGATGTGAATCCTGTAGCCTCTTGAACATGGTGATAAGCTAAGAAAAAGCTCATCTCCCCTCCCACTCCCCAGAATGATTTCTTTGTCTGATGGCAGGGGTGGGGAGTGGGTTCCCTGAGAAACCTTGTGGGAAATTTAGTGGGATTTTTCAATGTTTTGTTTTTATTTTTTGCATTTCCCCCCCCAACAGAAACATCAATCTGTACAAAATTCTTACAGTTATGAATAAAATGGTATCTTTCCTCTATGTGATTTCCTGGAAGGAGGATCATGCAAAAGAATAGGTAACAAAGAAACAAACAAACTACACAGGGTCTCATTTTTTGGAAATCTTGCTGGTGCAGGGGGAGGTCTTGTTGAAGCATCCTAGCATGAAACAGATGCAAAAAATTTGCCAAGAATAAGGATTTTTTTTTAATAAACTTGTGACATTCCCATTCTCTGCTGAACAGTTTCTGAAGTTGCAAAATATGATTTGTGATATTTGAAACGTAGTTGGCATTGCTCATTTAAATGTGCTGAATAATCTGTTCTGGTCAAGTTTTTGATAGTACCTGTCAAATCCCTTTCACTGCTAAAATGTCCCTTTTCATGTCAGCGGAGATGCTTGTGTGAGATGGAAACAGAAATTGTGCGCAAGGAAGCAAGGCAAGTGTTTTGGGCATTACAGTGCCATAGGCATTTGGACTGAGACAACAATTTATTTACTAGACCCTTATGGAAGGATGGTATGTATGTCCCCAGAATAGATATTCATTGCTATTTTTCAGTGCAAGCGCATGGATTAGTGACTGTATGTCTGAGCACATATCTGCGACTATATAGTTATAACTACCGTGGTCTCTAGTGCATACTTTGTATTTTGGAGAGAAATCACTTTCTATCATTCGTCATTGCCTGGCTGCCGCAGACTGGGCCAGCACATCATTTGTTAGCAACGACAAAGCCGCACTCATAAACGCCGACATGTTACATTAATTTATAGGCACTGAGTGACTTATTAAATGTGACGTGTGAAATATAACAGGGCCTGGTATGGATGATTAGGTTTGGGGCTTTGAATTGTTGACAAGGCAGAGGTAATGAATTGCGGGACACAAGCTAGAATGTTTCTCCCTCATTAGTCAGTATTAGCTGCATTAATAGTAATAATTGGATATATTCATCATTTTAAATGTTTTAATAAAATGTTTGGACAGCACCTGATCAAGGCAGTCAAGTGTTAGGCTGAAAGGTTTTGTGACAGCTGAAGACTGATGGCGCATTTTGGGTGGAGATGTACATGACCCTATTAAGGTGATGTCTTAACCAATGTCCTTTCAGTAGTGGAAAGTTGAAGGTAGTTAGAAAGCAATTGAAGTGATGGCAGCACCCAGCACCGCAGCTTCCAGTTGAAATCACAAGTTTTTAAATGATTGGTGCTCTGGTAGTTTTCCAATGAATTTCCAATGAAGATGCCTAATATTGATTTCACTCCTTTGTTGAAAGTATAGAGAATTCCTGTAAATCAAGTAAAACAAAGCAAACAAATAATTAAAAGCACAAAACCAAAAACACTGTGGCAGTTTTATTTCCATGTGAGCTTTTTTGGATTATAGCTCACTTCCTCAGACACATGGGAAGATATATTTAGCCACATATTTGCAGACAAGTATGCACTGGGGTATAGAGGCCTAGAAGAAAGGCCCAGAAAATGAAATTTCAAAGTGGCCACAGCATTAGTAACTCCAGCAATGAACTTCAAGAGTGTCAATAAACATCTTGGCACAGCCAGAGTAGTTAACTGCCTAGTGTAGACCACTTATGAGGAAGTGACTTGTATTTTTTCTGAATTAACTTCTGATCTATAGTTCTGGGTCTTTACTGGTGGTGGATTTTTTTTGACACACTCTGGAATCTGTGGATAAAACCTATCTCTGTTAGCTCCATCTGCATTCTCCCTTGGCAATTCCATGTTCCTATAACAGTATCCTTCAGATCAGTAACAGAGCACCCTGGGAAGTTGAAGTGTTCTGAAACTGGTTTTTCTTTTTTGCCATTTTGGATGTCTCCAGACACCTTTGATTAAAATATATCTAGGCAAATTGTTTAGCAATCTGTGACCAGAATCCTGTTGCATGACTAACACTTGTGGAAGGGAAATGGCTTAACTCATAGTGTGGTATTTCTTCTAATTAAAGAGCCTGTCCTTGGATTCCTTATTGGGTGCCCGTTGACATGAGGCCAGGAATCCAAGTAGGGGCTCATTAATCAGCAGCAATTTTCTGCTGTGAGCTATGCCATTCTCTTCCTCTGGTGTAAGTGGGCAATAAGATTTTGGCCTATACTATTATAAAATTCAACAACCTATGTATGATATCAAGCTGGCAGGATTGCTCAGTGATTTGGTATCTGGTTGTGGAGCCAGAATTTGAGAGTTTGATTCCTCACTGTACCTTCTTTGAATAGAGCCAGCCCATGTAGCCATGGATAAGCTGCACAGTCATAGGGTACCCCCAGACAGAGAGAAGAGTAAACAATTTCTGAGCATTCTCTACATGGAAAGCCCTGAGGCACGTTGCCATAAGTCAACTTGAAGGCAAACAATTACTACTACTACTACTACTACTACTACTACTACTGCTGCTGCTGCTGCTGCTGCTGCTGCTGCTGCTACTACTACTACTACTACTACTGATGCTACTGATGCTGATGCTGCTGATGCTGCTGATGCTGCTGATGCTGCTACTACTGTTGTTGTTGTTGTTGTTGTTGTTGTTGTTGTTATTATTATTATTATTATTATTATTATTATTATTATTATTATTATTATTATTATTAATGAGATCATCCTTTATTCACATGTCATTTAACTTTATGTCTGTTAGTCATATTATTTTGTTGTTTAGTCGTTAAGTCGTGTCGACTCTTTGTGACCCCATGGACCAGAGAATGCCAGGCCCTCCTGTCTTCCACTGCCTCCCAGACTTGGGTCAAATTCATGTTGGTAGCTTTGATGGCACTGTCCAACCATCTCGTCCTCTTCTCCTCTTGCCCTCACACTTTCCCAACATCAAGGTCTTTTCCAGATAGTCTTCTCTTCTCATCAGATGTCCAAAGTATTGAAGCCTCAGCTTCAGGATCTGTCCTTCCAGTGAGCACTCAGGGTTGATTTCCTTCAAAATGTATAGGTTTGTTCTCTTTGCAGTCCAGGGGACTCTCAAGAGTCACCTCCAGCACCACAATTCAAAAGCATCAGTTCTTTGGTGGTCAGCGTTCTTTATGCTCCAGCTCTCACTTCCATACATCGCTACTGGAAAAACCATAGCTCTGACTATGCGGACCTTTGTTGGCAGGGTGAGGTCTCTGCTTTTTAAGATCCTGTCTAGGTTTGCCTAGAAAACAAGGGAACATCCTAACAGGGATGTGGTGGCACTGCGGGCTAAACCGCAGAAGCCTGTGCTGCAGGGTCAGAAGACCAAGCAGTCATAAGATTGAATCCACGCGACGGAGTGAGCTCCCATCGCTTGTCCCAGCTCCCGCCAACCTAGCGGTTCGAAAGCATGCAAATGCAAGTAGATAAATAGGGACCACTTCGGTAGGAAGATAACAGCGTTCCGTGTCTAAGTCGCACTGGCCATGTGACCATGGAAAGATTGTCTTTGGACAAACGCTGGCTCTATGGCTTGGAAACGGAGATGAGCACCACCCCCTAGAGTCGAACACGACTTGACAATAATTGTCAAGGGGAACCTTTACCTTTAACCTAGGTTTGCCATCGCTTTCCTCCCAAGAAGCAGGCGTCTTTTAATTTCGTGGCTGCTGTCATCATCAGAGTGGTCGACCAGACCAGATGGGCGGGATATAAACAAACAAACAAACAAACAAACAAACAAACAAACAAACAAACAAACAAACAAACAAAAATCTGTGGTGATCACAGAGCCTAAGAAAGTAAAATCTGTCACTGCCTCCATATCTTCCCCTTTTATTTGCCAGGAGGTGATGGGACCAGTCATATTATGTGTGTGTGTGTGTGTTTAGTCGTTTAGTCGTGTCCGACTCTTCGTGACCCCATGGACCAGAGCACGCCAGGCCCTCCTGTCTTCTACTGCCTCCCGGAGTTGTGTCAGGTTCATGTTGGTTGCTTCGCAGACACTGTCCAGCCATCTCATCCTCGGTCGTCCCCTTCTCCTCTTGCCATCACACCTTCCTAACATCAAGGTTTTTTCCAAGGACTCTTTTCTTCTCATGAGATGGCCAAAGTACTGGAGCCTCAGCTTCAGGATCTGTCCTTCAAGTGAGCATTCAGGGTTGATTTCCTTTAGAACTGATAGGTTTGTTCTCCTTGCAGTCCAGGGGATTCTCAAGAGCCTCCTCCAGCACCACAATTCAAAGGCATCAATTCTTCGGCGGTCAGCTTTCTTTATGGTCCAGCTCTCACTTCCATACATCATGACAGGAAAAACCATAGCTTTGACTAGTCATATTATGCCTGTGTATAAATGCTGGAGAAATTTGCTTTTGGAGCTGCAAATAGAAACTGATCTGATTCACACACACAGGATTAATGTATGTATCAGCATACAGCCATCTTCTGGATTTTTTCAGATTTTACTATGCAGTTATAGGCTCATAAAATAACAAAATGGTGTATGAAAATGTATGTCGTAGAGTAAAAAATATATTTAGAAATGCATCATTGAATGTTTGTGAGAATATACTTTTTTCATTCAGGTGTGTAAACAAGTCACAATCCACATGGTAAAAGGATGAAATAGAGTTATGAATGATCACATGGGAACCTGACATGACACATTATAGGTGGAATTCTATAATCCCGGTGTTTCTAGCTTCTGGGGTAGTGCTCCAGTAAAGGATATTCAAGTCGAAATCCAGCATAACAAAGGAAAACAAGGGAACAATGAATCCCTTTGCTTCTCATAATCCTACTCAGTCATTCTTTTTACTGATGAGAGAAACATGTAGCCTGTCCCCCTCTGTCACTCTTTCTATGCATAGAAAGTCATATTCTGCAAACAAGAAGTTTTTGCTTATACGTAGGCTCTACACATGAGCAGGAACCTTGGACCACTCCCTTGCAGATGCACTGCTTTCTCATTCAAGTTACAGGGCCAACAGTCTTTCTGTGCAAATAGCACTGAGTAGGGCTCTTCCACCTTAAAGATGCAGGAGAAGGTCTGGAACTGGTCACATACAAAGGCTTGAGAGAGGTGCCTCTCCTTTGTGGGAGAAAGGAACTCTGACTGGCCATATCGATGCAGTGCAGGCACTTAGCAAATAGTTCAAATATCAGTCTGCTTAATGGAAATATTCTCTGTATTCTGCTCCATTAATACTGTAAATAAATAGCAGATGGGCTTTTCCTCTCATAGTAATTTTAATGGCAACTGTAAGTGATGGAAACATTTGTGTTGTTCTGATGGAAGAAGCTGATGATTGTGTGAAGTACAGATGGGATATTGCCATCTGTCAGCATCAAAGCTTAGTGTCTCTGGCTTGCTTAGAACAACTGGACGGTTCCATGGTTTCGGTATCTGGCTGTGGAGCCAGAGGCTGGGAGTTCAATAGTTCAATACCCCGCTGTGCCTCCTTGATAGGGACTGGACTTGATGGTCTATAGGGTCCCTTCCACCTCTGCAGTTCTAAGATGATGATGATGATGATGCCCACATTGCCAGGGTTTCTTAATTTATACCAGAGAACAGAATACAGAAGATAGCACCTATATTTGCATTGTTGTGGCAATCCCAAGTTAAACTGCTTTGACAGCCCGTTTGCCGCATTTATACGTTTATAGATAAGCTAACATACTTTAGAGGTTAGGTTAATTATTGTGCAATTAGAGTCTTAATAAATAGCCCTTTCATTGTGTCCTGGCACAGGCTGTACGATTCAGCAAAATAATGAAGAAAAAAAAACTACCCGGTCCTTGACATCTCAGTATTGATGTACTCTCATTGATGCTTTCTGACTGGACTTCCCAGTAGAAGGGTTTCAGATGGTGCTGCCTGATTAAGTTTACATTAAGGGTGAATTAATTTTTGTCAGGGTTTTTGTGAAGAGCCTCAGCTGTAAATTTTTGTTGATTTTCCTTGCTCTCAGCCAGTTGGCAGCATAGCAATTATCAAAGTAATGAAGGGGATTTGGGCCTGGTTATAATTTTTAATACTCTGCACTCAGTGCGATAGTTAGCTGAAATTTTTGTGTTTTGTTACACTGCAGATAGGTGAGAGTGTCAAACTGTTCATATAATACCTTTGTGCCAGCAGCCACAATCATTGCTGCTGTAGGATGAAGACTTATAAGACTTAGGTGAGGATATGGCAATAGTATAAATAAGGCAAGCACGTAAAAAAAAAAAACACCTTTCAGATTAGGTAAAGGTAAAGGTTCCCCTTGACATTTAGTCCAGTCGTGTCTGACTCTAGGGCGCAGTGCTCATCCCTGTCTACAAGCCATAGAGCCAGTGTTTGTCTGTAGACAGGTTCTGTGGTCATGTGGCCAGCGCGACTAGACACACAATGCCGTTACCTTCCCACCGAGGTGGTACTTATTTATCTACTCGAATTTTTACATGCTTTTGAACTGCTAGGTTGTCAGGAGCTGGGACAAGCGACGGGAGCTCACTCTGTTGCATGGATTCGATCTTATGATGGCTGGTTTTCTGATCTTGCAGCATAGAGGCTTCTGCGGTTTAACCTGCAGCGCCACCATGTCCCTTAAAGATTAAAAAACATGTTGTTTATTATACATATTCTGTTGATCCAAATCAATGTGTAATGTAGAGAGGATGGGCTCACAGACAATGATTTTTTAATTTGAAAAGATGCTAGTGTGACACTCAGAAAAAACTACATCAATGGCTGAAATCCTATTGCTTGTAAGTTGCAACTAGAGTAAGCCCATTTAAATCAATGGAGTTTATAAAGGAGTTGATTCACCAAATCACCACTGATTCAATTGACCTACTTGTGTGCAACTTACTATGCAAAGCAGTGGGATTTGAGTGAATGTGATTTAATCAGAGCTTGGGAGCATCAAGTTGCAAAGAAAAAAATTACTTGCTCTTTTGGCAACAACTAAGGCATATCTGAGATACATTGTAATTCTAATATAAAGAGCAATAATATCACTGTTTTCATACTGTGACTGTTCTGTTTTTAAAGTTACATTGTATGTGATTTTGCACTACAAACCTGCAACTTGTAGGATCTGGGTTTATTTTAAAGGTAATTTAAAAAGTAACTGTTGCATACTTTTTCATAATGTGAAAAGAAAAGAATTAAAATGTACCTATAATGACAGCTAACTTTTAGGGTGTTTGGAAGTGTAACTGTAATGATAATTAGTTGCTTCTTAAAAGTAATTTTTTCAAGCTCTACTTTTCATCAGCAAAATTACTTCTCTTCTTTGAGGGACACCATCCTTTGGAAGAAAACAAACTCTGGATCCGCCTGAATTGTTATTCCTTGTTGTCTTGGTTTAAAATAGCTATTTCCATATTCTGAGCTGTGTAGTGAAAGAGTTATACTAATGAGAAAAACTTGCTTGTCTTTGTCTGCTGCATCCTTGTTGTCTGTATTACACTATTAAGTAACTTCAGCTCTGACTGTGGAGGTGTGATGCCATGTTTTGAGAGGCTGTGAGAGAGAGCTCTACCATTCAGGAAGCTGATCTACGGGGTCACCAAAAATCCGCCCATTGTGCACCATTCACGTGCAATCTAAGTTGGATGTTTGAGGAAGCTGAAGAGCCTCTTAAAGGCCAAATGTTATCATAGGCAGCCGAAGAAGCTTGTTCTTTGAAGGAATTCTGGGCCAACTCAAGCTCACCAATCTAACAAAGTGAGAGGCTAGCCAAATTGTTATGTGGCACCTGAAGCAACATCTTCCAAGAGTTTTTTTCCCTGAGAGTGAAAAGGCATCAGTCCAGTAAACAACAACTTGCTGATTTTTTTTTTTTTTTTTTTTTTTTTTTGGTAACACCCCAAACTAGCTTCCTGAATGGTTGGGCTATCTCTCATTTTTGTTTGTTTAGTCATTTAGTCGTTTCTGACTCTTCGTGACCCCCTGGACCAGAGCACGCCTGGCCCTCCTGTCTTCCACTGCCTCCCAGAGTTGGGTCAAATTCATGTTGGCTGCTTTGATGTCCAGCCACTTCGTCCTCTGTCATCTCCTTCTCCTCTTGCCCTCACACTTTCTTAGGACCTCCTAAAAAATGTCTTGTGCTCTTCCAGCATCACTAGAGAACTCAGATGGGATTCTTCCAGATGTTGTTTCTGACAGGACTAATTAAACTTCTCCCAACATCTTGTTACTGTAAAATTGGCATGCCGCTGCAATGTACCCAATGTGTACTGATTCCAGAAGAACTCAAGATGTCTCTGCTTGGACAACAAAGCACAACAAATAAAATAGGCAACAACAAAATACCATACCTGAACAACCGCTTGTAGGAATAGTATAGGGCCTTAAAAAAGAAACAGTCAAAAATCCCACTAGGATTTGCTGTACTCCTTCGTGGGAGAGAGGGGAAAATACCAGAAATGGGGGAGGGGCAGGGAAAACACAGTTAACTTGTGGAACTTAGCCATCCTTTTAACACAGGAATAGAGAGACATGTTTCCCGGCTGCTCCACGATGAGTATACATGCTGCTCAAATGAAGCACTTTGGCCTTTCCACGTACAGTCCCTTCCTTGCAACCCTTAAAATAGCAACCACATGCTATATTCCATCCTCATTGCCAAGACTCCCTGCTGCAAAGGAAGTGAGAGTTTTATTCTCGAAGTGCCGCCGAACAATGGGGGAACCACTGGTTAGAACTGCTTTTAAATACGGACCTTACAGAAGGCAACGGCAGATATGAGCCTCTTGAATGGTTCCATCTCAGGTATCCCTTTAGGTCAGCTAATACCTGAAGTGTGAAAAGCGACGAGGAAAAGGAAAATGTATATAACAGAAGGTACAAAGGGAGAGCACAGTTCTGCTGCTGCAAAGCAGCCCTGTGGTGGCCGGGCAGGGATAGTGCCAGACTATTCGCATTTGGGGGATTTTCTCCGCTGCCTTTGTGCTATGATGTTGTGGCCAAAGGAGAAGCCGGAAAGGGAGGGAAAGCAGGAATAGGTGTGCCTTGCAACTGTGGGCCTGACACGCACAGGACTCACTGACGAGTTACCGATATAGATTGCTGCATTCGCTCGGCTTTTGACTGCTTGTTTTGATTTCCAGGCACTGAACCAAAGAGGAAAAGAAATAGGACAACAAACTACTAGAGCAATCCTCCGGCGGGGGGGGGGGGAGAGGCATTTGGATACTGTAGTTTGTGGCTTGTAGCCCATTTTATTCCTTCACAGAGGAATAGCACTGATTTTAATCAGAGTGGGCTTGGCCATCATCTAGCATCTTTCAGCTACTGAGGCCTATTGCTGTAGGCAAGTAACAACAGGGGACTGTGGCCCACTGCCATTGGTGATGCATCCCACAACCACCATTATAGGCTCTCCGGGGTTGCAATCGTTCTCTTATTTTTACAAATTTGGAGTGCCACAGTATTTTTTTATTCATTCAGTAGCTTTGATTCCCTTCTGTCTTTATGGCAGGTGCCTTTGTTCATCCACAGTGCCACACTGGTGTAATTTCCAGGACGTTGCATTGGGGGGGGGGGGAACTAAGATTTAAACGGACACTGTGGCCGACAAAAATTATTGGATGATGCCTTTGCCTTTGACGTGGCATTGACAGAAAGCTCACAAGCTCTGAATTAAGTAAAGTTGGGTCACATGTATGCTTTCCTTTTAATCCAATTAGATCTCAAGTTCAGAGGTCATGAGGACAGGAAGGGGGCTGTGTCCACTGCACCCTCCTTGACCCTGAAGCAAACAACACCCTGATGGTCAGATACAAGTGGGAATGACTTTACCATAACTTTTCATGAGAACTTGAATTGGTGGAGAAAAAAAATTAATTGCCTAGTTTAACTGAAATAATGCAGCATCAGACTGCAGCAAGCAGTCAACATCCAGAAGTGCCCCGAGACTCTTTAACACATTCTTCCTTTGTTAGTTATTTATATTCACACTTCTTTACAGTTCTTGAGTAAATAGCTTGCGGGCCTCTGCTGTATTGTTAATGAACGTTCAATAAACATACAGCTTTATCTATCTATCTATCTATCTATCTATCTATCTATCTATCTATCTATCTATCTATCTATCTATCTATCTATCTATCTATCTATCTATCTATCTATCTATCTATCTATCTATCTATCTATCTATCTATCACTGAGAGGCCATGCATTTTTGTTTAAAACACCACACATTTTGTACAAATGTGTACAGTGGTGCCTCACTTAGCGATTGCCTCATTTAAGGATGTATTCGCTTAACGATTTGTTTTCCAGAGCGATCTTGCGCTCCGTTTAGCGATGTTTCCAATGTGGAAATTTCGCATAGCAATGTTCAGGACCTTGCTTCGCTTAGCGATGACAGTTTAGGTCCCCCTGTTTTGCTTAATGATGTCCATTTCTGCTATTTTAAAAGTGTCTTAAATGTTCAAAAACTGTTTAAGATGCTTGGAATCTTTAGTGCACCCTGTTAAACCTTTGCAAACTTAATTTGGCTTTGTTCTGAGTCTTTGTTAATTTTTGGTGAATTCCCCCCCCCCCATTGGAATGCATTGGACTGTAGGTTTGACAGCGAAAACGGACCTGTCAAAACCATTGAAATGCATTGAAACCTATTCAATGCATTCCAATGGGGGAACCGCGTTTCACTTAGCAATGTTTCCTATGGTGATTTTCGCTTAAGGACGGTAATCCATTCCCATTGGAATGGATTATCCGGTTTTCAATGCATTCCTATGGGAAATGATGTTTCGCTTAGTGATGTTTTCCCATAGCGATGTTTTTTTGGAACCAATTAACATAGCTAAGCAAGGCACCACTGTATTTTGTGCAAAATATGAGGTTAGTTCTGATCTAGTGCTGCTGCCATCTGGAAAAAAGCTCTTGTGTTTTCAGTCTCATGCAGGAGTGAGAGACTTCGTAGCAGTTGACTACTTACTTACTTTGATAGGGAGTCTCAGTATATCAAGATGCCAATATTTTTCTGAGGATGAGCAGACTTGTGAATATTTGTCACTTGTGCATACACACAGGGAAGGATTGAACTGGATGTATCCAGCTGCCTGTTAAAGTTTGGATAGTGTTCTTCTGGGCATCAAAAGCACAGCTAAATAGACATGCAGTAATAGGTCAAGAAAGCAAGAGTGTAGTTATAGAGTGTAGTTGGCCAAAAAATTGTACTGTATGAGTTTCATATCCTAAGAAATGTTTAAATAGATTAGATCAAACTCTTCCTATACTGGATTTGTTCAACGGAGGTACTGTTGCTGGTCCACTATATACTATAAAGACAGTGTCTCTCCTTATTTTGCTGTGTTCTAGCAACATTGTAGGATTCCAGAACATTATCCTTTGCCAACTCACTCTTTCCATTTCAAATCAAGCAGAAAAGATATTCTAATCTCCCCCCCCCCTTCCCCAGCCGATGGCATTAAACATCTCTTGAATTTAGGGGGGAAATCTATATTTGTAAACATGCATCTCGAGTGTTGTTGTTGTTGTTGTTTTAAATGCTACTGTCTTGACCGTAACAGACTTGTCGAAGCATTTATCAGACCTCTCCCCGGTGCTTCCTTGTGTTGATACCTGCAGGGTTCTTTATGTAAAATACCTCTCTTGGTTGGCAAGGAAATCTTTTCACTCATCTTTTTAGAAAGACAGTGTAAGGAGAAGATTTACAGTTTAGGTTCTAAATCAGCCATGGCTGTTACAGCTTTGGTGGGGATTTAGTATGGCTAAGGCTGAAACTGGGTGTCATCCCTGAGGTTAATCCCTAGTCTCTGGAATGCATCTCACACTCTCCCTGATACTGACACAGTGGAACAGCTGAAGCCAAGAGGCCTTTTTGCTTGCGCTATGGGTAGAATGTGGAAGCAAATGTAATGATGGCAATGTAAATGTTGCAAGCTGAAAGGCGGTAGCTTACAGACGTGACTGAATACCTTGGAAAAGACATGAGGCGCAAGTGGGCAAAAGGCAGTTTGATCTTTGGTGATGATTGACCTGAAATGGTAGAAGACCATTAGGAGCAATTAGACATGAATGCTACCCTTGTTACTTGAAAGACATTATTGGCATCTCTTAAAATGTTGCCTTCAACTGTGTTTGAGTAGCTGATATAACTGTGAATTGATGTACTAGGATGGGGGGTGGGGATATAAGGCAACAATTCAAACTGTGCACAAGTGTTAATAGCATGGAAGACTTGAAGAAAATACAGATCCGACTCGCATTGTAGAATGGGCACTCGCCCCCATACCACCTCTAGCTTTGATAACTATGACAACTGTATAAGAAATCACCTGTCTCAGAATCTAATGTTAATGTCCAGTTAGCAATCAGTTCATCTTAGTGTGTTATCAGTGGTGCTGGCAAGACCCATCAACTGATTTTGCTATGGGTACACAGCATAAATGTGAATTCAAATGCCTGTAGTTTGAAGATAGCAGAACTTCCCCATATATCCCATTTACTGTCCATTTGTTCTCCAGAATTGGAAACATTTAGGCATAGTGTACATGTCTTTGTGATTGGTGTGTTTGTTTGCACCAGAACACAAACCTGATCAAGAGGAAACACAATGGCAGAAACAAAATGAAACAAAAAATTTTGCTTCTATTTCTCTTTCAGAAAAACTTTTCCCTCATTATTTCCTATGATCTTGTGTCAGTCAGAAGCAGATCAAATGAGGTTGAGAGAGTGGGGAAAGTAAAGAAAGCAAACAGTATTAAATTGAAATAATTATGTTGTGACAGAGGAAGGAGCTGATAACTCCTCTCTTCTAAATATCACCTGAATGTGGTTAAATCCTTTTTTCTTTTAATTATGACCTTTTGTTGTTGTTTAGTCATTAAGTCATGTCCGACTCTTTGTGACCCCATGGACCAGAGCACCCCAGGCCCTCCTGTCTTCCACTGCCCCCCGGAGCTTAGTCAAAGTCATGTTGGTAGCTTCAATTACACAGTCCAACCATCTTGTCCTCTGTCGTCCCCTTCTCCTCTTGCCCTCACACTTTCCCAACATCAGGTTCTTTTCCAGGGAGTCTTCCCTTCTCATGAGATGGCCAAAGTATTGGAGCTTCAGGATCTGTCCTTCCAGTGAGCACTCAGGGTTGATTTCCTTTAGAATGGATAGGTTTGTTCTCCTTGCAGTCCAGGGGACTCTCAAGAGTCTCCTCCAGCACCACAATCCAAAAGCATCAATTCTTCGGCGGTCAGCCTTCTTTATGGTCCAGCTCTCACTTCCATACATCACTACTGGAAAAACCATAGCTCTGACTATGCGGACCTTTGTTGGCAGGGTGCTGTCTCTGCTTTTTAAGATGCTGTCTATTATGACCTGCTAATTCCAAAGATGTTTAAAATAAATTTGCTAAATTCTCTTGTGGAATATTTTGGAACAGCTGAAACATCTGTGCAGGACTGAGTTTTTATTTTTTAAATATGATAGTTGGACCACTTTGTGTGTGTTTGTGTGTCTGTGTTTATCTGTCTGTCTTGTAGTAGCATTGTCCTGCACATTAGAAGATCTGCCAGTGTTACGTCTCCTAGAGCTAAGAGTCTTGATGTCAGAGTAAAATTAATACTTCTAAGAATGGTGGTGCAATACACAATGTTGTTCATTTCATACATTCATTTGGATATGTAGTGAATGCTTAGATTTAGTGGTCTGTGTATTGTGACTGTAATTTGCTTTTACCAAATGATGAATTGCTAGAAATCCTAGCCTGATGAGTAAGAAGAACACCTTGAGTGTTTTTCCTGAATATTAGCAGTATGGTCTGACTCTGGAACCGGAACACTGATTGCTGCTGTGCTGGGCAGATCATTCCAGATCATTCTCATCCCACACACCCTTTGGTTCAGCTATGCAAGGTCCTCATCTTTCTTTTCTGGCAGGCATCATCCTGCCTTCCAGAGTTTGTTATGTCATCAGCATCTGTGCAAGCCATTGCTTTCTTATAGCACTCTGATCACAAAAATGTATAGTAAATATGACGAGAGAGAGCATTAGGTTGGTGATATTTTAAGATCAGTGCAAAATTGTGTTCTGCCTGTGTGCCATAAGCAAGGTGTCTTTGGATTAGTCAGGTGACTGTGTAGCACCACTGAACTGGAAAGAAATGTAAATCAGCAGCTGATCTTCACTGTTCATGCAGAAGAAGCATCTGAACTTATACAAGAACTCCTGGAAGTGTTTCCATGATTCAGATTCCATCCGCTCTTGAAAAGATAAGGCATCTTTAAACCATGAGATGCAAAAGTCAGTAGACCTGAATCCATGCTTGGTTATCACTTGAAGTATACTAGGAATTGTTTCATTTTAAGGACTGTTGTTTCAGGTTTGCAGATAGAGCATAAAAATCCTGAGGTGGTAGAATGGATGGCATCATTTCATGCTGCAAGTTGCAGATGTAATTTTAATGCTCCTCTCCATAACTAATTTGCAAGTAGAAAGCTAGCACATCAGGCAGAAATACCTGCCTTCTTCCTTTAGTACTAGTTTTCTATTGACAGAAAAGTGTTGTTTTTTTCTATGTAAGTTGTTCAATCCGTTCTAATCTCTCAGAACTCTCCCATCACATTCCTACCCAATTCTGTTCCATGTGTAAATCCAGCCTTAAGCACTGCTAGTGTCCTTAGCCACTCATACTACTGTATACGAGTATTTTACCCAGAGATAACAAGCACTTGAATGTTAGTGTCAGATTACAGTTAATGGCAATTCTGCTATATGTCATCACTTAATAGAGGTTCTAGCAAAAATATCATACGGGCATGACTGCTAACTGGGTGGCAGCTTGTGAACTGTAGTAGACTCTGGTGCTGGATTTTATGCATAGTTGGATAAATAGTATCTAGCATCATAAGTGGAATTTAAAAGGAGATTTCACACATTTCTGAACTCTAGTACTTGAGGGGTCAAGGAAGAAAAAAACAGTGTAAAGGAAAGTAATTAAACAGAGGCAGATTGATTGAATATTAGTGCTTTTACTGAATAAATGAGGATAAATTCCGTTAATTATGTGACTTTTCCCTCTACTAATGTGATAATAAAGTACTCTAATTCTGGAGAGGCCTGTCACCATCTCAGCAAAAGCAATGACTTCTAGTTCCTTAAAATCAGTGATTACAAAGCAGGCAAAGGAAAGGGTAGCTTGGATGCTTCTCCTGTTCAATGGTAGGAGCACAAAGGCCAATGTCTTGCCTTCTTATGTCACTGCAGAATTGTGAATTAATAGGGGAAGCTTGCAGTTCTGGGTTCCAGCCTCATTTTGAGAGACGGGTATTTTTCTACAGGAATACTGCTATTCCCATTCCTGCCTCACTCTCTGTGCCCTTCCTCTACTGTTGTAGAGAAAGGGGTTTAGCCTGGGTGTGTGCTTGCGTAGGTCCTATATGCTCATTGTACGCCAAATCATGAATCTTCATTATTCATTCAATAGCCAAAAGAAACTGATCAATAAGAAGCTATCTTAGAATGCTTTATGACCTGGGGCATTTAACATATTTTTTGAAATGTTTGTTTATTGACTTGTGAATCTATCTGGCCCTGTAGCCAGAGAAGTTGAGAGTGCATGCTAGCCTGAAAAAAACAATGATCTTGGGTTTAATTTAATAAACTACAGATGGAATTCTGCCCAGATGACTGGGCTTTCTTGACCTTTCCTTCCCATGATACCTGCCTTGTGCCTCTCAGTGAGCCAGCTATAGACCCTCCCTGGCTAACAGAACCATTACTATTCAGACATATAGATACTGAAAATATTTACTGAAAACAGAAATTTGAACTTTTATATTTTCCCTGCCACTGCCTGCCACATGAAATAAAACAGCATACCTTGACAAGAAAATCAATATACAATCAGACAACAGGGAGGAAAAATTGAATTGGGGGCGGGATGTGTGTTGTAAAATCTTACTGCTGAATTATTTTATGTTCGCTTTGGCTTTGGTTTCGTTTGGGGTTTGGTGGCAATGTTCTGTCTCTGTGTACAACATTGACATGTTGTGCGGCCTCTTTATTTTCTTCTGATGAGTCGGAGTACTTAGGTAGGGATGTCATCCTCGTAGAAGGGAATGGCAAAATAACCCTGGCACACTTTTTTTAAAATGGGCTGAATTTCTGTGAAGTGTGGAAACTCTTGAAAGTAGGGAAGTCGGAAGAGAGAGGCTGCGAGATTAAAAATTGATGTGCTGTGCTCCAGTGCACAGAGCACACAGAGGCCAATAGAAAAGCCACTTGAAAACTTTGGTGAAGCAGGCTGTGAGTCGTTGAAGGCTGCCTCTAGGCAAGACTAGCTTCTGCTTCAGTGATTAGGTAGGTTCTTTCCAACTGCTTGCAGTGTTGAAATAAATATCATCTATATCCAGAGCAACCCATTGTGGCGATCACTAGAAGGTACATCAAATCAGGCAATATGCCTTGTTATTATCATCCACAACTAGGTTGCTTATTGGACAAATGAGACATTTGTCCCAAGAGCTTACAAGCAAAAAGACACAGAGAAGTTAGGCATGTTCAAGCTATGGGCAATTCAGCCATTAAAGCCCTATTAGCTTAATCCATTTGCTAGCTAGTGCTGCTGCTAGGCGTACATGTACTTCAGTCCTTGCATAGCCCTTTGGTTATTTTATTTATTTATTTATTTATTTATTTTATTTTATTTTATTTTATTTTATTTTATTTTATTTAACTTATATGCCACCCACACTACCCGAAGGTCTCTGGGCGGCTCACAACATTTAAAATACAATAAAAAGGCAAAATGATTAAAATGCAATTAAAATATATACGTACTCTAAAAATTGCCATCGGACCCACAGCTGATATTTCAATTAAAAGCCTTCTGGAACAGGAAGGTTTTGACCTGGCGCTGAAATGTCATCAGCGTCGGTGCCAGACGAATCTCAATCGGGAGAGCATTCCATAGTCTGGGGGCAGCTGCCGAAAAGGCCCTTTGTCTACAAGCCTACCTTTCCCTTACCTCCTTAAGGGACGGCTCTTTCAAAAGGGCCCCCTGGCTAAGATCTTAACTGCCAGGTAATTGGGCCTGGGCAGCAACTGGTAGCCAATGTAACTTAAACAGAATCGGCTTGATATGTTCCCTAGTGGCCCCACCACTCACCAGCCACGCAGCTCAATTCTGGACCAGTTGAAGTCGCTGGACCGTCTTCAAAGGCAGCCCCACGTTTTGAAAAATACGTTTAAATTGTGAGTCCATTGTTATTCTGGCAGAATACTCACTGTTAGTAACATCGCACAACAGACTCCTTGCATATCATTGAAACAAGTATGGACAGTTTTTTACTTCCGGTGTAGTATATTAGTCTCCTCCTGTAGATGGTATGTGAACACCAGACAAGATTCTAGAACACCGCATCCACACAATCCTCCTCAACTACGTCTATGAGATCCTTCTCAATATTCAGTGTACATTAACCACTCCTACACCCTCTGACTTGCTCAGCTGCTCAGATATGATTCAACAGAAGTAAGAGCTTGGAAGACCAGCCACCATGACTGCCATATTGAATGGCTGAGCACTGAGAACTGATTTTACTTTCTGGCAGTGATTTCCCTCTTTCCTCGTGGACCTACAAGGGATACGTTTATGGGGCATAACCCTGAAGTTGTAGTTGGACTACAACTTCTTCAACCTTCACTAGTCATGCTGGTAGAAAGATTTTGGACTTTTTAATTAAAAAAACCAACAGGAATATAATCCATAACCATGTCAAGATTAGAGAAGATGATACGGGATCAAAAACTCTAACCATCTATCAAGATTTTGAATTGCACATAATCTGAAACTAATGTCCTAGATATCCAACTGGAACCTCCTCCGCCTTAACCAGTGGTCATGATCAGATCATGAATTACTTATAAATCATTGCCTTTGACCATTGCCGTTTTTGCACAATTAGCCACTGCTTGCACCTGGTTTCTGTGCACTGTCTTCTTTCTGAATGCAGCATCTATCTGCTGCTTCTATCAAGCATTGCTTCCTGTTTTTCCTTTGTTTCCACATTGCTCTGCAGCCCCACTTCTCTATGGGTTTTTTCCCCTTCTCTGTGCCTGTTTCAACTGCTTACATGGAAATGTTCTCAGGAGCCAGTACAGGTATTTGACAATGGATGTGCCCAGTCCCCAGACAAGATACCTTTGTTTAACCATATCATCCAGACATGCTCTCTGTGTTGATGTCTGTGGATTGCCTTCTCTGTTGCCCATAGTAAATCAACAGCCCTGTGACGATTTCAGCTTCTGCCCAAAGCAGCGCCATATACTCAGAATAGGAAACTATTCTTTGACTTCTAGGTTACAGATTTCATTAGAGCAAGAGAGAAAATTTGGCAGTTGCCCCTTCTTTCCAAAATATGTAACAGCAGAGATTACATGGAAACATTAATTGTTTGCAATACAGCCATGCTGTTTGGAATATTCTGGAAGGTGTAGTCCAACCTACCTCCCCCCCCAAAAAAAAACTTCTATGTCTCAGTAGCAGCACTGATTGATGTTAATAGCATCCATTGACTTGTACAGAAGAATTAATTAGTCATTGTTATCTCAATTCCATGTTTTTAGGTATAGAGTACTCCGAAGTGGTTTACTATTCCCTTCTTCCAGAGGTGCTTTGGGATTGTGCAGTTTGCCCAAGGCTAGACAGTCTGGCTCTTGTTCCACCAGGCACCGTGGGTAGTTGAAAATCCCAACCATTTATTTGCTCCTCAGCCAGATACCTAAATCTCATTGAGCTATGCAGCCAGATCAAGAAATTGTCCAGAGCGCTTTACTGACAAGAATTTCACAAGATGGATGAGGAGCACAATTTTGTGGTCCAAGACACTATGGTTAGGGTCACGGTTTTAGGTTGCATTCATGCATACTCACTTGAAGCGAACAAGGAAAATGGGTCTTTGTCAGAACTTTAAAAAGTTTACCTTTACGACTAGAACACTTAGAATTCTGGGAGTTGTAATGAACAACAACAACACTGTTCCATAATCACCAGTATAGTGGATAGTATCATAGCTGGATATGTGTTTGTGTGTGTGTGTGTGTGCGCGCGCGTTTGTGTGTGTGTGTGTGTGTAAGTATACACTCTCTGGGAATTGTTCAAAACTCTAGTCTTAGTTGAGACAGAACAGTCCTGAGCCAGTGGCTTTGCTGGGTTGGGTTAATAGCGGTGACCATGGTTATATTTTTGTAATCCAAAAGAGAAACTTCCCAGTTTCTGGTTTATTGGACTGAGAACAAGCCATGAGCTCCCTTCCCTCCCCATCCCTTCCTTCTGTGATTGGCTTTAGTATTAAGATTGTGTCTTGTTTGCACTACAGTATTGATTATATTTAAATGGGGGGGGGGAGTAGGTTAATCCTTGTTTATCAGCTTGTTTTCACAACTTGATTAGTAAACCAGAACTAAACCATGGTTTAAATGCAAGAGTAAACTAATTTTACTCACTCTCGAATTGGCCTCCTCAGCCACACCAGGCGCTGTTCCAAGCCCTCCATACAGAGCACGCTACCATAGTCTTTCGAGACTGAAGGATGCCTAACTCTAAACTAATTTTAAAAATCTATGGTTTTAGTAGTCTGAAGATGTAGGTGTGACGAAATGGCATACAACAGTAGCCAGAACTTATTGTTATCTGAGGTGTCCTACGTGAACTGGTCACAGCTTGTTGTCTGAGCAGGGAGGGCACGTCAATCAAAAAAATTCAGGTGAGGTACCATCCAGTTCCAGTCATCAGCCACATATGGTCTCAGCCAGATTAAAATCTCATTGAATTCAGTAAACATGCAGAGATGGAAAATTTTATTATTCCTTTTGCTAAAGCCAGAGAGCAATTTATAGCCATTGATATGTACAACTTATATTCTGAAGAATTATTGTCTTGCAGTTAGCTTGTCACAAAGGGTGGCTAATGCTGATTATTGATTGAAGAGATACGGACATGCCAGCTGTGAACATGTGGATAAAGGGAGAGTCTTCCCATTTCTCTATTTGATTTTCATGTACAACCTCATGCTGATAAATACTCATGTAAGCCTTCTGTTGCTCTTTTGTAAATAGGAGGCATCATGTGATTTCATACTTGTATGTATTGTGGGCCAGTGGGGGGAAATTGCCCTATTGGGAATTGACTGAAAATAAAATAGCAAAGTTTTTCTTCCAGGTTTTAGTGTCTTCCAATATATTCCTTGAATAAATGGTAGCATTTGTTTTTTTGTGCTGGTACTGTTCTAAATTATTTTAACCAAAGAACATACAACAGCTGAATAATGGAGCCTCGTGGCGCAGTGGTTAAAACGCTGTGCTGCAGCTAAAACTGTGCTCACGACCTGGGGTTGAAATCCCAAGGTTGACTCAGCCTTCCATCCTTCCAAGGTTGGTAAAATGAGTACCCAGCTTGCTGGGGGGGCAATGTGTAGCCTGTATAATTAAAAATTGTAAACCGCCCGGAGAGTGCTTGTAGCGCTATGGGGCGGTATATAAGTCCAATAAATAAATAAATAAATAAATAAATGTATGCAAGGAAATGTCTGGGTTTTGTTGGTAAATGTTCAGCACTTAGGCCATCATCCGTGTGTTGAACTAAACTACTACAGTAGAAAACAGTACAGCTAGCACCAGTTGCTTTATGAATGGATATGTGAGGGTTTAGGATCTAAAGTTTAGCCTATACTCTTGAGTTGGAAAACAGCATTAATCCAAATTGTCTGGAATTTGAATTAAGAAAACAAAACAAATACTAAGTATCAAAGCAAATAATTAAAAATTATATAATATAATATTATACAATTATATAATAATATATAATAATATAATTATGTATTATATATATTATTATATTATATATATAAAAACAGTAGAATCAGGTAAGCAGATACCTAGAAGAAACAGGTACACCTGGTCCAGTTGGAAACAAGAACAGAAGCTAGTTAATGATAACCAGCTCAACATTCTGGATGTCCCCATCTGCTGCTCAAATGCCAAATTTCATATAGTGGAAAAATTAGTAAAGTTGTGAAACAAACTGTGTCTTTCTTCAGAAACAAATTTATAACCATAGATATATCTACTGATAACAGACTGGTTTGCTACCCTAACCAAATTGATATGTGCAGTTGAATTCCTGTTTTCTCTAAGATCCTACAAAAGAGTCAATGTGACGTGAATTATCGGCATACCTACTACACAAAATTCTATTGCATAAATTTATGCTGGTTGGAGCTGGTGATATCATCTGGTGCTGGTAAACTTTAGTTTAGTTTAAAGCTTCCTATCTCTGTGTTTCAGGTTCTAAGGCTCTCTTGTGCTCCTTTTTGCCCTGGGGAAGCCTTTAGGAGTCTTTGAATGGGGAAGAAGCCTCTAATATTCAAACAACAATGCCGGATCACCTGCATCAGAGATTCAGCTGTGACTTTTGGTTATTAAAGTCTACCCATCTCAAAATAAAAAAGACAAGGAGACCCTTCCAAATGCCTTCAAACAGGCCCCCATTTCATTAAGGCCACTTGTCCTCTATCGCTACAATCAAAGACTCTTTAGACTACCTTTGATCTTTTTTAGATCTTCCGTTTTTGCAAAACAACCTCTTGGCCACCAACGTTGTCCTTGAAAAGCTGTCTGCTTACTGAAGTACCATATTTTTCCATGTATAAGGCATCCCCTTGTATAAGACGCCCCCAATTTTTTAACCCAAAATTAAGAAATCTAAGTGGGGCTTTGCAAGTGGAGGGGAAAACAGGGATCAAAGCCCTGCAGGATCACTTTGATCCCTGCTTTCCCCTCCACTTGTTTTTTCTCTCTCCTCAGCTTACTTTTGTGTATAAGACGACCCTCAATTTTTAGTCTAAAGATTTTAGATAAAAGTATAGTCTTATAATGGAAAAAATACGGTACTAGCGGGGACTCTGAAGTTTGCTTAAACTGAGTCTTCCCGTTTAATTCCAAGGAAAAGCCGCTGCTCCTCTCCACATCATTTTTCTGTCCCTAGACCTATTCTGGTTCCACACATTCATTTAAAGCAAAGCACATTCATTCTGGGTTTCAGGCACTGCATTCCTCTCTTCTTCAATGCAGGGCAACTAAGGCTTTGCTCTAGAGTTCCAACATTTAGAGCAGTGGTTCTTAACCTTTGTTACTCAGATGTTTTTGAACTGCAACTCCCAGAAACCCCAGCCAGTACAGTTGGTGGTGAAGGCTTCTGGGAGTTGCAGTCCAAAACTCCTGAGTAACCCAAGGTTAAGAACCAGTGATTTAGAGGACACTGAAATCTAGAAATGAATCTACTGCTGAGCATTATGAAAATAAACAGCAACACTTCCCTGACGTGTTCACTTTTCCTTTTTCAAAGAAAAAAAGAATCTTCTGGGGGATTCCACTTTCTCCTCCTTTGCTTGTTTGTTTGTCTGTTAGTTTGTTATTAGGAGGGGATTTAAGTCCATGCCTTAGGCACGGCCACTTTGCTAGGTCCCAGAATTGCCAGTTATGTCTCTGCTCTTTGGTATCTCTTTTCTAATTCTCTGACCTCCAGTAGTTTATTATCATTTTAAGCATGGATCAGGTAGGGCTTGAATGTTTTGAAATGATGTGAAAGTTCACTGGAACTTTTTTCAGTTTGAGAAAAGCTTTCTTAGCTCATCAGCATGTCCGCGTGCCCCTGACGTTCATGAATGCCCAACACATCTTTTCTACTTTTGTGGTGGCTTTTTAAAAATACATTCTTGCTTATGATTAAAGATATTTTTAACTATTACAGCTCTCACTCACCAGCCCTGTCTGCTCCAGCCCCCCCCCCAACTCTTGGCCAATCTGTTCCATTAGGGAAGGACAGGCCAATGTGGTCAGCTGCTCAGCTCCTGCATTCTGGAAAACTCTAAAGAATTCTCCAGCAAACCTCTGGGGCAAAGCAGACTTTTCCCCAAAGAATAAAGGCTTCTGAGAGACTTTGCCACATAAGGGCCGGTTGAAGGCTCAGAGCAGGCATCAGTTGACAGAGCAATCTTTGCCTCCCAACAGATGGTCAGGCTTTTCATTTCAGCAGGCAACAGGAGAGTGATCTCTGGATTCTGCCAGCATTCCACACTGAAGGGCCAGCTTAGGGCAAGAGAGATCTAATGTCCCTGCCCTTCATAACTTGAGAGCTAAATGATGAACTGATGACAGGAGAGCCATCAAGTGCTCATCCGCAAAATGTAAGATCTTCAGCCTCCATCCCCTCACCACTGCATTTCATTTTGTCTCTGTGAGAATCAACGTCCTATTTCCTTGTCTCTCAGAATCCATTTTGGCATCAGTACAAACCACCTCTTGGTGGCAAGCAGTTGTCTGGATTCTAGATGCCAGGATTTTTGCTGACAGGTCTTTCTTCACATTCACAGTCAAGCTGTCACAGCTGGCCATTAGGGACTTAGAACACTCCCCGCTCACACTCACATACACAAACACCAGCTAGTGCCAGCTTTTAGATATCAGGCTATACTTTTGATGGAATAGCACTGTAACTTACACCTCGTTTGTTTATATTTTAATTTAATATAAACAAAGGAAGTTCTTCTAGTCCCTGTTCAGTTGTGCTGGAGCTGCTGTGTATAGTCACATGCATAGGCAGATATATATGTATCAGCTACACTCAGAGAGGGAGAGAGAATGAGAGAGAGAGAGAGAGAGAGAGAGAGAGAGAGAGAGAGATGTATTGACTTTACTTTCCTCAATCTCAGGTGATCATTTCTGCACTGAACTTACTTCTTTAGCATTGCCCGATTTTCTTCACATTAAAGGTGTAGAATTGCAATGTTATGCGAAGGGCCCTGCATTCTTTATTTTCCCCCAGTAGTATTTCCTTCCTTTTTTTTCTTTGTAAATAATGTTATTAGTATTAAAACTACAATGAAAAAGGGAAGTCTCCTAAAAGGTGTAATTTCTGATGGCATAGAACTCCTAAACCACCTTTAAGCTTTTACATGTTATGATCAACCTAACTGCATCTGTCCAGCTATATCTTTCTTACACCACTCTGATTCCTTCTTTTGTTGGTGCTTTAGTATTTATTTAGTTTCTGTCACTCCCAGGAGAAAGGGGCACTACTTATTTCAATATGTCAAAGCAGTTATTAACATTTTTTAAAAAATATAGGTCTCAGCTAGGATGAAGATAATTTTAAAAACCAAGAATTCAGCTGTTGGCTCACTCCAGAGGTGAAAGCTGGCAAAAGTAGAGGGGAAATGATTTTTTTTTTTTTAAAAAGGAGGAAAACTGCAGGACTTTAAAAACCAATAGATTCAGTTTCGAAATCCACTTCTTTAAACACAGGGAACACAAATACATGTCACATATATTTTTCCTGTTTCTCCTATATAGAAAGCCCAAAGAAGAGAAATATTGCTGTCCAAAATGTCACGCATGGCAGTAGGTCCTCGATGATATGATTGCTTCATGAGAGTGCATTATCTTGTGCTGTCATAGCAAATCAACATTCTATAAGGCAAATTCTAAAAATGGGGGCAGCCGAAACAAACAATTATAACATTGAAACTGGACATCGGATCAGCACCAAATTTGGAACAGATGTAGCAGACCATCTGCTCTTGCTGTCTGCCAAACTGGGGAAAGTTTGGGCAAAGGCTTTTCGGGTTATGAATTTTTAAAAGTAACAAAAATCTTTTATATGCTATTAGATGTTCTTATGTTTGCATGATTTTTTAAGTAACATTAAAAAAATGAATTTATGAAAGTAAAACCCATTCAGAAATAGGTACAGTAGTTCTAAACAGCCCCATATTTAAAATAGGGCGAGTAAATTGAAAAGATTAGTCTTTCTTATCTTGAAAAAAGAATGGTGGAGTCCAGTCACTTTTTAAAATTTGGAAAGAATCCAGGCTGTAGGGGCTGAAATATTAGTCCTCAAAAATGACTTGCAAATGAGAGAAACAGTGATTTTTTTACCATGCTGAACATGCTGAACATACATGGAACAGGCTCACCAGCAAGAACTTTGTAAAATAGATGCATTTTTGCAGCTTTGTGAGCAGGGAAGTGAGATATTTGAGGAGCTGTAGAGTAATGAAAGTTCACAGAAATGATTAAAATGCAGATATTCTTTAAAAAATAAAAAAAAAACCCACACTTGCTTTAAAGAAAGTAATGGAGTGACAGTTTTCCAGAAAGGGAGACATTTTACCATGTATTGCCAGGGAATTAGCATACAATTTTGTAAGGCATATTCAAAGTATTTCTGCATTGCAAAAGCAGTTGTGTTTGTCCCAGCTCTGAGTACTTTCAGTAAACATTCTCTCAAGATTTTTGAAACTAAGCTCTTAAGAAGGGAAATCAAATCAGGTCTAGGGCAATCTGAACTCCTCCCTGTTTTAAATCCCAAGCAGGGATTTGCGCTGGCTAATGCATTTAAAAAATAGAGAACAAATTGAAAGCTCACTCAATTAAGCTATGAAATCACTAGTTTTTACTTTGTGGCTGGGGAATGATCTTATTTGCTGTTATCTTATGTGCTGTTAAAAGAGCTATGGTGCTTATATCATGTCATAGTCTCAACCATTCCACCCATCTTCCTTATTTATTTATTTATTTATTTATTTATTTATTTATTTATTTATTTATTTATTTATTTATTTATTTACAATATTTTTAGCCATGCCATTACCAATTATCTCTTGTCACTATACAGTTGTTTGACAACTGGGGAAAAATACTTTCCAAAGCTGTTAGGTGCTATCAAATCATTTCTGATGTGTGGTGATTTATATGAGTTAATGACCTCCAAAGTGCCATATCATTAACCACTCTGCTCAGATCTTGAAAACCAAGAAACCATGTCATGTTAGGTTGTTCTCTCTTCCCACTGCCCTTTCTTTCTAGCAATATTGTCTTTTCCAGTAAGTTCTGCTCAGGTCTTGCAAACTAATGCCTGTGGCTTTCTTTATCGAGACAATCTGTCTCATGTTACACCTTTATTTCTCCCTACTGTTCCCCCTTTTCCCAGCAATATTATTATTTCCCCAGTTATTTTTTTTTCTGATCAGTTTTGTATTCTCATTATGTGTGTATGGTAGGATAGCCTCAGTCGACTAATTTTTGTTTTAGTTAGAGTGCAGACTTGACTTGATTGAGCACCTACTTTTCTGCCTTTCTAGCTTTCCCTCCAACACCACATTTCAAATGAATTGAATTACCCCATCTTTCTTTTACATAGTATCAATCATTTTGACCCAGTGACAATCTTTGTCAACTCTGAGCTCTCTCATTTTTTTATTTCAACCATGCACACGTGTTCATAAAGCTTTTGGTCCTATATACAGTAGCTTTTTCTCCCTTGGGTTGTCTACTCAAGAAAAGGGTTTGGAAATTGGAACATAACCTTCTGTGTTCCAGTTCTCAAATTGGAACATAGCTTTCGATTCTGTGGAGTGGTTATGGCAACATTAGTTTACCTGAGAGTTAAAGAGTGTGTATATTTTTCTGTTGTACCTGTTGCACCTAGACCTTTGCTCTGTTGTGTCTGTTGCACTTACTCACTCCATTTCTTCACAATTTGGTGAAATGGGCTCTAGTTACAGGAAACCAGATTTAGGCTGAATATCAGGAAAATCTTCTTAACTGTTAGAGCAGCATGACAATGCACAATTGGTTCTAAGCAGATTTGTTTATCTTGGAGAGCTTGGCCGTAGACAGTGGACTTAATGCTATGTTCTGGATGAAAGCTGGAGGCAAGTAAATTTAACGGTTGGTGGCTTTTCAGTATAGCAGTGCTGGTGTGTTGCTTGTGCAATTACACTGTAGCATCTATAAAGCATGTGTGTTGCATGGAATAAGTCAGTCTTAGCTTGATGGAAGGATGAACATTATTGGTCTTGGTGGCATTTCTCTAGTAATCCCTTGCCATAAGTCCAGATGATGAAGATGTCATCAATGCATCTCAAACAAAGGAGAGTTTTCTTGGTACTGGAATTGACAAGGTATCATTCTAGGTCCGCCATTAATATATTTGCATACTATGGAGCCATACATATGCCCATAGTTCTGACACTGATCTGGAGATGTATGTTACTGCCAAAGGTAAAATAGTTACATGTGAGTACAAAGTGGCAAAAACTAGTAACCAAACTCACTGTGGCCTTATATGGAATGCAGGTTTTTTAATGGTTTGTAGACCATCTTTGTGAGGAGTATTAGTGTAAAGTTCATGCACATCCATTGTAGCCATGGTTGTGTCCTCTGGAAGATTGCAGATAGCCTAAAGTTTCCTTAGAGAGTCTACCATTATGACTAGAAACAACTAATAAAGCTAACAAAAGAATTCCCTGAAGACATCCGTAACCAAATCTAACAAATAAACCGTAAGATATTCAGTAAGACTCCTTCTACTTACTACCTTGACCCTTGTATTGAGAATTGGTACCATCATCTCTTGGATGTTTGGAAAATGTAGAGTTTCTTATCAAACCACATGCCTCTAACACCCCCAGGGATATAAAAGATAAAGCCAACTTCATTCATAAACAGACTAACATATTTGCTTCCTTGGAAATTCTAGAATAAATAAGACTTTTCAAATGATCTAGTAAGAAAATCTGGAGGAAAAAAAATATTAAGTTAAAAATATTTGAAAAATCTGGTGGGTTGGAATTCCTTCTTCTTAAATATTCACTTCACCTCTGTTAAAAACACTGCCCCGTCTACTTTAAATTAAATCTAAGTGTTCAGTTGAAACTAGAGGCACAAAGTTAGCTGAAACTAGCTGAAGTCCCATTGCTTTCTGTACAACTTAATATTAGATTGATTAAAGATATGTTTTTATTATATATTATACACACACACACAAATATATATGCACACACACAGATTTATTCAATTGTAATATTAGCCACAAATTTGGCATAACTGGCTGATTTTAAATGCAGAGTATGCTTTCCCCAAATTTTGGGTGAAGGTGCTTCCCTGTCCTGATCCATGAGCTACTCCTGACTCTTGGTAGGCATTATAGATAAGTTTGTAAATGTTTGGTATATGAGAAAGGATGGAAATGACAACCACTAAAGAAAATTAGACCTAAATTATAAAACCGTTGTTATTGCTGTTAATTTTTAATTTTTCTCCACAAGATCCGCAATACTAATATAAAAGTTGTTTTAAGAGCTTTTTCCAGGGGCCCCTGTAGGTTATGTTATATCTATTGCTCCCCTTGCCTCATTAAAACTGAGATAAGAAGTAAAACCAAATTTTGTCATGATCAGCCTACATTTTTATGAATGGTAGCTGTATGGGAGCTGCAGATGTTTTATTACAGACCAATCCTTTTTATTTTAGTGGCACTTATTTCATATACAAAAGAGGTTCCTCGTGGACTGTGCCCAAAGTAAATTGGCTTGTATATGTTAATTCAACAGTGATCATAAAAATATGTCATGGTTTCCCCCAATTATACTGGAATTTCAGTTAGATGGTCCAGCTGTACTAAAGACTAGTATGTGGTTTATTTTTTTAAGTTGATTCTTTTTTAAAAAAAAAGTTTTAAGGAAGAAGCTCAGAATCTGTGAACAACTGTTCTTCAAGCTCTTATTTTTATGGTCCATTGATGCAAAACACTGAAGAAAACATTTTCTGCAGCCTTTATCTCTTTGACTTCTAAAATACAGCCTTTTCTGTTGAAGAAATGTGTCAGGGTCATGGAACTATTCACTGATTTGTGCATTGTCAGGAACCCAGTTACTTAGAAATATTCTGCAAATAAGCATTTTGTAACTTCCATGAACAAAGTTAAATCTCAGCTTCTTTCCCTCTTTCTTTACTTTTGATGGAGAAGGCTAATTTGCTTCAATGCTCATTGATCACCACCCAAGATTTAGTAACAGATTTGATTCAGCTGATAGTGATTTACAGATCAGTTGAAGTTGTGCTTTATTCAACTGAGGGTGTTTGTTTGTTTAATCTAATTTGAGTATTCTATAAGCACTGCTGTTTAACATGTGCAAATCATCATACAATAATATGATAAGCTCTACACTGTGAAAGGAAGGAAGGAAGACCAGCATTAATAAGGCCATAAGCACTAGCTTTTTACAATTTAATTATGCAGGCTACACATTGCACAGACACACATCCAGCAAGTTAGGTACTCAGTTTACCAACCTCAGAAGGATGGAAATCTGAGTCAATCCTGAGCTGGCTACCTGAGCCCATTGGAACTGAACTCAGAGCAGAGTCTTGGCTGCAGTATTGCAGTCTAACCACTGTGTCACAGCAATCAGGAATACCGTAGTGTGGATGATCTTGACCTCGGTTTGTAGTTACATGTCCTTACACCCAAGGATCTTTTCTTGTTCCTTCATAGATGCCCTACCAAGTTTCAGTTTTCTTCTGACTTCTTGGCTGTAGTCTTCTATTGAATTATATCTGTGCCTATATTTATTTGTGAGTTCATGAAAGAGTTTACAAAGCTTGTAACAGGTGGGTGGTTTTTTTTGCACTATAGTTCCCAGAATCCTCAATCAGCATGGTACTATCACAGTGTTGCAGAGGGAGGGAATGTGTTAGATTTTAATTCAGCTTTATTTAGATTCCAAATGAAATAAATGTTAAAACATTGAAAAGTGAGGGTCCAGGTGTGGTTTGATCTAGGACCTAGGATGAGTGCAAAACATTATGAACTGATAACAGTTACTAAAAACATCTACAGATGAAATCAGTGTTTCTATACTTTTTACTGTCAGCGTACAAACCTTATGGAGCAGGATTCTTATTATCTCCTCTGCCCTTGTTGTGGGGCAAAAAAGTTTCAAAGCCCACTGATTTCAGCAGCAGTGTTGTGTGTTAATGTGTCTAGAATGGTCCAGAATGCAGCAGCTAGGCTTATTAGTGGGGTGAGAAAATTTCAGCATATCTCCCCCACTCTGGCTGCACTGCACTGGTTGCCTACTCGTTTCCGCATTGACTTCAAATTGTTAATGATCACATATAAAGCCCTAAACGGTTTGGGACCTCAATATTTGGCAGATCACCTCCTCCTGCCCAGGTCTACCCGAATCACCCGACAAAGCCAACAGGGGCGGCTGAGGGGACTGACACCGAGGGAGGCCCGGAAGGAGAAAACAAGAAACCGGGCCTTCTAGGCAGTCGCCCCTCGGCTGTGGAACACCCTCCCCACTGAAATTCGGCTGGCACCCTCGCTGGGTGTTTTCAAAACTCAACTAAAAACCTGGTTAGTCAAACAGGCCTTCCCCCCAGTCAACTAAGTAATTTTTTCTTTTTCTTTTTTTCCCCTCTTGTTTTTTGACTTTTGCCATTTTGTACTATATATATTACTTATACTGTATGCTGTTTTAATGTGTTTTAAATTATGTAAGCCCCCCCCCCCCGAGTAGACGTTGTCTAGAGGGGCGGGGTAAAAATCAAATAAATAAATAAATAAATAAATAAATAAATAAATAAATAAATAAATAAATAAATAAATATGTGATATCTGTGACTCATTACTCCAGTGCATTAGAACTGAGTGAAAATAGTATTTGTTCACGCGAAACATGTAGGCAGAGAATTTTAAATAATTAAGTGTTTGCTGGATATGTGAAGAAGGAAAAAAATGAGCAAGTTGCAAACATCTGGTATACTAAACATAATTATCTCTTTCTCCAACAGGTTCTTCTTGAAATTTTTTCTTAAATGTAACCAGAACTGCCTAAAAAATGCAGGAAACCCTCGAGACATGCGGAGATTTCAGGTCAGTGTGACTTCCTCCACTTATGATTAAGCACCTTTTGAGGATGTGGGCTAGGAAAGAATTTTGGCTGAAGTGGCCTGGTTAATTAGTTACGTTCTGCCTTTTATCTAGCACTGTGGTTTGATTTTTTTGTCTGATTTTTATGAGCCACTTCGGGTTCTACTACTGCACAGCAATGCAATATTGTTTAATAATATTAAGAAGTTGAGAGATGCTAAAAGTTGCAGTCATCAGCATTTGATACACCATTTGAAAAAGGACGATTTTCTTTCTGCATTGCTTATTTCAGGTCTTGCACATTGCAAGCTGTGACCTCCTAATTTGAATGTAGCCCACTAATTATTTTTATTGATTGATTGATTGATTGATTGATTGATTGATTGATTGATTGATTGATTGATTGATTGATTGATTTCTATCCCACCCATCTAGACTAATGGGCAGTTTACAAATTTAAAAACAATAAAACTAATAAACATATATTATAGATCCAAGGTGGCGAAAGTATAAGTATAAATTATGATATGGCAGGAGGGAAAGCCTGCCAAAATAACCATTATTGATTGATTGATTGATTGATTGATTGATTGATTGATTGATTGATTGATTGATTGATTGATTGATTGATTGATTTCATTTCATTTCATTTCATTTCATTTCATTTCATTTGTACCCCGCCTATCTGGACCAATGGACCACTCTAGGCGGACAGGTTTTAAGTTTATTCCTGAAAACACCCAGAGAGGGAGCCAGATGGATCTCCACTGGCAAGTTGTTCCAAAGGCCACTCCCGTTCCTTGTTCTTTCCTTCCAGACCTTCCTCGGCATTAGGCCCCTCAGCCACCCAGCCTGGCTGGAATGAGTGACCCTGGCAGAACTGGGTGGGAGTAAGCGTTCCGCCAAGTATCGAGGTCCTAAGCCGTTTAGGGCTTTATATGTAATCATAAGAACTTTGAAATCAATGCAGAAATGAATGGGCAGCTTTTTAATTAAGTAGTCTTTCCCATTTGTGGCTCCCCATATGTTCTTGGACTACAACCCCCATACATCCTTGCATGATAGCTAATAGTGAAGGCTTCTGGGAGTTTTAGTCCAAGAACATATGGGAACCCATGGTTGGGAACTACTGGACTAGGTGTTTAACAGTCCTAATTTTTTGCTCCCAGGTCAACAGCAAAAATTAGAGATTTATTGAGTTACAGGTTGCTCTGCGTTGTTCCTGCACTACAGTTCAAATTAGGAATCCTATGTGAGTGAATTGCATGAAGTCCTTCCAACTGAATTCCAACACACTCTATAGCTCTGTAAGGCACATTATATTAGGGACGTAGGTGCGACTTCAACTTCCATTTCCATAGCCAGTGGAGACAGACAGTGAGATATGCAGTCCAGCAACACCAGGAGGGCCATGCATTCCCCTTTTGTAGTACACAAAGTGAAATATCAATTGGGCAAACTGTCTAACACTAGCATACAACATTTCATGGATTCCTTGCAAACAACCCATCACCAGTTGGGGGGAGTGTATATGAATGAACATAGCATCCACCAGGAGGTAACTCCCATAAATTTCAATATGTCCTCTTCCCCACACTCCACCACCAATGTCATCATAATGTAAAGCTATGTCAGTGGAGTTGCTTCTGCCTGCTTGGGAAATAAAATAAGCTGTATTCAGATGCTGCAGAATTGAATGTGACTGGTTAGCAAGACATTGGGAGAGAATGTGGGGGCATAGGGTCAGTCTATTCTCTTGCAGCTAGTGAAGTTTCAGGATAAATTTGAAACTACCTCTGCCACCCAGAGAAGGAGAAATGTCTTGAATACAAGAGGTGTATATTAGACTTTAATGACTTAACTCCATCCAATGTGCGCTGTTGTTTGTCACACTGGATAGATCACATGCTTATTTATTGTAACATTTTGATTCAATTTTTAGTAAAATGAACTCTATTTCTTCTTCTGAGAACAGTCCAGAAGGACATGGCCCACACACTGTTTCTCAGACAGTCAATGTCTGTATATTTAACTTGAGGGAAGCTGAATTCTGGAAGTCTATGCAACAAGGAAATCACAATGTTGTTTTTGCCTGATGTCTGTGTGCTTCTCATTCACCTTAGAACCTGGACCTGGTTATTAGTGAATTGAATTCTATGACATTTCTGTGAAAAGTTGTTTACTTGGTCACAGAATTTGTGTTCTCTTGACCCACCATTTCCGAAATGTAGAGGGAGAATTCTTAAGGACTTCTGATCTTCCCTCCTTCAGAATCTCTTGCTGTCACCGCATAATTATTAAGCTGTTGGTTATTCAATGTATTCGGGAAGGCTATTCCTCGAGAATGTCCTCAGACAAGTTCTCACAACCAGGGCAATCTAGCGTGAACAGCCAGGGCTGAAGCCTGTCAACGCGACAGTTCATGCTTCCCTCTGTGCTGGCAGTTTGCAACTCCCCCAAAATGTAAACTGATTTTCATATGGTAATGCTTCTGCATGTTCTGTCAGAGGAGCAATCAAAGCTTGTGTAGCCAACTAGGTAGGGCATAAGAGGGGTGGCTGATCTCTTGACTTGTAAAGACGTTCTGTCAAGCAAAACCAGCCTCACAGCAATTGAGTTCTCCTTATGTAAACAGAGACTGCTTAATTACACAGGTCATGTCAATTAGAGTGACCTTAGCATTTTAAAGAAATTAATCACTTTGAGCAGAGCAAGTCACCTCTCATACTTTAATATTCAGAGTGGCAGCAAAGTGTGTTGAAACACATTCAATTGCATTATGGCTCCCTACCCCACCCTCATCTTTGCTTTGAACCTGTTGCTTGAACATAACAAAAACAAAGCTGCCTGTTGATACCATATATTAATTTTGCCAAGGCAATAATGGAATCTGCAAAAATTATTTTTCTTCTAGTCCCACACAGAGCTCTTCTGTCTCAGGTCAAAATATCACACAAAGTCTCTTGGGTGGGATTAGCAGTTCTCACTGATCTGCATATTCCTCTAGGTTGTGTCAAGTCACCCTCCTCCAACCTTCCAGCCCACCATCTGCCTTTTCCTAATGAACATCTAATTTCTACTTGCCTTACCTCAGCCCAGCTCTAAGAGAAAGGAACTAACAAGTCCTTGCAATTTATTAAAGCATGACTCTGCATTTCCAGTTCAGGAGCTATTTACAGGTGTGGACAATTAGACCCAACCATAGTGTTAAGTTCTAGAGTTGAAAGCTACTGTATATGTTGTATACCTTGTTTAGCACCACCCCTAACAATGTGCAGTTCTTCCCACTCAACCACAGGCCATATGTCAAGGGAGGTTCTGAAGAGGAGACCTTAGGCTTGCACATCAGCTGGAATTATGAGCACTCTGGGTCCCAACGTATGAGGCCAATGAATGCACATTCAGCAGCCCTACCCCACCTTAGGCCTTTCCCCTCTCATAAGCAATGTGGAGGCCAGAACATCAGCAGGTCTCTCTCTGTTCCTGCAATGGTAATTGAGTGAAACATAAGCAGGAACAACTTTTTTTACTGCAGATTACTTGAAAACAGGTGTGATACTGCCTATTTCACATGCACAGCATTACTGCAGGATGTGGACCAGGGCCAGTGGCTCTCCCCCCCCCCCCCCCCGCGCATTGCAAGCAGGCAGGACTGCCCTGGTCCAACACTGTCATTAGTGACAGGAAGATTCCCAATGCTGCCCACCTGAAAGAATGGCAGGGCATGAGCAAATGAATCGCAGACACACACAGAGACACATTGAAAAAAGCCTTTACTAAACAGTTCTGGAACATCTGAATGTTATTGTGGGGAAAACTGGCACATGAGGTTTTCTTTGAGTTCCTGAGCTTGTGCAGAGAGATTCCATTCAACTTTCCATGATCTTGGTTCAGAATTAGGTCAATTTTCTCTGAGTTTTTCTCCAGATGTTTTTGAAGATGGTTCACGATTAAAACGAGATCCAACATTAAAAGCATTGCAGAAGTGCTTTGATATGCAAATGTGGACGGGGATATGATCGCTTTAAGCGGGTCCAGCCAGTCACTACTGTGTACAGCCAGATTCTGCAGCAGAATATCAGAACTGCCCTCTAAGCTTGTACTTAGAAAAATGTGCATTTGTTCAATATAAACATATCAAATGTACTTTTGGGGCAGTCCCACGGCATAATAATGAAACACTTACAATTATACATATCCAGGACAGCAAGAATACAAAGCAAAGTAAAAGCAAAGTGTACTAAAGACTACTTAAAACACTCTCTGGGCAGTTTACAATTTAATGATGCAGGCTATGCATTACCCCCTGCGCCACAAGCTGGGCACTCATTTTACTAACCTTGGAAGGATGGAAGGCTGAGTGAACCTTGAGCCGGCTACCTGAGCCCAAGATCAAATTCAGGTTGTGAACAGAGTCTTGGATGCAGTACTGCAGTTGAGCCACTGCCCCTTGTGGAGTTCTTAGCTGGAAACAGGGCTGCTGAACTGGGCTTGCAATGCAGGGTTTTGGAGTAGCGGTCATAAGTGTTTTACTGCCAGGTTTTTGCCAGACATATACATGACATTTCGTAAGTCTAATTTTAAAGATCACCAACAAGAGGCTACATTTGTGTAGGCTTCAAGCAATTTCCTAAACTGGCCAAGCTTCTAATACTTTGTTGGGTCTGGCACTCAAGTTACTAGAGTAATAATAAATATATGTGTGAGGAACTGTCTGGCTAGATGTCATTTCAGCTTCTTCCACATAACGTTGGGAGGTGTAAACAGGAATATAAATTTCATTCCAGAAAAGGGATATTGCTGAAAATAGCCGGAATGTCCCATGAATTAATTGGCTAGCAAAACTTAATGGGCTGTGGTTAAAAATGAGGAGGAGTGTGACTTGAAATATTATCTGATGCACCATAACAAACAAATAGACTTTGTGTTCCCACTCAGATAAACAGCTTGATTTCATAACCTCCAATTTTTCTTTTCCAGTATTTTTTGAACTAGCTTATATAGGGCATTTTCAGCAGAACTATTCAACATTAAGCAGAACAACCTATCTACCAGCATTCAAATAATTTGCAAAACATTGTGTATACCAAAAATGGAAACAGCAGTAAATCTGGAATACAAATTTTAGGTGAAACATTTTTTAGGCAAAGGTCTACTGAACTTTCACTGCTGTGTATAAGATTTAAGCTGATGATCAATGAGGGGCTTGATGCTAAAGCTGACAATCTTTTTTTGTTTGCCTATCTCAAAATGAAAACTGTTTTCTTCACAATATTTGGATAGGTTTGAGATTTGGCAGGCCTGTCCCTCCCTATGTTTGTATGAGCTTGTCAGCACCTCATCAATCAATTTTTAAACTGGAATATGCTTTTCCTTCCTCACGTGCTGGTCTGTTCTTTTGTAAAAAGTTGGTTCTCTACTTCCTTTACAACTCTTAGATTCATAAAAAATAAAACTCAAATGATAAATGTTTCCTTTAAAATTAGTATTAGATATGCTTTGGTCTTAAAATTCTCCACTAATTCCATATTTAAAAGATCTTACCCTTTTTCAAAACACACATAGATCACATTAAGGAACTCATTTACTCTCGAGAAATCCTGTTGAATTCAGCAGGATTATTTTACGTTAAACAGATTTGTAGCCATAAACTAGTGACAGCTATTTAGAAGTTTTTGTTGTTGCTGCTGCTGGTTTTTTTCCCTTACATTGTCATGTCGCATTTAAATTATCTAGCTCAAATTTAAATTATATAATTTAAGTGACATTTCATGAGATTAGTTTTTCCCCTTTCTGGCAATTGAACTCCACATTACTTTTTGTGTGTGAAAAAAAACCACTAGTAGAATGTTTTTGCTTTTCCTACAGGTGCACTATGAATAATCACTTCTTAAAGTAGATGACCACATAACCACTTTTATTTTTTTTTCACATTTCCTGACCCTGGAAACAGTTTCTCTAGGGGATTCCTTTTATAGTCTTTTCTCCTAACGACTCTAAAGGAGCCACTGTGGTATGGTGTCTTTGTGGCAAACCAATTTCTCTTTGAGGAAACTGGGTATTTAGACTCTGTTATGTAATTCAAGCCATATTTTAAAGATGAATGGTTTGGACTGAGAGCAAATGTGCTGTGCAGGGAAAGTTAAGTAACCCTTCTCAGCCATATTACTCTGATAACCAAACTTGTTATTGAGCAACCTTATTTCATTCCCTTTAATAAGATCAGGGCCCAAGTTACAGAAGTCTTTGAAGCTGCATTTAGTTTCTTGAAGTTGAATGATTCTGAAGCATTTGATCTTTAACAGAGTTATACCTCAGAAATATGCACTCTTTCCTTATCTCTTGAACTTAGAATTGATAACACTTTCAGGCTATGACCATCTCCCAAATAACCACATTGGTTTTAAAATCTACAGGGGGTAAAAAGGAAACATAGAAGGGCAGCTACAAGCCTGGTAAATCCCCATGTATTTTCAGTATGTCTTTATCAAGGAAAATGCTTCTATTTGTTCCTTAAGCAGTCTGCTTAGGGTAACCGCAGCGTGTAACGTCTATTGAGCAGTTTTGATAAAGACATGTCTGAAATGTACTGGGATTTTACCCATCCTTGAAGCTGTCTTTTTGTGTTTTCTTTTCTTAGAGGATGCTTTCCCTCCCCGAGAAATCCATCAGCTGACTGTGGCCTCCATCCATCAGGTAGGTGGACCACTCAGGGGAATAGCACTGTAGTGCTAAGGGGTGTGTGTGTGTGTGTGTGTGTGTGAGAGAGAGAGAGAGAGAGAGAGAGAGAGAGAGGCTGAGTATTCCTCTTAAATACCTGATGTTCTGAAGGAATGGCAGAGGACTGGGGCTTGTGAGACTTCTGATCCCTCGACCCTAAGGACAGGAAAGGAGGAGACACTTAGATTAAGGAACCACTGCCGATTCCCAAAGCAATATATTTGACAAGCCTTAGTTCTGAAAATAAGCTCGTGACATGTCACAGGGCTTTTTGTCGAACCCATGTTTTGCTGCATGACTAGAGAATTTCCACTTTCCTAGCCATGACAGTCTGTTACAGCAAAATTAGTCTTTTTCCGTTCAGGAGATGCGGACTTCTCGATTGCTATTTGTAATTGATTTTGATGTGAGAATGGTGAAAATCTTCTTACTACATGCTATTGACTGTGGTTCATGATTCTTCACTTATCAAGCTTCCCCCTTAACTCCCTGATCATACATGAGCCTCTGTTTTAAAAAACCAATTTAATTATTTTTTCTAGATTCAGGTCATATACCCTAGTGGAGAGAATGACCCATCTTCGAAGCTGTCTTTTTGTGTTTTCTTTTCTTAGACTATGCTTTCCCTATCTGAGATATCTGTGTGTGCCAGTCCTTATTGTTGGATGTTCCATAGAAAGTTTATACAGTAATGAGTGTGATACACGTAGGATTTATCAGTCGGAACTGCCCTGTTGTAGCAAATCAGCATTCCATAGACACTGAACAGTACTTGGTAGCTGTGGGTTGTGTGAAACTAAATTATGGGGAAATACAAGTGTCTTATCATTGAGTAAGCTTTTCTTTCAAGATAATTTTCAAGGGATGCAAGCAGCCCAAACCATGCGCAGGCCATCAACAAGAACATTTTCTTGCAGGGTTCAGCAAATGATGTTTTGCATGACCCTGTCTGTCTGGTGCATGCAGTCTCCTATCAATAATGCTTTTTCTTTGGATGGTAAACTGCATTTATAGATTGTAGTTGTGGGGAAATTTTAAAATGCCTTGAACAGCGAATAGTTAGAATATGGAAACAGCAATGTCCTTCTGATATGTGCTACTTTAGAACAGTGGTAGCCAAAATGTGTGAGTTGAGGGAGCTAATTTTAAGCTCCTAAGACACCCTCCCCCCCCCAAAAAAAAAACCTGAATGTGGATAGAAATCCATTTCTGGTTTCATTAAAAAACCCTTTCGGGGTTTAGATCAATGTTTATGAGAGGCTCATTTTAAAGAAGAATTGTTCCTCTTAGAGATTTTTCAGGAGCAGCCATTCTCCTTCTGCTCCGCTCCCCTCAGTAGACTGGTGTAGGGGGAGGGGTTTGTGGCTGCACGATCTACTAGGGGTCATGCCATCCACAGACTTTGTGTCTCCCCCTGCTTTAGAGTCTAATTTTCACTGCTATACTGTAAATGAAATCTTTTTTTTCATCTACATACCTGGCACTTTCTCTTTCAGTCGCTAAAGCTCAAATAATTTTGACCTGATTTTAACCTAATACATTTTCCCCTATTAAAACAGGCCATGAAATGAACCAGTGGCATTCTGACAGACCCTTTCTACACATAGATCATTTTACCTTCACTGTCTTGAAGGCCTTATTATGTTTGGTGGGGAAAGATCACTCTTTTGGAATTGCTCGACTAAGCAGCATTGAGGGTCACGATCTGACAAAATGTGTTTTTGAGAATTTTATTAGAGTTAATGAAGTGCCATTTGTAGAGTTTTGTTTCATTTTCATCCCTGGCTCCTCCAATTCAAGAGATGTGCGGGAATTCTTGCAAGTACCGTTCATGCAACTCGGAGAGGGTAGGAGCTTCCTTGGAGACTCGAAGCAATGTTTGCCAATCCTTGTAAAGCATTTCACCTCTTCAGAGGCTAAAGCCTCTCAATACCAAGAACAATTAAAGCAGGAGCCTTTTGGAGCAACTGGGGAATTCAGAAAAATAAATCAGAAATCCTCTTCCTTGGCTCTGGAGGGTTGCCTCATTATAAGAGCAGATCTATTAGCCCCCTTGCCATTGTCTTTCATTTCTCAAGTGAGGTGATTCTAATTAAATTAATCTGCATGTCAATCTATCGGTGATCAATCAAAGGGGCCGAGGTCCCCCTTTGCGGCAGTATGCTTGCGGCTGACAGGGGCTGATAATGGAGGAAGAAATAAACTGTCGAGCAAAGTTAATTAGTCAACATAATAGGTGGATTAAACAGGAGCCGGCTGATTGCTGTTTCACATGTTGAAGCATGAGGTGGGAGCTGAAACTGCAATTAACAGACAATTATTATATTTGGTTGTAAGAGGTCGCATGAATAAACATATCTCA
Source organism: Pogona vitticeps (assembly GCF_051106095.1). NCBI lineage: Eukaryota > Metazoa > Chordata > Lepidosauria > Squamata > Agamidae > Pogona > Pogona vitticeps. Next base: position 88,432,921 of record NC_135784.1, read on the forward strand.
GTGGGTTTCAATTTTTAATCCCCCTTCCTTGTTTAATATAAGGAGAAGTGTAGGTCATTCCTTATTGTTGTAGCCAAAGTTCTGGAAGGCAGCGTATGTTCAGGGAGAACAAACTTGTAATCAGACCAGAATGTTGACTGAGAGATAGCAAAGACAGGAGCTTTGTCGTTTTGTTTAAAGGGAGGCTATTTAAAGCAAGCAACAAGTTGTGGTTTGATAAAATCTATGTGAAGTACCCAGTGATTTGAGAACAGTTTTGTAAAATCCCCATTCCCTCCTTTCATAGATTCACATTTCTGATCCTTTACTAGTAGGATTGTGCTGTTGTTGGAATGGAGTCCACAGGCTGTGCAGGGTCTTCAAGGGTGAAGAACTCCAAAGGAATAGCCTCAGCTACTTTCTTCATCCTAAACAAACTTTGGGTTCCTAGATATTTGCAAAGGCATGAGCTGGCTGTGAGGTTTCTCTTTCTTTTTAGGATCAGCAAAGGGAAAGCAATTCAGTTCTGCCTTGTTGTTTTTGTTGTTTAGTCGTTAAATCATGTCCAACTTTTCGTGACCCCATGGACCAGAGTACATGAGGCCCTCCTGTCTTCCACTGCTTCCCAGAGTTGGGTCAAATTCACATTGGTCACTTTGGTGACACTGTCCAACCATCTCGTCCTCTGTCGTCCCCTTCTCTTGCCTTCACACTTTCCAAACATCAGGGTCTTTTCCAGGGATTCTTCTCTTCTCATGAGATGGCCAAAGTATTGGAGCCTCAGCTTCAAGGTCTGTCCTTCCACTGAGCACTCAGGGTTGATTTTCTTCAAAATGGATAGGTTTGTTCTCTTTGCAGTCCAGGAAACTCCCAAGAATCTCCTCCAGCACCACAATTCAAAAGCATCAATTCTTCGGTGGTCAGCCTTCTTTATGATCCAGCTCTCACTTCCATACAACACTACAGGAAAAACCATAGCTTTGACTATGTGGACCTTTGTCGGCAATGTGATGTCTCTGCTTTTCAAGATGCTGTCTAGGTTTGTCATCGCTTTCCTCTCAAGAAGCAGGCATCTTTTAATTTCGTGGCTACTGTCCCCATCTGCAGTGATCATGGAGCCCAGGAAAGTAAAATCTGTCACTGCCTCCATATCTTCCCCCCTTCTATTTGCCAGGAGGTCATGGGACCAGTTCTGCATTACGTACCTCATTCACATGATCAGTGGAACTCAAGTTCACAAAAGAATAGTACTGGGTTTCCTTGGTAAATCCAGTTGTAATCACTTTCACAAGCTAAGGAATGCCTTGAAGTACAGCCATATAATTTAAAAATATTTGTGACCCAGATATATAATGATTGCACCTTCCTCTCTCTTATCTGATCACCTTCTTATTTAAAGATCTTTGGATCTCATTTGGTTAGAAGAGGCCCTATCTTCTCCATAACTAGCTTCAGTTACATTATTGTGTCCTGATGTATATTGGCCGTCATATGAAATTTACTGGGGAATGTCTCAGCTGAGCAGCTCTCTATTTGCAAACCATATTTGTATATTCTGATGACTCTGTGACTTTATAATACAAGATGTGTTACACTTTGCTGTGAAGTGTTATCTCCATCTTAAGTTGCTTAAACGGATTGGAAGTCAAAGTTTGCAAAGCATGTGAATTTAACCAAGATTATTTGCTAAAGAAAATGTCTACACGGACTTGAAAAGCACTATTCATTTAGGCTCTGAAATGCCTTTTTTGCACACACGCATAGAGTTCAGGGGAATTTTGGAGAAGCACAAACACCCCCGGCAGCTACAGCTAGAACAGCATGAGAAATGCTGCTGCTCTCATCCCAACTTTACAGAGCACACTTGCGCTTTTCTTTTGTTTTTCAGCCAATTCTCATTTGCAATGACAACAGCTTTATCTGTTCTGATGTGCTTTGCTGAAGCATGATGTGGGGTAAAACGCAGCCAGCCTTTTAAAAAGAAGTTGTTAATAACTGTGCTCTTGTTAAAATGATGGTTAACAGAGTAAGTTTCACAATACAGCTACAAACCATGCAAATTGACTTAAAAAGACATCAGATGCCTATGATGCCAAAGACCCACTCATCAGCAGCACGCCTTCTTAGAGTCATACACTCTAAGCACTAGTTATTATGCACCATAGCTGTGCAATTTTCTGCAGCTCCCAGCTGTTCTATTTGAGATTCTGGGCTTTATTATACTCTGTGGTTATTTCATGATACCTTATATTAAAGGGTTTCCTTATACTCTGGTTCCATTCACAGGTTGTGGTATCTACAACAGTCAATGTGGACGGCCATGTCTTGGCAGTGTCGGACAACATGTTTGTACACAACAACTCCAAACATGGGCGGCGAGCTCGAAGGCTTGATCCTTCGGAAGGTACGCCTTCTTATCTGGAACATGGTAGGCATTTTTTGTTGGTTGCCATTGTTTCTTTAATTGTTGGTCCTTTGGTCCTTTTGGTTGTTGCTATTTTATCTTCCTTGCCCCCTTGTCCACTAACGTAGGGTTATGTTATGAATGGGTCAGTTTCTTACTTAAAAAAGGAGTACATTGCTAAAAAACTGGTGCAGAATTTCCTCCTTTCCTGAAAATAAGTGATGCTTTTCTAGTGATGACAGGCTCATATGCTTATTCTGGAAAAACTCCTGCCACCACATTTATGCTTATTATTTAATAAGTGTGTGCCGTCAAGTCAGTTCTGGCATGTAGTGACCCTTTTCAGGGTGTTCCAGGTAGAAAGTACTCGGAATGCTTTGCCCTTCCCTTCTTCTGAGAGCTCCCTGGGATTGTGCAGCTTGCTCATGACTAAGCAGGTTAATTCCTCTCCCAGGAAGCTCAGTGGGGGTGAGACTCCCAGTCTCTGGCTCTACAGTAGGGGTCAGGGAACTTTTTTATCTTTTACCCACCCCCAAAATTTATATACGCCAACATTACCCCACCCCCTCCCAGCACCGCCCCTCTGCTGCCACCGTGCGTGGCCACCCCCCCTCCCCGCCTCTGCGCTCACCTGGGACCTGCGGCCGCCGCCCCCCCAAGCAGCCAGTCTGGAGCCACCACGCTGCCGGGAAAGCTGAAGGGAGCTGGGCATGAGCTCAAGTGAGGCAGAGCAGGAAGGGGGCCTTCCCAGGGCTTGCTCGCCCCACGACGGAATGTCCGCCTACATAGAGTATCGTTGGAAATGAAATGCCTGGAGGTAATGAGGGTCATGCTGCTGCAACCGTCCTCATTACCCCCAGGATTTTCATTTTTACCCCATTTTGGGTAATTTACCCCTGTTCCCTGACCACTGCTCTACAGCCAGAGACTGAAACCACTCAGCGATCTAGCCAGCGAACTGTGTGTTGTCAAGGCGATTCTGACTTGTGACATTTTCCAGGTTTTTTAGTAGAGAATACACTGGAGTGGTTTACCATTCCCTTCTTGTGGAGGGTGCTCTGGTACAGCGCAGCTTGCCCAAAACCACACAGGCTGGATAACTCAATGGTTTCGGTATCTTGAAGAATCACAGTTTTCACAAAGCATAAGAAACAGGACGAACCTCTGCATATTATAAAATATGGTATTTTATAAATACCATATATACTGATAGAGGAAGTTATGGCTAACCATCACACTGGTGTTACCATTGCTACGTGAGAAACATTGCTGTGTGAATCCACTCCTGCATTTCAAGAAACCTTCTCAAAAATATATTTTAATAAAGTGATCGAGTTTGAAGAAATATTATTCCTTATCCAACATTTGTATCGGCCATGATATATTTCTTCATGCTATGCACATACCATACATAAGTTGAAATCCAGTAGTAACTTGCAGCTAGAGTAAGCCCGCGAATCAATAGAATTCACAGAGGGATTAGCTCAGTAAATCAATGGGCATACTTTCATTGTGACTTAACTACTGGATTTCAGCTATTGTGTATACATACTGTGGTCAAGCTGTCTGAACTTATGTGTTTTATTTTTCATACTGTGATTAAGGAGCAGTTTTGCCCTTCTCCCCTGAAGTGTTAGGTGTTTTCAAGCATCAAGAAGATACTCACATGACCTACATATCAGAGAATGATCTTGCCAATAGCTGGCTCAGAAAGAATTGAGGTTGGATTTCAATAAGCAGCCTGCAGAACAAATACTATAATAGTATGTTTACATGTGCCTCTCAAGGCACTCATCCTGATTTGGACTTAGGTCTGGACCTACCACATCTGTCAGAATATACTTTTAGAATTGGATCTGGAAATCCAGAACTGCACAATAACCTTGGGAAAAACTACTTTTTATTGTCCTCTCATTCCTACTATATTTAAAATAGAAAAAAAACCTGTACTATTATTTTTTAAAAATATTCTTATCCTGTCATTTTGCATTAAAAGGGGGGAATAAATAAAACAACCACAATATATATATATATTTATTCAATTGAATAAATAATAATAATATACAGTGGACCCTCGACTTACAGACGGCTCGACTGACAGACTTTTCAAGTTACAGACTTCTCTGGCTGCAAAATTTAGATTCGACTTGCAGCCAGAGAATCGACTTACAGACCAGAAAAAAACCAAAATGGAATAAAAATAGAATAAAAACCACTGGTTATGGGATTAATCGGTTTTCAGTGCATTGTAGGTCAATGGAGATTTGACCTACAGACTTTTCGACTTGCAGCCACCATTCCAATACGGATTAATTCCTTAAGTAGAGGGTCCACTGTATAGGAAGCCCAATAAATCCAAATTGGCATAAAAGCATCAAAGCACTCTCAACCCTGTCAGTAATGAAGAACCCACATAAAACTAATTAAAAAAACAATGCAACCAAAGGTGATCACGTGGGTACATTGGGTATATTAAGAAATCCCTCAGAAAGGCATATTTCACCAATCACTTTTAAAAAGATGTATGGTAAAGGTACCTTACTGGGGAGGTGAACCGTAGCTGAAATGATCTTCCCCTCCACCTCATGGCTGTTGACCTGAACTTTGGTAGAGATGAAACATCAGGAGGGCTCCAGCTTAGCTTTCTCCAAGAAGTAAAGGAATGCACTTTTATGTATAGTATATCTATGTTGGGTCCTGGGTTCAGCATTTCTCTCTACCCTAAGTCAATTGGTGCACTCTGCAGTGGGTCTGATCTACAACATTCTCTTTATCTATTTCCATATATAAGTGCCTTGTTTGGATGAAAGCAGCCAAACAGTTTCACTTCAAAGTTATTTATTATGGCTATTGCCAGTTATATTAATGGAAATGCCTAATTCCAGGTATATGCAAGCTTCACGTTGTTTAAAGAGCTTCTAACCCTTAATATTCCAGCGGAATGTCTAATAATATCTTCAAAAACACATTATTGGGAACAGGGCTTGGAAACAATGCATTAAACTAACATGTTGGTATTGGATTTGTTGTTTGAATGGAGAAAGGACATATTTATTATATTTTTTCTGTGTATAAGATGCCCCCATGTATAAGACCCCCCCCCACTTTTCTAACCCCAAAATTCTTTCTTTGAAAGAAGGGGGTGAGAGGCAGGGATCAAAGCATTTTGATTCCTGCTTTCCCCCTCCACTTTCTTGGGAGGAAAGTGCTTTTTCCCTCCACTTTCTTTCAAAAAGCTGCTTTCCCCCTCACAAAAACTGGAGAAGGAAAGCAGCTTTTTGCAAAGAAAGTGGAAGGGGAAAGCACTTTCCTCGCAAGAAAGTGGAGGGGAAAAGCAGGAATCAAAGTGCTTTGATATCTCCCCCTTAATACCATGTATAAAATGACGCTCGATTTTCCCTCTATTTTAGGAAAAAGTGTTGTTTTATACATGGAAAAATACGGTATATATTGTTTTATAATCAGTGTATCAAAAGTTGTGTTAATGAGTTTTCTACTTGAGAAAATTATTACTTATGCCATGTCCGCATGTCCTCCTCTTGAAAAGTAGCTATGTACTAATGATTCCCAGCTGTTACAATTTGGAGCAAAATGGAAGAATAAATAAGATGAGATGATTTATATAGGCTAAATCTTTCTGTATCTAGTTTGTTACCTTGCTGTAGCAAAGACAGAGACCTTTTACACTAGAGAGACATTTGAGGGAATCACGCAAATCATCCCAGTGTACTTATCCCTCCTGTTGCTGGATTTGTTCCAAATGCAAACTGCAAAAGCATCTCTGATATTAAATTATTCATGGGAGACTAGAAGCCAGCACTTTTCAGTTATGTGTATGTCCTGTGGAATGTAGTGGTCACGAAATGAGAAGGCTGATGGTTTAGGTGATCACCAGATAATTAAGAAAGCAATTAGTCTTAGAGAGAGAAGTTAAAGAAGTCAGTCACACAAAGAGATGTCCGCCAGTGGAGTCCTCCACACACATCTCCCTGTATACCTCTCCATACACCACTCCATACACCACTCTGGGCAATACCCCCAGGGAGGACTCCATTTTATTAACCTTACAAATTGTTGATAGTACGAGGGGGGGCCTGATAAGTATTGAGCCTTACCCAGAAAAAATTGAGCTAGGAAGCTATAAATTGCAGGGTATATTGGCCAATTTGTCTAAATTCAGTGGTGCAAAAATCAACTACCTATGATTTTAACTTAACTTTCATTTTCCGGTCCAAAGTGAATATGACAGCATCTCCAGAAAAGTTCAGTGTGGAAGAGCATAGGACCATAATCAAGTTCCTGTTTCTCCAAGGGAAAGATGCAAACCAGATCCATGATGAAATGTCAAAACTATGGGTCACAGTGGCCCTTCATATGCAACAGTTAAATATTGGGTTGTCAATTTTTAAACTGGCCATTTCGCTGTTGAAAGTGAGAAACCCAGTGGAAGGCCTGTTTCTGTCTCTGTGTCTGCAAATGTGAAAGCCATCCGTGACATGATCATGGAGGACCACTGAATATCAGCGAAAAGTGTGGCTATATATCTGGGAATATCATGTGAGAGAGTTGGTGCCGTTATCCACAACAACTTGGAAATGAGAAAGCTGGCAGCAAAGTGGATCCCCAAACTTTTCAGAACTGAACAAAAGAGGAAACGTGTAGAGTCATCGGTGGCTGTTTTGGAACATTTTGCAAGAAATGAGTCAGATTTCCTGGGCAAACTGGTAACTGGTGATGAGACATGGATCTACTGTTATGATCCTGAGACAAAGGAACAGTTTCAGGAATGGAGGCACAGTGGTTCTCCCAGGCCAAAGAAGTTCCAAGTGCAAAGGTCCGTGCAGAAGCAAATAGCAACAGGTTTTTTTGGGATAAGAAGGGAGTTCTGCTGGTTGTCTACCTCCAACAGGGTTCAACCATCAATGCAAAATATTACTGTGCTTTATTGATGAAATTGAGGCAAAACATCAAGGAAAAACATTGAGGAAAGCTTTCCAAAGGTGTCATCCTGTTGCACGACAATGCCTCATCATACACTGCAGGTGAAACAATGGCAAAACTGATGTCCTTAGGCTTTCAAGTGATGCCCCATCCACCCTATTCTCCCGACCTGGCTCCTTCTGACTATTATCTGTTTCCCAAACTCAAAAAACACCTAAAGGCACAATGATTTGGGAGTGTTTTGGAGGCAACTAATGCTGCAAATGAGTGGTTACACCATCAGTGGGAAGAATTTTATTTGCAGGGACTTAAGAAGCTGCAGGACAGATGTTGCAAGTGCATTGACTTCCTGGGAGAATATGTAGAATAGTGTGGCAGTTACAGCTTCCTAGCTCAATTTTTTCTGGGAAAGGCTCAGTACTTATCAGCATCCCCTCGTATACAGATAGTTGACAGAATTCAGGTAGGGCACTGGTTACATAATGTCAATTTGGATTGGCCTAAAAGAGCCTTTGAAAGTAGCTCTTTATGTCTATGAGGAAGAGGAAGAAAGGGTAGCCACTCATCTCCAGAAGCAGCTGCTTCATATCCTGGAGAGTCTGCTCTACACTGAAGAATAGACAACAGCTTAACAACCTTGGGGAGGGGTCTCCCACAGTGGAACATGATAGGTGTCATAGAAATTTGTTGCTGTGATTTGTACAGGTAATAAGGCTCGGGTTGGGGGAGATGAGTTTATCGTATCCTATCCTATCAGGCAAAGCCTCTATAGCTGTCATTCACAACCTTGTGTCCCCAGATGTTCTTGAACTAAAACTCACAGAGCTGGCTGTGCTGGTTAGGGTTTATGAGAGCTATAATCCAAGAACATCTGGGAACCCAAGGTTCAGAAGCACTGTTTTCTGTAGTGTTTCTGCTAGTGAAGGAAATTTGAAAGTGTTCAAAGAAATTATTGGTTCTTTACAGAGTTAGTCTTTTTTGATATGCATGGTGTCTCTTTCTTTAGTGGTCTAGAGATGAAATGTTCTGTTTTAAGTATCACACCCTTTTCACAATCTGATATATTTTGAAACATCTACACGCATCCCCAGCTAACAATCCTATAGTGGGATTTGTCATCCATCTGTCAGAGTAAGGATGGCAACTCCAACATGACAAAAAGATCATTTTCAAATGACTTAATAATGATTGTGACCTTTGCTGTCAGTTTCTCTGCAAATGTAGCCCAAGGAGTCAATTAGAAATTCTCTATAAATCCTACTAACTAATATTTTAATAAACGAATCAAGAAAATTGTACCTACAAATTCAATGTTGACAAGTCTAAACATTGACAGCAACAACTTTCCCCCATTTCTAACAGTTAACAGCAATCAATTGTGATTCATTCCTAAAGCTCTGAAGATCTGATTGAGAAATTACGCATATTACTAAAATATTATTTGGGTTAGTATTATTTTAGTAATATCTTTGTTTTAACATTTACAGTTTGGGGGAATTTCCTGTTTCTCAATATTGCTTCCATGAAACGAGCACTTTAAAAAAATCTTCCTGCCTGAGCAGATACTCTTTTTTTTGGTCCACCTTTTTTATACAGCTAATACAATTGAGCCTTTAAAATGAGACTGGAGCCCTGCAGTTTGTGAACAGACCTACAGGAGGCTCTAAGATGTTGTAGAAGCGGTGCTTCACTAGTGGAAGGGAACTTTTCCAGTGAGGCATCACCTACAAGTCAAGGAACAGACACAGACACAGACACAGACACAGACACAGACACAGACACACACACACACACACACACACACACACACACACACACACACACACACACACACAAATTCATTGGCAGAAAGCTGAACCAGAATAGTTTGCTCAGCTGTAGGTGAAAAGAGACCGGTTGAGGCAGATCCATGGATCTGAAGCCCCCTGATTCCCTGAATACCTACCTCCTATTTCAGTCCAGGAACCAATGTAATGAATTTACTTTGGAATTAACATCCATGAGCAAGGGTTTAAAGGACAGAAAAGAAAAGAAAAAAGAAAAACCTGGTTCCATGTATCTACAGTACTATGGCAGGTGCAAGCTGGCAGAATTTAAGAAATAACTTATTCCACCCCTCACATAGGAGAAGAGCTTAAAAAAAAAAACCCACCATCTTACCTTGGGGGGACCATGACTCTTAGAATCCCAGGGTGGATTCTGAGCATTGTAATATAGAAATGTAACCTTCCCTTTTCTCTTTCCATCGTCAAGCAAAGACCTTTTCTTTTCAGACAAGCTTTTCTAGGGAGCGTGCTCTACTTACAAGATTTAGATGTTTTAATATTTTTTTAAAAAATACCTGTTTTATTCTTGATTCATGATCCATTGTTTTTAATATAAATGTGTATAGTATTTTAAAATGGTTGTGCAGTTTAAATTGTTGTGAGCCGCCCTGGGTCCCCTATGGAGAGGAAGGTGGTGTAATGAATGAATGAATGAATGAATGAATGAATGAATGAATGAATGAATGAATGAATAAGGTTCCCTGACCTCTGTATGGGAGTGCTCTGTATGCCTGCTGCTTCAAAACAAGCCTCATTGAGCAAAATAGATCTATCCAGCAAGCACTGGATTTTGCTGTTAGATAAGGCAGATGGGTCTGGAATGGCAAGGCTTTCCCAGAGTGAAGACTTCTAGGGTTCGGATATATATCCCATTTCTGATTGAAAGTAGCATTTCTAGATTGTCCCTTTTCCTTTCTCTCCTGGACTACTCCTCCCCTGGCCCTCCCAAAAAAGCTAGTGGAGGCTTATCCCAAAGAATGTAAATGCAATTTAAAATTGCAGAGGGAAAATGTGGCTCCCCATCATTCAATGAACCAAGCAGATGGTAGTGGGAATCCTCTCTTGCCCCAGTGTTATGCTATCATATCCTTAAATCGTACCACATTACTTTGCATATATGCAAAACATCCCTCTTGCTGTTGCTAGAATTACTGCCATTGGTACATTTGGTTATTGTGGTAAACGTATAATGGATCAGGGCCATAACTTTGCATTTTCCTTACCTAAAATTATTTAGCTCAGCAGTGTTTTTTGTAATATAAATAACATCTGTATTTGTTTAGGATTAACATTTTGTGTAGACCATGAACAATTTTAGGCTATAACTCATGCAGTAGATTTATTTTATTTTTATTTTTTATTCTTTTTGTGTTCCGGCCAGCAGCCTAATTTCATAAACAAACCACAGTCACAATTTTTGCTTGATTTTATGAAGGAATGTGCAAACTATTATTTTATTAATTAGCAAGAAGCAAAGCTATACAGAAGGTATCTATTTATTCATCCTTGAATCTTGCATAAACCAAAGTCTGATTTTTATTTGTGTTTTTAAGGAGGATAAAGCCAGATATCCCTTTCCCCTCGAGAGGCCCCACAAACACTTACCAATTTTGGATTCCTTCAGATTGGAAATATCCTATTCTCACACAGAGTATTGTAAAGCACTTCCATTCCATGAGATGAGATAATGTCTTGGGGGAAATGAGCCAAAAATGCTTCACCTATAGTGGCTATCATACAAGTTCAGCCGCCCAGAGTAGACTTTGGTCTAGATGGGTGGGGCATGAATTTAATAAATAAACAAACAAACGAACAAATGAATGAATAAATGAATACCTGTTGACACCATATTTTGTAATTCCACAACTGTTTCCTAAAACTGGAGGTCTTTCCTTTCGTCTTTCCTTCATAGGTTTACATTAACAGAAGTCCAAACTAAATGATATGATTTGCACGTTGTTTGAAGCACAGCTCCCTAAAGTCACAAAAGACATCTGATTTACAATTTACATCAGAAGTGAGCCTTACTCTGCATTTTCCTTAAGAGGTAAAGAGGGCTTTCTGATTATGCTCAGAAGACACTGTGGACTGTGCAAGGGAAAACACTGTGGTGGCAGGAAGTACATATTTCCCTTTAGTTTTTCCACATTGTGAAATGTGGTGCAATATGGCTGGTGCTTAAAAGGTCCTTAGCATCTATTTTAACTCATGTACTCATCTAGGAAGGCAGAACAGAGAGCTACAGTATTTTGCATCTCAATGAATCGTCCCCAAAAGATTGCATGGCCTAGCCATGTGTTAGAAAGATATACATAGGCTTGCTCTTAAAGGAGAAAGATGGATCATTTTAAGTAGAAACACAAGTGGACAAAGTTTTTTTTCCCATGCCAAACACTGCAATTAGGGAACCACATATCGTAACTATATGCCAGTGTGGACAGGCCCTTAGCTAAGCTACCTGTGAATATTCAGCATTTCAAGAGACTATAATGAGGGAAAAGCAACCCATAATCAGGACCTAGTCTTCCATTAATTGGAGTAAGCCAGAACTCTCTCTGTGCTTGCTAGTTTGTGGCATGAGCTGTCTGTTTATCTGTCTGTCAATTTTAACCCGTCATCTTCTCCCAGATAGTGTCGCTAGAAAAGAATGCTAATGGAGTGTGGAGGGAGAAAGCTATCATGCTAGACCACACACTCCAGCATGCATCACGTGTCTGCACGTATTGGTGTCTCATGCTGCTGCTACTGCTAGATTACAAAATTTATTTGAAGTGGCAGTAAGCAGGCATCCGATAGAGCAGTGAGCAAGTGGCAGGGCATTGTTGGATGGTGTAGCTGGTTGGTATAACTGCATGCTGCTTTCCATCCTCTCAGTTAGCGTGCTGTCCTTTGTGTTAGGAAGAATTTCCTGACATTAAGAGCTGTTTTGTCACTTGAATGGACCTCAAGTTGTGGATTTTCCTGAGGTTCCTAGGCAAAGATTGGACAGCCATCTGTTATAGATACTTTAGCTGTGGATTTCTTGCTTTGGCCTTGATAACTCTTGGAGTCACTTCCAATTCTACAATTCTTTCATTCAGTGTCAAGGTTAATGTGCTGTTGCCAGCACTGCAATAAGATGCACCTGCCAGGCTGTTTTGCTTCTGAATATGAAATACTTCTGTTTCCTGCCTCTGGTCGCAAAATCTCTTGGGCTTGCCCCAGCGGCAACTCATTGTCTCTTGACTTTAATAGCTTTTTAAGTCTGCAGCTTTCAGTGAGAGGCTAAGAGAAGGAAGACCTTGGATTGGCACATGGTGAACAAAGCAGTTTTTTTCTATGCCACTTAATTTTGTTGCAGTGAACAATGCAGAAAGGCGCCCTAAGGCTGTTTACATATGACATCCTGTCCCCTGATGCCTTATCCTCAGTTTTAAAACCATAAAATATTGAGCACATCTTTCAAGATAGATTCATTGGTAGTGGAAGGGTGAGCAGAATGGGGTATCTGATGCTTGGTTTTGTTGTTGTTCCCTCTGTCAGAACCTATTTTTAGAAATACTTTGTTGGTATTGAACCAGGGTGATATGGCTGTCACCTTCAAGAAGCGGGTTTGTTTTGTTGTTTTGTTTTGTTTTGTTTTGTCTCCAAGACTGGATCTAACCCTTTCAAGTTCTATATTTTAGGGATGATCTAGCATATAATTTATAATCCAAATGTCAGACAGTTAAAAGGACAGTTTTTCTTATGGTAATCAAAAGCATGCTGTTGCATCCATGGAGTTCTCCTGGATCCCCATGCATTAATAAACATATTGCTGAAGCAAATGCTCCTATATTTCACAGCAAAAGCTGACAGATGCTAATTTAAATAACAATAAATGGTTTGACCAGGGAAAACCCATCAATGACTTGGTATCATTATTTTTAGTCATTCCATTCCACCATAATAAATGATAGAATCTAATAGTTAAAGGTTTGCCTTTGCTTCTCCTTTCTTGGCTTCAAATTATCTACATAGATTAAGATTTTTATAGAGAAAAATGTATTTGAATCAATATGAAACTCCAGGATGTACAGTATCTGCAAAAGGAAGACTTCCCGGCCCATACCATATATGGTTTGAAGTAAAAGTGATGAAAAGGAGGATTGTCAAATGATGAACTCATCTAGGCTTGAAGGAGAATTGCCGTTTACTCTCTCACCTATTCTGCCCTCAGAAAGAATCTTCACATATTAAATGTGAGAAATGATGAGATTTGGGCCCAAGTCTTGTCAGTCCTGTCACAAATATTTATTCATTTATTTATTTATTTATTTATTTATTTATTTATTTATTTATTTATTTATTTATTTATACCCCGCCTATCTGGTCATTTCAACCACTCTAGGCAGCTTACAACATGGAATGTATGGCTTATGGGCATGCTTATAAAGTATACATTTTTAAAAGGGTAACGCTGATAATATCAGAAGGGAAGATATGCCATCTTTAAGCTCTGTTGATCAGACTGATTTTTCCCCCTTTTATTAGCATGGAGTAGATTCTTTCCTATGCATGGATGTTTGTGTGTGTGTGTGTGTGTGTGTGTGTGTGTGTGTGTGTGTGTGTAGAGAGAGAGAATGTATGCATGCATGCATGCATGCATGTATGTATGTATGTATGTATGTATGTATGTATGTATGTATGTATGTATGTATGTATGTATGTATGTATGTATGTATGTATGTATGTATGTATGTATGTGTATCAGACATATATTAAGCCATGCACTGTAAAATCTTACAGTGGGATAAACTGCACTGAACAACTTTTCTCACATACCACTTATATCTTAGAAAAGTTTCTACTCAGTTTCACGTCCATGAAGTGCTTTTATAGGGGTTGTTGTCAGCCTGATGCTGTTAACTCAATTCCATAATATTTTGACAACTGTACACCAAAGCAGTTATTACCTTCAGTGATTACTTGCCATGACGCTGTGTGCCCTTTGATTGTTATCCCTGTGGGCTCCTCTATTCATAGCTCCCAGAACCACTTTTGAAGGGATCTTCATTTAGTAACTGCGGACACACAGGCATGTGTGGAAATGGGGAAGATAGTTTTGCTTCCTTTAAAATCCCTTATGATAGTTACCTTCAAGAACACTATAAAACAAAGAAATGAAAGCAGTTAGAATGTATAGAGACAGTTTTTATGGTACCAAACAGTATGGATGGTATGGAAAGGTTACAACTTGCCAAAGCTTAAAACTTGTTTTCAGGAAGACGGGGTAGCAGTCATAATTTATCTGTGCAGAATGCCTTTCTCTCCTCACTGAGATTGGCTTCAGATGAAGAGCTGAGGCAGTGGAAAAGAGGTTGCAAAACAAACTTCCCTAACCTTCGAATGTGTTTGGACTACAACTCCTATCATCCCCCAGTCAGCAATGAGAGATGTTGTAGTCCAAGAGGTCTAGAGGGCACCAGATTGAGAATGACTGTTGTAAAACCACCATTGACCAATTGGACAGTGGCAAGAATTATGTGAATCTACCACCATCTGTGTCTGATCACTTTGTCTGAACCTGCGTCCTTTTCAAGCTGCATTGTTCAAGTCGTACTAGCTTCCTGTATAACGTGGGGTGGTTTGGTCAGAGAGTGGGACACCTCAGTGGAACTCAGCCTGAGCCACACTCTCTGTTTTTGAACTGAATATTGGCTGCTCTCTTCCCTAAAATAAATACATCGTTACATAGGAGACTTTGAATAAAGACAACTGGAAATGGATTGCAGCCATGCAGCAGCTGTTGAACTGTTACTTCATGTTATCTGTAACCAGAAGGGGGGCAGTGAAGTGTAGCACTTGATCACATTGTGAATCCCAGTGATGCCATTCCTTCCATCCCGTGGATTTTCAAATGACTGCAAAGGAGCAGCAGCACAAGTTTTAACTGTGTTGACAATGCTGACAGAAGCTCACTTCCGTGAGCTTTAAGGTGGAACGTGAAAAACAAATCGAGCCATCTACACAGCAAGCAGCTAGGCACAGTACAAATATTACACTCAGCAGCCACTACTTGCAGGCTTGTTGACGGAATCTACCTAATTAAGGGAATAATATGCAAATCAGCCATATGCAACCTGGGGAAAACATGAAAGGGGAAGAAAGACCATGAAGAGACATCCCCTCCAAAATACATCATTTTTAAAGTTAGATAAACTGGCAGCAGAAAATGCAATACATGAGCACAGAATTCCATTCTGAAGGGTGGAGTACTCTTGGCCCTCCACATGTTTTAGGCCATAGTCCAAACAGACCTTTATTATTCTTCATGCTTGCTAGGACCTCTGGGAACTGAAGTCCAAATGTCTTGAGGGCCAAAGTCTTCCCACCTCTGTCTTAGTGTAAAATAAACTTGTTAGTGTTCTGTTATTATTTCCTCTGAGGGTAGCTCAGACCTTGTATTCTGCCATTAAAGGTCTGCACTGGATAAGGGCTTGTCCAGAAAGGCATTTTCCCCACTGTTTTGTGTGCTGTGGGGGCAGACTGGGTTGCCCTTTTTCCCCACTGTCCATATGATGAGCAAGACCAATTTGCCCCCAATTTGCCTCCAGGACACCCCAGTACACACCTTTTTGAGTTCCTGTGGCAGAGGCTTCTACTTTTTTGGTGTGGGTTGCTGCACTCTAGTTTAGTCCTTTCCTAGCCTGTGCAGTTTCTGGGAAGGGACTAAAATTGAGCCTTGCAGCTGTAAAAGCTGCCAAGGTTCTTTCTGGTTGCAATTCTCAGCAATGTAAAGAAGGTGAATAAAGGAGCTGCTACAGGATATTGGCAAACTGAACACTACTGTGTTCCTCTGTGGAAACATGTTGTTGTTTAGTCGTTAAGTCATGTCTGACTCTTCGTGACCCCATGGACCAGAACATGCCAGGCCCTCCTGTCTTCCACTGCCTCCCAGAGTTTGATCAAATTCATGTTGGGAGCTTCAATGACACTGTCCAACAATCTCATCCTCTGTCGTCCCCTTCTCCTCTTGCCTTCACACTTTCCCCAAATCAAGGTCTTTTCCAAGGAGTCTTCTCTTCTCATGAGATGGCAAAAGTACTGGAGCCTCAGCTTCAGGATCTGTCCTTCCAGTGAGCACTCAGGGTGGATTTCCTTCAAAATGGATAGGTTTGATCTCCTTGCAGTCCAGGGGACTCACAAGAGCCTCCTCCAGCACCACAATTCAAAGGCATCAATTCTTTGGCAGTCAGCCTTCTTTAGGGTCCAGCTCTCACTTCCATACATCACGACAGGAAAAACCATAGCTTTGACTATGCGGACTTTTGTCGGCAAGGTGATGTCTCTGCTTTTTAAGATGCTGTCTAGGTTTGTCATTGCTTTCCTCCCAAGAAGCAGGCGTCTTTTAATTTCATGGCTGCTGTCTCCATCTGCAAAGATCATGGAGTCCAAGAAAGTAAAATCTGTCACTGCCTTCATATCTTCCGCTTTCTGTTTGCCAGGAGGTGATGGGACCAGTGGCCATGATCTTAGTTTTTTTTTTTTTTATGTTGAGCTTCAGACCATTTTTTGCACTCTCCTCTTTCACTCTCATTAAGAGGTTCTTTAATTCTTCCTCACTTTCTGCCATCAGAGTGGTATCATCTGCATATCGGAGATTGCTGATATTTCTTCTGGCAATCTTAATTCCATTTTGGGATTCTTCCAGTCTGGCCTTTCGCATGTTGTATTCTGTATATAAGTTAAATAAGCTGGGAGACAATATACAGCCTTGTCATACTCCTTTCCCAATTTTGAACCAATCATTTGTTCCATATTGAGCTCTAACTGCTGCTTCCTGCCCCACATATAGATTTCTCAGGAGATAGATAAAGTGGTCAGGCACTCCCATTTCTTTAAGAACTTGCCATAGTTCATTGTGGTCCACACAGTCAAAGGCTTTTGCGTACTCAATCAAGCAGAAGTAGATGTATTTCTGGAAGCATAGGGGAAGTGAAATTAATATTTTTGTGTGTGTCTGCTAGACCATCGCTGATGCACTAAATCACTTAGATTATTATTTTTAATTGCCTTTATATGAAATGTCAGTCAAAATCTTGGCTATGAGCAGTTTCTCAATTGACGCTACATAGCAGTCAAAGATGTCCTAAAAAGAAAATCAGTCTAAATGATTCATCACATCAGTGATAGACTAGCATTTATTTTTGCTCTCCCTCTCCTTTGAGTCTGCTATAGATATTTTGCCACAAGACACATGTTTGGGGGATGCATGCTCCTGCAACTTAACAAATGCCTTGAAACTTATGAAAGTAAAACAAAACAAAACAAAAATTCTCCCCCCTTTTTTTCTTTTTTCCAAGGGGGAGTTGTCTGTTCCATGAAAAAGAGGCAGAAAAAGCAAGTGTGCTTGGAAGGCAAAGCGTGAACAGAGAGGTGTGTGTAGATCCACAGCAGAGTATTTATTTATTTATTTATTTATTTATTTATTTATTTATTTATTTATTTATTTATTTATTTATTTATTTATACCACGCCTATCTAGTCGAAGGACCACTCTAGGCAGCTTCCAACATATAGAACAACAATATTACAAAATTGCAATATAACAAAAATTTTTAAACATCAGTAAACGAATTATCCAAGAAGAACAAAGGGAAAAAATTAAAAAGGGAAAAAAGAAAAAGAAAAAAAAATCAAGTATTAACTGGAGGGAAGACCTGTATAGACATCCAAGTTTTCAGTTGGTTTTTAATGATGCCCAGCAACGGGGCCGCACGAATCTCTGGAGGAAGGTTATTCCAGAGGCGAGGAGGTACCGCTGAGAAGGCCTGGTTTCTTGTTTTTTCCTTCCAGGCCTCCCTCGGTGTCAGGCTTCTCAGCCTCACCTCCTGACTCGATTGGGTGATATGGGTAGATTTTGGTGGGAGTAGGCATTCTGCCAGGTATTGAGGCCCTAAACCGTTTAGGGCTTTATACGTAAGCGTTAAAACTTTGAAGTCAATGCGGAATTGAGTGGGCAGCCAATGCAAAGCGGCCAGAGTGGGAGAGATATGCTGATATTTTCTCACTCCACCAAGGAGTCTGGCCGCCGCGTTCTGCACCACTTGGAGTTTCCGCATCAACCTCAAAGGTAGCCCCACGTAGAGCACATTACAGTGGTCTAATCTCAAGATTACAAGCGCATGTACCAAGGTGGTGAGCGCCCCAACATCAAGATAGCTGGGCTATCCGCCAAAGATAAAAAAGGCAGTACGGACCACCGATGCCACCTGAGTTTTCATGGTGAGCGCCGGGTGCAGATGGATCCCCAAGCTGCAAACCTCACTCTTTGCAGTAAGAGTCACCCCTTCAAATGAGAGTTTCTCAGACCGCTGACGGTGGGGCCACCCACCCTCAGGACCTCCGTCTTGTCTGCGTGCAGCCTCAGCCCATTTTCCTGCATCCATTACAGCACAGACTCCAAGCAGCGCTGAAGGGACAGAACAGCATCCACTGCAGTTGGAGAAAAGGAGATGTAGAGCTGGGTGTCATCAGCGTACTGATGGCACGACATCCCACACCCCCTGATGACCTCACCCAGCGGCCTCATGTAGATATTAAACAGCATTGGGGAGATTATCGAACCCTGCGGAACCCCACAATTGAGGGTCCATGGGGCCGATAACCTCTCCCCAAGCTGTACTCTCTGAGGATGGTCCCCGAGGAAGGATTGGAGCCATGCAAATGCATGGCCACCAATTCCTAACTCGGAGAGCCTCCTCACGAGGATACCATGGTCGACGGTATCAAAGGCTGCCAAGATGTCAAGGAGGACCAACAGGGATGTTTTACCCCTGTCAGCCTCCCTGAGCAGGTAATCATACAGGGCGACCAATACCATTTCTGTACCATGGTGCAGCCTGAAACATGCCTGGAACGGATCCAGGGCATCTGTTTCATCCAAATGAGCCTGAAGCTGATTGGCCACCACACTCTCCACCACTTTTCTAATGAAAGAAATATTGGTGACGGGCCTATAATTGCCAATTTCGTCCACCGCCAAACTAGATTTCTTCCTTATAGGCCTAATGAGTGTTTCCTTGAGGGCAGGAGGGACCCTGCCCTCAAGGAAAGACCCATTGATTATTGCTGTGGCCCATTCTGTTGTTATAGGCCTGGCTGCTTTGATTAGTCAGGCCAGGCAGGGGTCAAGGGATGAGGTGGTGGCATGACAGTTATCAAGCGCTTTGTCCACAATGTCTGGCGTCACAGGCTGAAAAAGATCAAGAGTCACCGGACAAGGCGGAGCGTTGGACATCTCTGATCAACTCACTGTATCTAAAAAAGGAGAGAGCTCCCGGCGGATGGCCTCCACTTTAGATTTTAAAAATGCTGCAAATTGGTCTGGTGAAATACTAGGGGGAGGCCCATCACTTAGACCAATTCCAGATAGGTTGCACACTATACGGAAGAAGTCCACCTGCTGATTCGAAGCTTTGCTTATCTGGTTAGTGAGATGTACTTGGCTAGCAGCCTTTACCTTGGCGAGGTAAAGGTTAGTTGAGACCCTGACAGCTATCCAATTATAATCTGTCAGGTACTTTCTCCACACGTGCTCTAGCCTTCTCCTAAATTGCTTCATCACTTGTAGGTCCTGGTTAAACCAGGGCGCAGGCCGAGCTCTGCACTGGAGAGGGCGTTTAGGAGCGATCATGTCTACATCTCTGGTGGCGGCGATAAACCAGCCATCAACCAGAGCCTCAACAGGAGCACCAGCCAGGTCAGCCAAAACACCTCTCATGGCATCTCGGAATCCTACGGGATCCAGTAGCCTTCGAAGGTGGACCATAGAAATAGGTCCCTGCTCCCTGTGAGTGGGGAGAGCCACTGAGAGTTTAAACATCTGTTATTTTTACATGGACACAGAGATCTTGTTGAGGAGGTGTCTTGTTCAGATGCATACATACCCTTTTCTTTTTAATCTGCTTTTTGTCCTCCAAACAATTCTCATCTCTTTTTGTTTACATTTGTGTGTAATGTAAAAAAGGAGGGATCCTTTTCTTTTGTCTGCACTGGGGAGGTGGGAGATTGAGCCCCCCCTTCCCTGTGTATCCTGATTCTTACTCTCTGCCTCCCCCTCCTTCCCTCCCCCGCTCCAAACTCAGTGTAGCACAAAGGGCACACAGGTGTGTTTTGGCTTTTGGCCAGTGATTGTCTGCTTCTTCTCCCCTTGCACTGCCATGCCACAGCTTACCTTTATCTCTTTGTCCACTTCTGCTGCCTGCCCTTCCCAGGCGTACTTCAGCTCCCCCTTTCCTTTTCCATTCTCTTAAACTCTGACTTTGCACAAACTTGCCACTTCAGGATACTGGATAAGATTGCATGAAGTTGATATGCTGTTCAGACAAGAGCGTCATACCAAATGGCATATTGCTCCTCCTCACACCCCACAACCTCAACCAGACTGCACCAGCCCACCTCAAAAGGGCCAGTCTGGACATGTCCTAAGATATCAGATATATGTTGGTGAAATTCTGTCTTGCACTGACCTGATTTCTCCATTGAGATGGGCAATAGCTTTGCTCTACAGTAATTATTGAGCCTGGGGGTTGCATATCTTGGAATTTAAAGGCAAATTGCACAATTGGCTTCTCTTTCTCTCTTTTCTCTCTTTCATAGCATAATGCAGTAGCCTCAAAATTATAGTGCTAGGGACCCTGTCGGTTTGCATGCTCTAACACTTTATTATCTAATGATCTAATATGCAACAAGGCAAAGAGGAGGTGCTCATCACTGTGACAGGATGCCTAAGAGAAGTGACTAAATTACTTTATGTACCATTAGCGCTAGCAGCCATGGTGAACTCACCGTGAGCGTTTATGCAAATGCTCCTGAATATATTCAAGTGGCCTTGTCAAGCTGACAACTGACAAGCAGTTTAAATGGCTCTTATTTTAAGGGGCAGCGCTATGCTTTTTCCTTCCCACTTTTCCCCTACACTATGTGAAATGACAGAGGCTTTTTGGCAGTTGCTTTGATTCTGTATCATTCTCAACAAATAGCTGCAGCCCCCCTCCCCAAAACGAGAGGGGACACCCAATCCTGACAGAATACATTTTTCATGAGATACAGTACAAATCCTGTGACTGTGGCAAACTGCATTATGAATAAGATCAATCTGATGGGACCATTCTGTTGGTCCATCGTGGGTACTGCCCACTACAATAACTCAAAGGGCACTCATGGAACATTTTTTTCTCCTGTCAGAGGACTGGTAAACAGAGGATGAAAGATGCATTTCTCTGCCCAATGTCTGGTTCAGTTCAATGTGTAGACTGTGTCAATTAAATTTTACATAAGGTGCTACTTTTTGAAATACAGATCATTATATTATCAGCAGCTATAGTATTACTATCAGTACTGTGTACAGTGCTACTGTTACTATACTACTGCTAGTGAGAGGAGGATGGATAATGACATCAAATCTGATTGCATAACATATTTGTCTGGCATATTGTTGTACAATAAGTAGCTGCTTTGCTAGATCGGTGGTATAAAAATGTAAGTAAGTAAGTAAGTAAGTAAGTAAGTAAGTAAGTAAGTAAGTAAGTAAGTAAGTAAGTAAGTAAGTAAGTAAGTAAGTAAGTAAGTAAGTAAGTAAGTAAGTAAGTAAGTAAGTAAGTAAGTAAGTAAGTAAGTATAATCATTGCCCTCTCTTTGGAGTTGTACAACACTCTGGAAGCATGCCTAATACGCAGTGTAAAGATAGTGGGAAACGAACTCTATTTTGTTTCATTCGGTAAACTTTCTGAAATACAGCTATGTAATAGGAAGGCTTCACAGAATGTGCATGTCTGAAGTAGTAATAGCTATGATGTCACAGTCAGGCTTTAACACGGAAACCTGAGCAAGAGCAAAAAAAAAACAGGGCTTGTCAATAGCAAAATATTAACAAAATCTTGCATTCTGTGCAAAAAAATTGTACTTACCACAAAGAGTTACATTTTGTACAAAATCTAGGTATTTTGCCTTAAAAACCTTGTATCATGTAGGAAATGAAAATTTCTGAGCAAAGCCAAGTACAAAAATCAGTTATGTAATTTTTTTACTTGTAAAAATCCTTTTTTTACAAAATTAAAACGAAAAAACGCAAGAACTGTCGTAATATCACGCAGCAAGGATAAAGCTTTTAAAAATACAATACTAAGCAGACTTATTTAAGAGTGGTCTTCACTTGACTTAAAAATAACTAAATGTGTGTTGTTAGTCTAATAATCTGAAGATTCAAATGATCTTTGACTCAGGTGTATTTCAGTGTAGGAAATATTAAATAGCAGATGAGGAGGTAGAATTTCTAGAAGTGGCTTGTCCATGCTCACAGGTAAAACACTGTCTGAATAAGGGAAAGGGAGAAAAGTGATGATCCTCTTGAAATATTCTCATAGTGTCTTTATATTGCCAGCATCCTTGGTTTAGGCAGCATCATTGCTAAGTGGGTGTGCGCCTGAATGATTCTGTAAATTTAGTTTAAAAGAGGAAAGGGGAAAATATTTACTTCAGCTCAAAGTACCACAGTGGCCTAGCACACTGGTTCTTAACCTTTGTTACTCAAATGTTTTTGGACTGCAACTCCCAGAAGCCTTTGCCATCAGCTGTGCTGGCTGGGGTTTCTGGGAGTTGCAGTTCAAAAACACCTGAGTAACAAAGGTTAAGAACCACTGCATACAGGTGACTATTGAGTAGGAATATTGTGCCCATGCAGTGGCATGAGGCATTATTGGCTGCTGCTTGAAATGCAGTTCAGGAGGTTAGCCTTACATTAACCACAGGCCTGGTGGCCATAGGTGCAAAGGGAGTGCCAAGAATTGTGACTTCAAGGAATTCCCAACCTGTGGGTCAAGAGAAGGAAAACAGTGTGCTTCACCCTTCCTTTGCCTCTAGCATAGATACCAAATAGACTTGCAGGAAACGGAAACCTTCTCCCAAACATCCACCTTACAAATGCAGTGGGCTACCTGCACAAGCGGGCATGAGATCATCTCTCTTCTCCCCAAACTCCCAGCAGCCGAGTATATATTCGTTCAGGCTCATTACTTCTGTGGGCTTAGTCGGTACTGCCTCAGCACCATCATCAGAAGTCTAGTCTGATCTTGATATTCCACTTCAAAGCCTTTCTTTGCATTACTGACATCAACTGAATAATTCTATTTATTTTTCTTCAGTCTCTCTCTATTCTCGGTATCAATTGATAGGGAGAGTCTACTGGCTATTCAAGCTATTCATCCAGTCGGGTTAACCATCAGCACCTTTAGGAAGCAGCCAAATCCTCTACCTGTATTTTCTTGCCCTGATTTTGGACATTGGTGGCTTTCAGTAGCCTTGTTTCTGTTGGTTCGGTGGTGCAATTTACAAAGTTGAATGTTTGTAGATGACGAATATACATCCTTTCTGCAAATGGCATCAGCAAAAATAAATGCTGAAGCTGTGACATCAATAGTTCATAGCGGTGATAAAACTAAGAATTGTTTTCTTTTACAAAGGCAGGCTCCTTTTCTATACGTATTATTCTGCCTCTGCTCCCCACCCCCATCTTCAGCTGGAGTGAAACAAAAATAACTTGCAACCATTTGTTTCTTACTGATTCAGAATATTTAACATCCAGAGTGTCAGAATAAAGCTGTATCTTGCATTCTAGTAACGTATAGTGTTTTTCCAAGATTAAGAGTCTCCCTGCTTTGTGTGCAGTCATACTTTCATCTATGAATTTATGGTGGCATTATGGTTTAATGAATTGAACAAGTCCCAGAACAACAACAAACATCCTTTTTTGTTCAAATTTAGATACTACACACTTTGTTCTTCAGATGAATAGTAAATCCAATATGTTTCTTCAGCAGTAAACTTCAAGCTACCTTTATTACACATTACTAATAAGTGCTCAAGGGTGTGTGTGTGTGTGTTTGTAAAGTGCCCGTGTTACTCATGCTGCAAAAGAGGCTGCAAATTTATATTCCAGTAGGCAGACGTGGACCTTAGAGAACAGATGGAGCAGAGTTCAGCACAAAGGTTTAATCCTATCAGGGTGATTCCTCTGCGGCCATCTGGATTATCCAGTGCACACATTCAGCGCTTGTTAAAAATACAACTTAGGCCAAGATTTACGTCACAGATTTTCCAGTAGACTTGTTCATGTTTGACTTTATGATTCCCAGGCTCTGGAAAATTGCATTAAATGGTATCCTCTTATTTGGAAGAGAAATAAAAGTAAAAAAAAATAAGAGCTCTTGGAACCCTTGTTTTTTTTATTTGTAGAAACTAAAGGACAGTACCTCCTTCCCTGACAGGTTCCTTCTATATAAAGCAACTGCGTTTTTAATGGATTCTTTCGCTTTGGTGTCATTTTGCAAAATCCAAATTTATCCAAAAGACATTTTAGTTGGGAGCAGCAGCAGCAGCAGCAACGACGACGACAACAACAACAACCTAAACCAGGAAAATGTCTCTTTCTGAAATCCACAAAAGCTCAGACTGAAATAAATCTGTCAGGCCCTGGTCACATGAGGGAAATGTTCTCTAGTCATCCACCAGTTGTATCACGCTGTTTTTTCTAGTCACACGATGCACAGTCAAAATTGAAACATTTAGAGGCTTGTATTATTTTGTACTTTTGTTGTACTGGTGCATTCCTTACTGGGTTTGCCTGTGTACACAACCCACCTCCTTCTTTTCTGAGGCAAAAGCTCTAAGGTTGCCACCATCACTGCAGCTCACATATTATATATATTTTCCAGTCCTCTCCAGTTCATTGATATGTTTCTAAGAGTACATTACAGCTGGGAATTTTTTTAAAAATGCCATATTAACAATACATCAAGCTGAGGGTAGTCGTCAGTACTGGCCATCCGGAAAGGAAAAAGGTTTTATGGTTGCCCCTTCCTAACTACCTGTGTATTCGTATGTATAGGCAGAGTCTACTGCCCTTACTACCAAGAGTGTGCCTTTTTTTGTATTCGTGGCCTGTAAATTGATAATTGGGCAAACTTATGCCTAGGTTTTTAGATAGATGATACCCGCATGGCTACTTCTGTGTTCCAGTGTCCAATGAATTTACAGTGACATATGGTGTCCATTGTGCACAATGTGTTTCTGCAGGATCAACCAGTGCAATGGAGGACGCTTCTCAAAACAGAAACCCTCTTAGACTTACAGTGGTGCCTCGCAAGACGGGTGCTCCTTTTTACGACAAAACCGCTTGACGTTGACTCTTTTGCGATCGCAAAAGCAATCGCAAAACGATGTTTCCTATGGGATATTTTCCCTTTGCGATGATAGGTTCCCTGCTTCGGGAACCGATCTTTGCAAAGCGATGATTTTCGCACAGCTGATCGGCGGTTTCAAAATGGCCGCTGGGAAAATAAAATGGCTCCCCGCTGTTTTCTGGGACGGATTCATCGCAAGACAGCCACCGAAAATGGCCACGCTATGGAGGATCTTTGCTGGATGGTGAGTTTCCAGCCCATAGGAACGCATTAACTGGGTTTTAATGCGTTTCTATGGGCTTTTTAATATTGCTTTACGATGTTTTCGTTGTGCAGCGATTTCACTGCAACGAATTAACATCGTAATGTGAGGCACCACTGTATATTGATATATCAATAAAGTTAATATGTTTTTTTAATGTGAGGGTAGAGATAAAATAAAAGGGCAACATTGTGTAGCTGGCAACATATTGGAAGAACTAGAGAACATTTCCCTCATGTGACCAGGGCCTTAGTCTTTAAAGTCATACCACTCTTTTGCTTTTATTTTTGTCACACATACTGGAAGAGATGAACATGTATATCTCTTTGAAAACTTTTAGACTGTATTTGTTACTTACTTCATTGCCTTTACTCAATATTGACCTCATTTCATTGAATGTATTGTTATATTTAGTTAAAGATGTGAATCTCAAAAAGAAACCAAGGGGGGTGGGAGGAGGGGAAGACATATTTTCTTCTTACTGTGGAATTTCTCTGTACAAGAGTCTAACCCCACCCCCAATTCTGTGTTTCTCTTAAAATAAGACAGGGTCCTATATTACACGCATTAGGGCTTATTTCAGGGAATGTTTTATTTTTTTCATGGACAACAATCTACATTTATTCAAATACAGTCATGTCATCTTCTTCTGGTTGCTGCACAATGGTGGAGGGCAGGGTTTCACTTCACTGGGGCTTATTTTGGGGATAGGGCTTATATTACGAGCATCCTGAAAAATCATACTTGGGCTTATTTTCGGGGTAGGTCTTATTTTTGGGGAAACAGGGGAAACCTTGTGATATTTCTCAAAACACAGGATTGCATAGAATTGTTACATCTCAATGACTTTATGGTTCTATGATCACAATTTTAGTACAGAATGGTATCTTCCCTATGCAGGATTGATTTGGAAAGTTATATAGGATTTTTACAGTTCTTGTGCAGAATGGAATCTTTCCTGCACAGGATTATCTGGAACATCAATAAGCTTTGTAGTATTTGGCAGCTTTGTATACAGAACAGCGGGGAAAAATGGGGGAGGGAGGTAGAGAAAATTACACTGTTGTCTCTTTTCACAAGAAGCCAAGATATCTTGCTGACACAGTAGGAAGTCTTGGTGGGGAATCTCAGCATATCAAAACTCAGAAGACTGCAGAAGAATTTTGACATAGAGAGTTCTGGACTGGATTGCCATCTCAATTCTGACTACAGTCCTGATGCACTATCTTTCTGGTGCAGCCAAAATATGATAATATGCTTTTATAATTGTGGATCACTTAATGCGTAAATTGCATGTTTGTATATATGGGAGTGGATCAGATGGCTTTATTTCAGCTTATTAAATTTAAAAATATTCTAGGCTTAATATAACCGATGATGCAGGTTGCTGGCTTTTAGCTGGCATCTGAAATCTCGGCATCTCCAGGTGGGGCAGATCTCAGGGGATGTAGTGCTGAGAGAGAAGAAACTTTGACCTCTCTATATCAGGTGGCTGTCTGGATACACATGCTTACCCCTTCCCAGCTGGTGCCCAGCTGGCTCAGTGCAAATCTGTTTGTCTTATGGAATAGCAGCAGACTGAAAAGCCAGGCATGAGGAGAGGAGGCTGCAGATACATGTCCTGGGTCCTATGTGCTAGGCACCTTCACACTATTTAGAGCAACACAGGAAGTGGGATGCCAGCATCTCATGTCATGAGCTTTCTTGTTCCAGAAGCCCTGGTAGTCATGGCTCAGGGACTGGGGAATGGGTGGTAGGAGACCTCCAAGACGGCTAGTGGTTTGCCTTGCATGGATGTAGGTTGCCAGGTATTGGAATGCTCTCTGGCAGACTGAAGCACTTCTCTGAGAGGAAACAGATCTCACAGTCAGTGACAATGGAGAAGGGGAAATACTGGGTTTTATATTTTAGTTGATCTTCAATTACTGGACACTCATCTCCACCCATTTCCAGCTGGCACCAAGACTCAACAGCTCAGCGTAAAGTTTGCATGAGTATAGGGCTTGGTTCCCTCCCAACCCTTGCCTGCCCTGCTATAGTCATATTTAAGTAATGTCTTCAGTAGAGATGGGGATGAATATAAAAACGGATCGTTTTTTCCGACTAGTATAGCTGATTTGTTAAATATTTGTTGATCCATATTTGTGGGTTCCAGAGACCCCCACGAATATGAAGGGATGGATATTTACTCATTTTTATTAATCCTTTGTATTAAACAAACAAACAAAAAACCGATCACCTGATCAGCGGAAGAACGGCAGCCCCACACAGTCACCAAATACCACAGCCTACCTCCACCACTTCCCTTTCCCTAACTTAGGCCCCACGTTACCCCACCCCCACCAACACCATTTTACCTTAATCGCTGCTGCCAAGGTCTTCTGGCCTCACTGCCATCTTTGCAAAGAGCAGCCTGGATTCCCTTAGCCTGGCTTAAGGGAATCAAGGCTGCCCTTTGCAAAGATGGCAGCTGCAGCTTCCCTACCCTAAATGAAGCCACAGCCACCATCTTTGCAAAAGGCAGCCAGTCTCTATTTTTATACGCCACATCTGCGGAGGCCTGATGGAGACCTCGGCAACAGCTATTAAGTTAAGGGGGTGTCGGTGGGAGTGGGGTGGGGGTTAAGGGGTGTGTGGATAGGCTGTTGGGTGGGTGGCTGTGTGTGGGGTGGTGGTGGGGGTGGCTGCCTATCAGGTTCTGATAAGCTGATCAGTGGCCGGTAGGCAGAAGGGGCTTCTGTGCCATGTGGTAAACTGTCCTGGGGGGACCCAATTTGTGGTTGGATAACATGGAAGTCTGATATTCAATCTTCACCAAAGTTGTCAGGCATGTTGGGGAAAGACATAGGGAGCTCCATTGTGATTCTGGATGCTCTAAGTACCTGGGGGGATTTTTCCTGGGGGGTCCTCTTTCTGACTATATAATTTGGGGATCCATGATCCAACATTCACCTAACTTTGAGGAGTTGTAGAAAAGTGTCTGAGGAAGCTTCCCTGCAAATTCAGTGTCTCTCGGTGGTTGGGGGCCAGTGTTACAGCCATTTAAAATGCAGATGAATCGACAGATCGATCCATTGATTCGTTGATCCATTAATCTTGATGAATAATGGATCAAAATGAATCGCCATGTTTTAAAATTTGTCCCCATCTCTAGTCTAAAGCAATGCAGGGCTTCAGAGACAAGTTACTAGGCATAATAAACAGTTTAGAATTATATTAGACAAGGGGCAGGCAGAAAGCAGATGAGGGTGACTGATGGTAGTTCTTTGTATGACTTGCAGTAGATGGGAAAGGATATAAAAAGGTAAAAGTTCCCCTTGACAATTGTCCAGTCGTGTCCGACTCCAGGGCGTGGTGCTCATCCCTGTCTCCAAGCCACAGAGCCAGCGTTTGTCCGTGGACAGTTCCCATGGTCATGTGGCCAGTGCAACTAGACATGGAATGCCATTACCTTCCCACCATAGTGGTACCTATTTACAGTGGTGCCTCATTTAGCGGCGTTAATCCATTCCAGGAAAAACGTCGCTAAGTGATTTAATCGCTAAGCGATTTTAAAAATCCCATAGGAATGTATTAAAACGCGTTTAATACGTTCCTATGGGCTTAGAAACTAACCTTAAGTGAAATTCCTCCATAGCGGTGGCCATTTTGGGTGCCTCTAAAGTGAGGCAAAACAGCGACCGCCATTTTGGAACCACCAATCAGCTGTGCAAAAATGGGGGCTTTGCAATGATCACGGGGAAGCAATCATCGCAAAGCCCACATTTTCGGCCAGCTGATCGGCGGGGCTTTGCGATGATCACTTCCCCGCGATCATCCCAAAGCCCCACCGATCAGCTGTGCTTCCTCTCTCTCTCTCTCTCTCTCTCTCTCTCTCTCTCTCTCTCTCTTCACCCCTTGCAGCTCCAGACTCGGCGCCTGCAGCAACCTTAAGCCCGGGCTTAAGGTTGATGCAGGCGCAGAGGGTCTTTCTCGGCCAGGGTGGCGCGGCGGTGCCTCAGTCTCCCTGCTGAGGCTGTCAGTCTCCCTGCCGAGGCTGGAGCTGTGAGGGGTGGAGAGAGAGAGAGAGAGAGAGAGAGAGAGAGAGACGAAGCACAGCTGATCAGCGGGGCTTTGGGATGATCGCAGGGAAGCACTTCCCTGCGATCATCTCAAAAATGGGAGCTTTGCGATGATCGCTTCCCCACAATCATCGCAAAGCGAATTTTTCCCATAGGGGCCATCACAAAGCGAACGCTCTTGAGATGGCAAAAAATCCATCACAAAGTGATTTCGTCGTAAAATGGAGCGATCGCTATGCGAGGCACCACTGTATCTACTCACATTTTATATGCTTTCGAACTGCTAGGTTGGCAGGAGCTG
The DNA here is from genome assembly GCF_051106095.1 of Pogona vitticeps. NCBI lineage: Eukaryota > Metazoa > Chordata > Lepidosauria > Squamata > Agamidae > Pogona > Pogona vitticeps. The sequence continues at coordinate 88,462,897 of NC_135784.1, forward strand.
GGACAAGCAACGGGGGCTCACTCCGTCACATGGATTCGAACTGCTGATCTTTCAGGCTTGCAGCACAGAGGCTTTGCAGTTTAACCCACAGTGCCACCACGTCCTTGGGAAAGAATTACTAACTCCCAATTATTCAACCATTGCAACAGTTAAAAATATTTTTAAATTAGACCACATTAATTACAACACTTGGAGAAATAGTCATATACATGTATATGAAATTGCTGGCGTAAATACCTGAGCTAGTCATGTATGCAGAGTTATTAAGGTTCTTCATTCTAAGGGTAAGTCCCTGGACCATGGGTGTGTAACTTTCTCTGAATGATAGACTTGGGGGTTCTGGTAAAAAAAAAATGAAGTAGATGTTAGAAATTTATTGGCACCTCCCAGGGTTCCACACCTAGGCAAAAGGGAATCTAACAAGAGTCACTGCATTGGTTCCTCTTTGCTACTGGACTCCACATCTCATTGTTGCCTAGATCACAATGGTTTGAGCATAGGAGCTGTAAATGCCATTGCCTGATCATTTGGAACCCTCTGAGTATCAGGTGGAAGCATCAGAATCCTGTTCTTGTGCAATTCTTGGCCGTCACTAATTTATTGTAGATGACAAAAGTACAAGTCATATTAGGCTTCTCTACCTTTGCCCCCCCCCTCCGGGATATGTGTGCCTCTAAGGTCAGTGGAGACCATGCTTGATTGAGGTTCCTGGAATAACTGCAGATGACGACAAAGCCAGTTCAAAATCTAGTTAGCAATTTTTCTTTCCTTCCTGAGTGTGAAGAGAAAGCAGTATAACAAAATATCTTTCCTTCTTTATTCTAGGCATAGCGAGTAGCTAGGCTGGGGGCAGCAGTTAATTAGGGTGTGACGTAAAACAGAATGATCTCTCTTCATGTGTGTAGAGGAGGGGATATCTGATCTGTGATGTACTCTTTGCAAATAAAGAACAGATATATTCATGTCTCCCCCAAAAGTATTTAAAGCAAGTTTCACACGTGGGCAAATTCTACAGTAAAGAATTTATTTTCACACTGCACTTCTCCCTTCAATTGCATAGCAAAAAAAAGGGGGGGGAGGATGCTGCACAGATTTGAGCAGCATGGTTTTGATTACAGTATATGCAGATTTCTCCCCAATAAATAAATAAATAAATAAATAAATAAATAAATAAATAAATAAATAAATAAATAAATAAATAAATAAATAAATAAATAAATAAATAAATGCTATGCCCCTGACTGCTCATGAATGCCATGAGTTCAACACTGTAGGTGTCAAAGTGGTCTACTTGCTCACAAACATCACACCTCTAATTCAGCTTCTAGATCGGGGGTCATAAGGACCTTTAAGGCTCATTATACACTACAGTATGGAAAGGATTGTCTGTACTAGGGAAGAGAGAACTCGTGTGTGCACATGTAGGTGTGTGTGAATCAACTGTTTATGCTTTGCAGTTACATTGGGGGGAATAAGAGTTATACACAGATTTTGAATTATACGGGTGTCCAGTGCCCCTAATTCCAGCGTTGTTGAAGGGAAAAGTGTATTTAATAAATTGTTAAAGGAAGCTGCATTGTAGTTCTTCAAGTACAAGTGTTACAATACAGTTCTATTATGTATTTATTTCCAATTTGTGTGTGTGTGTGTGTGTGTATTTGAGAGAGAGAGAGAGAGAGAGAGAGAATGAGCAAGAAAGAACATATTTAGATTACTAAAAAGAAATTCATTTATTATTGAAAGGAATATGGATAAAGATGCCCTGATAACTCTATAGTGGATGACTGATCTTGTTTTTCAGAACCTGGGCAGAGAAACTGTCCCCATATGTTTTTAAAAAAATCAAACTGTACAGATTTACAAAATGTGAGTGTATAGTTCAAAATGATTTTCAGCAAGAATTCAGATTTAAAAGAGGGATACCTGCGTTATACTGTGGCAAGCTTTGTCAGAGTTCAATCCCTGAAGATAATGAGATGGGATTCTTTGTGTTGGTACAGCCTCTGTATCTCAGAGGCTGAATGTGTGGGTTTTGTGGAGACAAAAGTCCCAGGCCTGTCCCCAGCATCTCCTGTTCGGGCTTGGCAAAATTCTGGTAGTCTGTGGCCAAGATCCTGCTGACATAAATTTATACCAATGGAAGCCAATGATGTCATCATTCAGTGCAACAACATGTAGTTTAAATTAATTGAAAGCTTTGTATCCTTTCCTTTCAGTTTCTGGGGCTCCCTAGGACTCCAGTTTGCCCTGGGGAAGGTTTAGAAGCCTTGGCCTGGGGGTGGGGGAGAATCTTTAATAAACAAAATCGCCATGGGACTGCCACCAGTTGTTCTGATCCCACTAGAATCTCTTATTTTTTTTACGATAAAAGCCACCCCAGCAATGCTGAGACTCTCAAAGGCTTTCTCAGGGCAAAAAGTACCATAGGGAGACACAGAACAGTGGGGAACAGGAGACTTCCAATTAATTCTAATTAAATATTACCAGCACCAGATCATGATGTATTTGACTTCCACTGGCATACATTTACACAAGAAGATTTTGTTGGAGTTTTAGCAACCCCAAATGCTGCCTTTAGTAGATATGGCTGGGAGGGACCTTTCTGGGCTGGAGTGACTGTCAGTCAATTGTGCATTAGCCAATTATTCCTTCCATGCCTCTGAGTTCAAAGTTCAAAGGGAGCCTTGCCTCTCTGCTCTTTGTCTTTTCCCCTCTCTTTTAGTCTGCTAGCAGTTAGTGCATTATTCAGTTAGTACAGTTATGTGAGTATAGTCTGCAGGAGTCTGCTGGAAGGCTGTTGGGACCTATTGTTGTAAGCAGTCATTTTTCCCCCTGTACATTTTGAGTAAATAGAACATTTTATTCCTTCTCTTACCAATGTCTAAGAGTGAATTACTGAAACTAAATGCCAGTTGATGAGACAAAAAGGTGCTGATGACTCTGGAGAGAATTTGGCTCTGTAAGTCCTTGCATTTCTGTTGCACAGCAAGAGGAAATGTAACCAAAATTCAAAACTCTGCAACAAATTTTCCCCAGTATAGTGAATGGAACTAACATAACATAACATAACATAATATAATATCTAGATTTCTAGATATACGTTCTCTAGATATAAGATATGGAAATATGAACTTCTTGTACACTGGGTTCTTTAACCTGCTTATACAACCCTAATTTTGCAAGGAACATCCAGAGGATTCTGGATTTGCAAACTGAAGATGTTTATTGCCAGATTTCACTTTCCCTAGTTTAACAGATAAAGTTAGAGTGCTTTGGCCATTTAATCCAATTCAGGTGCATAGACACGGCAACAGCATAGCTCTCTTCAGACTCTATGGCATATGGAAGCTAACCCAACATTTTCTAATAAATACTAGAGAAGGAGGTTAAGGGGTAGGTTAGTCTTACAAGCACCAGGACAAACTGGGTATTAATCATAGCACAAATGGAGTACAAGGACTAATAAGAGCAATAGCAGAACCTGGCTGATAGCTGTACATGCCACTAATTCGCCTCAGTAAACCTGCAGCTCAGAGTTCAATTAACCCTGATTTCCAAGGCCACCCATAAACTCTGAAGTAAGCACTGTGCTTCTTTGTTTTATATCAATGAAATAGATTTTTCCCCCTGTTTGATACTGCGTATAAATACTGGTTGCTAACGAAGGGTGCTGTAGGACCACTGCATGTTTGCAAGGATTTGAATCACTATCCCTTCGATCCACCAAATCGCAATGTTTGACCCTGCCAGTAGCTTCTTAATTTATGTGCATCATTAGAAGCGCTGGTGGCTCAGCAGGCGACGTTGGGGGCATCCCCGATAAAATTGTTTGCATACATAGAACATTAACTGTTAAATAAGTACAGAAGAAGCAGAAACAGTCCCCCTCCCCATTATAATTATTTTTAGTATTCATTTCCCCCTGCCTCCGCCATGGTGCTGAAGCAAATTGGAAATCGGGTAATTAGGCTGTGACTCTTAGTGTAGTATTAGAGTCCCAAGCCAAAGTTCAACACCCTGAAATGAAATTTAAACCAATTAATCAGTTAGATTTTTACCGCTTGTCCATGTTTTCTCAGCAATTCCCACAGCACGTAGCCTTTGATCAATTCTCCTGCAAAAGCGAAAATGTGTGCCTGCTGCTAGCGAGATGGGGATCACATTAACATGGCACTCATAAAACAATCAGAGCAGTGAAGCCCTCAAACAGAACAGGGCATAGTAATATTTAATAAAAGCATGCACATAATCTTCAGAATTAGCATTTTGTGCCTTGCGGTACCTTTGGGAGAAGAGCTTTTATTTGTGGAGTGATCATTATTATAACAAAGAACAGCTACCTAATAATTTCCACTTTAACTCTGCAATATGCTACAAGCATTTCTGAACCATTATGCTAAACTGAGGCGGGGTAATCATTTCATTGTCACTATTTGAAGGGTGGAAATTCTCCTCTACTTTTAGTGGCTAGAAAAATGGGAGAACCACCTGCTCCCACATAGAAATACATACATACATACATACATACATACATACATACATACATACATACATACATACATACATACATACATACATACATACATACATACATACATACATACATACATACATACATACATACATACATACATGCTAGAGGGTCACATACTTCATATGTCATAGAACCCTTTGTGTCCAAAATTGCTGTGAAAACCACATAGCTTCTGGTAGGATGAAAAGTATTATTACTGTTATTGCTGTTGATCTGGTTTGCAGAAGTGCAGCATGAAGATGGAATATCATCAGTCTCAGAAGTATTACTTTCCCCCCTTCATTAGGTGACCCATGAGAAGTGAATAATTCATGTTATTGTAGGAACATGGTGAGACGTGTTTATTTTTATCACTGTTCAATGTTAGTCTTTGGCAGGAAGACAGCCAGGAGTCAAATGGCACCTGAAATCATACTTCTTAGTCTTTAAGGTGTCACTGGAGTCTTTGATGTATTTTCCAAGACTATTTTTCCATCAAAATTCGGGAGATAGTTTGACTGAGCAGGAAGCACCATATTTAGCTCAAACTGTTCCTTTAGATGAAATATTGGCTATATCCTGAGAGCATGCAAACCACTCCATCCCCAAGAAAGACAACTTCATCATTGCCAGTGAGATCTCTTGGTCAAAAATCTCATCATTCACCCCCAAAAATAGATTCAGATAAGGAGGCAACACTAGATAAAAGGGGGTGGTTTTAATATAAATGACTAGTAGTGAGATATTGTGGTAGCACGATTAAGTCATGGAATGTTACTTTTCCCCTATACATTGCTTGAAAAGTTAGCCTTCATTTAATTTTACAATATTAGTAAGAATTCTAGACAACTACTTTGTATAATTGTTGATGATGTGATAAAGATATGCTTGTAAGTGTTGAAAAGTTTCTGGCTCTCAGATGTTCCAGTTGTATGTTGACTCAGGATGTCTTGAGCGCAGTTAAGACGTTGATTACTATGCCAAGAAATGGCAACATCTAGTGGCAATCTACAGAGATATCTAATGACCAAATTGTGTTAATTGTACGTACAATTTGTTTGCTTTTTAATGAACAAATTGGCAAGTGTAGTAAGGACTGGGAGGTGTTAAACAAATAGGTTTTACCTCTTCCTGCCTTGTTCTGGTTCCAGTGGAAATCACCTTTTTGAGGTTAGTTCAGCAAGATGAAACCTCTATACAAATAACATCTTCTAGAATCTAGAGGATGTACTTTTGTTGGGAATGCATTCCAACAAAGGGTGGAACTTTTAACTTTGTGGGGTTCCATTGCTACTTTTTCCTCCTGTGGCTGAGATTTTTTAAATTACTTTTCTAGTTTGACCCTGACTGATCATGTAAGCTCATATATAGTTAATATAAGTGAAAAAAAAGGACACACCTGGTTTTCATGAATCATTGAACATTTTCTATGTTCACTCTGACCAGTTGAGGCTTCCTCTCATATCCTTTCACACCAGATTCTCTGGCTTAGTGCTAGTTACTCAAAACCTTATATTCCATGCCAGTTACAAAAAAAGCTGTGTCTTTTGTAATAGAATTTTGATTTCACTGTTTGCAGTCTATCTTGTTCACAATTCATTTGTGAACTAAGTTTTCATTTGTCAACATGGTGCTTGTTTTAGTCTCCAGACTAAGATCTGGAGACCTTATGCAGACCCTCTTCTGCTTTTTTTTTTCCAAAAAGGAAAACAGTCCTTTCCACACACCTTCTTGCTAATCATCTGTTTGGCAGGAAAGAAAGGAGACCTGCAAGCTTTATTGTGTTCATTGAACTCATGATTATTTGAATTTTAATTTTTTAGAAAATAGTTCCTCACAAAGCCATGTAAAATATTTTGTTATCTTTAGCTTATAAGATGGGGGGGCATGTGCATGCACCATCAGGAAGTGTGTAATTGAGAAGCAATTTTAATTTTACTCACGCTCTGATTTAATCAGAGTATTTGATTCCTTTGAGGGCGTGGGATGATATTTTTAAATGCTGCTTTTATTAGCTGCAAGCCAGCCGAGAACCACGAGTTGCACTTTTTTTTAAAAAAAGTGAGAAGATTTCTGGAGTTTTTACACATGGTTTTATGAGTGAACTTTGAATCCAAATTAAACATATCAAAGTTACTTCTCTGTGTGATTCCACACACATATTCAGCATTTCCATAACTTTAATGTTACACGTTTTCTTTCGTTAAATAAAAAATATATATATTCTGAGATATAGAGTTTGAAGTTGTGCAATTTCTCTGTTCCCCCCCTCAACTTAAAAAGATAACGACTGGATTTTTAAAATATAGAGACCACAATGGGCCTAAATGCTCAAATTTTTAAAACAGCCTCAAAGTCTTTGGAGAAAACTGTGGCCAGTGCCTTTGACACTGAAAAGTGCTACTGATAGCAGAAAAGTTCAGAAGAGTCTTGTGAAAACTACTCAGACTAATACATTTATTTTAAAGTACTTTTGTGTAGTTGTAGTGTCACTGAGATTGTTACTACATGCAGCTTTTTAAAAAGATCAAGATATTTATGCTGATTAAGCCATTGCGGTCTATGTACAGAAAAGGATTCCTAGAACTGAGTATGAGATGCTCTTCTGCTATACAGTGGCTGAAATCCTGTTGCTTAGCATAACACACTGCAGCTAGCGTAGGATCACTGAATGAGTGGAACCTATGGAAGAACTGAATCACCAAATCCCCTCTGATTTAATGGCCCTGCTGTTGCTTTGACATACTACACTAAGCAACAGGAATTTAAGCAGTGGAGCGTCAAGGCAGAAATGGGGAGCTTATTCCAGCCCACAAGCTGCAATCCAGTCTGAGAGCTAAATGCATTCCTACAGTTGGAGAAAAACTGCTTGGGAACATGGCAGGTCTAAAATAAGGTGGGACTATTTCTCATTTCTTACCAATGGCTGTTTTTCCCATCAAAGCCCAAATTGGTTATATGTATGTCTGCTCAGGAGCAGGCTGCAGTAAAACAGCTTTAAAGCAGGTAAACCACACTTAGTTTCCTATGCAACTGCTTCTTGGGCCTTAAATAGTTTTTAATTATTTTATTATTTTTATTTATTTGATTTATACCCCACCCATCTGGTCTAAAAGACCACTCTAGGTGGTTAGAGTGGTCTTTGTTTCCTTAAGTCACTTATCAGAACAAAAAAGATTGTGGGCCAAGTGGACCCCACCACCTAAGAGATCATCATCTCTGTCCTAGCTATGGTAGTGCTTTCTTATAAAATGGGATGATTCCCAGTTCCACTCTTAATGCTGGTTTTTGTTTGCTTGCCAGCCTAAACACTTACAGACATTGTTAGAGCTGATGCCTAATTATCTGACATACGGGAGGAGCTGCCCCATGAACCTCGTTCTGTGCTCAATGGTCTCTTGTATTGGAGAACTGCCCATATGTACCATTTTACTTTCAAATTGTTGGTTCTTTTTCTTTCAGCAATTCCATGAAGAACTTTTCTTCAAAATTATGCATCCCATAAAAACTTCCCTATTTTATCACAGTGGAAAAAAAAAACCTAATCCATTTATAGCTTGCTTTTGAAGTCCTATCAATTTGGTGTTGATATGGGCGTTTTCGATTTTGGTGTTAGTGTTAATTTAATGTTAATTTTGGTTTGTCATTTGAGCAATGCAAATTTGGAACTCTAGGTCTAATATTACACAAACAAAATCCAGTTGTTGAAGGAACAATTCCTAGTAGTAGTTTTTCCCTCTTCAAAAGAAAAGCAAAGCAAAAGTGGGCAGTTTACAAGTTTATTATGCAAGCCACACATTGCCCCTGCCCCCAGCGAGTTGGGTACTCATTTTACCGACCTCAGAAGGATAGAAGGCTGAGTCAACCTTGAGCCGGCTACCTGAGATTGAACCCCGGGTCGTGAGCACAGTTTTGGCTGCAGTATAGCAGTTTAACCACTGCACACCAAGAGGCTCTTCAGTCAGTTTTTATTATATTGCAACCACTTTGACATTTTTCTTCAATATTTTGTTAAAATGTTTTGTTTTGCTTTGCTTTGTCCTTTGAGAAACAGTCTGACGTGTTAAAAACGGTAGTAAAAGCAATCTTGGTGGTAGTGGTTGTTATCTCTGTGCAATTAATAACTATTTTTTGTTATTCACTGTTATTAATCATAGATAATTTCTTTGTTTACTCAAAATATTTATTCCAAGTTACATTTTTCCTTTATATAACCTTCCCATATCACCAGTACTTCTTACTTCACATATATCAGTCAGCAACTTTTGTTTAAGTATTTTGAAAATGAGGTTTACCTGAAGGAACAAATTACTCTATTGTTAGTTTTCCAGTTGTACATCGTTTATGGAACTCTTGTTAAATTGGTTGTTGTGGGTTTTTCGAGCTCTTTGGCCGTGTTCTGAAGGTTGTTCTTCCTAACGTTTCTCCAGTCTCTGTGGCCATGGGCATCTTCAGAGGACAGCAGAGACTGGCGAAATGTTAGGAAGAACAACCTTCAGAACACGGCCAAAGAGCTCGAAAAACCCACAACAACCATTAGATCTCTGCCGTGAAAGCCTTCGCAAATATCTTGTTAAATTGCTCTTTATCTTCCCAGCAATGCTGGGTAGTGGATGGATATTTTCCCATTTTACCTTTTGAGAGCTGAGTCTTAGAGGAACTGAGAGGAAAGAATTTGTTCTAGGCCAGAATATGAAAAAGCCATTAAAAAAAAAAACCTGGAACTTTCATGTCGCTTTGTAATGATACAGCATCACCAAACTGATTGGCAGACTCTGGGATTTGTAGGCTAGAGAATTTTCAAAAGTTCTCCTCAAGGCTATTCAAGATTGTTTGGCTTTCTAGCATATTAGTGCAGTTTGTATTCAGATGCAAAGCTTGCTAATTATGGGGAGTGCATGCATGCTTGAAACTAGGGCTGAACTGATTTAGAATTCCTGTGTGGAGTAAGAGAGAAATACTTTTCATAGGAATGGCTGACAAAATATCAGAAGTTTTTCTCTGTTTTTTAAAAGATCATTTGTCTTGGAAACTAAGCACTATGTAGAATGAGCCTGGTAAAAGCCCCAAATTGCTGACATTTCAAGGCTTCAAATAGTTGTGCAAAGTTGGAACTGGCATGCAGAATACACCCAGTGAAACTTCTGAGCTTTGGGAAAGGGGGAGGGTTTTGTTTTGTTTTTTAAAAAACCCTTGACGTCAGTAAGGATGAATGAGCTCCACCCTAAGTCCTTCCCCCCTCCACCTAGATGTGAGTTTGCATATGGTTGCAAAGGACTCTGTCTAAGTTTTGAGCTCTGACTAAGATCATCAGGTCAGGTTGAGGCTCATGGAGCACAGACTGAGTGTGAAAGAGTTATTATTCCCACTCTTCCTGGTTAATAGAAGGGGAAAGACGATGAATCAAGAAAAATAATGAATTCTGTATCTCAGGTAAATCAGGATAAGGAAAACTCTTTGATTTAATGCCATTTGGTAGGTCAGTCCGTCCTTAAACAGTTCTTCCTGGTGTGCAGTGTGATTGGTGGGGCAGAAGGAATAGCCAGGTGTGAATAGGAACTGGGTGGTCACTTCTGTCTACCAACTCTTCCCTTTCTTCCCCACTCTTCCCACTTCTCTTTTTCACAGACATGTGTAGAAGCATATATATGCACTTGTACACACAAATAAAGTGTAATGAAGCTAGCTGTTCAGCAGGAGAGGAACACAGCCAGAGCTATGACCTCCTACGTCTGTTAAGAAAGAAGACGGGAATGGCCTGGCTGAGCATACCCTAAACCTGAGGTGGAACATCACCCCTTTTGCTTTAGAGGACACAATTTTTAAATGTGTCATTCACGATTTGAGGGAGCAAACATGACTATCAATTGTCTGGTCCCTGTCTTACCATTGGCCTTGCTCGGCCTTGCATCATAGTTCCTGTTCGTATGGGTCAAACCTGGATTTTCTGGACTGATTCTAGTACTGAAAAATTCCATTGTTGGAGATCTTTTCTGGCATTACCTATAGGTTCTTGTACTTTTTGATTTTAACATATCCTATCTTAAATATTGACATTTGTCTTTTCACTTTAAAAGGTGAATCAACGGTATAATCTGACCAGGTCTAGATTCACCGAAAAGTGTGTTGTTTCCTGGGGTGAGGATGGGTGTGAATGTGTCTCAGACACATGTAAGATATGATATGAATAAGGCTGTTGAATAATATCATAGTATAAAACAATTAACACTAAAACATGTTTAATTATTTTGAAAAAATTGAATTTTTCAGAGAGCAACTACTACATGCCATATATGTTGTGCATTTTAATAACTACAGAATACTGTAATTGGTTTTTTAAAGTGTAATTAGATAATCTGTAATTAGAGAATAGCCAAACTTCAACCTGATGCCCTCTAGATCTATTGGATTACAATTCCCATTATCACCAGTTAGTATTGTCCAATGGTGGGCAATGTAACCCACACATTTGGAGGGCATCCTATTGGGGAAAGAAGTTATAGACACAGCAGGTCCACCTAAGAATCCCTGAACTTCATTATGGGAGAGAGAGCCCACGATCATGTTTCATAATGACATGAACTGAGTATTACAAGAATGTGCTCTATTCTCTAGTCAGTCTTCAGCCAGCTATGCTGCTGTTTTCTTTCTACGGGCTGCCAAACATGATTATCTTTTCAAGAGAAAGAATGGAAACAAAATAAAAATTTAATGGGCAAACATTCCATTTTCAAATAACTGGTCTGGGATCTCTCTCACACACAACACAGAGAATGAGAGGGAGAGAGAGTAGAATTTTCATGTTATTCAACAGAAAAAGAAAATCAAAGCTGTTTCTCCCCTTCCCCTTCACAAGTCTTCTATCATTAAAATCTTGTTCTAACGGCCGAATACTTTTTTTTCATGTGTGTTGGAAAGCAGCTACACCATGTATCAAAGCCATCAGTCCAAGTGAAGGATGGACTACAGGAGGTGCCACTGTCATCATCATAGGAGACAATTTCTTTGATGGGTTACAGGTCATATTCGGCACCATGCTGGTCTGGAGTGAGGTAGGTGTTCTCTGCACATTAATATCCAGTTAACATGGTCTAGTTTATAGACAGCTTTCTTTCTTTTAGGCCCTGTTCTGTTATAGTAACAATGGAAATATTTTACAGTCTCTCTCATTTTGCACAGGGAAGATATTGGAGACACTGGGCCTCATATCAGGTGTTTTTATGCTGTTATCAACATTATGAGTTCCAGCTCCTTCTACTGTTTTAGGCACAATAATCTCTGTGGAAATTCCTATAATCTTTTTTTAAAGGGAGCCACCTGCAAATGAACTACTGGTAGTCTCAAATATCTCAAACACCAGTAACTCACCTTAACCTAATCATGGATTTTCTAATGAACAAGATACTCTTCTTAAACCAGGCATTGACTTTATGCTCCGTATCCATCGGGCTGTTCTTTTATTAATTCAATGCAGCTTTCCATTCTTTTCCCACTGCCCATTAATTTATGGCCTTTATAGAAACTGCTGCAAATCTATGGACATATGTACTATCATCGTAAGTGATGGAGCTGTTGAAATTACTGCTTCTGGTAGCAATTGTATTAATTATAATCAAACCCTGTTATGAAACAAGATTGAAAAATGGCAAGACTCAAAGCAATTGAATTGCGCATGTGCCAACCTCAATGTGTGTGGTGGAACACTCAACCAAGGCTCTCTTATGCCAGCTTATCCCCATAGTTTGAAAACAGTAAGAGGTGAAAGTCTTCAAGGTTCACTTTACTCTGTTGTGTTAGGCCTTCACGTGCCAATGCATTGAGTTTTCACAATTTCTTTCATTGATTTCTATGGTACCAGACTTAATCTCATAGTAGTTTTGCATTTCTTTCTTTCTTTAAAACAACAGCTGGTCCTTAGGTATATTGACTTGAATGAAAGTCGAGTCATCTTGTGTATTTATTTTCCCCTGATGAATATTGTCAAGACTTTTAAGTGACAAAAAAATATATTTTTAGAAAACCCAGTACAATTTGCATCTTTCTGCATGGCTGCATCATTTTCACTAGAGCTTTCTTGCTGGCCTTTTTTCCCTTTATTTTTAACCCTCTTTATAATGTTGACAAGGGCTGAGACATAAAAGAAAAGAGGCTGCAACACGTTCCCTAATTTTCATTACTGTCCATAAAAAATCAGCTTAGTACCTTTAAAGCAATTTTAAAAGACCTTCGTTCAGATTTCCTACTCAAACATAAATCCAATGAGTATTTTGCCTGTACATTTGAGAAAAGAGGAACACAGGCTGAAGTGATCATTTCTGAAATAGTCTTTCTCTTGTAATGTTCAGACTATAAGCAATCTGCAGTGTAAATATTGCAATTTTAATTTATTTTGCATGTATTCAAGCTTTCTAATTGCAGTACTTATAGGCATGAAATGGAAGCCGAGTATTTCTTAAAACTCTTTATGGTGCAGGAATTATTGAAGAAAATAGGTACTTTTTTTCTAAAACAGCATTTTGAGGACAAGAGATGCATGTTAAATGTGTGGATTTTAAAAATGATTTTGGAAACACATATTTATTATTTAAACGTACATTTCAGTTACGGCTCTCTAACATAATTACAACCTTTCTTACTCAGGGAAGTACATTGAAACATAATTTGTCACATTAATTGTGTGCAGAAATACAGATACTTGAGGCTAGGGCTTTCAATTAATCTTCAGCTGCCATAATGAAAATGATTTCTGAAATTATTTGACAACCTTTTTTTCCCCAGAAATGTAAAGAGGAACAGGTTATGGTTTATTCACTTGTATTAGGTAATTCACGCACAAGCAGCAATTGTATATAATTTATACCAATTTAAAAAAAGCTAATAATTTCATTTCCAAGAATGTGTTATTAACTGAATTGTATCACTCAGATATTTAAACTATCAGTTACAAAGAGAGCCAAAGGGTTTAGTTTCAGAAAGACTTCTCCTGATAGTGTAAAAGCTTAGAAGCTGAGATGGCTTTTAATTTATACGGTTAATGGTACAATACTGGTACCCACTCAGTTACTTTGGAGAAAATCCAATTGAACTCAGTGAAATCTCTGATTAGACTGTCATAGGATCCTGCTATAATTTCTCTTTCTCTCTTGTTGTAGTTTTAGAAGAGTTAGCCATGTTAGCCTGTGCTAGCATATTAGGAAAAACTGAAAGAAAAAGGGAAAAAATATAGAAAACAAAATCATGGTGGCATCTTCAAGACTTTAGTTTAATGTGAGCTTTCATGGACAAAAGTGGACTTGTCCACAAAAGTTCACATTAAAATAATAATAGTAATTAGTCTTTAAAGTGCTGAAATATTTTTGTTTCTTCATTTTTTTTATTTTAGCTTTCCCTGGTATTCAACTTTTTGGTATCTCTTCTTTGTGTGTGTGTGTGTGCGAGAGGGAGATAGAGAGAGAAGTTTTGTGTTCTTATAATTGTTATAATTATAATTGTTATTATTATAAGTGGCAAATTATAAAGAGTTATAATGCAATTGGCATTAATCTCTGCAGGGAATTGTCAAGTTATGAAGTAAGCATGGACATTTTCTCTTTTGCACCACTTTGCCAAGCTTGGGGCATATTATTATTATTATTATTATTATTATTATTATTATTATTATTATTATTATTATTATTATTATTATTATTATTATTATTATTGTTGTTGTTGTTGTTGTTGTTGTTGTTGTTGTTGTTGTTGTTGTTGTTGTTGTTGTTGTTGTTGTTGTTGTTACACACAATATTATAAGCAGTTGCGGATTCCAGAAAAAACAGTAACATCAACAGAACTATAAAGACCAGCAATATTAGGAACAGCATATATACTATGTTGTTATTTAACTGATACTTAGTTTTTTGGTTAAAACTTGTATCTGTTATGTAATACCAGTCAATGTTTTTATAATTTTGAGTGACTGCGCCTGGTATTTTTTAACAACAACAACAACAACAACAACAACAACAACAACAACAACAACAACAACAACAACAACAACAACAACAACAACAACAATAAATTCATGAAGGCTTTCACGGCCGGGATCTAATGGTTGTTGTGGGTTTTTCGGGCTCTTTGGCCGTGTTCTGAAGGTTGTTCTTCCTAATGTTTTGCCAGTCTCTGTGGCCGGCATCTTCAGAGGACTGGTGTAGGAAAACCCACAACAACCATCAGATCCTGGCTGTGAAAGACTTTGGGAATACAATATTATTATTATTATTATTATTATTATTATTATTATTATTATTATTATTATCAATAATAGGAATGCCATGAGTTGTGACGATGAGTGCTGGCTTAGGTGGGGATATATCTATCAAAGGCAGATCACATTGAAGGGAGAACCATCCATTCCTGTTGTGGAAGCTTTCCTCCCTCTGAAAACTGTAGGCACTGAGGGAGAGGATTCCAACTTGGGACCATGGAAGAGGATAAGAGAGAAAATTATTGCCTGCTGCATGCTGATTTAGCTCTCCTTGCCATGCACACCTATTTTTAAAGCAAAAATCAGCTACACAGTGGCAAACTATAAACATTGCCTTTAAACTGGCATTCAGTGACAAAAATAGGAGATGGCATGAAAAAGAGAGAGAGAAAACAGGAGAGCCCAATTTAAAAAGTGGACATTCCTGCAGAGAAGACTATTGGGGATATCTATGTTTTTCAAACTCACCTAGTCCTTCCCTGCTCCATCTAAAGCCACTCCTTTCTTGAATGCATCCTCTGGATCAGAAGCTTTTACTTCTGCCTTTTAAAAAGAACTAGAGTTCCCTGAGACTGGACATAAACAGAGAACTCTGGGTTAATTTCAACTTTTAACAATTCATGCCAGAAGAAGGAAGAAGAGAAGGCAGTATAAATCTTACGCCCAATCTCATGCTGAACATATATATTCATATTGAACCATTGGGGATGATTTTAACCTAGAGATGGACAAGATAGAAAATATGGAGTAGAAGAGACTGCCAAAATGAAGAGCTTGCATGATGTTTGTGAAACCGAGCTTATTATGCCCATACTGGAAATGCATGCTTTTCCACACATATAGAGAAAAATAAGTAAGGTTATAGGGAATGTCTGAAGTTTTATAGACAGCAGAGGGTTGTTCAATTGCAGCATGGATGAGGTAGTGAAAGAAATGTAGCAAATAACAAAAACTTTCTCTCCATATTCCAAACAACTCTCTGTCTGCATGTTCATGCATATGTGCAAGGATGCTTGTGCATGTGTGCACATGTGCACATGCACACACACAAATAAGCATTTGGAGATGGAAATACTCTATGAGAGTGCCTAATAACTACTGTGTTTCACCTATGTAAACGAAGCATGTGGTTTTAACTGGTATTTCACCAGGTAGAAACATTTGAAAGATATAGTCCTGTCACTAATTGTAACCATCTTGGCCAATTAATCCGCATTCTGCCAGCAAAGGAACAGCCAAAAGAGGTGGTAGCATTGTATGGTAAAGATGAGGGGAGCAGATGAGAATATGTAGGTAAATGCATGTTAAGGAAATTAAAAACAAATTTGCAGCAGATCAGCAGAAGATGGACATTAAAGTTTCTGTACAACTTACAGAAATTCAGAATATGTAAAGCTTTTGAGCAATACCAAATTTGGGACAGAATCCTTCCAGATTTTTAGCTATGTATTGGTGTCCATGTCTCCAGTCATTAATTTTGAGTTACTTTGATTTTTTATTCTAAAACCTTCAATTTTGTGGGTACAAAAATAAGAAAGACATAGACATAGAAAAGAAAATGAAAATGAAGTTTTGAGTCTTCATTTGTACTGCACTAGCAAACAATACACTACTGATATTTCATTTTATATTAGAAAAACAAGCATTCTAGAGCTTGGAACTAATTTCAGTTCTGTAACATTGAAGACATGGCAGTCACATGCCAGGACTGCACTGCAAGTCTTTGGAAAGGGTGTTTTTGTCTTCTTCTTTAAGAGTCACTATATAGGGTTGCTAGATTCTGAGGCATCAGCTGGGGCTTTAGAACTGGGGAACATTTTCCCGGTGGACATTTTAAATGTCTAACCAATCCAACACATCAGGACAAGCATTGTGTATCCCTTGAAACCATCCATGTATGCCTGTTAGGAATGTAGGAGAGGGAGGACCTATTAGATTGAAAGGTTTTTCATTCAAAATTTCAGCTCAGGAAGGAGACGAGGAGGCAGTGTATAGTCATGTGAAAAAGAAAGCACACCTTTTGACTTCTATGGTAATATGCAAATTAGAGCATAATAATAATCATCTGGTCCCTAGCAATTCTGAAAATTAGGTAAATACAACCTCAGAAGAACAAGATATGACATATTACACCGTGTCATGATTTATTTTACAGAAATAAAGCCAAAATGGAGAAACCATGTGTGGAAAACTAAGTACACCCTCACTGCTTCCATAGGAATTAAGAAGCTAAGTACCAGCCAGGTGCTGTTAACCAAAAACACTAGAGTCATTGGTCATCAGCAAGTGTAACCACTTCTATAAAAGTCAAAGTCTTAGCGGTTTGCTTGTCTAGAGTATTCAGGTGTGTGTTAGCATAATGCCAAGGAGGAAATATACAGTGGTGCCTCGCTTAACGAGCGCACCATATAACGATTAAATCGCATAGCGATCCGTTTTTTCGGATCGCTAATGCGATCGCACAACGTTGTTCCCATAGGGAAAAATTCGCTTTGCAAAGACCGGTAAGCATTTCGCTTACCGATCTTCGCAAAACGCCCCCCGCTGATCAGCTGTTCGGCGGCCAAAATGGCCGCCGGAAGCCGGGAAATGGCCTAAAATGGCCGCCCGCAGCGTTTTCGCGCCCTCGTTAAGCGAGGCGAGGGCGCAAAAATGGCTGCCGGCCATTACGAAGCTTCATTGAACGGTGAGTATTTGGCCCATTTGGAACGCATTAAACCATGTTTAATGCGTTCTAATGGGCTTTTCTGTACCGTTTAACGATCCGGAACGGATTAACCTCGCTATGCGAGGCACCACTGTATCAGCAATGATTACAGAGAAACAATTGTTGCTGTCCATCCATCTAGGAAGGGTAATAAGGTCTTTCCAAACAATGTAAAGTCCATCATTCTACACTGAGGAAGATTATTCCGAAGTGGAAAATATTCAAGACACTTGCCAATCTTCTCAGAAGGGGATGTCCAAGGAAATTCACCCCAAGGTCAGATCGTGCAATGCTCAGAGAAATTACAAAAACCCTAAGAGTTGCATCTCAAACTCTACAGGCCTCAGTTAGCATGATAAATGTTAAAGTTCACATCAGGACAATTAGAAAGAGACTGAACAAGTATGGTTTATTTGGAAAGGTTGACAGGAGAAAGCCTCTTCTCTCTAAAAAGAACATGGTGGCCCAGCTTAGGTTTGCCAAGTTGCACCCGGTCAAACTACGAGACTTCTGGAACAATGTCATTTGAACAGACAAGACCAAAGTGGAGATGTTTGGCCTTAATGCACAGCACCACATTTGGTGAAAATCAAACACAGTATATCAACACAAACACCTCATACCAATTGTCAAGTATGGTGGTGGAGGGGTGATGATTTTGGACTTGTTTTGCAGCCACAGGACGTGGGCACCTTGCAATCATTGAGTCAACTATGAACTCCTCTGTATACCAAAGTATTCTAGAGTCAAATGTGAGGCTATCTGTCTGACAGCTAAAGCTTGTCTGATATTGGGTCATGCAACAGGACAATCATCCAAGCACACCAGCAAATCTGGAACAGGAAGGCTAAAAAAGAAAAGAATCAAGGTGCTGCAATGGATTAGTCAAAAGCCAGACCTGAACCTGATTGAAATGCTGTGGTGGGATCTTAAGAGAGTTGTGCATAAACAAATGCCTGCAACCCTCATTAAACTGAAGCAACACTGTAAAGACAAATGGGCCAGAATTCCTCCACAAAGATGTGAGAGACCGATGAAGCCGTACATAAAACAATTATTTCAAGTTATTGTTGCTAAAGGTGGTTCGACAAGCTATTGCTTCATTTTTCACATATGGCTTCCCCATTTTGGCTTTATTTCTATAAAATAGATCAGCACACGGTGTAATATGTTATGTGTTGTTGTTCATCTGAGGTTGTATTTACCTAATTTTCAGACCTGCTAAGGACCAGATGATTTTTATTATGTCCTGATAAAACCATAGAATACAAAGAGGGTGCACTTTCTTTTTCACATGACTGTCTATCCAATGCCAGTGCTTAGAATTAATATATTAATATTACATTCTTTTTTAAAAATTAAACGTTCCAAACTCTTGTCCATCACATGTCATATTGGCCCAGATTTCAGATTACAGTATACTAATTTACAGAGAGAAATAAAATAAATGTTATCTGTTCAGTGTGAAACTTCAGAAGAAATGGCAATCGGCCTGGAGAAAATACTGCATTAGTATTTTTTAAACTATAGTTTCTGTTAAACTTACTTTAAAAGGTTGAGGGAAAGTGTTTGACCACTCTAGCTGCCTAAAGTGACTAACAAAATGACCAGATAGCCTAGAGTGGCTATCGAAACGACCAGATAGGCAGGGTATAAATAAAATAAAATAAAATAAAATAAAATAAAATAAAATAAATAAATAAATAAATAAATAAATAAATAAATAAATAAATAAATAAAATTTGTGAGGAACCATCCAGCAAATCCGCGAAACTCTTGCCAACCTTAACTCTGCTTCTTCATGGAAACCAGCATGTTTTTACTGGGAAATCCATGAAATAGTATTGAAAGAGAAGTAAATTGATGGCAGACCTTATGCATGCTGTGACGAGGCAATATAAACGCATGCATGCATGCAGATGCACCCCTGCGTGCACACACACACACACACACACACACACACACACACGGCAGAATAAATCTGAACCTACTGGAGCTGCCATAAATTGAGCACCATTCGCCACTGTAACCCAATATTGCCTCCTCTGACTGGCCACGACTCTCCAGGGTGTCAAACAGAGAGGGAGAAGCTTAGTCCTACTATCTGAGAGCTCTTTATTCTATAGGTAAGGAACTTAACCTGGACCTCTTCAGTTATGCCACAATCTTTCTCAGGCTTGAGGCTTCTTTGGGCAGAGCAATCCTACTCAGAGATCAAAACATTATATATATATCTTTAACTCAATTTCCCAGAAATCCCCAACAACATGGTCTTACTGGGTCCTGGAGCCCCAAAGGGTAGCTTTTCTCATCTCTTATCTTACTCTACACTAGAGTGATAGGGCAGAGGACAGAACAGCTTGTGGAACAAGCATCACATCCTGTGCCTCATTGTTCTGCTCTCGATGAGATGCAAGATACAAGGCAGGGTGTTTTGTTTTGTTTTTAATTTGCTTCCCACTGACAGCAACTGGAAGGAATTAATTGTGCCAACCCCCGGGGGTTGTATACAATCACATCACTTCCTGAAGCATGTTTGATGAAGAAAGAGTTATAACATACAGTATCTTCATAATAGATACCCATGCACACAACCACTGGCATATCTTTTACTCTCTCTGGTAGTAAAACACCTACCCCTGCAGAGCTTTCAACAGCACGTAGTTTGGTACAGCAGGATAAGTTTCCTAAGACTTTTTCTTCTTTGGATTGATCTAATTTGGAATAGGGCATATTTTTATTCATTTCCTTATTATTAGTTCAATGGAATAACCATGTACGTTGTATCTAATTTAACAAAAAGATGAATAATTGAAAGGTTATATACTTCAGGGTTCTGATATTGATTATTTTGAAAGAGCAAGGCAAGAACAAATGTCTGTAAAATTTAAAAAACTAGTCAAAATTTAAAATGTATATAATCATATTGAAAAGGTTGTAGAGAAATGCCACTTTTTCTTTTAAGGAACACGGTTCAAGAAACTATAAAATCAGTTTGATTTTTTAAAGTATTGCATGTAAGTGAATGGAAAAAAAACAGGTTTAATGGGAAAATATCTAAAAGCCTATTATGTTGTATTACTTGATTTAACATAATATTAATAAGTTTGTGGCACAGTCTAACCAGATAAGAAGATACACAGATTTCAATCGGAGAGTCATTCTTCCATTGACATCAATAAAGCTTAAAAGGAATTTACTTTAGGGAGATGATTCTTTGTGACATGAAGTCCATATCAACTCTTGGATGTTTGGAATTTTCTACAAGTTTTCAGTAATGCACTAAGGAAGGTGTAGATGCCAAAATCCAGATGGAAATCTTTTGGGATTCATGAATATAAAAGTAGCAAATTGCATTCAAATGTTGCAGCATGTCACAAGCAATTTTCATACCCAGAAGTAAATGCCTGCCATGTATGAAAACAGAGTTAATATTATTATGGCTGGGAAGATGAGCACTTGCAAATATTGTTGTCATTGGCTTTTATGCTGGTTACGTCAAGAATACATTTAAACACTGACAGGTTAATTACATGTTCCAACGCTTTGTTTATGTGATCTGACAAGAATGTGTTATTAAAGAACTATTCTGCATCTAACAGATTTCCTCCCTTATATTTTCTTCTAGCTTATTACGCCTCATGCAATCAGAGTTCAGACACCGCCCCGACATATCCCTGGTGTGGTTGAAGTTACATTGTCCTACAAATCTAAGCAGTTCTGTAAGGGTACACCCGGAAGATTCATCTATACGGGTAAGGATGCTTTAATTTTCAAACATAATAGAATGGAAGGGAAGGGAAAGTATCCTTCTCTCACCTTTGTGAACACTGAGTACTGTCCTCTGAAGATGCCGGCCACAGAGACTGGTGAAACGTTAGGAAGAACAACCTTCAGAACATGGCCAAAGAGCCTGAAAAACCCACAACAACTATTATTGGGATGTTTTACCAGATTAAAACAGATTCTTCCACCACAGGATCCCTCCTCCTTTTACCATATGATGATATTTATATGAACATGGACCTTGCACAACACTGAACCATGTATACCATTAGAAGATCTTTCAGTGATGTGCTGGCTGGCTGGCTTGATTATAAATTGGCCCCTTTCTCAGTTCCACAGGTTAGATGAATGAAGAAGGTTACTGGGACCTAGAAATAAAACCACAGTTGTATGAAATGGTTCTAGGCCATTTCTAAGTATGGATCCTGATATTTTTAAGACATAAAGAGAAAACCATGATCATGGTATTTTCATAATAGAAATGAGGGTTATTTTGTTTATTTATCTGTATCATATTTCCCCACCAAGTGATGCTTAGAGTTGCAGTATCAGTGCGTTAAATAAAATAAAGTATAACTGAAAAGGATTAAACCAATTGAAATCCTGCACTTAATCGATTACGGTGAGGTTCAAGGAGATTACAGCAGAAATCTCACAGCTTCATTTTTGGGGCACAGCAGAATTATATGTTCCATAGAGAGGCATTCACCATTGCTGCATATATTTTGCTAATCTGTTCCTTGCACTGCTTAAAAAACTAGACAGGGTAAGTTGTGAGCATACATGCGACAGGCCTCCTCTTACTACATTCTCAAACTCTCTACATTCTTAAGCTATAGAAAGTGCAGAACACTATGCATTATAAATTTGCATGTAGGATCCAAAGCTATCTCTGCAATATGTTAAATTCAGCCCAAAATCTTTGCCAGATGGTGACACATCCATAAAATTATAACTAAAAGCTGAAAAAGATGGTATTTCATTAGAATATAGTCACTGGCTGAAATTCTCTAGAGGTGGCTATATCTGTGGGAGAGTGATAATGTCAAACAAAGATTCTCAATGATGAAAGATTTCTACTTTTTTTCTGTGGCTTTTCTGATTTCCAGATAATCTGTTTCAACACTTGGAAACCATGCAAGCCTCAGGACGAGAGGAGGAAGTCTTTCATTATCACAAATTTCAGTAAAGTGATCTGGTAGTGGCAATCTTTGGTAATGGTAAAGACTTTCTCCTCCTGTCTAGCGGCTTGCATGTGATGAAAGGGATTATTTGCAAGCCTTAAAAGTTGGGGGAGAGAAGGAAAAGTCTTTCACTACTGAGAAGCTTCATCACCATCATCTTTCTGCAATATTTCAGCCGGTAGATGCTGTTTCCTTTTATCACTGCAATCTCATGTGGTTTTTTCAGGTGTATGTTTATTCTTCTGGAACTTGTTTTCAGATATGCATGTATAAGATTATAATTTTATATTTATTTATCTGGAAGTAAGTACAACTTAATAGAACTGACCTCAAAATACAGACATCATTTTCATAGGATGCTCTCAGATAGTGGATATTCATTCCCCTCCAGTACCAGAAACAGTCTTTCTCCTTGTTTCATCTGCGAAGGAGCATGAGTGAGGGGAAGCGAGATGCTATTGCACTTATATTCTGATTGTGCACTTTTTATGGGCAACTAATTGACCACTGTGTGAACCGGATGCAACTTTATATATGGGGAAAGATTACAAATGGCCTTGAGGATGCACACTTGGTCCACCTCTGCTTGTACATCACTGTTTGTGAAGTGCTTGTGAAATGCTTGGAGCAAGCCATTGTGCTTGGCAGCCATTTCTACAAGCAGAACGCATTATATTAAAAGAAAAACAAAAGCCACAGTGTATTGTTATTTACTCCACTGGCATTTTTACAGCTTTCCAAATTGACACAATGGGCTCAGGCTCAGTCTTAGAGATGCTGAGAGTAGGCTTGTTCGAACCAGCCTGACTTATTAGTCATCACAAGTTGATGACCCATTGGTTTCAGTGACTTTAGTTTGAGAATGATAAGTTCAGCATCCAGCTCAATGGACTGAATGTAGATTGTGTAGGATTAGTACTTGAAGACTTTACCCTTTTACAGTAGAAGTGTCACCTGTTATTTATTTATTTATTTATTTATTTCAAAAAATTCTATACCACTACTCTAAGCTGTTTAAAACAAACTGAAAACTATTAACAATAAGCAACAAATCATAAACCCATCCATCCCAGACAACATTAAACATCAACAAAGACATATATCATATATCCAAAATTCTGAAACATAGTAATCCTAGTTGATTCTAGTGGATCTAATTTGAGTCAGACATGCTTCTTCGCCATCCACAACATCCACATTTGATAAAATAGCCATCTGTTCTTTCTCTCCATTGTCCTACTGCCTTTTTACTCCTCTTTTCTTCACATTTTTACGTTGTTCTTCACCTCTTTTAAATTGACTTTCCTGGCTTAAATCCTAGTCTGCAAATTATTCCATCGTGGGTTTGAATTTTCATATATTTCAGGACCTGTGTTGAATTTTCCTGTACTGTAGTTGATTGCCTGGACCCATTGAAAGCAGTAGCGTTTGGCCATGACTAACTTTGTAGGGTCATTCCAATTTTCAAAAAGATGTTCAAGTAAAGTGAAGGGTATGAGGGCTGTGGAGGTTAGTTGTACTGTGTACTGCGCTTTTATCATCACAGAGAAAATATCTAAATAATCTAGATTAAACAATTCTTTTAGTTTACAAAATGTAGCATTGCATATCCGTATGTGCCCCCTCCTCCAGAAAAACCTATCACCTTCAGAAATGCCTTCAGGCCCTTCAAACATCATGTAGGATTGGAGTAAGCCTGCCGATCAGTTTTAGTTAATTGAAAATTATAGGATTGACCCAAGAGGAAAATTTCGTTTGCACTCCAATCACTATTACAAATTAAGGAAAATTACTACAATTTAGCTAAGGTTTCACACTGAGTTCACAAAATTAGCTCAGCTGCCCTGACAAAGTCAGCACGTTTTATTTTTTAAGTGATCATGAAAAGGAGGGGAAATAATAGACTGTGGTGTGTACAAACGAAGCATAGAGAAAGCTATGATGCTTTACAGAACTAGGACAAGTGGTTTTAATTAGGATTATTAGTTCATTGTAAATTTTGAAGAACAATCAAACTAGCAGATTAGTTGTTTCATTTAAAGCTAGAATTTCTTGCCATTCATTTTTCCCATGAGAACTTCTTTAAACTCCCACATAGCCCTTAAAAAAGAGAGCGAGATTAAAAATTAAAAAACAAGGTCTTGTTTGGGAAATGGACCCATTGGAAGTTCTGATACTATAACATTCCACAGCAGCGTTCCAGTAGATGGGAGCTTTTCCACAGTGTTTGTCAGTGAATTCAGTGTTCTGGAACGTTTTACAAAACCACAGAGGCCAAATGTTTTCTCAGAGGAGTTTGGCCTGTGTTTTTGGCTGAAAACAGTGAGGCATCACTTGGTGTTTATTTACTCTGCAATTGAGAATGAGAAAAAAAAAGAGGACAGAGGAAAGAAAAGAGGAAAGAGAACTGGGGCTTATAGGTGACTCAAAAGCCATTCAGGCATGCTTTCCTCTCTGGTGAAAACGTCTTATCCATTAATGGCCCCATTTTGTGGTTAGGTCTCATTTAGAAGAAATTATTTTTAATCGGCATTCAGCAAAATATCCCCTCAAGCCACCTGGCTGTAAACTGATTTTTCCCCTCCCCTTACTGTTAAGTACTTAAATTCTCTGAAGAAAACGCCTGGTGACCCATTAATTTTGGGTTCTTTTTTTTTCTCCCACCTGCTTTTAACTGCCAACAACTTAGAAATTTGATCTGTGAATGCACGTTCCCTCAATGAATCAACATCTTGTACGCAGGGAGAAATGTTAAGGTTTATAAAATGAGTTGTAAGAAATACATTAATATGATCTTCATTGAAAAATCTTATAATATTTTCTTGGTTTTTCCTGTGAAAGCATTTCACAGATAGCCACTTGGGGTGGGGGAGAAAGGTAAATAACATTTGTCTTTCAGTCCTTTGTGAACTGTTTGCTGGCTGGATAGCTCTGTGAGTTAGGGGAACCAGAGCCTGGGAGTTTGTTGCCTGCTGTGCCTACCCAGAGAAGAGCCAGCCTGTATGGCCTTGGGCAAGCTGCTCAGTCCAAGAGCACCCCCAGAAGAAGGGAATGGTAAACCTCTTCTGATTATTCTCTGCCTAGAAAACCCTGCAAAGGATTGCCATAAGTCTAAACAGACTTGATGGCACTTTTATTATTATTATTATTATTATTATTATTATTATTATTATTATTATTATTATTATTATTATTATTATTATTATTATTATTATTATTATTATTAAAAAATCAAACATTGACTGGCATTATATAACAGGTACAAGTTTTATCAAAAAAACCTAAGTATCTATTAAATATTGACATTGTATATTTGTTGTTTAGTCATTAAGTTGTGTCTGACTCTTTGTGAACCCATGGACCAGAGCACACCATGCCCTCCTGTTTTCCACTGCCTCCCGGAGTTTGGTTAAATTCATGTTGGTCGCTTCAATGACACTGTCCATCCATCTCATTCTCTGTCATCCCCTTCTCTTCTTACCTTCACACTTTCCCAACATCAGGGTCTTTTCCAGGGAGTCTTCTCTTCTCATGAGATGGCCAAAGTATTGGAGCCTCAGCTTCAGGATCTGTCCTTCCAGTGAGCACTTAGGGTTCATTTCATTCAGAATGGATAGGTTTGTTCTCCTTGCAGTCCAGGGGACTCTCAAGAGCCTCCTCCAGCACCACAATTCAAAGGCATCAATTCTTCGGCAGTCAGCTTTCTTTATAGTCCAGCTCTCACTTCCATACTTCACTACTGGAAAAATCATAGGTTTGACTATGTGGACCTTTGTCAGCAAGGACATTGTATATATGCTGTTCCTAATATTGCTTGTTTGTTTGTTTGTTTGTTTGTTTGTTTGTTTTTAAAGGATTTAAGCATAGGAAAAACACAGGTACTTCCAATCCTCTGCAGTGTTTTTTTCCCCCTTGAGGATTTAAAAGGTCTGCTGTAGTATAAAACAATGACCTTTTTGAAATGCCTATTAACTACATATTGCTTGAATGAATGTTATTTCAAGGTCCACCGTTTCACCCTGGCAGTCCTACCAACCATGCAAGTCACAACTATATCACTAGAACTTGTGTAACCTCCTGACTGCAGCTGTCTTTGTGTCTGGATTTGTCCTGTCACAAAAGTCAGCAAAGAGAAGTAAAGGTGTTTTCTAGACAAGACTGACTGAAAGAAGTAGAGGGGGATGTGCTTTTGAGTCTGAATGGTTAGGTGTGAGGCAACACCACCAAGGAATGGTTACAAATAAGGCTGGTTATGTTGTGAATTCACCCTTCATGGCAATAGAACTGGATTGTCATCAGATAACGGCTGTTTGGGGACATTAACTCAAGTGTGTTGCTGATGAGTTTACCTAAAACATCCAGTGATTTGTAAGTAGCCGTCTGTGTATGATTAGATGAATTTTAAATAACCCATGTATTATAAACTGTATAACCTTCCAAGAGCTTACAAAGAAAATTGTTCAGCTGTATTATATTTTAAAAAACTCAAACATATTGCAGTTAAATATGAAGCACCTCTTGTGTGTGTGCAGGTGTTTTAGTTTTCCTCAGTGCACACCTCAGCAACCTAGTGCCTACAGCAACTCCTGGATCTATAGACACCTCCCTTAGCATCAAGGAAATGCCCACCCTACTGATCTGTTCCCTTTTTAAATTGTAAACTTAAGAAAATTTCCATGCTTTTTGGAAATAGTTTCTTAAACGGAGATAAGGTTTCTCACTTACCTAGTCCTAAAATCCATTCAGAGAATTATGATCCCAAAGTTAATTATTCTATGGACTGGAATTACAAAACATGAAAACTTCTGTGCGGTGAAAGCCGTATATGGGTGCCTAAAGAATCTCCCATCTCCTAGGCCACACCAAGAACTTGTTCATATGAAGCCAGAGTTCTAGCATGCAACTAGATATCCCATTTTCCTACCCGTGGTGGCACAATGGTCAAACTGTGCGCACAACCCAGGATTTAATCCTAGGTAGCTGGCCCAAGGTTGACTCAGCCTTCCATCCTTTTGAGGTTGATAAAATGAAAAAGCTTGCTGGAGGGCAATGTGTGGTCTGCATAATTAACTTGTAAACCACCCAGAGAGTGCTTTAAGCACTATGAGGCAGTATATAGGCAGAACTTTGCTTTGCTTTTTTAATGTTCCAAACAGAGAATAAACAATACATTTAGATAAAGAAAATATAGATTGACTGTCCAGAGTCTCATACCATCCCTGCAAACTATTTTTTTCTTTCCATCAACTCCTTAATCCTCATTCCAATTAATGTCGGCCAAAACAACAAGCATATTTTGTTCTGGCTGTTGTGACACACAACATTTCTAACCTTGCAATGTCCCCCTGAAGTGGGGAAACCAAAGGAAACATTGCATGTTACTGCAGAGTTATTTAATTTGTACTTCCTGAGCATAATCTGTTCTACTTTGATATACTTCGTTTCAAAGTTTTGTGATTCAGTTCTCTAAGAATGTATAGAAAATGTTGCATATTAGGATAGCATCTACACAAAAATTATATAGAGAAAAAATTATATAGAAAATTTTTATAAATATAGAACGTACAAACATGCATTATATTAGAGGAAATTGCTTGTAAAACTGTACATATTAGAAAAAGGTGTCCAAAACAGGTGAATTAGAATTTTGCAAAAAAAAAAGTGTTATGATTTTCCATGTTAACTTCTTCAAAATGCAAACATGTGGAATCTCAGTAAATAAACACATTGGAAGAACAGAAACTGAGTGAAACTGAAATTCTCCCATTCATCCATCTGCATCCCATCCACTCTTTCTATTATCCAGTCATTAATGACTTAATAACTGATGCTTTGAACAGAGACAAAGATCCTATGTCTGTTGAATAAATAGAAATGCTTTGTATTGTGGAATAAAATATAAAACCTTCCTCTTTGACAGTAATGGTGTATGCTGTGTCAGAGGGCAGTAAATAGCATTTTTGTTTTTACACAAATGTTATCAATTTTTATGGAGAGCCGTGCCAGCTTTTGTTCTGTTTCCACTGTTGTACAGCAAATCAATGTAAGTGAAGTACTTAGATTAAATAAGAAAACAATTTAGGCCAAACAGGCCTTCCTGGGGAGGAACACTCAAGAAAAGAGAGTCATATTTGAGAGACCCTCTTTGGCAGGAATCCCGTGATCTTGTTTTGTGCCAGGAAATGGACAGGAAGCCAGTACAGCTGTTCAAGTAGGTGTAATATTGTAGTAGTTGTAATTTGACCTAACTCCAGTTAACTCAGGGTTTTCAAATGTAGCCATGAATGAATGTAATATACCATTCATTACAGTAATTTTGACCTGGAGGTTACCAGAGCAGATATCACTGCAGCAAAGCTATCTCATTTTGAAAAGAATCATAGCTGGCACATCAATATCAAGTGGCAGTGCTCTTTGTGTCTCCAGTGACAAAAGTAGACGAAGAATCACTCCCAAATGACAAATCAGATTGTGTCAGGGAGTACAACTGCATCCAGAACTGGTTGAACACATATCTTTACAGAGTAATCATCCACCAATATAACCTCCACTATGACTGATATTGCTTTACATTTCTACAGTCATCCACTCCATTACTGAACCTGAATATTACCGTAGTTATGTACTTTCATTGTCTCATTGACTCCTCAGCTGAAGAAGCAGATCATCCCACAATGATTCCTCCTTGTCCAAGTCAATTCAATGGCTGCCTACATTGGAGGGTCTTGACCTGCTAGTGGGACATGCAGGCAGTATAGGCAGGAATGTTAAGGTTAAGAAATATCCATCTTCTGCTTTCATGAAAAAGTTGACCATTACAGTGAACATCACCAGTACAATGCAGAACAGAGCAACTAAAATATATATTTAAAATATGTTTACAGTATATGGTGTGTGTTAAATGAAGTGAGTTGAACGTATTTTGCATACTGACACCCACATTTCCCAAAACATGTATTTCCCCAACTTATGCTGTGAGACATTATACAGCACAAAGCATTTGCATCATTTAAAAAAAATTAAACTTCCCAATACTATAAGTCTAAGTGTGGCTAAAACGCCCCTCAACCTTGAGTTTTTCTTGCTTGCTCTAAGTGAATAAGGGATCAGGCCTGAAGAGAAATAAATCACTGAAATCCCTGTCCAAAGAAAACATATTGACTACAGCCAAGCCAATAACAGCCCATAATCCATGGCCCAATTCATCATTTATGTAATAGGGGATATAAAGTATTTTCTACCTATCAGACCATAAGGAGATGGGGGGAGGGGGAGAGAGGAAGAGAGGAAGCTGATAAGAGCCCAATCTAACCTATGTGATTTGATTATTAACGGACATGAACTGTTGTCACATTCCTTTAATCATCAAGATGTGTTGCCATTTCTAAAGTATACATTTGCAGTAAAGGATTAGGGTACTATTAACAATAAAGGGGTAAACTAGACTTTATATGCCTTTCTAGCAATTTCCAGGCAATCCTGTGAACCCTTGGATCTTGTAACCCATTTATTGTGGCATAACAGTTATATGACCTTCATACCCATTAAACCATTTTTCTTCTTTCCACATTCCACAATAACCCACAGGGTCATTGGAATTCATCTTGGAAATCCTTTCCTTTATTTTTACCTACATGCTCTCATTTTCACTCTTGATTTTAAAATTTTGTTCTGTTTTATTTATCATACTAAGACTTTGTATTCTGTTTTTCTTTTCTTTTTTTTAAAGAACAGCTGCTTATATATTGCTATACTCTTTGGAAAACAAGGACTGATTTATCAAAGGAATTCCAATGAAGCAGACACACAAGATACACAGAACTGTGCTCCAGGCCAGCCCTGATCAGTCCCCTGCCTAGACCTTTTCGGTCCAGCTGTAGGGCTACTACTTTCTGGAGTTATTTCCAGAAAGATATAAGTGTCAGTTTAAGGGAGAGTGCTACCTGCAAAATAACTCTTTCCTGTAAGACACCTGTCTTTCCAGCCATTTCATGTCACCTGTTTTGATCTAAATGGAGTCCTCGGCAGGATGATTGTTTGAGGGATTCATTTATTCATTCATTGATTCAGTTGATTTTGTTTCATTTCTATACTGCCCCATATGTGTAGTCTGGACCATGAACAAGACAAAGGAAACACCCAAAGAAACAATAAACGAAACAATGGTAGAAACAAAAATTAAGAAGAATAAATCAAAGACGGAAACAGGTGGCACCATGGTTCAAAGACTAGAATAGAGTAGCAGGACATAAAGTAGTAGGGCAGTGGCAAAGAGAATCATAGGAGGCTGCCGTCAAATGCATCTCTAAAGAACATAATTTTCAGCAGCCTCTTAAATGTAGACAGGGACAGGGACAGGCGTGGTTAAACTGGGAGATGAACACTGCATTTTAAAGACTGAGCAGCACATAATGGAAATGGAAGTTTATGCTACAGTCCTGAAGCCATGGCAGAAAAGGGAGTGTACAGATATTGGAGGCTGTTTCTAGCAGGGCAAAAGTATCAGTGGAATCAGTTTTTACATGATTTTCCTCTTTGGGGCTTCTTTTTTTTTTTTCCAGTGAAAAAGCCGCCCATCGCAGATAACAGAAAGCAACAGTTTTGGGCGCATTCTAAATTTGCCTGCTCTTGCAGAGACTGAGAGGACCTTTGATCAAGGTCCTCTCTCTTGTGCCATCTACTACAGCTCCAAAACATATATTTTTGCTGATCAGAGAGATACAATTGCAACCATGTTCAGAAGCTGATAGTACGGTTTTGAGTAGAGGAGAATGTCCCCTTCATGGATTGTTGCCTTGTCGTGGCAAAGGGGCTTGAGTAATTCAGAGAAGGTATGGGCTATGCTGTGCAGGGCCACCCAAGATGGACAGGTCATAGTGGAGAATTCTGACTAAACGCGATCCACCTGGAGCAGGAACTGGCAAGCCACTCCAGGGTCTTTGCCAAGAAAACGCCATGGACAGAAACAAAAGGCTATGATGCTGGAAGACAAGCTCCTCAGGTCAGGAGGTGTCCAACATGCTACTGAGGAAGAGTGGAGAACAAGCACAAGTAGCTCCAAAGCTAATGAAGTGGTTGGGCCAAAGCCGAAAGGATGCTCAGCTGCAGACGTGCGTGGAAGTGAAAGGAAAGTCCAATGCTGCAAAGAAAAATACTGCATAGGAACCCGGAATGTAAGATCTATGAACCTTGGGAAGCTGGATGTGGACAAACAGGAGATGGCAAGCATAAACATTGACATCCTGGGCATCAGTGAACTCAAATGGATGGGAATGGGCAAATTCAATTCAGACGATTATCATATCTATTATTGTGGGCAAGAATCCCGTAGAAGAAATGGAGTAGCCCTTATAGTCAACAAAAGAGTGGGAAAAGCATTGGGATACAATCTAAAAAATGATAGAATGATTTAAATACGAATCTAAGGCAGACCTTTCAACATCACATTAATCCAAGTTTATGCACCAACCACCAATGCCGAAGAGGCTGAAATTGACCAATGCTATGAAGACTTACAACACCTTCTAGAACTGACAGCAAGGAAAGATGTTCTTCTTATTATAGGGGACTGGAATGCTAAATTAGGGAGTCAAGAGATAAAAGGAACAACAGGTAAGTTTGGCCTCAGCGTTCAGAACAAAGCAGGGCAAAGGCTAATAGAGTTTTGTCAAGAGAGCAAGCTGGTCATCACAAACACTCTTTTCCAGCAACACAAGAGACAACCTCCACATTACATCCTTTTTTTCACTTTAGGTCTCTCTGAATAAATAATTCTGGAAACACAGCTATACACAGTATGTAGGCCTTATTCAATCTATAGCTCAATGGCTTACGTATCTGGCTGTAAAGCCAGAAACTGGGAGTTTGAACTCTCCGCTGTGCATCCCAGAGGAGCCAGCCTGTGTAGTTGTGGGCAAGCTGCACAATCCAAGAAGGGAATCATAATCCACTTCCTAGAAACTAGAAAACCCTGTAAAAGGTTGCCACATGTCAGAATTGACTTGATGACTTGTTGTTGTTGTTGTTGTTGTTGTTGTTGTTGTTGTTGTTAAACTATTAAGTACAACATGTTCAGTTATAGCCCTCCTTTGTGCCAAACATTACACTGAATATAATTAACAATAACAGTTTTTTAAAGTATCATGAAAATATAAAGACAAATTAAAGTAAAAGCCATTAAAGTAAAAATACTATAGTGGTGGCATCGAAGAGCCCAGAGCCAGATTAATATAACTGTTGTTTCAAGCAAATCTAGTTACAAATAAATGTGTTGATCACCCTAAATCTCTACAGCACTGTAGTACATATACTTCTTTGTTGAATAAGGGATTGTTCATTTACATGAACAGATCAGGGAATAAATACACTGCTGATATTTGGATATTCAAAACAGGTTCCAGACTGTCAGCTGCGAAACTCCCATCGTAGGCCAAGGCAAGTCATAATACTTTAGTTCAGATACCTACACCCATTAATAGTTTGCACTATTTATAGTGTAGAACTCAAACCAGGTTTTGTTTCCAAGAACACATGCAGATCATTATTTAAAACTGTTTCTTCATATTTCTTTGTATCTTCTCAGCAGCCAAACCCATCCATGGGGTAACCTCTTATGGAACAGATCTATAGCTGTTTCTCAATTCAAAGATCATTACCAACCATAGTCAGGAGAAGCTTGTAAATCTGGCTCAAACCAAGTTCTTTTCAGACTTATTTTGTTGGTTGATAACAAGACATTAAATATCACACTGTCTCACAGACTAAACACTAAAAAATCATTATTGAAGAAGCTTAGATATGGCAATACTGTACATGAATTGAAAATCCTGTTTTGTAACAGATTGGTGAACAGGAACTAGAAAACATGGCCTGAATTGGGCTCTGGTGCTTTTCTTTCAGCTAGCAAATGAGAAATAGTTGTTAGTTCAAACTATATTTCTGAATCTATCACAAATCATGGTCTCTCAATGCAGGCATCATGTTAAAGCTAACCATATCCACCCAATGTTTGCTTATCTGAAGACGTTCTTATGGCACAGAAGCTCTTACGGGAAAAATATGCAGCTACTCTAAAATAGTGAACACCAAACTTGAAATGGCTTAATGCTAGACTTAATGCATCATAATTCTCCCAGTTTAATGCAGTATATTCCAAAGTACCGTATTTTTCGGATCATAAGACGCACTTATTTTCCCACAAAACAGGGGGGTGGAAAGTCTGTGCGTCTTATGGAGCGAAGTATATGCAGAGAAATAGATATGTGTCTCTGCAAATTTTTCCAGATAGTATGTTAAATGGTGAGTGTCTTCTGAAGAATATTAAATTGATGGATGTTCGGACCTTCCTGTGATCGGCACTTGCAAGTTTATTTTATCCAGAAGTATGACAGCTGAGAACTGTATGGCAACTTCTGGATTTAAACAGAGGCTTAAAAATGATTTTGCTTTCTTGCGCTGAATCTTCCTTTCACCTAGGTGGAATAAGAAAGAACTGTGAAAATGCCTTATCTCTCTATTACAAGTTCTTGTTGTCCCTTTACCCTTCCACCATAGCCATCATAATATTTCATTTTCTTCCGGTGAGCATAAATCATGGTTAACCTCCAGGCATCAGGAGCTGCCACTTCGAACTGCTTGTTCATTTGCACCTGGGCTTGGTGCTAGTAGTTACTATCAGGAAATGTTGTCTTCCAGCAGCCATGGGGTTAATTAAAGCATATAGAAATACCTATGAATCATCGCCCCAACCCAGGCATCTTTTTATAGAACAGAAACTGAACATAAAGAAGTAATTGACTGAACATAAATCTGTTAAAACTTCAGATGTGTGTGTTTTTCTTTTCTGTCAAATTACAGGGACTTCCACTTTAAGTTTCAGGAAGTATGATGAACCAGATCCTCAGTGTTTGCATGCCTGTGACTTTAAAAAGTGGTAGTAATTTCACGGCCAAAACTGGATGGCCATTTCTCTTGCATAGAGACTTTCTCTTAATTGTTTTGCTACCCATGATGCAATCCTCAGAGCAGTTCCCTGGGAGCATGGAAAAATGCTATGGAAAACAGTAGGACTACTGTAATTTCAAATGAAATACATGTGAGATTTGACGTTTAAGCTGTTTATCCCATGCTGTCATCATCACATCAGAAAAATGGTTTTGATTTGTTCAGATAAATGCATTGCAAGGGGAGAACAATCCTTCTTGTAACTCCCCACAGATCCTTAAAATAGCTGCAGTGGGAGGGCTGGAAAGTGCTCTGGAGCCGGTTCTAGCACTGATGAGGTCTCATGGAGTCAGAACTGGGTGCTGCCATGAGCCTCATCTCAGATTTAATCCTGCACTTACATAATGCCTAATCAAGAAGCGGTTGCGATTTCATCAGATAGCAATGCTTTTGGAGGCAAATTAGTCTATCTCCCTCCTATCAACTGCTCCCATGGCACCATGTGCAATTTTATATGTAGGGATATGTTGTCACTTATGCGCAGGAGAAATTCTAAGATGGTTCAGAGTTATGGTCTGATGTTTCTGTAGGGATCTGTCCACCTATTTCTTTTATTTTCTTCTTAAACTTGATAGCTGTTTCAGGTCATGGCTTGGCTGCTACAGGAACGCAACTGTACTCTTGGGATACAGCCTCATGGCAACGCATTGTTCCCAGAGGCATTATCTGCCAGATGGTCAACACACTTTTGGGATTAGCCAGGGGGAAGTATCAACAAGGCTATTCTTTGTAAATCTGAGACCACAACTTTGAGACGTGTATAATTCTCCTTTACCCCTAAGATTTAGTCCACAACACTCTGAGAAGCTGAGAAATTTGGGGTTTTAAAAATCAAAATCCTTGAAAAGTAGATTTGTGCCAGGTTTAACTGACAGCATATCCAATACAAAAGAAGATCTATATCTGTCATTGGTTACTAAAAGGCTTGAGATTAATTTGACCCATTTTTACAGCCAGAATTTGGCATCTGAAGAAACAATGAAGGCACTATTTAGTTTACTCCAGGAACATGAAAAAGCCAACCCCTACTATGTCTTCTTGTATTTTTGCCAAGCTTTCAGAGAAGGTGGGATGGCATCTTGACAGGCTAAGCCACAATATCTTCATTTTTTCCCAAAACAGCTTCCAAACTTCCAAATATAATGCCCGTATTTTTGAAAAGTTTATTTATCTTTCTTGACCTGGATGATCCTTAGAATCTTTTACTCAGTACCAATATCTATCGCTGATGTATTCAAGCTGCTTGTGCCTTGCAATTAACCTGAAAACTTCAACCTTTCCTTGGAGCATGAGTCACAAGGGAAATGTTTTCTAGTTCTTCTGATACTTTCCATACCATACCTCTGTTGTACTGAATTATGGTCACGTGGGATATCCGTATATATATAAGGGAAATGTTTTCTAGTTCTAGAACTAGAAGAATTTCTAGTTCTAATTTTTAGAGGAGGAACACAGGGAAAATATATTCTGAACCAAATAGTGTAATAAAATAAAATAATCTATAACAGAATAACATTTGAACCATGTAAAGCAGGGGTGTCCAACCTTTCACCTTCCCTGGGCCATATTAGAAGATGAAAATTTGGTTTGGGCCGCACATAAATTTGGTTTGGGCCGCATGGGGGTGCAGCCCTAGCCATCCTCCGCAGCCCCGCTCCAAGCACGCTTACCGGCAGCTGCGATCTCAGACAGCAGAGGCTGCCAGCTTTGACTCCGGTGGCTTTATGGGGCCAGGAGGGGATCCACCTATTGACGGGGATGGCACAATGCAGTCATGCAGCCCCCCTGTCCCCTCCCCTCCCACTCCTTCCTTCCTTCCCTCTCTTCCCCCCTACCATTGTGACATGCCCCGGCCACATTCCAGCCACAAGCGCCGGCAGTGTAACTTGAAACATTGGAATTTCTTTTTTAAAAAAAAATGCACTGGGCCGCATTACGAGGAGACCTGGGCCACATGAGGCCCTCGGGCCGCAGGTTGGACAAGCCTGATGTAAAGTGAACAGCAGTCAACAGTGGCATTAATATAGACCATTATCAGCCAGTGATAAGACCTATACCACTCTACCTATATTTTACATTTCCTTTCATCCACCTCCTCCCCATGCTTATAGAAATGTCTCAATGACAGATGAGATTGTTGTGCAACTCTGTCCAGCTACAGCTCAAGCCTATATTAAGTTAGAAATGGTTTGTCTGATTTGGCAGTGCATTGAGAGGTCCCTTTTAGTTGTGTGGAGGATAAATAGTGGAATTAAACTATTTAACAGCTGGTTTTCCTTATTTACTTCAGGTTATGCAAAAGAACAGCAACACAAAGCTTAACCTGATCCCATTCCCCAGCAGTAGCACATGCTCAGCATAAGACCAAATCTCCATTTTCTGACATAATTGAACGTTTATAGCATGCAAGGCACAACAGGTTAGGTCACACAAAGCCATGAACAATGTTCTTGATGAGCAAAAAAAAAACTGAATACAAACTATAGTAGCTGAAATCAGGAAGCAGGTACTGTAATCCAGTTAGAAGTCATGAGGCACAGTTAGTTTCCTTGCTGCAACACCCTTTGGAAATACATTCTCTATTAGATGCCCAGAACTAGTTGAAAAGTTTGCAAGTTGAATCCAAATTTCCCATAGAAATGCATTTAAAATTAATTAATGCATTTTTATGGGGGGGAAAGGTCAGAAACTTTAAAAAACTTAAAAGAAAGTCACTTACCAGGTACTGTAGACTGAGCCTTGCTCTTCACAGTGCCTTGGTAGACCCCAGAACAGCCAAAAAAGAGCCCCAAACAGCTAAAAGCCAGCAGGGAGCCAGCAGATGGCAGCCATTTTGTGCTCTTCTATTGCACTTTGGATGTGTTGAACCCTGTGATTTCCCCAAATATGGGAAAATCAACTGCCTAAGTGGGGGGACTGTGTTTGTGGTTTCCCCTGGTTTTTCTAGAATTACTCTTTCCCCTTTGGTCCTTGGCTGTTTTCACTGCCTGCTGCCATAGGCCTGTTGGCCTTGCTGGCTTTCCAGGTGGGCTCCAGGAAGCAGATCCTAGAAAGCCAGCAGTGCAGAATGGTGAAGTCCAAACAGCTAGCAGTCTCTGGTGCTAGTTCAGAGGCCTCCCAGCATGGCAGTGGGGGGCTTCTGGGTGATAGTGGTTGAACCCCTTTTTTAACTGTATGTTCCATAAGATGCACATACTTTCTCCCCCACTATTGGGGGGGAGTGTGTCTTATGGAGCAAAAAATACTGTGTTTGTCCCCATGTCTAATCCTTATAGTAAGTTAATCTCAGCCTCATTCCTTCATTTGTCAAGATCGGAGCTGGTGGGCATTAAAAAATCTGGTTCTTCCTGGCTTTGCAACTGTGATGCAAAAAAGGCTAAAATAAAATTATTTGAAAGTGATGTGTATGTCATATCTCAAACCACGGTGTGGTGTGTTAACAGTGATTAGCACAAGCCATGGTTTAGTGTGAAGTTTGAACAAGCCCAGTGTCCCCCTATGCTTGTGCCCACAGCCTCGTCCTCTTTTAGAGCAAAGGAACAGATTGCAAAACAGTTCTATAAATGATTTTAAAAAGCTATGAAAAACCTCTCAGAATTGTTCCTAATAAACCTTCAAGTATGTTCTAAATTTTAATTATTGTCAATCATCTCCTAAATGTTTGGTTTCTTGAAAAAACTGGTTGAGTGATTCAGTGTGGGAAATTGGATGCTTGATGTAGTGCTTAACTGTATAGTATAGTTTATCATTATGATCATGTTACTGTTTCGAAGACTCTTATATCTTAACATCAGGATACATGCTCCAAATAGCAAATGAACACTAACAACAAAAAATTGTATGGGGCCTTAAACCTTAAACTCTAAAGCTCTTAATCAGTTTTATTTCGTGAAAGCTTTTGTACTTCACTTCTTCAGATGCTGGTGGGCTACTGTCACAAAAACCTTACACTAAATAAAATTTGTTAGTCTTTAACATGCCATAAAACTATTGTTTTTGCTACCTGACCAACACAGCTACTTTTATCAAAACACATGAAATACACTGTCCCAGTTTTGTGAGCACCTATAGACTTTGGATTACAGTGGTACCTCAGTTTACAAACAAAAATCCATTGAAAATAATGCCTCATTTTACAATTTTTTTCCACAATATGAAGCAAGTTTGCATTGCACCTGGGAAGTTTATAGTGCTGCCCCCATGCATGCATTCCTATGGGAAAGCGTGTTTCGGATTGAAAATTTTTTTCATTACGAAATGTCCCAGAGAACGCATTAAATTTGTAAACCGAGGTACCACTGTATTATTTTGTTAGCCAAATACATGTTTGATTAGAGTAGGTAAGCTGCTGTACGGTTGGTATGTGTTTCACTGCAATACCCAAATCACTGGGTAATTAACTTATATTGCTTCCTCTCCAAGGGGTCTATGGGTAGCTTCCATTAATGTCTGAAGAAGACAGTTTCTGTTAAGGCACACTAAGAGTGCTGCAGTAGATGAGTTAACATGATTTGATTTGCAGACACTTTAAACACTTAGCAGGAGACAGCACTGGAAGCTAATTAAATCATTGTGAGGTGCACAGAATTATCTGCTTTGTAAGAAACAATTTTAGTGAATTATGCTGGCCCTTTAACTGAGATCATGCACAGAGGTGGCAGAGAGGCAAATTTTGCTCGGAATTAAATTTCAGGGGCAGTGTGTATCTCAATTCTCTCTTTCAACCCCGAGACTGTTTGAAGCTCCAGCCAATTTTTTTTTTTTAAAGAATGCTATTTGCGTTTACGGAAACCAATTCAAGGCTTCAGCATTCCTCCGTGAAAATCTTTCTGCTTACATTTTGACAAACCTGCCTGTTTCAACCCAGTGTAGTGTCCAGGTTGTTAAAAAGGGGAGGGGGGAAAAGTCATGTTGGTATACTCACTGTCTTTCAGATACTGCATCTTATTTAGTGCACCGGAATTCCCAGTTTAAAGTAATCACAAAATTTATGGAGAAACGGATAAAAAAGGTTGTAAAATATCGATTTGGGGAAAATAATAACACAACTCATCTATAATAAGAAGAAAAATGAAGCAATAATTCAGGGGGTATTGAACGGCTTGCTGCTGGTTGTATTGATCTGGTTCTTTAGTGTGTGAAATCGCACCTGAGATTGGAACTGCATTCCTTCGCTCATTATTTCAGAGATAGTATTGCCTCGTTACATTGGCCTTGCAGGCCCAGGATTGTTAGAGAGAGAGAGGTACTCCCCCCCCCCCCACACACATATACACAAAAAATAATTACAAAACAGTATGGCTTTCAAATTAGAGTTCTGTGCTGCAAAACACCAGTAGTTGTGATGGCATACAGTAAATGCTTCTTTCTTATTGCAACCCGGAGTGATTAGAAGGATAACATGTGAATTCATTTCACTGTCATATTGTTACTCTCTCTTTACTCATGATCACCTTTGTCGCAAGTTCTTGTTCCTAACATTTGCCCTTTATTCCATTGATCTTTCTGGAATGTTTCTTTGCTTGGTCCGTCTTAACACTGGAGGTGGAAAGAACGCTCGCAATATTTTTGGTTCTTGGCAGTTTAGCCTGTCTTGATATGATGCAACATGCAGACAGGCAAATTTCAAGCCCATAAAATTCCTAGCCTCCAGTGTGAAAAAGAGTGTTTTTGCAATTTACGTATAATGCCTCTCTCTGGGGCCATCTACACAAAACTAGTGTCCTTCACCTTTAAGGAGCAAAGCACACAAACACATTTATTTTATTTTATTTTATTTTATTTTATTTTATTTATCTATCGATCGATCGATCGATCGATCGATCGATCGATCGATCGATTGATTGATTGATTGATTGATTGATTTAACTTAATATGCCATCCACACTACCCAAAGATCTCTGGGTGGCTTACAACATTTAAAATACAATAAAAAGACGAAATAATTAAAATGCAATTAAAATATATACTCTAAAAATTGCCATCGGACCCACAGCTGATATTATTTCAATTAAAAGAGCAAGCACAAAGGAGTCACTGATTGTTAAAAAACAGATGCAAAGAGAACATCCAATTTTTAAAAGTCTGTGTGGAGAAAGAAAACCAGCAGCAATTATAAGTTAACGCAACTTGAGCAAGTTACACCACTTCCACGAGTCATGCAGTTTGTGTAAAACCATCAAGTTAATAGAAGCAGGAAATACTTAGCTGTCTTACAGGGGGAAGAGAACAAAATTGCCTGCTTATATGAAACAGGCAAGGATTTATGTACCTATATAATGCTGTGATTATATAAATAGTATCAATGTGCAGTTGCTATCTGTTTGGTATCCAGAAACATTTGTTATCTGTTATTCCTGGGAGACACAGGAAAATGTGACACCCTTCTGCATTGAATGCCTACAGAGAAGTGATAGGGTTGTTTGTTGAAAAACAGCTCTGGCAATTGCTTTGTGTTTGGTTGAAGTGTGGTTAACTCATGCAAAAAGGACTTAAAGTTCTGGGATTTTCCCTTGCTTGGTATCTATAAATGGTAGTGAGCACAGGAGGGGAGACCGTCACATCTCTAGACCATCACATCTACTGACACTTGTGTTCATGCCAGCCTTTGTTAAGTAAAGCTTGGCTTTACAACTGCATCCACTGGTATCACCATGAACCAGTCAGACTGCTGAGATAAACAGCCGTTTGGCAATTTTCTATTCATCCGTTTAGCAGAAGGAGTTCTTTTAATGTACAGATACACACATGGAAAGTCCTTGTAAGTGGGAATGGATCCTGGTAGGCTAGTTACTGTGTGAGGCAGGTCTCCAAACATATATTTGTACATCTGGAGAACTCTCTTTGATGAACGTGGGGTAAACCTTTGTTTGGGGGGGGGGCTGTGCTCATGATATATTGGCAGCCCTGAAAATATTGTATAACTCTGCAATCTCATGTATGCACTTATTCATGCCTGGAGGGGGGGTTTGATTCCACAGCCTTCCATCAGACCTCTGAAGAGAAATACAATGCCCATTCCCATCACTTTTCTCACTGTATCTATGCATCTACCTGTCCTTGAACTACTCTTATTTTCTTTCCATGCAAAGGAACTTGGTTAGTAACGAGCAGTACTGTACAGTATTTGTTTTTGAAATTATAAATACAAGGATTTGCATCACTTACAGAGAGTGGTCTCATTTTTAAACGATTCTTTTGAACATCAGACTTCCTCCATCATCTAATCTGATCAATAAGCTTCAAATTGTTTGTGTATCTCTTCTTCAAGAAAAAGATGGCCAGAGCCCATAAGTTAGTTGTGGGGAGACACAACTAACTTATATGACTTTTTTCAGGGTGCCTCATGTGTTTGGATCAATAAAACTATAATTTCTATAGAATTATCCTAACATGTGAGCCAATATAAAACAGGCAGTGTATGTGGATTTTATGGTAAATTGGATAAAGTGAAATAGCGTCATTGAGGAAATGTGTAGCCACAGACATTAACCTACATAATACTTACAAAATGGGTTCTGTTTTGACAACAAATGTTAGAGACAATTCATATTGTGGTTTTCACCTAATGTTATTCATTTG
Organism: Pogona vitticeps; assembly: GCF_051106095.1. Classification (NCBI taxonomy): domain Eukaryota; kingdom Metazoa; phylum Chordata; class Lepidosauria; order Squamata; family Agamidae; genus Pogona; species Pogona vitticeps. Next base: position 88,504,914 of record NC_135784.1, read on the forward strand.
CCACATCATGTAGCACTGGGTACTTGTGTTTATCTGCTGAAGCAGCACATATAATAATTAGAAATAAATAATGTAACAGATGAGATTTTATAAAAGAAAAAAGGCACAAGTTAACACAGAATGATGAAAATCAAAGAAAAAAAAATCCATGATATGAAAACAGCATCTGGTCTAATATACTTTATATTTCTGCCTTTCTGAAGGGAAGTATTTCCAAGGTCCCTAAACTTTTCTTAACCCTGTGGATGCCGTGGCAGTATAATTTGAGACAGTCCATCTAGGGATTCCTGAAGCTCAGCTCCTTACTACAACCATAATGATTAAAAAACACGACCAAAGTCAGTTCACATTTTCCTTAAGTGGCAAAGCATTCAAAAAATTTCAATGAGTATTGATTGACCTGTGAATTGCAAAGGGATCCTTGAAAATGCCATGTAACTAAAGTCTCAGGAAAATGAATATGTTACCATGGAAGAAAAGCATACTCTGAACATAGTTTGAGGATTGCTATTTCAACAAGATGTAAAAGTTTTTTTTTCTGTGCAGCAGAAGCTGCCTGAATGTATAAGGGATATATAAGCTGGAGTCTGTCTTTACTACTTTTCCATCATTCACTTCATTTATACATTACTTTAGGTGCCTTCCCCCCACCCCGGCCAGAATATCAAATTAACAACAAGAACAAAGTCAGTGTAATATTATTTATTATTTATGTATTTAAAATATTTATATGCCACCTTTCTTCAGAGGATCCAAAGTGGCTCCCAATATTAAAAGAAATAAAGTAAAAAATAAATTATTGCAATATTGCAAAAGCTTCAAACAAATATATTAAAATTCATAATAAGAGCATGATTAAAACACAAGTAAAACACAGAATAAAATGATCCCTTTTTAAAAAATCCCCTAATATTTTTGATTACATGTTTGTCATGTTCATTTATGTTCCCCAGTGCCAGGAAATTGCACTTTGTCAAGACTGTGCCTTTAATACATGTATTATTTTGGCACTATGGATAGTGAGAGGTATCCTCTGTCGTGGCTAGTTGCTGCTGGGATAGAAGATGGAGTCTATGCAGCTGGACCTACCATGCAACCATTCCACATAACATATACCACACTGCCAACAGATGCCAGCCAGCTAAGATGAGCATTTAAACAAATAAATAATCTCATCCTTCTACCCTGGCCAACATCTGCACCTGAAGTCCTCATATGACGAGGCCCTGACAAACCAGCAGGAATGATCAATGATAAACTAAAAAAGGGGGAAATATTTTACACTGACACTGACATTTAGAATCCCTTAAACATTTCCAACCTTGCTTTCTAAAAACACAAGAGTTTTCTTATTTTCTTTTAGACAATTGGATCAAAAGAATTGTCACAGCAACAGGCTAACATAACGATTCTCTGCAAAGTTATTGTATGTTTTTGACCATGTATGAATGTATGGCAATTATTGCACATACTCAGCATTATATAAAACAAATTACCTGAGCTAACATGATCAGGGAATGAACAGGGCTAGTACCAGGAGAGTGAGGTGTAAAGAAGGGTCTTTCATGTTGCATTGGTGTGAATATAATTTTAAACATGACTAGCCAGGATTCAGTTGCTGGTTTATGTAGGCATAGTTGAAATAATGTAATTCACCATGGCAAATGGGTGGGATACTAATTAACAAGGTAGTGGTTGTGTTTCTGGGCACGTGCCTGATTGTGTAACTGGCTGTTCGGCCAGGAATGCAACAAGCACCTAGTCAATTGGTGGCCACCACCAGTTTACATATTTTCACTTACACAAGTATAAATTGGATTCTGACCAGTACGTACTGTCTTAAGGGCATTCCCCATGTTCTGGTATGCTATACAGAACTCTCAGGTGCTACTTGAGAACCTCTGATACCATCCTGTGGAATACATAGAAACATAAGAAGTTGCCATGTGCTGAGATAGACTAAGGATCGATCTAGCCAACAGATTTTGTCAACACTAATTGACAGGGATCCATTTCCAGAAATTCAGAGGAGATTCTTTACTAGCTCTATCTGGGATATCACCTGGGATATCCAGGTATGATTCTTAGCCAAGTTGAAAAGGGCTTTAACGTATACATTGGCATAAATATTTGGCAAAGGGCAAGTGTAAAATAATTCTCAAGAACATTGTCTGTTCGTCTCCTCCTTAAAAAAAAAAAACTGAACCTCATGCTGTTTTATTTTAGATTTTACACCCAGCTTCCATTTCCTTTTTTGAATTAAAACTGAGTCAAATTGACAGGCATTTCTTGCTATATATTGTTTCAGACAAGCCAGTGTAACTATTTTTGCTTCATTTACATTTCATCAAATTATATTTTATTTGCAGTGCAGAGAAATGAGAGCTCTGCAATAAATCAAATATTTCTTCACCAAAGGCCCAGCTGAGATAAAAAAATAAAGTCACAGGCATTAGTGTGTGCATATATGTAGAATGTTGCAATAATCATCAGAGTGAGAGAAGACTGTGATTATAAATTTTCATATGTAAGTACAGTAAATTGGTTCCTTTACCATCCAGTCTGTGGGAGATACTTCACTTACTGTCTTAGTATCTGCGTAACTTAGCAGGTATGTCTCCATACCTTCTTTCAAAAGAAGGATATCCGTCTTAGTCTGCTTCAGCCAAAAAACAAAAACAAAAAACTGTTAGTGCGCCTTAAAGACAATCAATGGGTGGATTCCAGCTACATTGAAAGTGCTATAAAAGAATGTGGTTCTCCACATACTGCAATTAGATAATCTAAACCATGGTTATCTTAACTGTTAATCCTGAGAATTCCCTGCCCCACAATGTTCTGTTTTAGTGCAACTTTTTATAAGTAACAGCTCCTGCTGTGTTTTCCCTAAAGGTTTTCAGCTGGATCAGGTTTACAGTAACTGGCTTCATGGTGTGAAAGGGATGCCCTTGATTATAATTAAAATGGGCAAGAATGAGGGGAGAAACAGAAACCAGTAATGATCCATAATCTGTTTTCAATTTCTATTTGTCTGAAAGTAAGACAAGTTTGAAAGTGTTTGCCTTTTCCTATGGGAAGGGCACCCCAGAATAGTTTGGGATTTCATAACGATGTTCCATCGGGGCTTTTTTTTTTTTAACTACTGATGCTAAAAAAATTGGATTCTTTCTTCTTCATTCTTTCCTTCCCATTTCTTCCATTGTATTGTGGATGCTTTATAGTTACCAGGATTGTATTAACAACCCAACATTGAAATTAAACTCGGAGACCACAGTAACATGCAAACATATTTAGGGCCCGCACGTTTTTACTAGATTTTGACATGTTTGTTTGTTTGTTTAATACATATATAGCCTGCCCCTATGTCTCAAGATCTCAGGGTGGATTATGGAGCCATATAAAACAAATTAAAAGCATAAAATCCTTTAAAACAAGTTAAATCAAATAGTTTAAAATACATGAAATTAAAGCATTAACACAATTGCTTTAAAACCTGCACAAGCCAAGATCCTCAGTCTCAGAGGCTCTAATAATAAATATGTTTCATCTTGGCACTGAAATGATGTCAGTTCTAGTGTTAATTGAGCCTCCAGGGCAGGGGCATTCCACAGCATAGTAGAGACGAGAATGCCTTAACCCATCTCTCCACCTAATGACAATTCTCAATGGTGGGCCTCCCAAGAATATCTTGATGACTGGAGAAGTTTATATAGGGAGAGGCACTACTTCAAATATCCAGGTCCCAAGATATTTATAGCTTTGCAAGTAATCAGATATTGTTAGCCAGTGCAAATCCTGTTTGTAGTCTAGGTGCTGCATCCTGCACTTGCTGCAGCATTTGGGCAGAACACCATGAAATCTTTTTTGGCAATCATGGAAAGAACCCTTCCTTCGGCTGCTTTGAGCAGAAGGCAGCAAAAGGGTACAGAAAGGTACTCTTTTGCAGAAGTAATGCTGATACTGAAAGGATTGCACAAAATTTGCATAGCATTGTTTTGTAACTTTATGCTAGTCTAGGCTAAGCCTGTCAATTTGCATCTGTAGCCTAGTTGAGCTCTTTCTTCTAATGTTTGCATTAACAGGGGTGAGGGGAAGACCCTAAGAGTTGTTTGAAGATCTGTTGGATCCATTGGCCATTCTGAACAGACCATATGAATTTCCTTCTGCTGGGACTCTTGGAATTAAGAGCAGTTGTGTTAGTAAACCACAGAAGCTGATGGGTTTCTCCATAGCAAAGAAGCAACTTGAACTCCTTTTTGCCACAAATACACTCATTACATTACAATGTGAAGTGGAAGACTTGGTTTGTAGTCTCCTGTCAGTTACAGTTTGATACATCCATTTACTCTAAATTAATCCTATGGAGTAATTATAACTTGAAAAGAGCAAGGCAGTCCCTTTTGTGGAAGTCAGTCAGTGATGGGATTTATATGATCAGCCAGCTAATAGGTTCAGGTGGAGGTTGGGTTTGTTTTTTAACCACTTTCAGTAATATTTACCTGCCAGGGCTAAATGGAATACAGTATTCATGACTACAGCATAATTTCATGCCATTCATTGGGACAACAGCTTACAGTACTTATTGCATTCATACGTTATTACAGAAATGAACTGGATCTTCAGAGAAATCTAAATGTGTAATAAATGTTTATAAATATTTGCTGGAATGTAGTAAATTTGGTATTCAGGAATTTAGACCTGTGTGAAAGATGAATCTAGATTGTCTCATACAACTAAGTGTTTCTTTGACCTACAGTGGACCCTTGTCTTACAGACAGCTTGACTTACAGACTTTTTGAGTTACAGACTTCTCTGGCCGCAAAATTTAGGTTTGACTTGCAGCCTGAGAATTGACTTACAGACCAGAAAAAAACCAAAATGGAACAAAAACGGCCTGTTACGGGATTAATCGGTTTTCAATGCACTGTAGGTCAATGGAGACTTGACCTACAGACTTTTTGACTTGAGAACCGCCTTCCAATACAGATTAAGTTCTCAAGTCAAGACCCCACTGTATATACATACTGTTTCTCTAAATTTAAAAAAAAAAACTATGTTTGGGGAATGTTGGGAAACAACACATTTTTAGGATAATCCTGGTTAGTTCAGATTGAATATGAAAAATGCCTCTATGAGGCGTATGATAGGTTTGTATCTGTAATGACCTCTTTCTGGAAATTTGTATAAAATATGTCTCAGAAAAATCATTGCCAATTGCACATATGTATGCACTGCTGAGTTACATTTCGATTATATGAATTCTAGCAGTATAAAGTGAGTTTCTCAACATTTATATTTGATTCCATAAGAGCAATTGCCATTTACAGCTAGTCATGTTAGGGCATAGATATCACCAACCTCAGTTATAGGCTTAATGATGATTGTGTGATCCTGCTGTGAACTGGCTTTGCATTTCTTAAAATTCTTTTTTATTCTGTTCTCTGTTCCTTTAAAAATCTGTTGAAGACATTGGAAAGAAAGAGTTACACAAATCTGTTGGGAAAAAATACTCCCAATACTAAAGTCTATGGAACTTCAATGTCAAATTGTATTCTACTACAATAAGTTCAGACAGGTAATTTGCTAGGCAACAGTATTGTCCTTCCACTGACAGAACACTGCTTCCAAGAGCATCGCAAAAATCAATTTCATGCATGGAAAATGTGGGTTGTGTGGAATAATCTCCAGATTGCACTCCAACTTGACTCAATGATCCTATGCTAGTTTTAAAACATTTGGGCAAATTTAAAATAAGGTAGGAATCTCTTCTGCGTTCAGCCAGCTTTGAGTGACACCAACCAGGGTGACACGTTAATCTACTGGGGAAGTGACCACCAATGCTGCATCTAACAAAGGCAAGTCCCCAGAAACATGAAAAAGGTCTATAGACCTGATAATTTTCAAAGTAATAGTGAGCCACAGAGCTGTCTCACTAGTTGGTCTTTTACTACTACTCCTGGTATTTTATTATGTTTTCAGTGTTTTAAAACAGTTTTATTGCTTACATATTTCAGTTGTTCCATTGGTTTCTTTAATTAGCTGACCACCTTGATGGCTTTTTGCAGAAAGGTATAGAAATAATAGTAAACAAAATGAAGTTTACAATAGCCTCCTCTCAACAATGTGTTATATATGTATTACAAAACAATATTAAAAATAGATCTGCTATTCATATTCAAGCTGAAAAAAGTCTAAATCCACAAGAGTGGCAGCTCCTTCTTATAATCATACCTAGTTCAGGATATGTACCTCTCTATTGTACCATGATATAGACGTCATTTGATTTCTCACCATGTTTTCTCAGGGGTTGATGATCTACATCTAAAACTGCCAGCCATTCTTTAAGAAGCCTTCTGTTTGACATGATATGACACAAGCAGTCCTTTCTGTAGTATTTTATATATGATGGCCCAGTCACACATACTAGCTACTCCTTCATGCTGTTGTCATCAAGCAATGGACACACATGTGTCAGTGTGTATGCAACACATGAGAAACATTAATGGAATGAATTGCTGATTGTTTTATAGCACTGAACACAATTATGGGTAGTCCCTAAATGAGAAATCTGTGGCTCTGGGCAGCCACAAAGCCTCTCATTGACTTTAGTCTGAGTGAAACGTTGGCTATTGATTTTAAATTCTACTGTTTGTAGGGCTGCACAAGCTAATGAATGAACCAGGATATCATATTTTAAGTTCAAACGTGCTTTCTTCCTCCAAGCTTCTTGTCACTATGAATACAGAAATACTTCAATAAAATGTCATCCCCAAGAAGCTTTTTTTACTACAAATATGTCTCTTCTTGAAATGCCGCACTCTGAAAATCCACTTACCAAAAGCCCTAGAGCATAAGTCATTCTTGATATTTAGACAAAATAACTTCTTCTCCTTTTGCTTCTTCAAATGGTGTAATAGATAAGGACTATCTATCAGTAAGTGTTTTTACACACATTTGATAGTGTAAAACGTATCACTGCAAACTTCAGCACTCAAGAATATTAGGTGGGTTTTCAGCAAATCCCCTAAGGACTTTGCTTCCATAAAACAAAAAGTATTTGGGCTATTTTTTTAAGGAAAGATAATCCAGCTTCATTCCACTTTAAGCTACTTAAGGGAAAACTTCTTAGAAAGAGAACAGAATTTTACTATACCAAAAGAGACCATTTGACCAGCTCATTGAGAGTTCTACTACAGACAAATAGACCATTTCTGATGCTGTAGAAGAAGAATGTGGGGGGAGGGGGCTGCAAATAAAACAAATGTTTCTCATCCATTATAGATCTTTGTGGAAAATGGAAAACAACACTATTGTGGTCAGGGCAGCCCATCTCCATGAGCTGAATCGTAAGAGTATAAAACACACTTCTGTTGTGTTACATTGGAACAAATTTGACGTTTAGGACTGGTAATCCTGTGCTTGATTTTGTAGATGTAATTCTTCCAAAATAATTTTGATCCATTATGCATTTCAAGACTTGAATATCATTGCATTGAGCAATGTATTTCTTTCAGGGCAGCAACATTAAGCAATTAATCAATCAATTAATCAAACTAATTAACCCATTTGAAAAATTAACATTCTCTCAACTAAAATGTGACCATTTAATTGGGCATTAACCCTGTTTCTATCCTCAGCCAAATAGATGAATTTGCAAATGCTTGTGGCCTCTTGAGTTTTTTGTTACTATTCTAGTTACTGAGATGTGGCCTCAGAAAACAATGGAGAAGAAACACCACATGGTTCAAGTGCAACCTTGTGCTCTGCTGTGGATGTGGAGATAACAGCATAGCATCCTCTGGAAGGGAAGACATAGTGTTTCACACCAGAGACTTGCTAATATTTTTTTAAGTGACTAAAAACTCTTTTCATACTTCTGAGAAACAGGGACATAAAGAGTTATTTTTGAAGAAATTGTGATTGGGATCACAATTAACTACTTTTGGGGGCATTGAGACTAAATTTGTATTGTAGTTACAATTTTAAAAGCAAGTTTCAAAACTCTTATTTACTGTATGGCTGCTTTCTTTATGACCAATGTTCTCTGAGACATGCCTGTGGAACAATGACCAATCTTACTAACTAAGTAAAAAGACTGAATTTTCTAATGGTTCAGGAAGGGCACTAATTTGGTGGCAGAGCACATGTTCTCTATAAAAGAAGCCCTAGTTTCTGTCCCTTGTACTTCCAGTTTTATGTATCCGGTAGCAAATCTCTGCCGAATATACATTGATATCTAAAGAGAGCCAGTCTGAGTAGACAAAACTGATGAACAGGTAGCATGATTTATTTACAAAGCAGAAATCTTACACAAATCCAGTTGTGTCTTGCACCGAAATTGTAAATAAGCAAATATGTTTATTCAGAAATACATCCCATGCACATTAATGTGGTTTAGTTCCAACTAAGTATGCTTCGGATTTCTGCTTTGGAGAATACAGTTTGTCCATTGTCCATCATTATTCATTAGTTAGGTTCCATTTTTACTTTCCAATTTCCCTTTACCCATCATTCAATTTCACAAAAATAGCTTTGCCATTTTACTGGGAATTCATATATTGGCCATGGGAAATGGCATGTTAATTTCTCAGTGGACTAGTGCATATCGCAGAAAAGATGTTTAGCTTTTTCCTACTTTATAACCAGTTATAAAAGTTTAAAAGACCACTACACCTTTAAACAGTCTTATGGAAGGTATTTTTTTTAGCTGACTCCAAGCACTCCCCTACTGTGAGCCATAAGGTGCTTGTAGGCTTGTTCTAGGAGTGTAATAAGTATTGTTGTTTAGCAATTGTGGTGTTGAAATTCAGCTCCACTCTGTCTGCCAGTATTTATCTAAAATACTTTCCCCGGTGCGTGTTGGAGTTCCAGTAAACCGTGTCTTATTGTGCGACCTTTTCATTTTCCAGTGAAAAGGGATCAGCTCGTCAGATAAAAGCTACAAGCTGGAGTACAGGAAAAATGCGTGCTCAGAAAATCCAAGCATGATTGAAAACAAGATGTGTTAAATCAATGCAGTTTATCGCCTGCCTATTCCTGGCAATTGCTGTTCTAAGCTCATTCTGAGCACACACCGGATGATAAAAGTAGAGTGTCACAGTGCTCACCAGGGTGTGAGGGCAGGGAAACATGTTTATCAGACAGGTTGCTGTGATTTCCCCCTCCCGATAACAGTTATTGTCAAAACTCTTTGGGACATAAGCTGAACAATTATAGGAGAAAGTAATGTTGCTGGTGTTGAATTTAGAGGTGACTGAAAGCTCCAGAATTATAGTTTTTTCACCATCCCTGTAAAATGGGGGGACATTACACAGGCTCCTGTGGCACTAATAATTTTAAAAATAGTCTTATTATCAATCCATGATCCATTCAAAAAAAAATTCTCCTCCTTCATCCTCTTTATCGTGCAACTTGCTAATTGTGTCTGATGAGGCAAACATTAATGCCTGAAAATTAATGTGTGCACCATCTGTGGAGAGGCCCCTTTTTTATACTAATATCTGGTAAAAATATTCAAGAATTTGAAATAAAGCAGTAAATATTTATATTTGAAATTACTCCTCTGTTGCACATATTATGTATATGTTGACTTCCAAGTATTTCTTCGCAATATGTCATGTGACAGCATATGTGTTTTTGTGTTCAACTGAAAAAATTCCTCCCATGGGAATCTCAACCATCCTCAGTTGGTTTGGTATAAAAGAAATTCTGTTTGAAAAAGAAGAGAAAAATTTGAGAGAAATTCTCATAGCTAAGATTCAGGGTTCTTGTGCTCACCGCAGTCATAAAGTGGACGAGATATGCATGCACCTGTCTTGTTTTTCATTAAACAGCCATCTCTTGTCTCAGCTTGCACTCCACCCCCCTCCAGCTTCCTACACTTCAGTTAAAGTCTAGGGAAAGATGTCATAAGGTAACTCCTTCCGCAGAGATTTTTCAGATCAGAAAGTCTGGACAAGTTGTGAAGAGATGTGTAACAGAATTGGGGGGGTAGGGGAAATTGAGCACCCTCTGCCTCCTTACAGTATGATAGTAAGCTCAAGAATATAGACAAAATAAATTCTTATGAGCCATGAAAATGAGACCAAAAAAATGGGCATCTTTGCATGGGGAAATGAAACTGTTCGGAAATTGGTGGACATAGTGTGGCACAATGCTAGCTTATCCTCCATTCCCCCCATTTGGATGCAGTGGGGGAATGTGCAGTCCATTGCACGGACTCAAAGGAAAGAAGCTGTGTTACAAGGATCTAGAGTAAGATAAAGTGGATGTGCAATCCATACGCACACCAACACAATGAGACCTATTCATCCGTTTAGTCGTGTCCGACTCTTCGTGACCCCATGGACCAGAGCACGCCAGGCCCTCCTATCTTCCACTGCCTCCCAGAGTTGTGTTCAATTCATGTTGGTTGCTTCGCAGACAGTGTCCAGCCATCTCATCCTCGGTTGTCCCCTTCTCCTCTTGCCCTCGCACTTTCCTAACATCAAGGTCTTTTCCAAGGAGTCTTCTCTTCTCATCAGATGGCCAAAGTATTGAAGCCTCAGCTTCAGGATCTGTCCTTCCAGTGAGAACTCAGGGTTGATTTCCTTTAGAATTGATAAGTTTGTTCTCCTTGCAGTCCAGTGGATTCTCAAGAGCCTCCTCCAGCACCACAATTCAAAGGCATCAATTCTTCGGCGGTCTGCTTTCTTTATGGTCCAGCTCTCACTTCCATACATCATTACTGGAAAAACCATAGCTTTGACTATGCGGACTTTTGTTGGCAAGGTGATGTCTCTGCTTTTTAAGATGCTGTCAAGATTTGTCATTGCTTTCCTCCCAAGAAGCAGGCGTCTTTTAATTTCGTGGCTGCTGTCTCCATCTGCAGTGATCATGGAGCCCAGGAAGATAAAATCTGTCACTGCATCCATATCTTCCCCTTCTATTTCCCAGGAGGTGATGGGACCAGTGGCCATGATCTTAGTTTTTTTGATGTTGAGTTTCAGACCGTTTTTTGCACTCTCCTCTTTCACCCTCATTACAAGGTTCTTTAATTCCTCCTCACTTTCTGCCATCAGAGTGGTATCATTTGCATATCGGAGGTTGTTGATATTTCTTCCGGCAATCTTAATTCCGGCTTGGGATTCCTCTAGTCCAGCCTTCTGCATGATGTATTCTGCATATAAGTTAAATAAGCAGGGAAACAATATACAGCCTTGTCGTACTCCTTTCCCTATTTTGAACCCATCAGTTGTTCCATATCCAGTTCTAACTGTTGCTTCCTGTCCCGCATATAGGTTTCTCAGGAGATGGATAAGGTGGTCAGGCACTCCCATTTCTTTAAGAACTTGCCATAATTTGCTGTGGTTGACACAGTCAAAGGCTTTTGCATAGTCAATGAAGCAGAAGTAGATATTTTTCTGGAACTCTCTGGCTTTCTCCATAATCCAGCACAGGTCAGCAGTTTGGTCTCTAGTTCCTCTGCCTCTTCGGAATCCGGCTTGTACTTCTGGGAGTTCTCAGTCCACATACTGCTGAAGCCTACCTTGGAGGATTTTGAGCATAACCTTGTTAGCATGTGAAATGAGACCTAACCTGAAGATAAGTCCTAGTATGATTTTTCAGGATGCTCATAATATAAGCCCTACCCCCAAAATAAGCCGAGTTAACCCGCCCTCCACCATTGTGCAGCAACCAGAAGAAGATGACATGACTGTATTTGAATCAATGTAGATTGTTGTACGTGAAAAAAATCCCCTGAAAATAAGCCCTAATGCATTTTTTGGAGCAAAAATGAACTGGATGAGTGTGGTAAACATAATCAGTGAAGAAGGGAGAGCTGTGTATTTGGATCATGACCTGTTCTAATGCATCAATGATTTGGGAGATGATTGTCTATAAAATCATTGAGAACCCAAAGGTGCATAGAATGAAACTTTATTTTCAATGCAAATCTCCTTTTGACTTTTTGAAACTGGTAGGTACCATTGAGAAGCAGACTGCTCTAAAACGGTCATGCTTTCCCATTCAAATGGTTGGCAACCAATCTTTCTGAAAAGAGATACTTAATTGGGAGAATAGGACATTTCTAATGACCAATGACAGCTGTTGCCCACTGTGTTTCATCACAGCAGCCAGTAGTTGGTGGGGCTCAAGTGACAGAGAGATACAAATATGTCCAGGTGCATAATGCCAGCAAGCAGGCCTTCATATATGCACACACAGAGAAGCAGGCAGATGTCCTCTAAGAAATTGTCTCATATCTCATCCTGTTCACACACTCCACAACTCAGCTGAGGAGTGGAAGAATACATCTTGCACCCAGATTATTAAAGTGCCCATCTGTTTCAGTTTCCTTCTTCTTCTTCTTCTTCTATTTCCTCTCTCCCTACATCACGTTTTGGTTAGGCTTAAAGTTCAGCCACAGGGGAACTTAAACAAGACCCTGGGAAGAAGACAGACAGGAGTGGGCTCATAGGTCAGAGTCTGAGCTTATGGTTAAGTGGTGCCCCCTTGGCCCTAATTAATTAGCCAAAACTGTTACTGACTGTTTATATTGTGATGGTAGCAGATGTGTTTATTCAGAAAGAATAAGAGTAAGCATGGGAGTAACCATTTAAACTGACAGAGTTACCTTCAACTAGTTATACTTTGAGTAGCCAACAATGCAAGCAGTAGTTATAAGTTATTTTCATGTAATTTGTAACTATTACTTGAATTATTTATGAGTAATGCCTAAGTTACTTACGTGTAATGACTAATGCTTATTTCTTTAAAAAAAATTAAAACATATTTAGTAGCAATTTGCCATGAATTTTTCAGTGGTTTTTTTTTGCCATTTTTTTGGCCATTCTCTTATGAATCTTGAGTGGCAAGGGAAGGATTCTTTAGTTTTGCCGTTTAAAAAGAATATGTCCAAGGTGCAGTGCCGCAATTGGCCATAGGAAGGAGCTAGAGAGTATTTTCCTCCATCCTTCTGGCCTGTTGACACATATAACACATCATGTTAATAATGTGAAACAAAGCAATTTACTTGTATGGTTGACTCGACAATAATAATGGCAACCAGTCTCCCATGAAGCAATGAGTATTGCAATGAGTTCCATTTAGACCACAAGGTCTGTTCATATGGAATATGATTATGTAATATGTGTGACATACATGTAGAGGTGATACATGAATAGTTATTTGAACCAGTATTTTACAATTCTGCAAAATATTATATTCAAGAATAGAAATGATGTTGTGTGTTTAGTCGTTTAGTCGTGTCCGACTCTTCGTGACCCCATGGACCAGAGCACGCCAGGCCCTCCTGTCTTCTACTGCCTCCCAGAGTTGTGTCAGGTTCATGTTGGTTGCTTCGCAGACACTGTCCAGCCATCTCATCCTCGGTCGTCCCCTTCTCCTCTTGCCATCACACCTTCCTAACATCAAGGTTTTTTCCAAGGACTCTTTTCTTCTCATGAGATGGCCAAAGTACTGGAGCCTCAGCTTCAGGATCTGTCCTTCAAGTGAGCATTCAGGGTTGATTTCCTTTAGAACTGATAGGTTTGTTCTCCTTGCAGTCCAGGGGATTCTCAAGAGCCTCCTCCAGCACCACAATTCAAAGGCATCAATTCTTCGGCGGTCTGCTTTCTTTATGGTCCAGCTCTCACTTCCATACATCATGACAGGAAAAACCATAGCTTTGACTATTCGGACTTTTGTTGGCAAGGTGATGTCTCTGCTTTTCAAGATGCTGTCAAGATTTGTCATCGCTTTCCTCCCAAGAAGAAGGCGCCTTTTAATTTCAGGGCTGCTGTCTCCATCTGCAGTGATCATGGAGCCCAGGAAGATAAAATTTGACACTGCCTCCATATCTTCCCCTTCTATTTCCCAGGAGGTGATGGGACCAGTGGCCATGATCTTAGTTTTTTTGATGTTGAGTTTCAGACCGTTTTTTGCACTCTCCTCTTTCACTCTCATTACAAGGTTCTTTAATTCCTCCTCACTTTCTGCCATCAGAGTGGTATCATCTGCATATCGGAGGTTGTTGATATTTCTTCCGGCAATCTTAATTCCGGCCTGGGTTTCTTCCAGTCCAGCCTTCCGCATGATGTATTCTGCATATAAGTTAAATAAGCTGGGGGACAATATACAGCCTTGCCGTACTCCTTTCCCAATTTTGAACCACTCAGTTGTTCCATGACCAGTTCTAACTGTTGCTTCCTGTCCCACATATAGGTTTCTCAGGAGATGGATAAGGTGGTCAGGCACTCCCATTTCTTTAAGAACTTGCCATAGTTTGCTGTGGTCCACACAGTCAAAGGCTTTCGCATAGTCAATGAAGCAGAAGTAGATATTTTTCTGGAACTCTCTGGCTTTCTCCATAATCCAGCGCAAGTTAGCAATTTGGTCTCGAGTTCCTCTGCCTCTTCGGAATCCAGCTTGTACTTCTGGGAGTTCTCGGTCCACATACTGCTGAAGCCTACCTTGTAGGATTTTGAGCATAACCTTGCTAGCGTGTGAAATGAGTGCAATTGTACGGTAGTTGGAGCATTCTTTGGCACTGCCTTTCTTTGGGATTGGGATGTAGACTGATCTTTTCCAATCCTCTGGCCACTGTTGAGTTTTCCAAACTTGCTGGCATATTGAATGTAGCACCTTAACAGCATCATCTTTCAAGATTTTAAATAGTTCAACTGGAATGCCATCACCTCCACTGGCCTTGTTGTTAGCCAGGCTTTCTAAGGCCCACTTGACTTCGCTCTCCAGGATGTCTGGCTCAAGGTCAGCAACTACATTGTCTGGGTTGTCCGGGATATCCAAATCTTTCTGATATAATTCCTCTGTGTATTCTTGCCACCTCTTCTTGACGTCTTCTGCTTCTGTTAGGTCCCTCCCATTTTTGTCTTTTATCATGTTCATCTTTGCGCAAAATGTTCCTCTAATATGTCCAATTTTCCTGAACAGATCTCTGGTCTTTCCTTTTCTGTTATCTTCCTCTATTTCTTTGCATTGTTCATTTAAGAAGGCCCTCTTGTCTCTCCTTGCTATTCTTTGGAAGTCTGCATTCAAGATTCTGTAACTTTCCCTATCTCCCTTGCATTTTGCTTCCCTTCTCCTCTCTGCTATTTCTAAGGCCTCGTTGGACAGCCACTTTGCTTTCTTGCATTTCCTTTTCTTTGGGATGGTTTTCGTTGCTGCCTCCTGGACAATGTTACGAGCCTCTATCCAAAGTTCTTCAGGCACTCTGTCCACCAAATCTAGTTCCTTAAATCTGTTCTTTACTTCCACTGTGTATTCATAAGGGATTTGGTTTAGATTATACCTGAGTGGCCCAGTGGTTTTTCCTAATCTCTTCAGTCTAAGCTTGAATTTTGCTATGAGAAGCTGATGATCAGAACCGCAGTCAGCTCCAGGTCTTGTTTTTGCTGACTGTATAGAGCTTCTCCATCTTTGGCTGCAGAGAATATAATCAATCTGATTTCGATATTGCCCATCTGGTGATTTCCATGTATAGAGTCGCCTCTTGTGTTGTTGGAAAAGAGTGTTTGTGATGACCAGCTTATTCTCTTGACAAAACTCTATTAGCCTTTGTCCTGCTTCGTTCTGAACTCCAAGGCCAAACTTCCCTGTTGTTCCTTTTATCTCTTGGCTCCCTACTTTAGCATTCCAGTCCCCTAGAATGAGAAGAACATCTTTCTTTGGTGTCAGTTCTAGAAGGTGTTGTAAATCTTCATAGAATTGTTCAATTTCAGTCTCCTCAGCAATGCTGGTTGGTGCATAAACTTGGATTATTGTGATGTTGAATGGTCTGCCTTGGATTCGTATTGACATCATTCTATCATTTTTGAGATTGTATCCCATTACAGCTTTTCCCACTCTTTTGTTGACTATGAGGGCTACTCCATTCCTTCTACGGGATTCTTGCCCACAATAGTAGATATGATAATCATCTGAGCTGAATTCGCCCATTCCTGTCCATTTTAGTTCACTGATGCCCAGGATGTCGATGTTTATTCTTGCCATCTCCTGTTTGACCACCTCCAGCTTCCCAACGTTCATAGATCTTACATTCCAGGTTCCTATGCAGTATTTTTCTTTGCAGCATTGGATTTTCCTTTCACTTCCAGGCACGTCCACAGCTGAGCGTCCTTTCGGCTTTGGCCCAACCACTTCATTAGCTCTGGAGCTACTTGTACTTGTCCTCCACTCTTCCTCAGTAGCATGTTGGACGCCTTCCGACCTGAGGGGCTCATCTTCCAGCGTCATATCTTTTAGCCTTTTGTTTCTGATCATGGGGCGTTCTTGGCAAAGATACTGGAGTGGCTTGCCATTTCCTACTCCAGGTGGATTGCGTTTAGTCGGAACTCTCCACTATGTCCTGTCCGTCTTGGGTGTCCCTGCACGGCATAGCCCATAGCTTCTCTGAGTTACTCAAGCCCCTTCGCCACGACAAGGCAGCAATCCATGAAGGAGAGAAATGATGTTACACTTTAAAATAAATTATCTGAAGGACATAGTTAATTTAGTTGTACTTTTTCTTCACATTTTAATTCTTACCTTAAACCAATGGATTCTGACCGAGACCTGAGTCTTTTGGGTACATTTGTCTAATTACAGACATCTAAATCTAATCCTAAAGCTCATTTGAAACATATCTTCTTCTATGTCAATAGCCAAACTGCTATTTAATTAAGCTATATAGGTTTGATAAAATTCAGTGTGTGTGAGAGAGACATGTTGCCTCAAGCTGTCTGGCCCTGCCCCACAAGTCCAGGGAAGCCTGGGTGAGAAACAATCTCCTGCCTCAGATGGAGGGAGGGCCTCTGCCTGATGTGGGAGGAGGGTACAATGGAGGGAGTAAGAGGATGGGAGTTGCAAGGTTTAGGGTTGTTCTAAACCATATCAGATGGAGAGGAGATGTGGGAGGAAGCAGTCGAGCTCTGGAACCCAATCTTTGCCTCAGCAGAGGGGCAAACAAGGCTAGCTGGAGACACAAGTGACAACAGGCACAGAAAAGGGAGCTCTGGAAGGGGCAGAAGCACAGAGCCTCGTTCCTGCCTTTACCATGTTGCCATCTTGGATAATATTAATTATAATAATTGCATTATGGTAGTTATTTTTCTGCATTGTTTTGATGTGTTGTAATTTTTGTAAGCCACCCTGAGTAGACATTGTCTAGAGGGGCGGGGTAAAAATTGAATAAATAAATAAAATAAATAAAATACCAGCCCTCCTTAAAAAGACTATGCCCCAGATATTCCTACCCTCTTCTCTAGACTGGGACTTTTAGGGACCCAAGTGCAGTCAACTGGGGGCCCAGCTTGCCTGACTGTGCCCAGAGGGTTAGTGTTGGACTAGTGGGGACTCACAACTTGATCTTCCATTGCCAAGAAGAATGGATTTATTCATTTGGAAGGTCTGTAGGAGATCCTGAAATGGGAGACCATAGAGGGCATTGCACCTCTCACCATCTACCCTTCTCGACATATCTTTCTGTCTTCTCTAGTTCTGCCTTTGTGCCATAGGAAGAAGTGAAAGAAAAGATAGATGAGAGAGGATTGTGCTAGTTCCACAGCAAAGTGGCTGTTCTCATTATATTACGCAGGCCTCCTTGCTCCTCCTTGCTACTTGACGCTGGTTCATGTAGGTTAATCTCTAGGAAAAACAGATGCTGAAAATAGCTAACAGGATATTGTGTTTATAAATACATCATCCTGCAGAGGACTGAGCAGAGAGATAGGGCCTTCCCTGTGGTGGTCCCATGGAATGCCCTGTGTGAAAATGTATACATGGCTCTCTCCTTGACTACTTTCAAGTGATCTTAAAGAGTGGGAGTCCCTGGGTGATTTTAACTTAACCTTTTCAAAAAGTCCTGGTTTTACCATTATGCTGTTGTGGTCATTTTAATTTTAGTTTTAATTAACTGTATTTCAGTTTATTTTTTGGGAAAAACTTTGCCTAGAAAGGCAGTATGTGCTGTTAAAATACCTACCTACCTACCAACCTACCAACCTACCAACCTACCAACCTACCAACCTACCTACCTACCTACCTACCTACCTACCTACCTACCTACCTACCTACCTACCTACCTACATACCTACATACCTACATACCTACCTACCTACCTACCTACCTACCTACCTACCTACCTACCTACCTACATACATACATACATACATACATACATACATACATACATACATACATACATACATACTGTAAATAAATATTGAAAAAATAAGAAAGTAGCTCTAATAATAGGTGCATGCATGGCATTCTGAATAACATATATGTAGCACACTATGTGTATAATAATGTTTGGCAACAACAAGCCTGGTCTCAGCAGCTGGGCTGCTTCATCTGTAATCCGAATAAAGAGCAGTCGCTAGAAGAAGCCACAAACACAGATTCTAGTATTGTACTTTGATTTGGCAGTCAAATGTTATTTACAGTCTGATGAAGGTTCAGCTATTTATTTAGACTCTTAAGTTGTTATAAAATTGACATTTTACATTTCTTAATAGCTACATATATTTCTATTTCTAGTTAAGAATTACATCATGGTGCAGTGCCATTAAGAAAAGGAAATTAAATTCACAGGAATAGGCTTGAGTGAGAGAGAGACAGAGAGCCATAAAAACCAGGGAAACTCTGAGCTGGCCTTGCCCCGGCCAGTTCCAGTGTCTGAGTAGAACTTGGTCCACCTACTTCCATTTTCCATTGCCAATGGGAATAAACAGTGAGCTGCTTGGGGGGAGGGGGAAGGATTTAATGAAAAAGTTTTATAAAGAGTAGACCATATTGACAATAACCGCAACAAAAATTGCTCCAGTGCTTGCATGTTTTTATTTGATATTTAATTAAGAAAGAAAACGTTATTTCCACGTGAGATCTGCAAAGTGTACCCTTTCACTTGTTGATGATGATGATGTGTGTTTGTGTGTGTGTGTGAAGTGGATTTTTATGCTCCCCTGTAGACCAATTAAAGTCCTTCTGCATACAAAGAGGCTTGGTTAGGAACTTGGTGCATTCGCCCTGTGGTTCTGTCTTCTGTCTTCTACTGCATTCAGATAAATCAAAGGACAAATAGGAACACAGGGTTTCTTACCAGAGTTCGTATTGGTTCTCCACTGCTTTTTTTTAATTGCAATATTTCTCAAGCACTTTCCAGCAATGTACCCACCGTTTGGAAATCCTTCCAGCAAGGCAGGGAACAAAACAAAATAAATGTTTGGGAACATTGGGAATGTTGCATAGTTGTGGAAGGATTGTATTGGTTGTGCTTGCAGGAAAGCAGCAGATGACCAAACTGGACCTTACAGATGATCTGCCATTAGAACTAAAATCACACTGAAGTTCCAGAATGGTGACTTAGGTAGGCTTTTGTGTCTGAGAAGTTGGCTATGCAGATAATACGTGTCTACGGGTACTTCCCAAAATCCAAATGAAACAGAGACCAAAACAAAGCAAGCTAATTTGAAATTGATATGATGTAAGAAAAGTCCCCACTGTGATATGGAGGTGCTTTCAGTAGTCATGGAAGTCCCTTTTCCAGCAGCTTTTCTTGTGGCTTATCCGACTTCTCTTTAACTATTTAAGGGCCAATCTACCTGTTCAACTTCCCTGGAAAGCTTCCAAACAGCATCCCAATGCAGCAGCTTCCCCAGACATACCCTCCAATATTCATTGTTACTGGCCAGAACATGGACCACACTGATTTTTTTTTTACACTGCTTGCCAGTGTTCTTAAGCCACCCCATGGGAGTGGGTTTTTTGTGCAACAGGTGGGAGGGTCTCTATCTGCGGGCTAAGGATTAAGTCATAGGACTGCACCATAGAGGGGTCCGGGAACAGGATTGGAGCTGCCTGAACCTGGGTGAGGCAGAGGACATTTTTAACAATTAGTTTGCGGTAGGGGTTCTAGTAGGGAACGACTTTAGAACAGCAGTTTTAGGTCATGTAAAGAAATATTTTAGCATACGTTTTGAAACGTGTCACAAAGTGCTTCTTTGTAGAACATAAACGTCAATTCAATGTATATATAAAGAGCCTCGTGGCGCAGTGGTTAAACCGCTGTACTGCAGCCAAAACTGTGCTCACGACCTGGGGTTCAAATCCCAAGTAGCCGGCTCAAGGCTGACTCAGCCTTCTATCCTTCCGAGGTCGGTAAAATGAGTACCCAGCTTGCTGGGGGCAGGGGCAATGTGTGGCTTGCATAATTAACTTGTAAACCGCCCAGAGAGTGCTTGGAGCGCTATGGGGCGGTACAAAAGCAGCACACTTTGCTTTAAAAATGTATATATTTTAATATGAAACAGTTATTACTATTTTGGGAGATAGCCTTGCTCTTAAACAGGGATAGAATTTGGGAATGATTTTTGCTACAAACTCCCATTGCTCTAAATCTCTGATAGGTTTATGAACTGTAAATTAAGGAGAACTTATATTCTCACATCTTCTAGGGCTTATAAATTCAGCAGCAAAAAATGGGTTTTCCTCACACTGTTACTGGAATCAATGTCTCCACTTGTTTGTGCTTTTCCTTTCTCCTGAAAGTGGTCGGCTGATTTACACACCAAACCTGTTAATATGTCCTGAAGAACAGAACATACAGTTCTGGAGTTTAATTTCAGACATAAACTACCTTTATTTAGGCCTGTCTGAAATTCATTCTTCATTTGTCCAAAAAAAAAATAAAAAATAAAAAAAAGGATTTTAGGGTGGTAAAAGAACACAGAGACCTGCCTGTGTTTTTATGATTCAGTAACAGTGACAGCGGTGAACATTTCTATCTGTGCTCGCCATTGCTTTTTCCTTGTTAAGATTACCTCACAAAGTTTTCCATAAAATATAGTGTGGCACTTAAGGAATTGGAGGCATTGTGTGTTGTTGGGATTGAAACTGGAAAACCAAGTTCCTTCTAGGCCAGAAAAATATCCCAATCCACTATACAACACAGTGCATCTGGAATCCTGTATAAGCTCCAGAGGAGATTGTTTGCTGGGTGATAGGAGCATATATATAACCATATTAGAACTGCAGACCTGAAAGGAACCCTATGGATCACCCAACCCAGCCTCTGTCAGGGAGACACCACAGGAAATTAGACCCCCACCCTTCGGCTCCACAGTCAGAACCTACACCGTTGAGCTGTCCAGCACTTCTAATCCTTTCTATGCTATGGGCTTGTACATACCTCTGGTGGAAGGAAACTTTATTCTTAACAGCAGAGTGGAGCTTTCTTCCCTTGCATCTTTAGTCGGTGTGCTTCGTGGTATTAAACCTGATGTAAAGGAAGATGTGGTAGAGTTTGGAGGTTTGTAAGATCTCCTGTTTTGATTCCACGGAAAAGCCACATTGCTTACGGATAAGCACTCTCTCTTCTCCGTTCACAGTCAGCTGCCATTCATGAGAAATGAAGGGTGACAAAGAAAAGAGAGAGGTAGGGGAAGCAGGGTCAAAAAATTATTCAGAAGCAAGGAAAGGAGAGGATTAAACAATTAAAACAAAACAAACCGGATTTGTTTTTTGTATGACAATCAAATACTTGACCTTGGGATTATTAGCACCACACTCTAAGCCTGGTTCAGATTTGATGTGTTTAGTGAATTTTCCTCAAAACAACTTCAAAATATTTAAATTTCAATATTAAGAAATGTGTGAATAACCAAGCATACCAACACAAATATAACTTATAATTTAAGCAGAATCAGTCCTGCAGGTCCTATTTTTATCACAACTTTCCTTCACTTTCCCTTCCAATCTTCCTAAAAGCCTGTTCAATAACTGAGATTACTTATCCTGTTGTCTCTCCCATATTCCCCATAAATAGCTGCACCTTTTCCTTCCCTAGGTTTGCTCTTCCCGCATAGGCATCCATGGACAGGCAAACAAGGCTTCCTCCTTCTGTGTGATCTTTTGCGTTCCATTGGCCAAAAAAGAATCACACCTCTAAAAGCATGACAAAGACAATGTGTGTTGCGAACCTTCCCCATGACTTGAGACCACAGATGTTTCCTAAATGACATCGTACAGTGCAGAAATTGACTCTAATGAAATTTAATCCCAGCAAGTTTTGGGAAAAACAACAACAACTGCAGACAATACCTGCCAAACTGCTCTCAGAAATCCTCTTATCAATAGAGGATTTCCCAACCTTTTCCATCTCAAGATTGACATGGCTCATCTTCAGGCCAATTCTTCCTGTGCTGCCAAGTTTCAGATCAATACGATGAGCCATTTTCTCAATCTTAGATATAGGCCCTATACCGTAGACCCCATACCTCCACACACACACACTTTTAGTTTAATGGGAGAAGGCAATTCAGTCGATGTGGCTTTAACACTGGGTCAGTTCAAGAGCCTTATAGTACTAAGCACATTAATTTGTTCTACCAATATCAGAAAAACAAAAGAATATCATTGTGATACCTTAAAATTAAGGGTTGAGTTAACCATCCCTTTTCAATTACTGGAGGCCAGCAATTGTTACTTATTGAAGGCTAACAATGGAGGCAGTTGCTGAGAGCCTTAGACTGAAATGGGAACTATAGCAGCATTGTTAGTGTATGCTAACCAGAGCTCGGAAATGTTGCGTTTTTGATCTATAACTCTCAGTCTTCTAAGCTAGAGATCCTGGAAATTGTAGTACAAAATGCAGCAAGGTTTCCAAACCCTGATGCTGAGAAGAGAGGGATAGCAATAGCCTCATGAACATTCAGTACAAAAATGTACTCAGGACCAAGCTTGAGATAAAGCAGTTAGTTGCACAATTCACATTTTGGCACAACACTTTATCAGCGCAGAGATGAATGACCAGTATGCTTTCCTTTTTCAATGTCATTTATTCCTCTTGTACTTTGAGAGCAATTCTTTTTAAAGGTAGATCTTACAAATCCGAAGTTAGCAGATTTAGCAAAAGCAAAATCAATACACGAGGCACATTTTTTTTTAAAAAAAAAATCAGCGCTCCCGTTTTTGCTCCCACAACGCCAATATGTCTTCTCAAAACCATCTTTCATTATTCCCTCATTTTATAAATCTCAGATTTGCAAAATGCTTTCCCTGGAGAAGTATTAACCTTGAAACATATCAAGGAACTGGCGGGGAGAGAAAATTGCCTTGCTGGCACTGTAGTTTTAGTCATACAGTTCCAAACTGTATCTTCCTGTACGCCACTGCATGCCCTTAAGGAGAGCTTTTGCGTTTTCTCATCAGCTAACTTAAGGAAAGTATCAAATAAAGTAATGGAGAAAAATGTGTGAAAATCAGCAAGACAGAGAGAGGAGAGAAATGAAAGCATAAATGCAAAGGAAACAAATAATCCAATGTTGTATTGTCTTGGGGCATGTGCTTATCTCCAAAATGCTTCCATATACCGTGTTTATTTTTCCTCAAATAATAATATTAAAATGTGTCTAATTCAATTATTCCCCCCTGCATCTGAACGGGTTTCCCAAGACTAATCCAAACTATGGTGTTCAACATGATATTTGAACAGGTTCTTTTAATTGGTGATATTAAGTGTCAATCATTCTGATGTAAGTTGGCAGCATGGCTTGAGATACAAATTCCTCTCTCCTGTATGTCAGGCAGTCATTCAATTAACAACCAAAGTTACATTGATACAGCAGGAGTTCATTATGGGAAAAATTTGGAAAAAAAGAAAGACAATCCTTTCCATTTTAATTTCAAAATGAAAAAAAACAAAAGCAAAATAGAAAATCCAGTGTGTTTATTTTCAGTGCAAGAAGGATGAGTTATCAGTTCATCGAGTTCCCTGTAAATATTGTTCTAAACGATATTAAAGCAAAATTGTTGTATATTTAAGCTTTAGTTTTGAAAATATAAAAATAGTAAAATCTTGAATTCTGAATTTTAGAGATGTCTAAAAATTTTCTTGTATTCAATATGTTGGGTTTTATTACTTACAACTCAAAATACACTGTACAGTATAAAGAGCTCCCAAGACTTGCTCTGTTCATGTCTAATCTGAAAGGAAGTTCTTCCTCAAGGGTTTAAGTAGTAATTCATAAAATGGAAAGAATAATAAATATTGTGCCTTAACTCATATGCAGGCATAGACAGACAGATTTTGTACACCTGGGTGTAATTTTAGTTAATTCACACAAGAGACAGGTTGAAAGTTTACTGTTCCAATAGGAGAAAATGGCTTAAATTGCATATTTGCAAAAATGATTACATTACCTTAAATGACAATGCTGTTTTATTAGTTACTTCAATAAGCATTTCATTTAGAAAAGTATTTTAATATAAAAGTTGCCTAAAGTTCTACACAACTTGAAATACATAAGTAAAGGGAAAGTACTTACTTTGATTTAGATGTCTTTTGGAGATGTAATTATTGGCTTTTTACTCACCTATGTAAAACAATGTACTTTTGTAAATGGATTTCTGGCCACTTTAATCCATTTTTTTCCTCCCCCACCCCTCTTTTTTTAAAAACATAAAAAGGAAGCTCAGTCAATCAAAGATTTTTAAGGTTTATCTCCTCTTTAGAAATGATTGATAGCCTTTTAGATTTGTACGCTGACAAGTTAAAGGGTGCTATTGGTATAATTATGTACTATATTCACAGTCTTTCAATTTAAATGTCCTTTTAGAACCATGAGATTGTCATACCTGTATTTTGAAAAGTAGGCCAGTCAGTTTGGGTTGGTACACAAATTGCTTCCATTAGCCTTGGGACCTATTTGAATTTAATTCAGTTTTTTAAAGTCAGTAGTACTTTCCATACACTTCTGAAATTTAGGATGCATTTTAACTATGGTATGTGGTAACTTTGTTTTTAATGTAAGATGGATGTGAAAAACACAAACACTTCCTGTTAGTGTAAAAGTGTTTTTTTTTTAATCTTATTGATATTTTTTCCATTTATAAAGAAAAAACACCTTTTATGGGACATTGGGAATGAAAGAACACATTTTTGTGTTGTACAAGTTGTATTCAATATATATTTTATTAAAAACAATGGCAAAGGCATGCAAGGTATATTAATGAAGTAATTAATTCATCTCTGTAAAGTAGCGAGTGGATCCAGAATTTCACTGGTGCCTCCATGTATTTTCTCTGTGTTATACACATTTGGTCTTTATATCTGTATATTTGTCTGTTTGCTAATAATAACACCTTTAACTTAGACTTCTAGCTTAAGTTAGAAATATAGCAGCACCTGGTGCTAAAACTCTGGAAGATAGTTCAGTCTGTTCTGAACTTGAGTGCTGCATTATTTTACCTAACACAGAAATATAGTCATTGAAAGGCAGAGGGAGGAATTAGTAACTCCTTTGGATTCTGTTAGCATCTTAAAAAGTAATAGATTTTGTTTGGCATAAGCTCTCCGAAGACGCATAGAAAAAAAATGATAATAGATGAATAAGTGGGCTACAATCCATGAAAGTCAAATGTGGTATGCAGGAAACTCTACCTTATGTTGCCACAGACTAACTCAGCTGTCCCACCTCTACCCTCCCCCTTTTTGGAGGGGGGGAAACGTTTATGGATTTTGCCAGTTGAAGCAGTCTAGTTTACACAGCTTCTTGAGAAGCCTGGACCTGAATAGAGAGATGGCAAGGATTGCTATGTCCAGAAATATAGCTAAGTAATCATAAAGAATGAATGAAAGTTGATGTGACTTGTTAAAAATAAAAATCTTAAAACTACAAACTGCCTAGCCTTCCACGGTTTATGTTTTCAGTTTACCCTTATTACTAGATGGGGGAAACTGAAGCTTGGCTGTTTGCAGAAGTTAACTGCAATACTCTAGCATTTATGCCATTCATCATCAAGGCTATTAGAAGTAAAGAGTCATGCCATATATCAGATGCCCAGAATTGCATACAACAGATAAAAAGACAACAGAGAAGTCACTAAATGACTATCAGCCATTTATTTGTAGGCATAGAGTAAGAGGACGGATTTTGTGTCCCCTGAGGTGAAATCTGATCCTTCAAACTGATACCAATTTTGCAGTCTCCATTGTGGGATTTTAATTTAAACTTGGACCTGAAGCTTCAACATTTGGCCAGAATGAATCTGGGACTTCGTATAGTTAGTATCATGTGTAGGCTGGACGGCGGAGAGCTTTGACCCTGAGAGAAGCCCGAAAAACAGTAACCAGAAACTGGGCCTTCTCGGCGGTAGCCCCACTACTATGGAATGCTGTCTGACCCGATACTTGCCTAGCTCGTTCATTGGGAATTTTTAAGTGATTATTAAAAACATTTCTATTTAGACAGGCCTTCTCAGACTCTACGTCATCTGATACAATAGCGCTAAAACAACCAGAATTCACTAATGTTCCACCTCCACCATGCTTTCTTTATTTTAATTTAATGTTCTATTGATATTGTTTTTAATCTGTTGATTTTGTATAGATTATTTTTTATTGTCTGCTTTGTATTGTTTGTATTTATGGTTTGTTTTATGGTATTTCGTAAACCACCCAGAGTGGCCTGGGTTGCCAGATGGGCAGTATAGAAATTAAACAAACAAACAAAGGAACAAATAAATGACTGCCTTTCTCCTAATGAAGAGACCCAAGATGGCTCACAAGAGTAAAACAAAATTATAAAATAAATAAATTGCACATTAAAGAGCAATTAAACTATAATTAAAACAATAATTAGAATACAATAAGGGATTAAAAATTAAAAACTTTAAAAGCAAACTTGCTTGGCTAAAAACCAGCATCCAAGGGCTCTGTTATGGTTATTTAAAACCCGCCTGAAAAGACCGGTGTCCAGATGTCAATAGAACGGAGGGAGCCTACCTAAGCCCTTCTGTTTTTCTTCCCTTCTTACAAGTTCTGCAATGCTCAGCCTAACGAACAGTCCATCAGGACTTGAAATCTTGCCTGTTTTTATTCCTTGTCTGATAAAGGTCCTGTTCACCCTTGGTTTTGAATTTTCTACAAGGGCCACATAATTACTTTCTTTTCTTTGTATAATCTCAGGATAACAGCCAGCACATCATCTTCATATATTTTCTTAGTCTTTCTGAATTGTGAAGCAAAAACGTTTAATTGATCTCAAATGTCATATGAAATAGTTGTATTTTTTAGTCAGCTCTGAGTTCAAATCGCAAAGCCATTATCTAAAGCGGTGTCTTCAGCTGGAAAGTATGAATAGTTTTAGAATTTTCTATGCCTCCATTTGGTTTTCTGGGATTTATCACTTCTGGGGCTTTGTTGTTGATGATGTGAGGATGACTTTTTGTTTGTTTGTTTGTTTTATTTTATGACACTGACATATGCATCTTATGTATTGGGTTTGATTATATCTATTTCAGTGTTTAAACCTGTTTTAAATTTCTTTTTGAAACATATTTAAAAATGTTAGCATTACCCCTAAGAGAAGGGGTAAGTCACTTTACTGTAATTCCAAGTTGCCCCTTATAAATGCTGCTCAGTACTGATTAGACGAGAGAGCCAATGTGGCACCATTGATAGAGTGATAGACTAGAACTCAAAAGACCTGGGTTCAAATCCCCTCTTGGCCATGGAAACTCAGGGGGGTGCTGCTGATTGGAACTGGTAAAACTACTCCTTAAATATCAGCTGTGTGTAGAATCACCATTCAGCAAGATCACTCATCTCATGAAGAACTAATAACTGGTTATATGCAGTCTTTTAAAAAACATTTCTCCTGGTTTGTTGTACTATTCATTCCTTGTAAGTTTTGCAGCAACCAGTGATGGCTGCGGCTGGGACAAGATGATTTTATTTATTTGTTGCTTTTAAAACACATACTGTACTACATAAGGAAAATATGCATGGCTCTATAAGTAAGATCAAATGCATAGTGGAATCCACAAGCAATGGGGGCTTTTTGGTGCCCCCTTCTTAAGATGAAATCCATCTAACAACACAACAGTGGGGGAGAAGAACTTGAAAAGCAGGAAACAAGGTGCTTGCCAAATGAATTGCATCAAACCTTCCAGGATTATAGCTGATTCTTACTTAACATCTATTCAGAAACCACAGAACGTGCTGCCACCTTGTCACAGATACTCAAACCAGAGCCTCACATCTAACCTCAAACAGTGTTTGAACTGTAACTTCCCAGTCATTGCTGATCTAAGAGAAAAAGAACAAGGAGGCAGTTTGCCCTGATAGTTTCCAGATATGCAAAACATTGCTGTTTAATATACTTGCCAATGGAACACTTTGTCTTCTTTCTTATTGTATGTAATTGTTATGTTTGTTGTTTCAGCTCTGAATGAACCCACCATTGACTATGGTTTCCAAAGGTTACAGAAAGTCATCCCGCGGCATCCTGGCGACCCTGAGCGCTTGCCAAAGGTCAGCAAAGAGTGGCGTATGTGTGTATGCGTATGTTTGCATGTGTGAATCTGTATCTTATGATACCGAGGGGCGTAACAGCATTGGTTTCAAAAGAAACTGTAATACTTTCCAGACAACATGTGTGGAGTGGGGAAGAGTGATCATCCGTGCTCTGTGTTTCCCATTCCCCTGAAGCAATCAGATCCTACACATGTCCAAGATATGCATGTACTCTCTGTACATTGCCATTGTGCAAGGTTTATATTCTGCCTGTTAACTGAGCTCTCATGCTTCTATATGTTTTGGCATTGTGCAGATATCCTTATCTCTGGCTGGTTTATTTTGGTATCTAACATCACCACAGACTTTCTTTTTGCTCCCTCCTTTGAAGGCATGGTGGGGTGTGTGTGTGCCACTACAGGAGAGAGGGAGATCATAAATTCTTATGAAAGCAATGGATCCTGGGACCTCGGTGCTGCCTGACACATCTCATTCCCACACTCTGTGTTGCTTCTACATAGAGATACAGTCTGACCAATAATTTTGTCTGTACATACCTTAACCAAGGCTTACCCTGTGCAAAAAACCCAGATTAAAGAATACATTTGTCCCGTATGAGATGGTGGCGGTGGTGGTTTTGCCTCTTCCTTTGCTATTTCCCACCATTTAGTGAAAATATACAAATTTCCAGCAAGCTTCTGCATTGCTAAGCAGATGTCATGTTATATGGTGTACCGTTTCAAGTTTTTTATTAATGCACTGAACCTGTTTCCATCCTATATTGTTTTATTTCTATTATGTTACTTCATTAGATGATGTCTTACTCAACATAAGCTGCGCTTGTAAACTGCTATTGAGTCATGCATGTGCATTAGAAGCGCAGGATATAAATCCCAGTGTGGGATTGCACCACTACTTCTTATCCTTATCACACATTTGTTCATTCGTTTACACATGCAAAAATATCTGGTGCAGTTCATTCATACACAGCTTATTACTGCTTTGGGCTGTAAAAATAAGAGCTGTCATGAAGAGAATGAGCCATACCAATCCATGGCTTGCACTGCCATGACACCACAAGGAAGAAATTTGAGGCTTTTGCTTCCTGTTTTACGAGCAGCCCTTTAGCATTATGCCTGGACCTGAACTGTGATTCATCTTAAACATGATTAGCTGAAACCTTTGCATCATCCAAGCTTTGAAGCTGGGTTGTTTATGTAAACTATAGTTAAGAAGAATAATGTTCAGATTCAGATATAATGAGCTGTGATTAATCAGAAATGGAAGGGAAAAGGTCTGATTCTCTTGTAGATCCACCAGAAGAAGAGAGAAATAGGTGAGGCATGCAAGACTAAGGATCACAGTGGTGAAACAAGAGGCTAAACAGGCATACTGTCACTGGACTCTTCAAAATATAAACTATATTCACTCAAAGCACAATCTTGCCTGTTTTAATTTCCATGTGGTTATTATGAAAAATGTCAGTAGCTTATTAAAATGGACTGGTTCCAGTCTTTTCAACCATATGTTGCATTACTTTGTTTTGTTTTCTTCTATTTTATTTTATTTTATTTTATTTATACCCAGTCTCTCAGCAGAGACAATATTTTTGGTCAGATTAAATGCTAAAAGACTTCTTAAAGCCCAGTTTCTAGTCCTGCAGACTTTTCATTGTTGCTATATGTTTGCCAGCAGCTAGAACAGTCAACAGGGTGAGTGCCCAAGTTGATGGTATGATGTGCAATTTTCAGATGTTTTTTAGTTTATTCTGCTGCTGTGACCACTTGACCCATGATATTTTTAGCTATACGTATGTGCAAGGGTATATTGGCCAGTATTCATGATGAGAAAGATAACAGCATGCAACATCATGATGACTGTTTGCATTTTTGCATGAACACCTGTTGAGCAGCTATTGCCAACTATCATGTAGTCTAAGTTAGTATATGCAAAATAATTCAGAAGTTTCTTAGGCAAAGCTTAGGAAAAAAAAATATGTCCAGCTTCAGTGGGTGTGGTTAGAAAGAACTGCAGGTTTCCCATGAGTGACTGCTGCCAAAAAAGCTTAAAAATTAATAATATAAAACACAAACACACACACACACGAGACAGAAAAAGGAGACTTGAGATTCGTCATATGAATGTTGCATCATATGTTACTTCTGAAAACTCAAGTCTACTGCAATAGCGGAAGCTTCTACTTCAGCTGAAATATGATTGTTTCAAATTCACAATCTGTTTGAAACCAGGATTTAGAATTATGTGTGTTGGCTAGTATCCTGTTGTGAAGCCCCATATGTGCAGTGAGAATGACATCATTGCCAGGGAGCTAGCTTATTTTTTTGATATTGGGGTGCATGTGTCTTTTTCTAATTACATATGAATCTTGCATACCCTGAAACTGATAAATGCACTATTTAATTAGTGGCAATCTTCTACTAACTGTGACAGCTTTCTCATGGCACAATAGGATACTGGCAACCTGATCAGTGGCCAGGTATGATGGGAAATAGAATCGAACAATCTCTGCATTGCCAAAGCTTCCATTTAGTAGAAAATATACATAGTTGTAGAGTGCTATTGGAAAATGCTATGGTATTTGATTGCACAGAAGATGCGAATATCTGCAATCTGCATTATTGGAATATTTTATGCCAGTAAAACTGCAAACACATTCTAGTGGATACCAAACAATATCTGTGAACACAGAAGTGGGACCGTCCTGTTACAGTACAAAAGCAGTGAAGTTATTCTGTGGTGCCATGATGGTTATGGAGCCTCAGTGTAATGCTCGTTATGCTGAGCAATAATATTTTACAGTATTCACTGCACAGCTTGAACTTGGTCATAGGCATCCTGGTCATTCTTCCATTATATAATTAATCCAGCAATAAATGAACATGCAGTTGTGTGGTATTTTCTGCAGTGAACACACACTTGGAATTTTAAGTTAGACCTGAAGTTCAAGACACATTGATAGAATACAGCCCAGGTGGACACCTGGCACTTTGTAAATTTTTGACACTAATGGCTGAATTCCTATCATTTGTTGGCTCCAGAATAACAAACAGATGTTGTGAATATGTGTTCTAGGGAAAAACCTAATCTGTTAAATTGGATAGTTCTTTGATGGAGCTTGGCCTCTTTGTGATGGCAACGTAGTTGAGAGTGTGGTTACCTTGTAAAATATTCAGGACTGACTCAGTGACTGCAATCCAGTGGTAAGTGGTCTGAGGAATCCATGAAACACACAGAGGAATTGATTTGCCAAGTCTTCAGTGGTTCAGTGGGCCTAGTTGTGACTTACTACTGGATTTCAGCTAGTGCCCATATCTGATGAAATAGCTGGCTATCCATAGAAGTCAGTGGGATTATTTGTAGTAGGCAGACTTTGGCCATATACCAAACTACATTCTTACCATTCGCTGGACTGAAGAAACAATACTAATTATGGGAAAGTTCTTACTCCAGAGTGAAAACATGAGGTATAAGGAATTTTATGTTCTGTGAAAACCTTGTTGCTAACAACCTGTTAAATTCTGAAAGCTTGGGTCTTAGGCCTTATGAGACAGCGCACATCAGTATACATATGGAACTCCTGAATGGAACTGGGCTTCTAAGAAAAGAAGTAGAGTTGTCCTTTTATCCTTTGCCCCCTGCTGTGGTTCTGATCTGATCAAAGCCCCCATCCATTCTGTTTGGTCTAGAAAGAAATCTCCAGGCCTTAAGGATGGGACAGTTTTCATTCCATATAGCTAGCATACACAAAGCCCTCTGTCTTGACAGTGAACAGACCTCATGTTCCCTGCCAGAGACCCATATGCATGGATCCCCTATGCCTGATGCGTACTTTTTAAGCCTCTAATTTGATGCTAATTGCACAGAATAGCATGTTTTTTCTTTTGTTTGGCCCTGATACCTATTTACTTTCTATCGTATTCCTCCAATGACCTTGAAAACATATTCTTCTGTAAAATTGATCAGCAAGAAATACTTCTTGATAGGTCTTTTGTAGAGACCTAAATGCTTGTATTTATTATTATTTATAATAAATAAATGGAAAAAAGCAATGGAATTAAATCTGTGGATGTCTATCCAGTTTCAAGGTGTGGCTGCATTTGGTGCACACTATGGTTGGGCAGTTGAGGTGTCCAGTTGGTCAGTGTTCAGAGTCCAAAATGAGGGACCACTCAGAAAGGATGGCAATCCCAAGAGCTGAAGGTCAGAACCATATTCAAACTGCTTATTGGCAAGGAGCTCTTTTATTTCGGAAACTCTGCAGAAATGTGTATCCATTCCAGTGCATTTTCTAAGTGGGTCAGTGTTTACTCAGCAAATGATTAGAGCAGATGGTGTAATTTAGAATCTGTGGCAAAACTTTAATAGATGATGCATAGGAAGAACAGCATAGATTTCTTTACTGTACCTTTACAATGGCAAAAGATTGGGGGGGGGTCATCTTTTCATCAGCCTTGTAGAAAATGATTTGGAGTGTTGGTGCTCCATAGTCATAACGTTTGCTTAGTGCCTAGTGGAATGGTTTGGTTTATCTTGGGCACAAGGAACAAGTCTTGGCAAGAGAATAATCTTGCAAGACTCTAGAACAGTGGTTCTTAACCTTTGTTACTCGGATGCTTTTGAACTGCAGCTCCCAGAAACCCCAGTCAGGACAGCTGGTGGTGAAGGCTTCTGGGAGTTGCAGTCTAAAACTCCTGAGTAACCCAAGGTTAAGAACCAGTGCTCTAGAAGAAGAGGGGACAGGTCAACAGGCCAAAGCTGCAGGCTGTGATTGTTATAGCTGTATGTATATAAAAATAAATGGTGTGATATCTGGATTAATCTGAGGATTTATACCACAGTATGTGCAACAATGTAGTCAAACAAATGAGTATAGGAAATTCAAACCATTTGTTCATCCACCTCAATATTGTCCATAATGACTGGCAGCAGTTCTGAGGGATTTCAATGATGATCTCAGCTTAGTTATCATCATCATCATCATCATCATCATCATCATCATCATCATCATCATCATAGCAGAACTGCAGAGCTTGAAGGGACCCTATGGATGCTCTCCAGCCAGATGCCTAAACCACAGATATATCCAGCAGTTCAACAATGCCAGTTTAAACATGGGACCTCATGGATGCAAAGCATATGATGTATGACTGATTTGTCTGCCATCATTTATTTATTTAATTTATTCAATTTATACCCCACCCATCTAGACCGGAGTCTACTCTGGGCGGCTAACAATAATGGATAAAAATAAAAACAATAAAATAAAACAAAGAAAACAGTAATAATATATTTGAAGATGGCAAAAGTAATCAGGTGATGACAGGAGGGAAAGCCTGCCTAAAGAGCCAGGTCTTAAGTTTGCTCTTAAAAACACCCAGTGAGGGAGCCAGACAGATCTCTGAGGGCAGACTGTTCCAGAGGCTAGGGGTCACTGCCAGGAAGGCCTGGTTTCTTGATCTTTCTCTCTGGGCCTTCCTCGGAGTTAGGCCCCTCAGCCGCTCATCTTGACTAAAGCAAGTGATTCAGGTAGATCTAGGTGGAAGGAGGCTTTCCGCCAGATATTGAGGTCCTAAACCATTTAGGGCTTTATATGTCATCATTAACACTTTGAAATCAGTGTGGAAATGAATGGGCAGCCAATGCAAGGCAGCCAGAGTAGGGGAGATATATTGATATTTTCTCACCCCTGTGAGAAGTCTGGCTGCTGCATTCTGCACCATTTGAAGCTTCTGAATCAATCTCAAAGGTAGCCCCAGGTAACCCCAATCTCAAGACTACATGCACATGGACCAGAGTGGCGAGGGCCCCCACATCAAGATAGGAACACAGCTGGGCAATCCACTAGAGATGGAAATAGGCGGAGCAGACAATTGATTTTTCTTTTCAATTAGTGCTGATTCTCATACACCTAAGCAAACTGAAAATACACTAGCCCTATAATCATGTTTTCTTTTTGGAGCAGTTATGCTTTTGGAAATATATATGCTGCAGTTTTGAGGAAAGCAACAATGGCTGCATTTGTGTATTTTGCTCCATGGAGCTGAAAATATCAAGCAAATTGATCCTGTGGGAGTAATAAATACACATTACTTTATCTTGTACTTCATGTCGTATACCCCTGAGCCTTGATAGAACAACACTACTTAATAGACTTTAAAAAAAGAGTAATTACAGTCATTGGTTGTGTGATTTTTCAGCCCTTCCAGCCCTGCCTGACCTTCTAATTTAGCTCACCGTGTCTAACTAATGCATTTATATTCATCTTTTATGAAGCATGTGTAGTACAAAATTGACTTTTCAGCCTTTAGCAAGCCATCTTACCAGGTTGAAGATCTGGTTTAGTCCCACATTCAGTATGTTTTTTGTGTGTGGTGTGTGTGTCTGTGTCTGTGTCTGTGTCTGTGTGTGTGTGTGTGTGTGTGTGTGAGAGAGAGAGAGAGAGAGAGGGAGGGAGGGAGGGAGGGAGGGAGGGAGGGAGGGATTTCTCTGTAATTGTGATCAATTATTTATTTTTATCCTTTGGAAAAAAATAAATAGTATCTGTTC
Source organism: Pogona vitticeps (assembly GCF_051106095.1). Taxonomy (NCBI): domain Eukaryota; kingdom Metazoa; phylum Chordata; class Lepidosauria; order Squamata; family Agamidae; genus Pogona; species Pogona vitticeps. The sequence continues at coordinate 88,539,757 of NC_135784.1, forward strand.
CACCTGCCTTTTAAAGAACTGCTATACATCCCACTATTATTTACAACTAAACATGCAAGGAAAATGATGCAAGTGTTTCTAAAATGATTACCGCTAATGTTTCTGCTTGTCAGGAGTGCTTACATTCTCCTGCACTTTGTCTTAAAACTTAGCACGGTTACCTTTTAAGAATTACTGCTGCATAAGATCATCCTTGTAAACACTTCTGACAGTTTATGATGAATGATGTTGCAGAATGTTCCATGTGTTTCTTTGTCACATCCGTGCATGTACGTATGAAGAAGGAGATTAAGGGAAGACTAGAGGAATCCCCTTTCTGAAAGAATCCTTGAGCTAGAGAGCACCCAGACAAATCTCCCTCCTGTGTTTTCTCGGAACTTCCTCCCCGACTCACTCATCCAGTAGAGCACAATTGTTCTCTGTGCATTTCTTTTCTCACCATATGGTATCCTCATTACCATACACTAAGGGTCCATATGGGGAACTTGTGAAGTGAACTGTATTCATTTTAACTGCCAGATGAGCAGCCTTTTGCTTTGCTAGCTCAGCTTAAGTCATCTGCTGCCTTTATGTTGTTATGGCAACACAGTACCAATATAAAATTCTAATCTACTGTAAGTATCTCGGATCACAGTATTTTAAATGCTTGCCGTAACTGTCCTCTGAAGTGAGGGTGCTTGTTCTTTTAGTATGACAAAGGGTTATTGCCAGCTCCAGCAGGTGGCAGTAAAGAAATTATCCTCTCTCTCTCTCTCTCTTGCAGAAGAAGTAATGTAATTACAAATGAGTGTAATATTGGAAATAAATTTGTCAACTGTTTTGTTGAAAATTATTAAAGGAGAATCCCCTTCCTTCCTTCCTTCCTTCCTTCCTTCCTTCCTTCCTTCCTTCCTTCCTTCCTTACTTACTTACTTACTTACTTACCTACTTACCTACTTACTTACTTACTTTGTGCAAGGCATGGAACAGTGCCAGTGAAAAATTATCGGCTAGTATGGTCCTTTGCTGCAGATCTTTCTTCAGGATTGCTTCAGTAAAAAAAAAAAATTAAAAAAAAATTGGGTGGGTGGATGGGTAGATGGCTTCTCTCGCCTCCATTGCATCCAGAATTATTCATTCAAACACCAGGCTAATTAAGAGCACCTTCCAGTAATGGAAGTAGGCAGCAACATCCTTAAATATAAATCATTTTCACCTCCGCAGGCCACATGATACGTTGCATCCCTGTCTCTCCGCCTATATTGAAAGTGAATGTTTGTAGTCTCACTTCATCAGTTCACATTAGCCTCATGCTGAATATTTAAACACCGAACAATTTGAACACACCACGAAGAGAGGCACTTTCCGTCGGAACTGCAAAGCCTCATCCAATAATAATTTAGTAAATCAGCCATTTAGTGGCTCACTTGTACTCTGCATTGTGCCAAATGCTGTACAGCTCAACTGTGCACTGGCTGGAATTGAAATTCAGATGCCAATCACGTGGTGGGCCTCTGTTGCTTATTGGAGAAAGGAAACAGAAAATCTCCTTCCGAGCAGAGTATTTGTGCTTAGTGATTTATCATAAAAGAAGTAGAGTGACAAATACGAGCAGGCGTCCCTGCATGATGCTCAATCTATTCTAACGAGGCTAATATTGTTATTGTATGCGTGAAAAGAGCAACTTTGGTGTTGTATTTATACTATTTAATCTTCTGTAAATATCAATGTAGAGCAGTAGTTGAGTAGCAGTACGAAAAAGTAGATGGAATGCTACAGCTCAATGCAAGGTACTCAATTGGATAGATGCAGAAAAATGTTTTGAGAAGCTGAATACTGTTGGCTCCTTAGCAGCTTTGAAATATGTGTCAATGATATTTACATTATTTCTTGACTGGCCAGCAGCAAGAAGTTAATTGGGAACTGGTTTAATCCTTGGTCATGAAGAGATAGGAGGTACTGATAAGCATTTTACCTTGATATGCAACATAACAGTTCAGATCATAAACATAAGGACTAAATTTGTTATAATGGGCAACTGTGGTTATTCATGGCAAAAGATTCCTAAGAGGAGCAACTGGAGGATCCTTTTAGACCCTGAATGCTGTCTCGTATTTCTCGTGGTTGATTTGCACCACTTTGTTTTGTTACAGAGAAGGAGCCTTTCCCTATATCTGTTTCATTTTCAGAGATTCTGTTTTGAGGGTTGTTCATTCCCCTCCTCATTAAGTTAGTGTGAATATACCAAAAAGTATCTAAGGTGTTTATGAATGGGAATCATTAACATTTTCCCCCAAAAAAACCTCAAATCCATCTGAATTGGAGTAGGTGGAGCCATTATTTAATAAAGTAGTTTTAAATAGTTTTCATTTTATTTTGTTTTAGTTTGTTTATTATTGTAAACTGCCCAGAGTAATGCTTTGGCACTAATAGGGAGCAGTATATAAATTTAACCAACCAACAAACAAATAGTGACTAAAATCCTGTTTCCTATTGATGTTTGTATAAGGGAAACTGTGTATGTCCTGGGAGCAAATTGTATGCCAGATTGCGCAACTGGGTGCACACTCAAAAATGCAACCAGGACCCCATTAATGAGCTGCAATTTGCTGCTAAGGCTTAAGTGATTTCCTTTACACATTAGTATGGCAAAAGGTTATTGCCAGCTCCAGAGGTGGCAGTAAAACAGAGGAAAATCAGAAATAGGATTCTGGCCACTGGCCACTTTTCATGTAAGATTTGCGTTACTTGCTCCAGCTAATTTCAGCTAATTGATAAGGTGCCAGGGTGTGTCTCATTTACTAACCTGGTCACACATGAGATTTTGCAACAGAGAAATGCCCCAGTACCTTATCTATTAACTGCAATTAGTCACATCAAGTTATGCAAGCATTCTGTGAATGCCAGTAAGATTCCAGCCATAGTTTTTCTTGTTCTTTGGTGGGACTTTTTAGTGAAAATAATAGTATGCACAAACAAATCTTCTTCCTACAGCATCTCTCTGGAGTGAAAATGTGTGGGGAAAAGATCTAAACTGCTCTATTGAAGACTCAGTTTAGTCCACAGTGGGGAAAAAGACCCCCATAATATCAATATCTGCAAATATGCATGAGCACATTTTGAAAAGTGGTGAAACACTGGTAATTGACTCCATGAAGGATTATTTATATTAATAATGGTTGTGGGACCAGTTGCTGTAGGGGGTATGGACCCTTATACCATATGTGGGGACTTTGCTTAGCTGCTGTTCCTTTGAGGACAAACATATTTGAGGAAAAAAATAGCATGTTTCCCCCAAGATAGGCATTCTGTCTGCATTTACTAATAAGAACTGCAGCCTTAAGCATAAAGGTTTGAATGTTTTTATGTTGTTGCCTGCAAGATTAGAGATTCAATGCTTTTTTAAAAGCCCCCTCTGGCTTATGAATGTGGGATATTGTCCTTCTGTATCGATGATTCAAAAAGCCAAGAAATTACCCAGTATTGCTGCACTATATTATGCCTGCATTACCAGCAAGAAAAAGGATGCCAAGCTTTACATAGCAAAGGGGAGCCTGAATAGTGACAACACCAATGGCAGCAGTCAAGATGGTCTACACAGGATTTTGTGCTCACTACTATTCACACTTGTTGAAAAACAGCCCTGACGACTGCTTTGTGTTTGGGTGAGAAGTGATTAACTGAATTTGTCCTTAAAGGAAGAGTTGTGACAATAGATTCATATATTGATGAATTTAAGTACTCAATAGATATTCTTCGCTACATGGCATTCTTTTATTAATTATCTAAATAACAACAGTGTTTCTTATTCTTCCCTCTGTAGCCCATTCCACATGGTGTATTGATGCATACAACTTAGCATGATTCCTTTGTAACAACCTGTTGTGACTAATCATAGATATAATTTTTAGATGCATTCATGCATTTTGTAACTTGGTTTCAATAACAGCAGTTTGAAACATAGAGGCTGTGTCCAACTTAATACACTTTACCCTAGAGTACACAGTTTGACTCATATTTAATTTGGAAATAATTAATAGATGCATTGTTCTGAATTCTTCATTAAATACCTCAGTTGTACTTTTAAGTCTGAGTACTGCTGAAAGTTGATGTAGTTAGTTTCACTATGATTCTCTAAGATTAGATTTAGGCATTCTTCAGTCTCGAGAGACTATAGTAACCTGCTCTGAATAGAGGACTTGGAACAGCATCTAGTGTGGCTGAGAAGGCCAATTCAAGAGTGACAATTCCTTCCACACTGAAGACAAATACAATCTGCCCCCTGTCCAGCTCCCCAGTTTTGCTGGTTTTGGGACTGCCTCTTTGCCTTGGCCTGCTGGACAAGGGTCTCTTCAAATTGGGAGAGGCCATGATGCAACACCTGCCTCCAGGCTGAATGCTCAGATGTCAAGGTTTCCCATCTGTTGAGGTCCATTCTTAAGGCCTTCAGACCCCGCTTGCATAGATCCTTGTATCACAGCTGTGGTCTCCCTCTGGGACAATTTCCCTGCAATAATTCTCCATACAGGAGGTCTTTTGGAATCCAACCATTAGCCATTCTCACGACATGCCCAAGCCAACATAGATGTTGCTTTTTTAGTAATGTATACATGCTAAAAACTCCAGCTTGTTCTAGGGCTACTCTATTTGGAACTTCTTCCTGGCAGGTGGTACCAAAAATGTGTTGGAGACAATGCATATGGAACATGTTCAGCTTCCTCTCCTGCCATACACAAAGGGTCCAGGACTCACTGCAGTACAGGAGTGTGCTCAGGACACAGGCTCTATAGACCTGGATCTTGGTGTATGCCGTCAGCTTCTTATTAAGTCATACTCTCTTTGTGAGTCTACAGAACATGGTAGCTGCTTTGCCAATCCAGTTCAACATCTAGGGAGAGAGTGTCAGAGATCGTTGAGCCAAGGTACACCTAGGTACACTACACAGAGACTATTCCTTACATTATCTGTCTTGGCTGATAATTGAAAGTTCTGCTCACAAGTTGTCCCAATGGGCAAGGGCACACATGCTGTGCAGCCCTGTCGTCTATGCATATGGTGTGAGCATCTGCAAGGGCAGAGCCTCCATGTGCAGAGCTGTGTGCATAGAGGTTTCCACATAAACTTGAAGCACAAACAAGCAGTGTTGTGGATCACAAGGAAGGTATGCATGTGTGGTGCCCTCCTTCTATACTGGGCACTCGCAGAAAAATCTAGCATGATAAGAAAGCACACTTAGGATGGAAGGAGACCAGTATTTTATCAGTTCCTTGAATGGTAGTTCAAGAAAGAAATAGGATTTCAATTTCGTATTACACTTTTTACCCAGTCTTTATACAACTACATGTACATCTCTTCTTCTTACAATCACACGGTGGCCCATAGCATTTGACCTGAAATCACCTGTTCTATTTCCATTGTTATTGGACATTCATCCCTGCTGTCAGTTAACCCCTTTGTCCAAAACTTTTGTCAGCAGAAATAGCAATATCCTAATGGTATTCCAAATACAGCATCTCTCCCTCAAAATGATTTCTATCTTCTAGCTTGCACTAATTAGTGCTTTTTTTTCAATATCAAATTACATTTCTTATGATAAGCACACCCAAATCTCAAGGAATTTCTCATAGTTTCTTCTTGTTATTTTTGGAATGTGAATCCGTTTTCTCAAATCCATAATGTTGTTAAAATAGGACAGATACATATAGATTCATTGGTCCATACTTAAGCTTTAGATTAGAAAGGCATGTAGTATGATTTGCTTTCCTGCATGGAGTATGAATATTATGTACTTCTTTTAGCAGACTTCAGATGGTCAGTAAAGAGATCTTAATTGCTGTTGTCACAAGAAAACAATGCAATGCCATTGTCAAACTTATTTGCCAAGAAACACAAGGTTTCACAATATGCATGTAAAGCTGTCACTCGGATACTGAGCCATTTGGGTCATTGTTTCTTGACTAAGGGTTTCCTACAACGGAAAGGAATAGGACCACAAGGAGAGCAAGACCAGTGATCTATCTAGTGTTCGGACTACCTGCTTTTACAACTGTATTATTGCTTATGGAACAGTCATTACATGGTCTAACAGGCAGCGAACAATTTGCACTCAATACAATTCAAACCCAAATCATTCATTTTATAGCATTTCAACTAATTTATTTTTTGACCTTCTAATATCTGACGCTCTTCAGTAGTATTAAGTGCAAGTTGGACAAAAATCTCTTGTCTTCATTTTACTTCCATTGATTTTTTTCCCCCCTTAAGGCAATAGCCAGGCTCTTTTTCCCCCTCTTGTTGTAAAAGTCAATCACTTTGCTTACAGTGATATAACTCTTCTAGACAAGAACATCCTCTAAGTACCAGTACAAGAAAACTTACGCTGCCTTTTAGAACAAAGATGTGTATTCTGCCTTTGCTACAGCTATGTCTGAAACATGCATTTTCGCTATCATAGATAATACAAAAGAGCACGTGACATGAACCAACATTGTGGTTGATTTTTTTAAGAAATATATTTTAGTTTGCCTAGCTTTTTATTTTCATTTTTCCTGGTCTTGTAAAATATTGAGTGAATTTTAAACTATATTATGAGAGGTGTGGCAGAGAATATATAGTCAGAATTCCCCTCAGTTGCTTAAATGCTCGATAAATTAACTTAATCAGTGGCAACAGATACAATGAAGAAGGGTCAGATATTTTTGTGATTGTTCAAGTGTTTGATGTTTAAATCCACTTTGAGGTAAAATGGCCAAAATGTTTTGTTTGATCCCATCCCACTCCACCAACCCAAATATTCTTAAAGACATGCTTATGAGAGAACAGTCAAATCTGTTACAGCTGAGAAAAAAATGCAACAGTAATATCAGATTATGTGATATTCCTGGGTCTCCTTGGTCTAATAATTGGTAACCTCCACTATTTCTGAGAATATTTATGAGATTATTTAATTTATTGTTTTGGATAACTGTTCAAGACATCTGCTTAGTGAATTAGTTACTGCCAGATTTTTTTTTTAGGACTGCTTAGATGTGTTCAGAAATTAATCATGTCTTTCTCTTGCTGATAATAAGAAAGAAAGTTGATGAAGTGCTTTAACAACATAAGGCAGGGAGCACTCCAGTAAAATAGGTCTGCTTGAGCTGAAGCCTCTCTGTGCAATAAAATACTATTAAGTCCTTTGAACACAGAGTTATAAAACATAATTGTTACACATTTGGCATTTTATGCTTCCCCAGAAATTACCTCTTGGTATCTAGACATAAGCTGTGCTCTTTCTTTTTCATTTCAATTGGGTCTGAAGTGGTCCTTTATTGTAATGAGAATGCCTCATCTCAGAGATTTTTTTTAAAATTACGCCTAGGATGAAATGTAACTGAATGTACTCATTTGTAGAGGTTATGACAGGACAGTATTTTTTTAACACTCCAGAAGGAAAAGCTCCCCAACGTTATTACAGCCATTGTTTCAGCATTTTTATGATTTCAGGTTGGGGGAAATGTAACAAAATATCAGCAAAGGTCAGCCCGTTTTTTTCGCCTTTTTTAATAAGCCCCGCTTGAAGAAACAAAGCAGTTGTGGAGCGTGTAACAATATTCCTCTGTTGTCTAGGATTTATATGCCAGAGGATTGTCTTTGGTGGACATAAAATTATTTCTTCAACCAGTGTTCCCTTCTCATTGTAACACCACAATGTTTATGGATTTGTCCACAAAGGTATAATAATTTTGACACACCAGTTTCCCGCTTGATAATAACATTTAGACCTAGCTTAGGTGTGTACAGGAATTGAGGAGCTGGAATGTGAGGGAGATGAAAGAGTGTAACCAAAGAAGGAGGTCGTGTTTGGGCTGTTGGGCTGTAGCTGAAGAAAAGCTGGTGCTGAAATCTGTTCCCCTAGAAGTCGTTATTTTGTAATAAAGAGAAAATAATTTTTCATTCTTTAACCACTTGGTCTAGTATGGTTAATGTCTGGTGTCAAGCCCTTTAAAGGAAGGTTATTTTAAAATGTGACCAGCCTAGGCCTGGGCTGGTCACACTCACCTTTCCCCCTCTCCCACGGCACATCTTGAGTGATTAAGTGGGCACAAGGGGAGCAGAAGAAGCCACTGCAAGGAATGACGATGTGTGTGTGTGTGTATGTTCCATATTCCAATCCAGTCCTCTTTTACTGGGGTGTGTGCGCCAGACAAATTTGTCCCAAAATCAGGATGTGTAAAGCCTTGATCAAAACAATATATCTTTCCAACAAGAAAGAGTATTTTTGTAAGAGCCACTTACAAACTTGCAGGGTGCCTGCTCAATGCCTCTCCTATTCACTTCTTAGGGAACAATGCAACTTGCATCGGAGCTGCTCTGAAGCCCCAGCACAGTGACACAGGCATAAACATATAGACACAGATACAGATGAGATACAGATATAGATGAGAACTGGAGATAGTTGAGCATCTCTCTGTCTGTCTAGGTACCTCCCTCTGTTTCTCCTGCTCTTGATACAGCTTTTGGGAAAGCGGTGCCAGATTCTGTTATAGAATAATTTAGAAGACAGGCACGTGCAATGCTTTTAAGTGCAATTATTCCTCAGTAGTTAGAATAGCAAACTATGTGAATGAAATTTTCTCCTCTGCTATAACATTATCACCCTGGTGATCAAGGAATGCCTTTGCTATTGATTTGTAATATATTCACGGCTCGATGCCTGCATGCATTTAGCCTTCAGTGCTCAAAGATTCTGCTGTCTCACATATTCTTACTATATTTTATTTATAAACGTGGTTCGCTGTGGAGCAGGTGGCAAGGTCATGCATGAATGTTTTCGTTTGTGCCTTAGCTGTAAACCGTGGTCTTCACCATGGCCAACATTACTGCTGTAGCAGAATGAGGCAGCTGCCTTGGGCAGCAGGATTGGGACATCATTGTAAAGGCAGCAAATTTGTTCCATTGTGTGCATGTAAAGTTACTGAGTGGCCAAAAATATACAAGTACCAAGCGTAAATAGAAGCCAAGCTCCTACAAAGTATCAATTTAGACTCTAGATATTGTGTTTCCCCAAAAATAAAACAGGGTCTTATATTAATTTTTGCTCCAAAAAAACACATTAGGGCTTATTTTCAGGGGATGTTTTATTTTTTTGTCATGCACAACAATCTACATTTATTCAAATACAGTCACGTCATCTTCTTCTGGTTGCTGCGCAATGGTGGAGGGCAGGGTTTTCACTTCACTGGGCCTTATTTTTGGGGTAAGGCTTATATTATGAGCATCCTGAAAAATCATGCTAGGGCTTGTTTTCAGGTTAGGTCTTATTTTCAGGGAAACAGGGTGGTCAAGGAATCCTGATTTAGCTTTAGTCTGTCTTAAAAGAAAGGATTTACAATATTTGTATGGTTTGACAAATCTGTGATATAAAACAAGCTGATTCATGCCCTGATTTAAGAAAGGGGACATTAAGGTTTTGTGCATCAATCTTTCTTGAAAGGCTTATTCAGACAAGGTAGTCCCATTAAGGAGTTCTATGGAAAGAATTTCCCTAGAAATATATGTAGGTTGTTGAATAAGATTTCTCCCAAGCTGGATGCATCCCACCACAATAAGAGATGGTATACAGAAGTGAGTGTTTGCAGCAGCTGTGAAATTTTTTTTAAAAAGTCAGAGCCGAGTTAAAGATGGAAATATGGCAATTCTGAATGACATCATCTTCATTAAGTACTTTTGCTGATGATGAATGGTTTCTCAGTTTCTTACCTTTGTCACAGTACAGTGCTAATAGAGCATTAGAAGATAATGGTATTCAGACAGCACATAAGGATGAAAAGCTTCATGGTTTGCTAGAACAGCTTTCCCCTCCGAGTACATTGTCATGTCTAGTGGACAGCTCTTGCATGGAAGAAGATAAACCTGTAACAAATAATTTCTTGAAGTTATTTGACATTGCTTAAATTCAGGGTCTGCTCTTTCCCACAAAATATGAATGAGAAGGTCAGAGAGAATGTTGCAGCCCATCTTCCTAAAATGTTGTGCAACATATAGTTGTCATGATGAAATTTGACTCCATTGAACCATATATGGGAAACAGTTTTCATTCTGATGAATGAAATGATGATGAATGACTGAGCCTGCAAAACAAATGATCATTTACACGGGAGACTGTAATTCATTTCTAAAGCAAATTAGATCCTTTGATGGTTCTCCTGCACCATTATCCACATCAAAAACCCAACAAAGACAATGTTATTATTGTTATAGTTGGTCCTCCCACACAAGTAGCTGCTTCTAGCAGTGAAGGAAATGAAAGCTTTGAGAATCCAGTCTATGCTACACCGCTATCTGCCAGTACTCCCCAGCCTCCGGCAAGCACAGAAATAGCGCAGGTAACATAGAACGTTGTTTTGTTAGATCTCTGTCCCTAACATGGTAGATATGCATGGCTTGTGGGAAGGTGGAGTTTTAGCTTTGAAGGAGGCTGAGCAGGAGAGCGTGTCAAATGGCGTGCTAAATCTTCAAATCCTATCTTTACCGAAATTTGATACATTGGAATGACAACAAACATAGAACACTTCCACACTATTAGAGAGGAGGCCGGGTAGGTGGGGCTCGTCAGCCCTGGAAGGCAGCCCATCTAGGAGAAGGAAAACTCCGACTTCAAACCTCCACTGCCTTGTGGCTATATCCACTTATGGAAAGGGCTTCAGGAGATAACCTCGAGGCAAAATCCGGAGCCGGAGTCCCGGAGGCAGTTTATATCATTCCGCCAACTCCTGCGACGTCACTGGAACCAATTGTACTGGCTCTTGCCTTTCCACTGGACAATTTCAGTGACGTGGAGAGGGGGGATTTGCTGCTTGGGTAACAGCCTATCCTCCATACTATTTTACCCAGGCTTCGTGCTCTGGAGAGGACACTCCAGCTTCGCATACAGCGTCGAAACAACACGGGAAGTAGCAGTTACCGGTTATAAGTCCTTGCTCAATTGGCGTAGAGCATGACGCCAGGGGCTACTTCTGACGGTGGGAGAGGTCATTACACCTCACCAGGTAGATACCGCCCGCCTTAAGCTGGGCAGCCCCCAGCCAGTAAGGTGCTACCTCGCCACGGTCTGTTAACTTCACGGGGTGCGTGGGGTTTAGGGTCAAACCCGACAAGCAGATCGATAACTGTGCACCATGCAACAATCGTAAGAAAACGCCTGCCCTAAAGCTGGGCACCTGGAATGTACGGACAATGACCCCTGGCTTTCCTGACTATGGCTTTCCTAACGACCTGCAAGAAATAGATGATGTGCGCAAGACAGCTGTCATTGACATGGAACTGAGTAGACTGCAGATGGACATTGTTGCCCTGCAAGAGACAAGATTGCCAGACTCGGGATCTGTCAAGGAAAAAAACTTCTCATTCTTCTGGCAGGGAAAACCATCGAATGAGACCAGGGAATATGGTGTTGGCTTTGCAGTCAGAAATACTCTCCTGAGATGCATTGTTCCACCTACTGTGGGGAGTGAAAGAATCCTGTCTCTGCAGCTCCACTCATCAGCAGGACCAGTAACCCTCATTAGTGCATATGCACCAACACTGTCATCCACTCCAGAAGTGAAAGACAAATTCTATGACGATCTGGCAGCTGCTATCAAAAAAGTCCCTGAAAGAGAGGCACTGTTCATTCTTGGAGACTTTAACGCTAGAGTTGGTGCTGATCATAATTCTTGGCCCACTTGTCTAGGCCGTTTTGGCATTGGAAAGATGAATGAAAATGGCCAGCGCTTGCTGGAGCTTTGCTGCCATTATGGTCTTTGCGTCAGCAACACATTCTTTAACACGAAGCTGCAACATAGAGTTTCCTGGAGACATCCAAGATCCAAGCATTGGCATCAGCTCGATCTAATCCTCACTAGACGTTCCAGCCTTCCTTGTATTACGATCACACGCAGTTACCAGAGTGCTGATTGTGATACTGATCACTCCCTGGTGTGTAGTAGAGTAAAACTGCGAACAAAGAGAGTATATCACACGAAAAAGGAAGGAAGACCACGTATTGACATCAGCAAGACTCGCGATCAAAGAAAAGTGAAAGAATTTGCCCAAGCACTTGAGGAAGCCCTTCCAGGTCCGGCTGCTGCAAATGCACCTGAACGATGGGAACACTTCAAGAACACTGTCTATAACACCGCCTTGTCCACCTTTGGCAAGAAGACCCAAAAGGTGGCTGACTGGTTCGAAGCCCATTCAGAGGAGTTAATGCCAGCCATTGAGGTTAAGAGAAGAGCACTAGCAGCATACAAAGCCTGTCCTAGCGAGTACAACTTGCAAGCTCTTCGAGCTGCTCGCAGCCAAGTCCAACAGGCTGCCAGGAGATGCTCCAACGACTATTGGCTCCAGCTCTGCTCTCATATACAGTTAGCAGCGGACACAGGTAACATCAAAGGAATGTATGACGGTATCAAGCAGGCCTTAGGTCCAATACAGAAGAAATCTGCTCCCTTGAAGTCTGCTACAGGTGTGCTCATCCAGGACCGAGCACAGCAGATGGAACGCTGGGTACAGCACTACTCTGAGCTATATTCCAGAGAGAATGTAGTAACCGAAGAAGCATTAAATAACATTGAGTGCCTACCTGTCTTGGAAGAGCTGGACAGCGAACCAACCCTAGCAGAAATAAAAGCGGCCTTGGACTCCCTCGCCTCCGGCAAGGCACCTGGAAAGGATAACATCCCTGCTGAAGTGCTGAAATGCTGTAAGGAGATCATCACCACCGAACTGTACGAAATCTTCTGTCTCTGCTGGAGGGAAGGTGGAGTACCACAGGACATGAAGGATGCAAACATTGTCACATTGTACAAGAACAAAGGAGACAGGGGTGACTGCAGTAACTACCGTGGCATCTCTCTTCTTAGCGTTGTAGGGAAGCTGCTTGCCCGTGTTGTTCTGAAGAGGCTCCAGGTGCTTGCAGACAGAGTCTATCCAGAATCACAGTGCGGATTTCGAGCTAATAGATCCACCACTGACATGGTATTCTCCCTCCGACAGCTGCAGGAGAAATGCAGGGAACAACAACAGCCACTCTTAGTGGCCTTCATAGACCTTACAAAAGCATTTGATCTGGTTAGCAGGGATGGCCTTTTTAAAATACTTCCCAAGATTGGATGTCCACCTCGTCTCCTTAACATCATCAGATCTTTCCATGAGGGAATGAAAGGCACTGTAGTTTTTGACGGCTCAACATCAGACCCCTTTGACATCCGAAGCGGAGTGAAACAGGGCTGTGTCCTCGCACCAACACTTTTTGGGATCTTTTTTGCTGTCATGCTGAAGCATGCCTTTGGAACTGCAACCGAGGGTGTCTATCTCCGGACTAGATCAGACGGGAAGCTCTTTAATCTCTCTAGATTGAGAGCGAAGACCAAAGTCCAACTGAAATGCATGCGGGACTTCCTCTTCGCAGATGATGCAGCCATCGTTGCCCACTCTGCTGAAGACCTCCAACAACTCATGAATCGTTTCAGCAAGGCCTGCCAAGACTTTGGACTAACAATCAGCCTGAAGAAAACACAAGTCATGGGCCAGGGCGTGGACTCACCTCCTTCCATTACCATCTCTACACAAGAATTGGAGGTTGTTCATGACTTTGTGTACCTTGGCTCAACCATCTCTGACACCCTCTCTCTGGATGTCGAGCTGGATAAACGCATTGGCAAAGCAGCCACCATGTTCTCTAGACTCACAAAGAGAGTATGGCTCAATAAGAAGCTGACGACACATACAAAGATCCAAGTCTATAGAGCCTGTGTCCTAAGCACACTCCTGTACTGCAGCGAGTCCTGGACCCTTTGTGCACGGCAGGAGAGGAAGCTGAACACGTTCCATATGCGTTGCCTCCGACGGATTTTTGGCATCACCTGGCAGGACAAAGTCCCAAACAGAGTAGTCCTAGAACGAGCTGGAATTTTCAGCATGAATACATTACTGAAACAGCGACGTCTACGTTGGCTTGGGCACGTCGTGAGAATGGCTGATGGTCGGATTCCAAAGGACCTCCTGTATGGAGAATTAGTGCAGGGAAATCGCCCCAGAGGGAGACCACAGCTGCGATACAAGGACGTCTGCAAGCGAGATCTGAAGGCCTTAGGAATAGACCTCAACAGATGGGAAACCCTGACATCTGAGCGTTCAGCCTGGAGGCAGGCACTGCATCATGGCCTCTCCCAATTTGAAGCGACCCTTGCCCAGCAGGCCGAGGCAAAGAGGAAATCACAAAAGCAGCAAAACCAGGGAGCTGGACAGGGGACAGATTGGATTTGTCTTCAGTGTGGAAGGGATTGTCACTCTCGAATTGGCCTCCTCAGCCACACTAGACACTGTTCCAAGTCCTCCATACAGAGCACGCTACCATAGTCTTTCGAGACTGAAGGATGCCTAACTAACTAACTGGGGGATTCTAAAGTAGACATGAGGTTTATGTGAGTTTAACTGTTAAAACTCCAGTGGCATTCCTGTTACTGTTAATTCTGTCTACATCAGTATTGCATTAACACAGTTATATGGAATTGACTTTTATCCCTGACTCTGTGACTATGTATGGTGATATCCTTTATGTGAAAGAAGTTGACTTTCCAGGTGCCTGTAACAAAAGTACTGGTAAATTTGTTGGAGAAACTGTTCAGTCCCCTTATAAAAGGAAGGGGATTTTTTTTTTTTTTTTGAGGATATGATTGTTCTCTATTTCTACTACCAGCCTATCTTACAAATGGGAGATTTTCCCCATCACAGAAGGGAAAAAAAAAGGCTGTGAGTCTTTCCCCTTCCATTTCTCGATTTGAAGCCAAATATGATAATTGTTTTTATTATTATTTTGGCCCAATATGGTTAACGTGTTGCACTTAAAAGGAAAATGTTATTTAAACCATTTGCAAGGAAATAATCTTTGTTGAAAAAAATGTCTGTAAATTAGATTTCAGATGGAGTAAAATTCTGTTGTTTCAGAATGTTATAAGCTGTCAGGTTCAGGTAGAAGATCTCGAACAATCCCAGTATATGGTACACTAGAGGAAAACAAATTAGCAAAAATAAGTTTACCAAAAGGTAAAGTAGTTTGATATGTTTATATATGATGGCTCTTTGAAAAACAATGCTTGTGGTTGAACTGACTTATTCTGGGTGTGACCATGGCTCTCATATTTATATTTATTTTAATTTTAGATTACCTCTGTTTGGTGACTTCAAAGGGGATGTACATGCATCCAGTACTTCATAGGCTAGTCCACCTAAACACAGAATAATGCCTGAAGAGTTCATAGAAAAAGAAAAGATTTCATAGAAAAGTTGTCAGTATAATAGCACTGAAAATTATCCATCACTCTCAAGTACCTGTTTTACCAGCTACCTTTGCTGCTGGATTTCCTTCTTTCCAAACACTGAAAGGTGGCTGAAAATGTCCTCCTCCAAAAAATAAATAAATAAATAAATAAATAAATAAATAAATAAATAAATAAATAAATAAATAAATAAATAAATAAAAAGAGGTTGCAAAAATAGCCAATAGTTTCAAGAAGTACGAGGGAGCCAGCATTGTAATCTGCCTGGTCTCTGTCTCCATAGATCTGCCCAGTCTCTGTTTGCCCAGCTGAACAAACTCGAGTTGGCTGAAATCAATGACAGCATTATTACCCTTATGTCTTTCATATGTCTTTGACCACTACAACTAACAACAGATGCAAGAAGTGGCTTCAGCCAATTTTTCCAACCTGGCAAACTCTCAGACGTGATATATCTTATTATAATCTGTAACCAAAACATATATAAATGTTACCATGAGTACTTAAATCTGTAAAGTCTACAATTTACGTATCACTTTATCAAAAAGGGCTATGCTATGTTCAGAAAACCTCACCAAGGAGAATATTCAATACAACAGATGTCCAGGACAAATCTTTAGCCATCATCAGATATGTTAAAACTCACTTTTTTGGACAGCATGGGATTCTGGGTATTACAGTTTTCGTATTTATAGTCATATAGATGTTCTCCCTCCCTATGGGTTCTGTGTGGCTCCTTTTTGCCAATGCTTGGTGAACAGTGCTGAATTGGCTTGGAACCTGGTCCATTTTGGGAACAATCCCTGGCACTAAACTGGGACAGGGTATCCCTGGCCCATGTTCCTTTCCACCCATTAGGTTTGAACTTCAGGTAATGCTGCAGTTCTGTACATGCTTCCTGGGAGTAAGCTCCACTGAATACTGTGGAACTGCTTTCTGAGTATACAATATGTGTCTGTTTCTGTAGTTACCTTGCAACAATGTCTGCTTAAAGTCCAGGCTTGTGTGTTAGAGAAATATTTTGCTATGCATCTCTGCTTTTCTCAGTGAAGGTTTTCAGTGGCACAATATCACCTTCATTTTTGAAAGCACAGATCTTTTTATATTAGCTATCCTTCTTATAATACCATTTACAAATTTAATCAGCGCATTTTAATATTCCATATACTTTAAGTGCAATATACAATAAATAGTCAGGCTTCATCTTAAACATGCTTTAGCCCTTAAATTGTTAAAGCTACAGTGCCCTTTCAATCTACTTACATAATGTCATAAAATATACATTTCAAGGTAAATGAAGTCAGCTACTTCAATTTAGTCTCTCAAACTGGTAGTAAATGAGAGGTTAACACTATGGTGCCAAACCCATTATTGAGTAAATTTAGCACCTTGGACAGCTCTGTAAAATCTTTATTGCTTTCCTGACCTGCTCGTCATGTTCTGTCTATGTGTTCAGTGGCTCTCAGCTCTGATTGAAAGGCAATATATTAGATCCCGAACACAAACACGCTCGGGGGCTGGTTCACTGGAAGCGTAATGACATGGAGGTGAGAACAATTTTCTGGTCACTGCAATTCAAGCACCTTGCAAGGGCTGTTGCAGTAACTTAAAGAAGACTTTTAGGTGCCTCTTTATATTTGAAATAATGGCAGGATTAGTTATGGCAACTGAATGAGAATGGCAAATGTTTTAAATTATGTTTATTACTGTATGGTTTATGGAAGACCAGACTGAATATAGATGCTCTGAACTTCTTTAGAATAATAGCTTCGAGTTATCTGACAAGGAGAGTTTTTCTGTGACATTGGGCTTGCTTAATCTAAAAGTGCTGAGTACAAAAAAGTTCTTACTATGTTGAAGAATTCATTAGATGTATAGGTAGTTTACTTTTCACATAATAAAGACACCTGAAAACTGATTACCAGTAGCTACAAAATGTAAAGGCAGTTTATTCAGTATACTCCAGTAATAAACAACACATAAAACTAGGTTCTTCTATTTTATTATTTATTTTTGTTTTTGTTTTTGTGCTGTGGTTTTCTATTAGATAACTGCTTATCTCGGGAGAAGTGAGGTTTAAATTTCTGTCTAATATTGTAAAAGCAGTAAGCTACAAACCATCTTCCCCGAGCAGTTCTACTCAAGTGAATTAAAGAACTCCAGAGTAAATAGATTGTGAATTGTAGCCTATGATATTGCTAGGGAGAAAAGATCGCTACTGATTCCCTCACCCCACCAAAGTGATAATTATTTGGTAAGACTACGGCCAAAGTGGTTTCAGTCTCAACACTGCTGACTTTGATTTCACCTAGAAGGGTTTTACATTTTGAAAGTCATTTTGTCTGGACAAGAAGTCTTAGTTTACTATGGGCTGAAGAAGTCAGATTTGACAAGAAGCTCTTCTCTCCTACTCGAGAATTTTAATCTTTTACAAGGCAGACAGAGCTTAGTGACATTCTAAGTGGCTCAGCTACAACAGCATGGCCCGATTCCATATGGGTATCGTGTGCATTCAGTTCATACCTTTTTAAATTATTTAACGCCTTGGTCAAGATGCGCACAAAGGACAAAGGCTGTCGAGCTACTGATCGCTTCAGAACTAGTTTCAAATGTATTGATTCAGAATCCATCTGTTATATAATGCACCTGGCTGCATGCGTGAAGAACAGTTGAATTGTGCATTCTGGAAGCTGTGCAGTGGTTTTGAGGAATGATAAATGTTTACTATGGGTTATGTTCACACACACACACAGACACCTCTCATTTCTATGTTTAGGACATGATGCATATCATAGGTAGCTACTGCAGTATGCCAAGTATTTTATCGTATATCGTAGAGAATTTTAAATTGAAAAAAATGCTAATATGCATCTAAAAGCTTGTCATCTGAAGAGTTGTTCGTGGATTTTGAAGAGGTTATGGTGACAGCAAAATGAATGCAATTATATCTCTATTTTCTGATCAGAGACTATAGTATATGAAAATTGAACATTACTGCTTCTTTTGGTTAGACAAGCTAGCTAGTATATAAAACATTCCTAGTTCAACTTTTCAACTTTGCTAAAGTTCAGCTTTTAAAAAGGTTGCATTTTGTTTTCTAAGGCACCTGCAGAAATAGCTTTGGATCCAGTTTTGTTGTTACTGTACACTGTAGAGTCTGAAGAAGTGGAATTATGTTTAACTTGTCTGAACTGCTGTTTGCTTTGCTCTGCTGTTTAAATGGAGCCAGTGAAAATTAGCACTGTATTAGAGAGAGCTTATGGTCTGTAATGTACAGCTGTATTCTGTTAAGTCAGTGCTTGTTGTTCAAGGGTTTATTATGCCTCAGATACAGTGGGGAACCTAGGGCTGTGAAGGTAGGGACAATATGAAAACTTCCATCTTGATTCCACTGCATTTCTCCAAATCCCACTTGTATTCATTCTCTCATTCCATCCTTTGCAGGACTTTTTTTTCTAGCTCATAAAAATTCAAACACATTTTTCTGTGTGCTCTTTTTCTAATGTATTTCCTTTTTCCTATTTTTGCCTTTTCCCCACTTCTCATGTTTTTTCAGCTAGACATTTTTTTTCTTTTTCTTTTTTTCTTTTTAGAGCATAGGCAAGGTTTTGGTACCTCTTATTCTTCCAAAACACATTGCAAGCCTCCCAGGTATGCAGACTTCTGAGGCAAAGTGTGCTTTGTCTTGTGATGAGTTTCAGAAATGGTGGAATGAATTCCTTCATTGAGAATTTTGATTGCAATGAAATCCCTCTCCCTCCTGAGCAAATAGATGTCAGTTGCAAGGGTATGAGGATGTGACAAGAGACAGGAGAATCGTTCCTAATGCCAACGATTCGAAGAATATAGCAAGGGTTTGGTATATTCTGCTCAGAATTGAGACACACCCCATCTTTGTTGCCTGTCCATGACAAAAATTTTATAAACATTCCTCTGTAGTATTCCAGTTCATCTTCAAACTCCTCCTGCTCTTTCCTACTCTGGCATATCGTATAAATGTACCTGTTTGTCATACCTCCCTCTGATAAAAGAAGGTGATCCAAAGAAGCTGGACATTACATTTTTTTATCAGATAAACTGCGCTCGAGCGATAGCGTCACAACGTGAGGCAAGTGTTTCTGTAATATGAAGAGCCAAATAAACAGATTGGAGAGATTTGTAACATGCTCTGAATGATTGTGATCATAGTCATTCAACAAAAAATTGTAGGTCATCTTTTGTAATAAGCCTACAAGTGGCTTATTTTGCTGATACTAGACAACTGACTGTCACATTCTATTGTGCATCAGAAATATGTTTAACCTTTTAACTATATCAGGCTCTGTGCTTGAATTAGATAAACTTGTGATTTAATAATATTCTGAGCTTGCTAAATATATTCCTGTTAAATACATTTTATCTGGAACATGGTACTGATTGTGTACCATAGTACCACAACGGCAAAGCACTGTTTTCCAACAGTTTAATGAATTCATCAGAACTGATTTCTTTATTGTCTTTTCCTTTTTACAGGAAGTAATACTCAAGAGAGCAGCTGATCTGGTGGAAGCACTCTATGGTATGCCACATAACAACCAGGTAAATGCATTCTTCATGTAATAGCTCTCAAGACTGAGTGTGCTTTGATAGGGTTACACAACACAGCTGATACAGTATAAACGTTGAGAGACAGAATTGGTGCCTAAACAACTTGAGTTGAAGACAGATGTGCAAATGTTTTCTTTATATTTCAAGGACCACTTCATATGAAGAGCTTCCATTTGCCCTGTCTATTGAATCAGAAAGTGATTTTGCACTACAAGGAAGCAGACCTCCCTCTAGGCAACCCCAAACAGGGATTGGTTAAGAGACAGAAAGGAAAAACTAGTCCTCTTTTATAGAAAATCTAATAGTCAGTGAACTCTCTTTCCTCCTTCACAGAGAAGACCATTCATTAGAGTTGTATTTTTTTTCCTTTTTATTCACACCATGTCAGGGTAGGAAATAAAATCTCACAGCAATTTCACAGAGTAAGATCAGAGCAAAAAAAAGGGAATGCAGAACTCTTGAGTGCCTAAGTAATTTCAGCAAATAAGATGCATTCTGCAGTGGACACTGAAGTCCAATATTTAACACATATGAGGTCAACTTGCTTCTCAGGTATGTTAATGGCTTCCCACTAACTTGCTTCTCAGGTATGTTAATGGCTTCCCACTGTCATAGATAAAACTGACAAAGAGGCTCTATGCACAGCAGATTGACTCCTCATCAGAGTGTCCTTCTTCATGTGAAGACAGTGGGACTAGAATATAGACCAGTATATAGACCGCTGTTGGAATGGTTTGGTTCAGACCAAATGATGGTGTCCCCATATGTTTCTATTTAGATGGGCCCATCCTGCTCTTTAAGAGCTGTCATACACCTTCATGGCACAGTGCTAGGGCATGTATTCTTCAGGATGATCCCAATTAACTCCATGTAAAGCCTGTGCAGATGGTTATTCCACACCCAAATGGAGGTGACAACCTTACGATGTATTAGGCAGGTTGTGACATTAAAAGGGAGAATAGAGAAAACCCCTCTTCTATTTTCATGTATTTAAAAAACATTTCTCTAACTGATGCAGCGTCATTATAATACCACGTTAGGTTGATACATTGCGCTTTCAATATATGACTTACTTTATTTAACAAAAATAAATAAATAAAAGGAAAGCCACTGCATTTTGTTGATTGATGGCTGTGAGAAAAAGTAGGAAAGGAGGTTAGTTAATGCCTTGGGCTCCATCCCCATAAAGCAGCACAGCCCCAGCAGAGACCTAGACCCCCTAGAATGTCTCCCAAACATTCACCCCAACATTCTCCTCTTGCACTATTACCATCCACGGGAGCTGCTGTCCTCTGTTGCTGCCTCCTTATTTGTGAGTAGACCTGGTAAACCTTGCTCATGATTAAACCATGTACACTTAGACACAAGTGAAAAGGTGATCCAAAGACTTGTGTGGCCCCATCCCACAAGAGCATGAACATCTCCTGTGTGAACAGATTGGTCAACTGAGTGCTAAAAGAGATTGCACTCCAAATTCCCACCACTCCAAATTCCCCTGTCTGTAGCCTATTGACAGGCAAGGGTATGCCTTGAACACTCTCCCTGATTACATGATTCCTTTTTCAAACACCTCAAGAGTTGTTTGATGGATATATGAGATTATGGATCTACCATCTCCTGTGATCTCCTCTGAATTATGTTTAGAGTATAATATTTACCTGTTTTACACTTGGATCAGTCTAGTCTTGTCCTGTTGCTCCTACTGTGAATGGCCACTTGATATTGACATAGGCTTGTTAACTGAGGCTGGGGTTGAATTTCATTTTAATTACTATGTTACATCCCTTGGCTTTTTTTTTCTCTAGGAAATAATACTGAAAAGAGCGGCTGATATTGCAGAAGCACTCTACAGCGTCCCTCGCAATCACAACCAACTCCCAGCACTCACCAACACATCAGTCCATGCAGGAATGATGGGTGTGAATTCCTTCAGTGGTCAGCTAGCAGTCAATGTCTCAGAAGCCTCACAGGGCACCAATCAGGGTAAGATTTGTTTAAAAACAAGGAGAAGACTCTTCCTCTTTGGACAAAGGGGGAAAGCTCTTTTAAACAAACAAACAAACAAACAAAGGGCATGCCCCCAAAAAATCCCTCTGTGAATTAAGAGTGCACCCATGCTTATTAAAACACACACACACACACCAGCCAGACTGATCTATCCAATGTTGCTTCCTAAGGTAAAGGTAAAGGTAAAGGTTCCCCTTGACAATTTTTGTCCAGTCGTGTTCGACTCTAGGGGGCGGTGCCCATCCCCGTTTCCAAGCCATAGAGCCAGCGTTTTGTCCGAAGACAATCTTCCGTGGTCACATGGCAAGTGCGACTTAGACACGGAACGCCGTTACCTTCCCACTGAAGTGGTCCCTATTTATCTACTTGCATTTGCATGCTTTCGAACCGCTAGGTTGGCGGGAGCTGGGACAAGCGATGGGCGCTCACTCCATCGCGTGGATTCGATCTTATGACTGCTTGGTCTTCTGACCCTGCAGCACAGGCTTCTGCGGTTTAGCCCGCAGCGCCACCACGTCCCAATGTTGCTTCCTACCAGAGTAATAATAAAACATGTCATAGTTGAGACACAATATATATTCCATTTCCATAGCCAGATAGTCAGATAAGCAGCAATGGTATGTTCTTGACGTCATGTATTTAGAGATAAGTTGCATTTTGGACTGCATCGTGGTCATTGAATCCAAACATTCATGTCATCCAGTTAAATGGTCTGAAAGGCTTACTGTTAAATGCTGGAATACATTTAACAGTAAGCCTGTGAAGCCACAAGCAGTGTAATCGAGGGCTAGCTTGTGTGACTTGACACTCTTATCTAGAATACCATGGACTGAGTACACAGACCCAAATAAAGCATCTAAGAAGTATAAAGAAATAATAAATGAAAACATTATAAAGTTTATAACCTTCACTCCTTCACCTCCCCCCCCCCCCGTCTCACTGAAATTTCCTCAAGTTTCGGTTCAGCCGAATATAGGTTCTTTTTGAAATTGAGTCAGATTCTATCTTGATCAGACACTGACTGTCTGTTAACGTGTCCAAACAGGTTTTACTCGCAATTCAAGCAGTGTGTCACCTCATGGTTATGTGCCAAGCACTACCCCACAGCAGACAAACTACAACTCCGTCACGACCAGCATGAATGGCTATGGAAATGCTGGAATGTCTAATCTAGGAGGATCGCCAACGTTCTTGAATGGGTCTGCTGCCAACTCTCCCTATGCCAGTATGTATTCCTGTTGCACAATTTATTCTGAATTGCCTGGGAGTTTGTAATAATTACTAAGCTGAAATCCTGAATCCACTTACTGGGGTATAAGTCTAACTGATTGTAGCATGGTGTTCTTTTGAGGAAACATATACAGGACTGCATGTTAAGACCTTTGGGAATGCCCCTTGAAAACGTCAACATAGCGAGCAGTATGTTTTATTGCAATTTTTATTGCTATCATATACCAATCAAAGTAACTTCATTGATTATATATTCATGCAGTAAAACATAATTTGTCTGGATCTTTCCTTGCAGTGCCTTCTATGTCCAGAAAATATTTTGTACTTCAGATATTGATGAATGTTTGTAAGTTTTATTGTTTATGTGGGAAACTCAAGCACTTCCTTTCGAGGGACTAACCAGATTCAAACTTGGTTTAGTATCCTAGTGTCGCATCATTGGAAGCTCACTTCGAAGAATGATGATCTCCTGTTGAAGCCACACCCTTCTTGCTGAATTAGGATCATACCTGCAATGTCAAAGAGATACTTGTTGCTAGTCTGCATTGAAGAAGGTGGCTGCTTTTAGGCCTCTTGTCCCATCAAAAAGTGATTGAGATTTTACAGCTAGCTCAGAGGAGAAACTGTGAATTCAAGCTTTCAGTAGACCCACAAAGATGAACTGAAGCTTTAAGTCAGAAGTGACTTAGAATGGCTCTACTTTATTGGAGTCAATGAATTGAACCTGTTTTCCAGAGAACCCTGATAGCACTCTGTCATCCTTTTGTGGGGAGATGGTGGTTTTTTCAAGATGCAATGATATAAGAATACAAGCAACAAACATGTAATTGATTGTAGGGAAAATATTACATAGTTGAAAACACTAATTCCCCCTTAATACTGTTAAAGGATCTTTTCATGTTATTGTTGTCATGTGCCTCCAAGGAACTGACGTGGGACCGTAATAGGGTTTTTTAAAGTAAGTGAGATATTTAAAGAGTGGTTTTTATAAGTTCCAATCCTCCCTGCAATGAGTTTCCATAGCCAAATGGGCATTTGAACCCAGGTCTCCTGAGTCCTAGACCATCACTCTATCTACTCCACTCCACACTGAATAACCACCTTATCATTAATGGTCATTAATTTATGTTTTGAGGAAGATACTTTTACATGTTGTGTCACAACTCAAAAAGTTTCCAAAGTTTCTTAATTTTATTATGATGATAAAAATTAGAGATGGGGGTATTCGTATTTGTATACAAATGTCCCCACACAGGTGGAAATAACAAGGGTCCAACCCCATGGGGCCGGACTGTCCACTCACGATTTTGCCCGTGGAGGCTTCCTATCATGTTGTTGTCTGCAATCGATTACCCACTCCTGGCAGGAGGCAGGATGACAAGCCTCTCTGCCAGGTTCCAGATTGACTAATCTATTGCGGAGCACAGCACGATAGGAAGCCTCCACGGAGCTGGTGGCAGTGAAATCATGAGTGGACTGTCTGGCCCCCAGACCCTCATTATTTCCACCTGTGCGGGGATATTCATATTTGTATACAAATACCCCCATCTCTAATAACAATGAAATAAAATTCTAAGTTATCAGACTGAATCAAGATACCACATTTTCCACTGGAAATTATAATTTCTTTCTTGATGTTTTCCTTATTATTTGGTTCATTAAATATATTTCAGTGATGCATTTTTTTCCCATAATTCTAGCCTGATTCACCCACTCCTGTGTTTCTCGTCAAGTCACGCCTTTATATTACATTCATATTATTATTATTATTACTACCACCACCATCATCATTTTAGGAGGTTTTTTGCTGCTGGATCCTGCTGTCCTGTTAATGGCAAATATGTTCAATCAGAAAATGTTTCAATCACGACCTGAGAATTAGAAAGGTGGCATTCTTAATTAAATCAATAAACTAATTGCTGTATAGTAGCAATTCAATTTAGGCGCTTTGATTGCTCTGCCTTAACAAGTGCTTGCAGATACTGAGTGACTTTAGACCAAGATTGTATCTGTCAGACTGTGAAACTTTGAACGTTTAATTTCCATTAATTGATTTCCTCAGTGTTCACAAATACAATATCAGATCCTTGTGCAGAGATTCCAAGAGCACAATTTTTATCTATAATGCAAATAAAATAATAATCCAAAGCTCGGCTGATTTGAATTTTCATTCCTCTGCCGTTTAATTATTCATAAAACGCTCTGGAACATAAACAGCTTCTAAACAAGATGGTTGGGGTGTGGGTTTTTGAGTGATTTGGCCGAAGTTATGCTTCTTTTAGTTTCAAAGTGATGGAAGCCAACCATTCTGGACCATTTTGTCTTTCTTAAGTAAATAAAGAAAAGAAAACATCTACTCTAAAGCTGGATGATGAATACCACAGCCGCAGATGTCAATATACAAGATACCAAAAGGGTCTGTGAAAAAATGTATTTGCCTATCAAAATCAAAGGATTTATTTCATGTAAATAAAGCTACCAGAATTTGAATTCTATACGCACACTGTTGTGTGCCCTAATAAAATCCTGAAGGTTCTTCATTTTTTCATGGCACTGCTGTCCTGATAATTGTGTTCCCAAGACTGGATGAATGGGATTACAATCTTAACCTAAAGAAACATTAGATACCAAAATTTATACTGTAAAAAACCAATATAGTTTAATTTTTTTTTAACTTAAAACTGACATTTTACTTATTTGTTACTGTATTTGTTTAAAGCATTTGTATATCTTTTCTGCTCAGCAGAGGTCCCAAAGCTATTTACAATAGACTCAAATGATTAAAGATAGACTGGAAATGTTTAAAAGAGATCTGAAATATTCTTCAAAGGCAGATCCAAAACATTATTTAAAAGACATCAAATAGTGTCCTTAAAAAAAAAAATCCTTCAGATGAAACACACTTTGGAGAAATACAATTTTTGCTGCCCATCAGAAGCTCAAAAGAGATGCAGCCAGTCTAACTTCTCTTTGGAGACAGTTCCACAGTCAAAGTCTTGCCACAGAAAACAACAACCCTATGTCACGTACCTACCCATCTAGCCTCTCCGAGTGGTGGGACTTTCAACAGGGCTTATTTTGAAGATGTCAGAATCTGGGCAGGTGTGCATAGGAGAAGCTGTCTTTCAGATCTCCTGGCCCCATGCAGTTCAGTAGATCAAAGCCAGCACCTCGAACTCAGAAGCACACTAGAAGCCAGTGCACTTGGTTCAGGACCAGTAATAAAGACAACAGTCTGGCTCTTGCATTTTGCATCAGTTGTAGCTTCTGGACACCCTTTCAATCAGAAAGCAACTGAGACATAACTCTTTTCAGTGAAATCTACCTTTTTAAAGGAAAGATGGAATTGGGTGAAGATACTTCTGTTCACAACAGTCATATGGTTTCCCAGGAGCAGCACGAGCCAATCGCAACATTCTATTTTTTTAAAAAAATTAATCATGTCATGATTTGAGTTTCAGGATTTGATCTCTTTCTTCAGAGATCTTTTATGTGAATTACTTAGAATCAGAGATTAGAGACTTACTTTAGGAATAAATATAATGACTGGTTGAAGCTCTCCATAACTGAACAATAATAGGATGATGCTGTAAGGCCTAGAGAACCCTTCTATCACTGCTCAGTTTTGCATCTCTTTTGCCTGTGTGTGTGTTCATTCTTTCCAAAAGTAACTTTCACTTTTGTGCCAACAATTTGCTTAGAAGAGAAGCAGGGTAAAACTGGGTGTTGGAAAAAAGTAAGAAAATAGTTTTAAAAAACCCAAAAAAAAAACACACAAGAGGACAGAAAGTCTCTTTTTAGAGTTTTCATGAGCAAGGTTTTTCCTGTAAGGCATGGGAAAATTATGAGAGGGCTGACAGTGGTGAAAGGGGCCCTCATGGAACCCCTCCTGTTCGAAATCTAATTTTTGCCAAATGGAAATCTCTGAAGCACAGCTCCGTCCTGCAACACAAAGGCAACCTCCACCTCACCCATCCCCTCAGAAGACTTCACTGTATAGCTTCTCCCTGTGTCACGGCCACTGGTCCAGATAGAATATTGGTATGGAAGAAGCCATAGAGCAACCGCCTCCCCACATAATGTGATGCTAACCCTGAAGTGAGGGACTAGTGAGAAACCACACATCCTAAAGATAATATCTAGTGGGGTTCTTGTGTGTACTCAGCCTCCCAGCTCAGTGGCTGAGGCCTTTGGCTGCGGCGCCAGAGTTGGGAGTTCGATTCCCCCATGGTGCCTCCTTGACAGGGGCTGGACTCGATGATCCATAGGGTCCTTTCCAGCTCTGCAATTCAAAGGTGGTTGTTTTCGGTGTTAAAATTTACAGCATTTGACAAGAATGTTTTCCTCTTCTTTCCTTCTTTTATTTTAGTAGTGCCATCAAGCCCAACCATGGCCTCTTCCACGAGTCTCCCCTCTAACTGTAGCAGCTCCTCTGGGATCTTCTCCTTCTCACCAGCCAACATGGTCTCAGCGGTGAAGCAGAAGAGTGCTTTTGCCCCAGTTGTTAGACCGCAGACTTCCCCTCCCCCCACGTGTACCAGCACCAATGGGAATAGCCTGCAAGGTTGGTCAAATCCTGTCACATTACTCTTTTACATTCACCTTTTCTAGGGTTGCTCTTTTTCTCTTTCTTTCTTTCTTTTTACTTTACTTTTCCTTTCTTGCACCTTATCAGAAAGGTGCTGGACCTTCAGTGGTTGGTCATGTGGTAGTAAGGCCTACCATTTCCTTGTTTCACAGATACCATTCTTCCCTTGCCTGCTCAGTCTGCTTGCTCTTATAGCCTTGTTGAAGTGAGATGCGTGTCTTTAAAGCATGGTCTGAGTGTTTTCTTAAAATGAGTGATATCGCAGCTTACTAACACCAGCTTCTCTCTCTCTCTTTTTTTTTCCTTTCTTATTCCTTGTTGTTGTCTTTTATCAGACCAGTCTTTTGTGGACTCTAGCAAGTACTCCACTGCAGGGTCACTCCAGGGTCTGGCCTTCTCCTGAAGTACGTCAGTCAATCTTCCCTTGTTTTTTGTTTTGTTTTTGTTTCCGGTTTTCCTTTGTCATGTCCGCATGTGCAAAGTATTTATTAACACCAGAAATATCTGTGGGTTTTGCCCTGAAAACTAGACCATAGCAAAGCTTGATTTGCACATGATACTGTATACTAAATACATATGGTCATACATACATACATATAAATATAGATATGGTATTCTCTACATTTTTAAAACAATTCCCCATCTTCTGATGGGAACAAGATCAATTGTTTGTGGTAGATGTAATGCATGTGAATTACTTTATTCTGCAAAGTGGACAGTGTCTCCTGGAAAATCTCATCAGCCATCAGCAATCTTCATTTCTACTGCATTTCCCTAGATGTCAACAAATGCTTCTCCAAATTCTGGACTTCCTTTAATTCTCATATAAACTGAAATCCTGTTTGTGTAAGTTCTGTGGCATAAGACTGATGATGCCATCAGCCAGGGCAGTTGTTTGCAAATTGAATATTTTCTCTTCCTATAATTTACAAGTCACGAGTAATCTCTTTCCTTGTTGAAAATTGATAGGGGCCGAGGAATAAGAAGTCTTTAATTCCTGAAAATCACTGGCAGCAGTAAAGTCACCCCCAAAATGGTGATTTTCCATAATTAACGTCATCAAACTTATGCTGCGGAACTTACATCAACAGGATTTCAGCCATTGAATGGGTGAAATATATGCATGGGTATGAAATATCCTCATGGGTTTTAATGGCTCTATTTTTATTTTTGTTTTCTAGTCTACGTGTCGTGACCCACCCAGAGTAGTGCTGTGATACTAATGGTAGTGGAACTGAATGAATGAATGAATGAAAAAACAAACAAACAAATATTTCCAATCAATGTATCTTAAGGCCACCTTTCCACACTCAGTAGTGCAAGGAAGTCTACACCATGATACCATTTCACTCTCGTGTTCCAATATCATCTGAAGAGTGCTTTGGTCTCATGTTGCTTTTCATGAAATCCACCAGTTCCAAAATGGGAAGACATCCCCTAAAAGGAACCAGTGAGTCATGGAATAGCACTGTTACAGCAAGATCTGGATGGGGCTCTTTGCTCAAGCAGACAACTGTTTAATCTTCTGAACAGCAAATTAGATCTGCTGTCATCTGTTACAACTTAATTTTCTTTGCTATGTTTAAACACAGGCAAGCTGGGTAAATGAGAAAAGGTAAGGTGGGTTCAACAAAGCCAATTCATGATGTGGGTGATAATGCCTCCTACTTGAACCCCATACAGCTTATGAGATTCAGATAGGTTTTGATAGTTTTACTGAACATTTCTATCAGGCCATAAGAGAGTGGTCTCAGATCTCTGTCAGATCTGTTCTCCTTTTCCTGTGGACATGTGGTGTCAGGTTTCTCATTCGTATGATTCTCTTACATATCACGACCATCATGTGGAAAGATCAATCATTTAGAATTACCACCGAAATGCTCAGTATATATTTTCCAAGGATACAAGGAGGATATTTATGCAAGTTGCAAGATTAGCCACAGAAAGGCATGTAAGGACTAAACTACAACTTTCACAGCGTCCACTTGCTGATATTCTTACACGAACAATATATCTGGTTGGAAAAGGTTGCAACAGATGGTCAGGAGAGATATCTTAGTGGTTTATAGCAACATATCAATTCTGCCCCTGATTATAGAAATAATAGTACATTTACATAGATTGCACCTAATCATGTAACCTCTTGCTGAGGTTTTTTCCCCCCTAAAAATTAATTTTAGCAGAATGAATCCCTTCACCTCATGCTGTCACAGATCCAACACCAGACATTTCCCACTGAAGTTATCTTTTGTTCAAAGGGTGTTGTTGGTGGTGTTTATTTACATGCTGTAGCAGCATCATGAGAAACTACATGGTGTAAATTTAGAAAAATTCAAATTCAAAGGCAATTAAGGAAAAAATTAATATCAGTTGCTGAATTTCAGAGACGCGTAAGCTTAGGTCACTCAAGAACTTGGTCTAACCCAGAGAAATTTAAAACTTAAAAAACTTAGAATTGCTGCCCCCAACCCTCCTGTATCACACACAGATTTTGTTATTGCTTAAAATTTATTACTTAAACTGTTATCCTTTGCATCAAAGCTGGATTTCTAGATATCCAAATTTTAAGCCACTGAACATAAGAAACCCTGGTGGATCAGGCCAAGGGCCCATCTAATCCAGCTCCCTGTATCTCACAGTGGCCCCACCAGATGCCTCTGGGAGCATACAAGACAACTAGATCCCTCTATCCTGATAACCGTCCCCTGCATCTGGCATTTTGAATTACCTTCGTGGGCACACAATGATATAGGAGCCCATGAACAGAGTAATTTATCCTTCCTGAAATGAAACCTACCTTTGCTGCACCAAGAAATATTCTGATTGGGTAGCAGGTTTGCAAATCTTTCTTTCCCATGGAAAGAACAGGCAGCCCAACTAGCATGGTAACTCCAGTTGTTCATGCAAGGCACATCAGTGGCGCAAATCTACATTAGGTGATGCTGCTATCTGTGCTTTTGATCAGGGAACATATTCCACATACTTATAACCATCATGCTTTCATGCTATACAGCAGTGGTTTTAGATCTGCTTTGCAAAACTGTGCATCCACTTTTGCTTATAAGTTTCTGAAGTGTAAAGTGCCAGCACAGGACCACCATGTATATTTATTTTATTTTATTTTATTTATACCGCACCCATCTAGACCGAAGTCTACTTTGGGTGGCTACAAAAAATTACTAAAGCGAGTTATTCGGGCGGGAGAAGGTGTTCCGCTAGATATTGAGGTCCTAACCGTTTAGGGCTTTATATGTAACCATCAGCATTTTGAAATCAGTGCGGAAATGAATGGGCAGCCAATGCAAGGCAGCCAGAGTGGGGGAGATATGTTGATGTTTTCTCACCCCAGTGAGAGGTCTGGGCGCCACATTCTGCAGCTTTTGAAGCTTCCGCACCCATATCAGAGGTAGCCCCACATAGAGCGCATTACAGTAGTCTAATCTCGAGACTATATGGGAATAAAGGGATGGCTGTCACACATCCCTAGGAGGGATGTCATGTCACAATTTGAAAGGCTCAGACAGCATCCTGAATCCACTTTTATCACAATTTTTAAAATAACTCCATCCCCTAATATGAGAGTGGAATTAAGATACGCAGGTCATGTTTAGGACAAACTCTATTGTGAGGTTAAAAGTGATTTCGCCCTTCACACTCTGCTACTTCTACATCACTGAAGGTATGCAAGAACTGCTCAGCAACACACACACTGATTAAATGAACTTCCATGCGTGAGGATTGTCTAGCTTTCCACCCCTCTGATTGCATCAGAGACGATGTGTATAATTTGAGATCAAAAATATTCACCAGAACAGCCATATTTTATTTGTTTTTATACTTCTATGGTATTAAACCTGATGTGTGTTTTCATGCCCTCCCTTTTGCCTCATAGGTTAACCTCAGATGCATAATGATACAATGAAAGTAGAAAAAAAAACTTTTCATTCAGACATATGTATACATATAACCTTCCTTTTCTCAGGTTTTGGGCTAAGGGGGTAGGATAAGCTTCTGATAGTTCCCTTTTAAGAATCAATTTCCCATTGAACCAGGAAAAAGCCTAGGTGGTCTTGTTACACAAGGCACTTTAAGTACAAATGTAGAGCGATAAGGCCCTGGCAGAATGGAAATATGAACCCTTTTAAGGAGGAAGAAATTCAGAATGTCAGTCTGCCTTTTGACTCGTAATTTAATTCAGAAGTATTTGGCTTCTTCAATAATAATAATAATGATAGCTTTTCTGTGGGAAAAAAAAGCCTACTTGTGTACTATATTTTATGCTACTTTTTTCCTTGGCACACACTTGCATTTATCTACTATGAAATGCTGAACCTTCCTAAAAGGATGAATCATCTTTGCTTACGAGACGGCTGTACATTATCATGAGTGCCCACTTCAGAAAATCTACAAAAAATATTTTTTTTGTCTTTCAGTTCCTCCTTTATATCTGACAACTTGGTAATGATGGATCAGAATGGATATTTAATGGGAAAAAGTAACTCTGAAGATTATGATGATGATTCTGCTCTGGGGATGGGGGGGAGCAAAGACTCCCCCACCAGCCCCTGTCCAGTTTATAAAATCAGCGTTTAAAAATATACAAAATCTTAGTACACCGATACCGTCTGGCAATCTGGACTGCCAGGATGCCTTTACATCCTCAGATAAAAGAACTCCCAATATCTGACCTATACATGAGTTTGGAACACCTGATCCCATGGAGCAGGCCAGCACTCCCTGATCTGGTATCCTTCAGATGTTTAGGACTACCATTTCTGTAATTCCTGATCAGGGTTGATGGAGTTGTAATCCATATCTTTATTCTCATTGTCCCATGAGCAGGTAAGCTAATTGGTTGCCCTCTTGAGTACAGAACAGGACCTTTCATTTGGCGAAATAAGCAAAATTGCACAAATAATGCTTTAACCCTAACACCTTAAGAAATGTGCAGGATTATGATGGCTACTACTTTGTTGCATGGACCAGAAGCATTGGAGATGCGCTTTGCATCTTTTTGAACAAGCATCTAGTCCTTTCATGTCAATTGTTTATGTGTACTTTGACTTCTCAAAAAAAAAGGACTCCAGATTTGCATTGAAACAATGGGTAAAGGTAATTTATGCCACATGAGCGTTGATGTAATCAACTGCTGTGGTTTTCCTAGAAATTAAATGTTTCTGACGTCTCTCATAACATGACCAAGATTCCTGTTTAATCCCTTTTTATTGTCAGAAATTCCTGGAAGCTGTAGGATAAGAGGAGGAAGTCTCCAATTACACACACACACACACACACAGAGGAAAGACAACTGCTGTAAAGACTTCCCTCACCTGTCCCACAGCTTCCCAACAGTCCAAAGGGATTACATGGGAGCCCCAGGAACTACAGAAAAGAAGTCAGAAACATTTAATTCTTGAAAACATGCTGCTCCTGCTGCTGCTGTCAGCCTTGAGGACTGTAAATTACAGCAACGGGATTTCACCCTATTTGTGCAAAGCATGGAGAGCATGATAAGGAAAAAAGCACCAATGCTCCTTGTATTGTTGTCACCTTTCTGTAGGCAAGGAATCTCAAAAGACTTAAGCATTTCTCATTGAGGAGTGTCATTGTCAAAATAGGCTATGTCAATGAGAATAAAGAATTTAGCACACACTGTTTACATCCCTGTATCAAACCAATGTTACAATGTAAATGCAAATACACCTTCACTGACTAGGCAGGTTGTTGCAGAGGCAATCGTTCCGTTAGGGTTGGTCCAAATGCTCACGGCAATCAAGGAGGTAGGTAATGATTAAAAACATAAGCAGTCTGTTGCCTAAGCTGGGTCAACACTTTGTGGTGAGGTGCTCCCCTTTGTTTAGATCACGAGCCTCGTTAACCTTTCAAAGATCAAAAGGTGGGGTGAATGCTCATTGTGATTAGGGAGACTTCTGCTTGGAGTCCTTCATGAAATTTAAGGAGAGAATTGAATAGTCTTCACTTTTTAGATCCGTTAAAAATTAAATAAAGCAAGGCACCGTGCTCAACGAATGGCTTGCAGTTGCTGCACATATATGTTGAGCATGGCATTGAGAAAAACTCTGCATGGTGATGCCATGTGTTTTTTTAGTGTCAGTATAAACTAAAGATGGCTTCCTTCATTTTCTGTACATCATCATTGAGAACCAGGGTAACATGATCTCCCCTACTGTGTTCTCCCCAGCACTGTTTTAAACAGGTTTTTGAAATAGCCTGCAGCCATTAAATGAGTGCAGTGGCTGATCTTTGTTTTTACAAAAGAAGAAAAGAAACAATGCAGAAAAGGTAGTAGTTCATACATAGTCTTGCTTTCAGGAAAATGATCAAAAGTCATGAAACCTTTCAGCAGTTTATCGACTTACATTGTAAAAAGTTAACTTATTCCCAATGTATATCATTTCTTTTCCATGCAAACTTGCCAACAAATCATTCAGACTGGAAATAACCAGACCTTTCCAAAACTATTGGCATAATGACAGCTTTCTAATGTCTGACTGAAACAATGTTTGCTGCTGTTACCCAGATTTCAGAATTTTAAATTGTGATGGTTAAAAGTGAAATTTATATGTAGTCTTCCTTCTAAAAGCTGTTCATCTAATTAAAATAACACTAGAGATTAAAAAGCTAGCTTGTTTGTAAAGATTTTCATATTATGCTGGTCTTTTAAAGAACCCCCTTGGGGCAGAGACACTGGATGTTGTTTTTTCTTCAAGGGAATGGTGGTTGTGCTTCCGGAATAGGTCATGTCCTTAAGATGGCTGCCTCCAGCTGCACACATATATTTTGCATTCTTGTCTTCTCTTGTTTTTCCTCATTTAGTCATTGTCATTTGCTTAAACTGTCTTCCCCTTGCTGATTAGTCTTGTACAGTAATTCATGCACATATGGTCATGTTTGTGGAGAAAACATTCCCTTCCGCATCCTCCCACCTACTCCCAACCCATTCTGGCTTGGTTCTTATCAAATTACTGCAGACTTTAAAGACTTTAATTAAAGCACTCTGAATTAGAACAAGCCATGGGTCCAAGTTCTTCTCCAAGAAATCACTTACCCAGATGTTTGAGATGGTTGCTCTGGTTTTAAATCATGTCCCTGTGAAGTATCATCAATCTAAAGCCAATATTCTCTTTTTGTCCTCTCACAAATAACCACACAGCTGACATTTTAGAAGGTAGCCTTCATCACTTTGAACCATGTGCAACTCCCAGTTGTATTAATACGTTTGCTTCTGTTGGTCAGTTTTGGCAGGGTTGAGAGTAGATTGCCCTTGCAGATTCCTCTAGGTTTATAAAGTGCCCACATCCCAGTCCATAGATAATGGAGTGATTTGATACAGAACTGGGATATGATGTGCACATTTAATGAGTAGTATGACTGCTAACAGAAATCTGCTTCATTGTGATGGCAACTTTGCACAGCAGTATTAATTCAAGCACACCCCTGATTTGGCCTTGTAACACGATTGCCTCTTGTGGCTGCATTGTACATACATATGGCAGCAGCTGCTACTGGCTTTCAGACTAATGAAACGATGTGGGAGACTCATATGTCCAGTGTGGTTGGGAACATCAATGCTTCCAAGTGGACCAGATTTTCATCAGCAGGCATGTCACAGCAACCAGGGGATAAACCAAATCTGCACTGAAATTAATATGAATCACCTCCTCATGCAGATTTTTTTAAAAGGGGAGGGGAAGGAGGAGAGTTCAAACTATTCTCCGGTTGGTTCGTATCAAGTCAGATATTTCCTTGTGTGTTTGTTGTCAAGGAGAATAGAGTACAAAAGGGTTTTGAAGTCATGGCAGATTACACAAGACAAGGTGATTGCACAAACGCTGGAATGAAACTGGTTGGCAGTAGATTAAGAAGAGAAGGAAGAAAATACTTCTTCATCAAGTGCGTCATTAATTTATGAAATTCAGGATCACAATTTATGGCAGTGGCCATTAGCCTAGATCAGTGGTTCTTAACCTTGGGTTACTCAGGTGTTTTTGAACTGTAGCTCCCAGAAACCCCGGCCAGCACAGCTGGTGCTGAAGGCTTCTGGGAGTTGCAATCCAAAAACACTTGAGTAACCCAAGGTTAAGAACCACTGGCTTAGATGACTTTAAGATGTGATTGGATGCATGTACAGAGGAATGGCCCATCAACAACATCCAATTACATGGATGTCCTACCTCATCTCTGTATAAATAACCTTCTGGAAGCTGGTGAAGGCTCTTCCTTTTAGGAAAGCATTCTGCCGTTTTTTTGATGCTCTTCTGTGTGATGTTAGAACATATTTTAAGGCACTTTACAAATTGGATAGATATCTAAAAATTATGAAAGGCAAAGTGGGAAAATATACCTAATTAACAAGCAGTGTATCTCACCCATACCCAGTCATGTGATTGGTACATAATTAGCTGCAATTTGCTGCAACCACTCATGTTTACTTTGGGGTAAAATCCCAATATGAATTCTGATCATTAGGAAAGGAGCAGAGGACATGCTGGATGTTCACTAGCTTGTAGATAGCTCAGTCAGCTCATTGGGATGATTTAGCCAAATGATGCTTTCAGAAGGTCAAAGCTGCATGCTTTATTTGTGGGCTTTCTGAAAGCTTTTGTTTGCCCCCTTTCAAGAACCTGCTATTTC
The DNA here is from genome assembly GCF_051106095.1 of Pogona vitticeps. NCBI lineage: Eukaryota > Metazoa > Chordata > Lepidosauria > Squamata > Agamidae > Pogona > Pogona vitticeps. Next base: position 88,576,105 of record NC_135784.1, read on the forward strand.
ATTTTGTTAACTTTTTATATAGTTATCTTGAGATTACCGAGGATTAGTGACTGATTTCCAAAAGTTACAACTGCAACTTCTGTGTCATCAAAGCATGTTCCTATTCTATGTTCACTTCTGCAGGATGTCTGAAAATTGTCGTTTTAATGACATCTTATCTCCATAAGGGCCAAAATAGCTCTCTTTCTGTTCCTGACTAAGAATATCTAAATAAAATATTGGAAGAAAGCCATTTCTATGATCTACCAAATTATGATTTTTATTTTCTTTTGAAAAGAAATTCTGATGCAAAATGCTAAATTTGACAGTATTACTTCTGTTATGAAAATGTCTAAATAAATTTCAGTTTGAAATTACGGATTGATCTTAATTAAGGAACTTCACTTGTTTATGTGCGGCTCAGAGACTGGTTACACTTGCATTCTACGTTCAGCCTTGAGGGGCATTCTCACTTTTGTTTACTGGGATTCTTATTTTGAAATGAGCTATTTCAAGGTGGCTCCCTTACTTTGAAAACAATGTTTCTTTCCCAAGCTTTTATGCAATGTAACATGTAAGTCCCGACAGAAGAATAGGTGAATGAATTGCTACCAAGTGTTTTGAACAAATGTTCTCTTACCAACTGTGACATTTCTCTTGTCTTCTTCTCTCCCTTCCCCTGCCCCACCATTCTCTTCTAACAGCTATATCTGGTATGATAGTTCCCCCCATGTGAAAGAATTGCCTTGAAGAAGCAAACTAATAGAGAAGTTGGATTCTGCTTCAGAACAACGTTCGACACAAGTCCCAGCGTGGAACTTTTAACTCAGGCCTTTTTTTAATAAAAAAAAGGGGTAAAAGGAAGAATCTCACAATAACTGCAAAGTTTTAAACAAAGTCAAAGAAAATCAATGTACCGTCCTTTCAAAATAATACTGAAATTCACCTGGAGCCTGCAAGTACAAGATGTTAATTTGAGCTGTCCATCCTGAGGAGCAAGATTTACAGGATGCCATGAAGAAAATCCAGTTATGTCCTTTTTTTGGTTTCAGTCTGACTCAGTTGCCATTTTGTCTTTTACAAATAGTAATAGGATGACAAGCACCATTGCTGAGCCCCACCTTGAGATTTTTAAAAGAAACCGTAATGAAGGGAGGTTAAGTGGCAGCGCTTAAGAATGAATTTCTATGGAACAGATGTTAGAAGTGCCAGTTAGAGGGTTGTTATTTTCCCTTAGAACAGTAATGGCTGTTCCAGTTCAGGGTTGGCTCATATGTGTAACTTATCCTCTGACAGTTCACTCTTCAAATGTTTTACATGTTAGGGAACGGTGTGTCTGTGTGCGTGTGCAAGAACACACAGGGGCACATATAGATTACTCATTAAGACTCTGGTGTAGAAGCAGTGAGAATTTTTTTTAAAAAAAAAAATCTGCACACCTGCCCCTTTTCTTAAAATATTGTGCTTAGGCGATTCTGTAAATAATGCAAGACAGAAAATTAGCAAACATGTAGCTAAGGGCATGTGTATCCCACCTTTACCTTGGTAAGCCAGTGCCTCTGAATGTCATTCTGAAAACTGCAGAATTCGAACAGCATGGCTCTCTGCCTTCCACGTCTGTCAGACTGTCCCAAATGAGCAGCCTTCTTAAATACAGTTTAACCCGTCCATGCATGCAGATCTTCTTTGGGATTTGAAAGGATAAGAAAAAGGCACAAGTGTGAGCTTGTTTAAGTTTGTGCATACCCTCAACAAAAATTTTGTAAGTTCCCTTCCCTTTTTTTTTTTTAAGTGGGGTCCAGGAGCAAATCCTGAACTAACCCTGCCATCTGAGAGAATAGCCTTGGTGTACGTACATGTGTGTAGATACACACGGACACACATAAGTATCCGTTCTGAGCTGCAGTTACTTCTCTTCTTTCACTCTGAAACATAATCAGCCCCTTAAGTAACAGGTAGTGGTGTTTTTGCTAGGAATATAATACACAAAAGGAGGGTGAAAAGACAGGAAAGTTGTGCAAAGGTTGTTAAATAAACCTTCATTTACAGGAATTTAGCTCTCATTACTTGGGAAGTGTTCTTAGTCAAAGATGCTTGCATTTCTAAGGTCAGGTTGCCGGATACAGTGGATTCCCATCCCCGTTTCCCATTGAGTTTTGTACGTAAATGAATACTGTAGATTTTTTCTTTTTTTGGCCAAAGTTAATGATCTATTTATACAATGTAATGTCTTAAGATAGTTTTCCAGTCTCACACACACACTCACACATAGGCAAAAGAAATACTGCATATTTTGCAAACCGAGCTCACTACCTTTAAGATTGCACATGCTTGCAAAATGAATTAAAGAGAAAAGAAGGTTTTTTTAAAAGAAGAATTTTGTAAAATATCCATATAAATAATGTATTTATCTTTGGAATTTGTACATTGCTTTTCCCCTTGCAACATCCCAGTTTATTTTATTGTGTATGTTTGCTATGTGAAAAGTGCTAATTTGTTTGGTCATTCACCGGTGTATTAGCTGTTTAAATGTGATTTTAATACAATTCATTTATAGCATTTTTTTAGTCATTGTTTTAAAAACATGCTTCCATTATTTTTGTTTTATTTTCACTCAAAAGCCATTGTCTATTTTTGTATTATTTGTAAGTTAAGAAGTTTTTCCCTCCCAATATATGGCAAAAAGTAGCATATTATTCTTGTAGCATTTAGTTATGTAGATTTTAAAAAAGTATTCTTTGCTTTTGAGGCTTATGAAAAAAAATCTAATGCTGTTTTACTCTATTAATATGCATGGAATCTCTCCCCTTTGGAGTGACGCATTTTTTGTGCATTAAACATGGGGAGAAACTTCATAGAAATCAATGAAAATACTTTCTTTCTTGTCTGCTTGTATATTTCCTCTGTCTTTCACATAAATATAAACCAGCAGATTGGATGCCTTAACAATGCAAATCATATTCATTTCACTTGTACATTGTACTGCGCACCAGAACTGTCAGTCATCACTTACATTTTAAGGAAACAAAAGGAATTTGAAAAGCACAAAAAGGACTGTTTTGTTACCTTAAGACAATGCGACTTTTTTCTAGATGAGCAACAATGCTGCAATCGTGCATGCGTCCTGTATGGATTTTGCAATGGATTTCACTCAGATGTCACTGTGTGATCATTTGGGAAGGGCGGGGGAGGGGTAGGAGGAGAGAGAAAAATCCCATAAGGTCCCCCCCCCCATGGAACCAGAAGAACACATTCACACCTAAAGAAACTGGAAAATATAAGGATCTCAATGTATTGCTTCTCTATAGTCCAAGCATTTATTCTAATTCACATACAGTAGTAAGCAATGGCACTGCAATGTAATCAAGTTTAAAGCCATATTTTGTCCAGTGATGCTCTCCACTTAACCCCATTCAGAAAACAATTGCACCTATTCAGACACTCATTTGAAGTCATACGCATATTTAGCCCTTTCCTTCAATGTCCAAAGAGCCTTTGACAATATATAGAATTTGTTTCTGTCTCCAAGTATTTATAGTGCGCTGGGGGGGGGGAGAATTAAATTTATATTTAAAAACAATCTCCTTACCCAAAATAGATCCTATGACTTTTACATGATTCTTAAAGACGTTGCTCTTCACAGAATATGGCTTTAAGTGGAAATTGTCATGTCTCAATCTTTACCAAGTGAAGCCTGATGTTGGCTGGGCTGTGTGAAGGATGCCTATTTCCTCTCCATTATATCAGATTGCATCTAAAATTAAGTCATCTCTCAATCGACTAATCTTTCACCTTCTTAACTAAATCTTTTGGAATAGACACAAACACTGTACAGTTCTATTGTTAGAGAAAACTAACTACTGTAGAGATTGTTATAATTTTTTTGCAGAAATTCAAGCTGTAAAAACTTTTCAACTTTCACAATATTTAATTAAAGTTACTTCCTGTCTGTGAGTGCAGCTCCTGGATGTGTATTTATTCATTTGGCTCTGCTAAGCCGACAAAGACACTTGATAAGCCTTTTTTTTAAAAAAGGCAGCCAAATAAATCTGTCTTCTGTGTTCTTCGCCTGCAAAATGCAAAGCAACAAAAATGGTGTTCATGATGGGTGGCAGAAGAGAGAATAAGGCACTGTGGATCTCTTATGGCATACTCATATAAAGTAATAAACAAAGAAAAACATGTTTGTATTTCTAAGCATTTAAGCACAGTATTTTGTCTTTGCAGCTTCCAGGCTGTCTCCAGAACTAGGTTTCCTGGGAGACCGCAGTCTTTATGAAGGGTGCTGTTCTTTTATAGAGTCTTCCAAACTGCACCTCCCAAAAAGACCTAGGCCTGCCAGGAAACAATAGGTAGGAAGTAGGTCCAAGACAATTTGAGCCATTGTTCCAGGATAAGTGAAATATACTTATGAATTCAGGGACACCTGGAATTCTACCTGAGAAATTTTTTTTGAGAATTCTGGGAGTTGTAATCCCCCCTCCAAATACTGTATATATATATCAATCAATATATATTTGGAGGGGGAATTCCATATATATATGGCACAGTTTAGTAGACATTAGTCCAGGAGTTTTCTATACAGGAATGCTTTGCTTCCTGGGGAACCACATATATCGCAAAATAAGGCCCACCAACTGGCAGGGACAGGCAGCCCTGGAGTCATGCAATTTAGTACAGTAGTACCTCTGTTTACGAATGTATTGCATTGTACAGGATGGTACATAATGCAAAAAATTTTGTAAACCCAAACATGTATTGCCATAGGAACAGGGGCAGTGCTATAAACCTCCAGGAACAATGCATCCTGGGAAAACTTCATCGTATGAAAAAAACATAAACCGGGGTATTATTTTCAATGGATTTCCATTCGTAAAACAAATACTAGATTAACCAAGGCATTCATAAACCAAGGTACTACTGTACTTCATCCCAGTTGCTGCCTACAAGTTCACCTCACCTCATCTGAGGACTGGCTCTGATTAGGATGGCCATTTACACATCATGGATAGAAGGAAAACATGGACTTTCATAAATTTTTGTGTGCTAATTCATGTGTACAAAAGATACAACATTAGAAGTGATTTTAAAAATTTAAAATACAACTGCAGTGCATTGACCCAAGGCTGGGAGAGAGCCGATGTCTCCACACGCTGAGTCTGTTGTCCAGGTGGTGATCTTCCTCTTTATCATTCCTTATTTTTAAAACCTACTAGAGAGGACTGTCCACAAATAAAGAATATATTCCAAAGGAGCACTGCCCCCTGGGAGGCCTTTAAATTGAGGCTTGTCCTTGCTAAAAGAGGACACATGCCCCCAACCTACCAAGCAATTTCCATTCATAGGAAGTAAGTATATATGTATGTAAATCTCCAATTTTTTTAAAAAAAACACAAAAAACAGTGAGCTAATACAGTCCTAGGTAGGGAAGTATAGACTTGAGAAATTTTAATATTCGCCTACAGAAGATTTATTTTATTTATCATAGTTCATATTAAATTTTAATCCACTCCTCGTCTGCTGCTTTTCAACTAATCCTTGTAAGACTGGTGTTTTTTTTTTTCATCTGTGAATGGCCAGTAATGACAAGTAGAGGACACCAAATTGCATTCATTTTTGCCTCATTATCTAAATCTAAAGATTGGGGTGGGAGGAATTGCAGTAGAGATACAATATAGTGACTCTTATAAGAAACAAAGTCTGACATAAAAAATTACAACAACACACTCATTAGGCCCATAAGAAAGAAACCGAGCTTGGCGGCGGACGAAATTGGCAATTATAGGCCCGTCGCCAATGTTTCTTTCTTAAGCAAGGTAGTTGAGAGGGTGGTGGCCGATCAGCTTCAGGCGTTCCTGGATGAAACAGATGCCCTGGATCCATTCCAGTCGGGATTCAGGCCGCGCCATGGAACAGAAACGGCATTGGTCGCCCTGTGCGATGACCTGTTGAGGGAGGCCGACAGGGGCAAAATGTCTCTGCTGGTCCTCCTCGACATCTCAGCGGCCTTCGATACCATTGACCACGGTATCCTCCTGGGGAGGCTCTCCGAGTTAGGAATAGGTGGCCGGGCATTTGCCTGGCTCCGTTCCTTCTTGGAGGACCGACCCCAGAGAGTCCAGCTCGGGGAGAATGTCTCGGCCCCGTGGAGCCTCAATTGTGGGGTTCCACAGGGGTCGATCATCTCCCCAATGCTGTTCAACATCTACATGAGGCCGCTGGGGAGGATCATCAGGGGGTGTGGAGCTCGGTGCCATCAATATGCTGATGACACGCAGCTCTACATCTCCTTTTTTCCAACTGCAGGAGATGCCGTTCTGTCCCTTCAGCGTTGCCTGGAGACTGTACGGGAATGGATGCAGGAGAACGGGCTGAGGCTGAACCCGGACAAGACGGAGGTACTGAGGGTGGGCGCTCCCACAGCTGGGGATTTGGGTAATTCCCTCATTTTTGGGGGCGTGACCCTGCCTGTCAGCGATGGGGTTCGCAGCTTGGGTATCCATCTGGACCCGGCGCTCACTATGGAAAACCAGGTGGCGTCTGTGGTCCGTACCGCATTTTTCCATCTTAGGCGGATAGCCCAGCTGCGACCCTACCTTGACGTGGGGGCCCTCACTACTTTGGTACATGCGCTTGTAATCTCAAGATTAGACCACTGTAATGCGCTCTACGTGGGGCTACCTTTGAGGCTGCTGCGGAAACTTCAGGTGGTGCAGAATGCTGCGGCCAGACTACTCAGTGGAGTGAGAAGATACCAACATATCTCCCCCACTCTGGCCGCATTGCATTGGCTGCCCATCCGATTCCGCATCGACTTCAAAGTACTGATGCTTACTTATAAAGCCCTAAACGGTTTAGGACCTCAATATCTGGCGGAACGCCTCCTCCCACCAAGATCTACCCGTGTCACTCGCGCAAGCCAGGAGGTAAGGCTGAGGAGCCTGACGCCGAGAGAGGCCCGGAAGGAAAAGACCAGAAATCGGGCCTTCTCGGCGGTGGCTCCTCGCCTATGGAACAACTTACCTCCTGAGATTCGTGCGGCCCCCTCGCTGGGCACTTTTAAAAAACAACTAAAAACATTTATGTATAAGCAGGCCTTCCCAACAGCTAATTCCAACAGTTAATTCCTGACGACTTTTTCTTCTATACTCTTATGATCTTTATTTTCGTGTATTTGTAATGTTTTTAATATTTATTACTGCTGATTGTAAGCCGCCTAGAGTGGTCGAATCTGGCCAGATAGGCGGGATAGAAATGAAATAAATAAATAAATAAATAAAATAAATAAATAATGATGTGCTGTTAAAAGGAGCCACATAATATAATTGCAAATGGAATGAAAATAATAAAAAGGTTAATACTATGGAACAATGGGTGTTGCAGGAACAAAAGGCTTTAGTTGTTTCAATATAGTTTTGTATCTGTACAACAGAGCAAAATAATGTATTTAAATGGAGTACAGGACTCAGTTACTGCAGATGTATTGGGTTGCTGTTGTTCAAGACAGTTCTGAAGAGGTTTGTTCACCCATTAATAATGAATTTTCTTTCAAAGGTTGAGCAGCCATTTAGCACATTGTGAATGCTTCCTCCTCTGCCAGCACCTTCCCATTCCTAAGTGAATGCAAAAGACTTGGCCTAGAATAGGCTTTTAGTCCCTCTTGTGGCAGTTACTATTATAGCACATGGCTATTTAAGGAGTGAGAATTTAAGCTGCAGTCTGTACTGATATCTACACCCTTTTACACATGAAAGAATTCCTCGACTGGACAAAAGTCAGGGTACCCAAATGGGCAGATGTTGTGAGAATTTCACAGTGCTCAGTGAATCCAACTCCTAGACAAGTCTGTCTAGTATTTTAGTCATAGCTTTAGCTTTACTGTAATTAAAAAAATCTGTAATTACTCAAATAAATTTTTTTAGTTCCAGGGCCTTCAGAATGTGAAAAATATTTGGGCTATGTAGTGCTGGATGGAAGGATGGAGGAAGTGTAATGGGCCCTTGAGAGCAGGGATGAGGGACCTCCAAAACCATCATGTGATTCAACTGGCTGAGTTTCATTTTAGTTTTGTCTGTTTAGATGGGGGAGAGTTTGGAAATCGAATGTCTTATCTCTGGTTTTAGCTCTTTTCCCTCCCTCCCTCCCTCCCTCCCTCCCTCCCTCCCTCCCTCCCTCCCTTCCTTCCCCCTCCTCTCCAATGCATTTAAATATTTTGTGTCCCTCTTCTGTGTGTTGTTCATTTCATTTTCCCAAATAAGTGCCTCATTTGAAAACTCCAGCACTTTAGCCGAGCCTACCCATGTCCCCCTCTGCACACTGGTGTCTGGAGAACATGTGCGTGAGACCTCTGTTAGTTTCACATCCTGCTTTGTCAGCTTCCAACAGACATTTCATTTGATGCCGTGTAAGCAGAATGCTGGGCTAGGTGGGCCTTTCATCAAATGAGGACAGGTCTCCTTTCATTGTCTAGGTGAAGCAGACTGTTTCAGGTGGCAGGATTTTGAAATACAGATGAGGACAGAAATTAGTATCTACATGATATAACAAGTTTTTTTAAAAATATATATATATAGTATTTATAGTGAGGGGAGAGGCAGCTGAAGGTCTGCTTCAGGCAGCTGAGCTTTTGCTAAAATGATGTCACATCAGTTGCAAATAACTGCTCTTGAGGTAATAACAATGCTGTTGCTTGCTTCATTTAGGTATGTTTATCACTTGATGAATACAGTCAAGTGAATGAGCCATCACAGAAGCACATTTGGCTTATCCATTTGTCAGTTGTTTTCTTCCAGTAATTTAAAGAAAGCAAGTTCTTCCCTTACTTTGTCCTTGAAAGAGCCCTCTGAGGTAGACTGAACTGAGAGAGAGAATGACAAACCATAGGCACCCAGTGAGTTTCATGGTTGAGTGGGAATTTGGACTTTGGCTCCAGTCCCAATCTAGCACTCCAACTACTAGGCCATATTGTTTCTGAGGGGTTGAGTTACTTATCAGACACGGCCATAGTTCTTTGCACACACACACAAAGGCACACACCATATTACCACAATCAACTGCCAGTTAGATAGCAGTGTGTGATGCAGTGATGACAAATTAAGTGAGAGCTAGACCCAGCACATGATGTATGATCTGTATATAGCCTTTTAATACTCGCAGGTCATGGTTTGATGGCATAGTTATCAAGTGGTAACAGGTAGATGCAAACACACATTTAGTGATACGTCATTTACTGGCATCCCTGAAAAATTAGGCAATGACGATTAAATTTATAATTATTTGGGGGGGAACACCCTCTGGTTTATGAATGTGAAATATTGTACTTTTGTGTCAAAATCCAGGAAATGGCCTGATATTGCCACAAAATATCATGTCCACATTGCCAGCAGGAAAAGGTATAAGTCAAGATGGTCTACAGGATATCCTCTTGTGCTCATTGTTACAGAGGTATAATATGTTATATTCATAAACAGGATGTGGGTTTTTTTTAAATAATTGAATATCCTGGCTTTTTAAAATGGAAGTTTATATACAGTACATTACACACCATTCCAACAGAAACTTCCCCCCCATGTAGAATTATGCAGTGCAAAAGGCTCTTGGAAAATGAGCACATGATCTATGTATATCATGATTGCTGGGAGAGGACAGAAGCACGATCAATTTGGAGGTGGCTGTAGTCCTTTGTGCCAAAATAGTTTGAAAGTCCATTTTAGATAGAATAGGGAAGCAAGGTGAATGTGCAACACATTCAACAAGAGGAACATACACACACTTCGACCTATCAGGTAAACTAATATTGCTGTGCCCACTCTGCAGAATCCAGACTAGAAAGCTAGGCTCCAGTTTCTAACCCTTTCCCTTGGGGTAAGCAAGCTGAGGGAGAAAAATTGTAGCAGATCAATGGCTCCACAAACATGTAACAGATATGTTTTCCAAAAAAAGTCCCTTCACCTTTTGATTTTTTTTTTAAAGAGGAAAGCTGCAAGTTAGCAAAGACAACTCATTTGAAAGATGGTGTTGAAAGAGAGCCTTACCAATATCACAGCCAGCCAGCAAGGTAGAGAAGCGGATGCTCAATCAAGTCAAGCCTGAACTCTCGCAACAGCAAAAATAAGTAAACTCGGGCTCTTATTAGACATGTATGAAAATGCAGAACTGACCAGAAAAGACAATATTGCTGGGAAAAGAGAGGTGGTGGTGAGAGACAATAGGAAGATAGGAAGACCATGAGACAGCTTGTCTCAATAAAGGAAGACACGGCTGTTAGTTTGCAAGACCAGAGTAGAACTTATTGGAAAAGACAATACTAAAAAAAGGGGGGAGGGCAGTGGGAAGAAATAACACAAGAAAAATCTGAGCATAACTTTTAATAATGGTACACTTTGGAGATCATAGATAGTCACCACATATCAGAAGTGACTTGATGGCACATTACATCTTTGGAGTTTTCTCTCTCTTAATTACCAGGCAATTGAATAGTGACATGATGGGTGGAAAAGTTGGAACTATGACAGGATGTAGACACCAGAGCCCTGCTAATATATAGTAAGACCATCCCCAGCCACAAAAGCAAAAAAACAATAAGTTATTACTTTTGTCACAGTCCAGGATATCCCAGACAGTCCTGCACCAAGGGGCAAGGGCACCAGGACCCAGTCCACCATGAAGAGTATCAAACCCCACAGCACTCATGACTAAACAGAGGCAGGAGCACAAGTTTGAGAACACAGAGCATGAACCATATGCTGAGATGCAGCGGCAGAAGCAGGAACCAAGGCAAGAACAGGAACCAGGAGCAGGTGCAGGAGCACTGGAGGCAAGATGCAGAGATGTACGTTACAAAGAAGGGACCAAGGCAGGAGCAGGAACAGGAGAAGGAATGCTGGAACACCGGAACTCTGGAGCTCAGGAGCAGCAAGGCAGTAAACACAGTGCGGCTGTTGCGTCCACCCTGTGCCCTTGGTTTATTTTCCCTAATCCCAAGTCCACCCTCTGGATGCGTTCCCTCCTTTCAAGCTGCCACCAGGTATTATTCTTTCAATACCAAATAGATAGATCTTAGACACGTGCTGCCAATACAACAGATTTATTGTTCTTATAGGTGTTATGGAAATCACAAGAGTAAATCACACATGTTTAGGATTATTCATTAAATACAATTTGCTTTTACATTGGTTTGTATGTGTATTTATTCACTTACAATATCTATTTATTCTCTATTCTTTTGAACTCTTTCCTATTCTCTCTAGCATTCCTACTTTCCAATCTCTGTCTTAACTTTCTCAAATCAGTCTCCTAACTCTCTCTCTGCAATTCCCTATCTCCAACCTTTTTTTCTCCAACTCTCTTTTTTAACTGTCTAACTGTCCTTCTTTGTTCCGCCCCTCCTGTCCTATCATAGGCTCCTGCCCTTGAGCTCCCCATAATAGACAAGCGTGACGTGGGGGTTCCGCCACAACGGCCAAAAGATCTGTGTTGCTGAGGCAGGTTCTGTGAGGGAGAACCACTCCTTAAATAGGCCTTCCCTCTAGGCCTCTAGTTGAGCCTCATGAGTGGCCCAGCAGCTGCTACACAGGCCAGGGCCAGAGCCTGCAAACACCAGACCACTACTGGCTCATGTTGACCCTGATCCTACAGCTCCCATGGTGGTATGGGCCAGATCCTGACAAATTTTTACAACTAGACACAGAATCTTGTTTGTGAGAGCCAATGACTGCTGGCTCCACGGGGGCTTCATATCACGCCCTTGTCTGCAACAGATTAGCCACTCTGTGACCTGGTGTCACATTCCCAAGGGTTTTAACAGGCAAAAGTCCAATAAACTAGTCCAATGTCAGAAGTCCACTAGATGCAAAACAGATACCAAAATGCCAGAGCCAAAACACAAACCATAATCAGAAGTCAGAGTCCAAAGCCCAGGTTCCAGAAGACAGGTCCAAGATGAGCAGGAGTGTGGATGCAAGCCAGAGGAATTGACTTGTTGCTTCCACGAGCTTCCCAGCCATCTGGGAGCTGATTATATAGCAAAACAGTCATTGAACTGCTGGAAGCCTTTTCATCCTGTCAAAACTCAGGACTAGCTGACCGGATGTTTCTGCAGGCAGCATTCAGGCGATCCTCTGACCTTTGCGTCATAAGTCTTTGCTGAAGTCTGTCCCTTACCGTGGCTACTGGGGGAGGAGAATCTGGTGGTGATTCAGTTGTCTGTGCTTCTAATCACTCAGCATTCTCCTCAGCTGTAGTTAACCCCTCAGGTTCTGGATCTTCGGATGAATTCATGACACCTGGCAAAGAGGCTTGTCATCCCACCTCCTTCCAGGAGTGGGTTATCAATTTCAGACAACAGCACAATAGGAAGCCTCTGTGGAGCCGGTGGCAGTGGCAAAATCGTGAGTGAACAGTCCAGCTCCATGGGGCCAGACCCTCATTATTCCCACATATGAGGGTCAAAAGTTCTGATTGCGCCAGACCTTGAACTGATTTTCCCTTTAAAGACTTCTGTCAGTGACTGGTCTTAGAAATCCCAAGAGAACATTTACTGAAAGCAGTCATGGCTGGTACAAACAAAATTGTTTGGTGCTTTTTGTAATGCAAAAATACTTTGAATATGCTTTGTATGCTAATTCCCTGGACATATATATTAAAAAAATGGAGGACTGTCACACCCTAATTTTCTTTAAAGCAGGCTGGGATTTTGTTTTGTTTTTTGACTTTTTGAAGAAAGCCTGTCTTTGCCCTCCAAACATCTGCCTTTCTGGCCCATGAAGGTGCAACGATGTATCTACTTTGGAATACCAGTTGGTAAGCCTGTTCCATGCTCAATCTTATAGTAAAATGTTTTCTTCCCCTTTTGAAAGGATTTTTTTGAAGATCAGTGTTTCAGCACCTGCAGTCTCGATTCTTTGTAAATTAAACAAAGGGGGTGGGGGGTGAGCAACCATTCTCCTTCAAGATAAACAAGACTGGACTTTTCAATTAATGTGATCTAACAATGAGTCATTTGGGATTGCCTGTTTCTGAACCACAGAGGGTAAAACATGTTAATTAAAAAAACAATTTCTCAAAATCATTTTGTTCGAACATGCCCACATTTACCACAAATCAAGAGCAGACAGTCTGTCATACCTGTGCCAAATTTGGTGCTGATTGAAGCCCTCTCTCAAAGTTATAAGTTTTTGTTTCAGCTGCCTCTTTTTTAGAATTGCCCTATAGAATTTGCATATTGATTTGCTCAGCTGAACCATAGTGTATGTAGCTGCACTACCATGCAGCTATGTTGTGCAGGAACATGGGAAATATCCTTTTTTGGCTATGCTGGTTTGGAAATCCCTGGAGTTACAGTAAAAAAAAAAGGATACTGTTCCACACACGCTCTGTATCATACAAAAGACAGTTGTCTATTTTTGCTGGTCAGAGATATAGAAAGTGCTCTGAGTTAGAAACAAATGCAGCTCATTCTCAACAACACATGATTTTGGCATCTAGATCATTGTCTCCATGCTAGTTGAGGACAGAAGGACAGAGTCAGCAACAGCTTTTGCTACAGTTGCTTTTCCAATACCAACATCGTTGGCAAGCTGGTCTGCCTGCTAGAGCATCTATCCCAGCAAACATCCTTGTGCTCTCTGTTCAGGTCCTGAGTCAGCCTGACCTTCCCTGACAAACCTTCTTGATAAAAAGTGGTTCAGCTCCACATTAGCATGACCTTTAATAATGTTAATTGAATGCAGACTTCAGTTAGGCTTTCCAGATTAATTTGCATCATAATTTTCACCATTGCTTTCTAATTATTTTGAGGCCGCTAAACAATAAGGGGGAGGAGGAACCCAATACCTCTTCCAAGAAGAGGGCAAAACCCTCTTACATCCAGCTGTGATGCAAAAACATAATCTCTTTTGCCAGCTCCTCTTTCTGAGCCTGCTGTTTTGTACATGCAGATGTGCATATCCCTCCTACCCATTCAATGTAATGGGTAGGATAAGTACTTCTTTGAACTTAGGGGGAAGTTAACGCCTCTCCACAGGAAACACAGGTCTGCTGCCAATAATATGAAAGGCCCCCTTGTTTATAGGTGGAGAATGGTTGAAGGAGTCAGAAATCTCAGAAACATCACCTCTGTTCTTGAGCAACAAGGGGTCAAGAAAGGACACTGGGGGGAACCCTCTACTTTTTGTCCCTTAGACTAATTTTGGAAATCAATACTATTTTAAAATTGGGGAGATCTGAGCATGGAGGTTTGTGAATTTTATTCATGTATCCTTTCTATTCTGTTAGAAATCCAACATGGGGAATGCTACTGGCTACTCTTCGGCATCCATTGTGTAGTTTTCCCATCTCTTTCAGAAATTTAGAATAAACAAGTTTAGTATCGATAGAGGGCACAGGGATTTAGAGGGCTGCTGAAGAATTTTTGTATGTAACTTTGAACTCTGGGAAAAGGTCCAGAAAATGGAGTGAATGGTGACCTCAGGCGAATGTGCTGCAGAACCTCCTCTCTCCCCCTACAATCTTCCATAGTTCCAAAAAGACTGCTATCAGGGCAGGGCATTCACAGCCTTCTGAAATAGAGGGTAGGGGCTTACATAGAGGGCTACAAGGGGAAGGAGACATTTCTAGGCTGGCCATTATATCTCTTTTGGCGAGAATAGTCATCCAGTTAAAGTGTTGTCCAGTCCAGGACCTTGACATTGTTCATTCACACTGAGCATCTGGACTGCAGTGTCAGCGGGCTGTCCAGATGCTTATTTATCACTGGGTCCTAATCATCCCATTCAGTGGGGGATGTGCTGCAAATTTTTGTCGAAGCTATGAAAATCAGTTGTGGTTTTGTATCTGTGCACATAAATTAGCATAACCAATGCAATGCAAATCAGGACCTCTTTTCTCTTCCTTTTATTGTGCATGTCCTCCTTTTTTGCTTATATGTGAATGACCACCCTCTACTCCCTTTCCAAAAAGCATCCATACGCAAAACCCTCTTATTGGATCCTGGCTGGTGTTTTGGAGACACCTCCCCTGCCTTACATTCTCTTTCAGTTCAAGATCAGTGTTGCTAGACTCTGTGGAAAATGAGGGTGATTTCTCAGCAATATTTCTAGCAGTGTGCCCTGTCTTCTACATGTCAATGCGTAACATTTTGCTCCTCTGTACAACCCAGTTATACCCTCTGAGTGTTAAACAACATACAGCAACCTTCTAACAGCTCTTAATATATATTTTATTTCAACTATCACTCTTAGTTGTCAGGTGAGTTCCTCCACACAGCAGGTGTTCCTTAATGGGTGTTAGGGAACAAACAGAACTTAGTAACGGTTTTACACACCCATTAGCTAATGGATTCCTGAGTCAAAGGGGTTCGTGTTTAACCTTCCTGCAGTTAACCCATTCTTGAGAGCAACGCAGGGAAGGGTGTGTGAACTACGACTCTGCTTTCTCCAGACCCCTGGGAGGTATGTTCATACTTTCAATGCATTTGCTTTGACTGACAGGTAACATGAACATAGCTATCATTAAATAACCCCACCATCTCGGAACTGTTTCTCATAATTAATCACCCACGAAACATGCACATTCTTCGAAAGCTCCTGACCAGCAGGGCTATTTTGATAAGCTTTGCAGAAAGCATTTGCTCATGGTGGCTCCCTTGTCTCCTCTCCTTTTGCATATGCTGGGACTTGGGTGACTTTCTAAGATTTATACATAATCATACATTCTTCACACAGAAAAAAAAAGATGAGGTTTGAATAGGGAGAGAAAGAAAGGGAACAACAGGAAGAGGGCTCTCAGTTCTCAGAAGGCCAGCATGGAATCCTCATATATTCCTTTTACCCTCTTCATGGGATCAAATAAGGGTTGCTAACCCCTATATAGCTTCCTCACTTCTAATAGCTGGATGGCAGACAAGCACACCATGGCCCTCTCCATACTCAAAACTGTGATGTGTTCTTACTTTGGCCAGCTAGCTAAGAACTGTATTCTATTTATTTTATTTTATTTAAACTATTTGTGGCGCAGTGGTTAAACTGCAGTACTGCAGCCAAAACCCATGACTCAGATTCAATCCCAGGTAGCCAGTCTGAAGTTGACTCAACCTCCCATCCTTCCGAGGTTGGTAAACTGAGGACGCAGCTCACTGTAAAGGGGGGCAATGTGTAACCTAATTGTAAACCACTCAGAGAGTGTTTTAAGCGCTATGGGGCAGTATGCAAGCTGCACACTTTGCTTTGATCGATTGTACTTATGTACTGCCCAATTAGTGTGTAGCACTATTCTGGGCAGTTTACATCAAACCAGCAAAATATGTAAAACATCAAGCATAGCATGAACAAGAACACTAGAGAATCAGCATATGCCCAGGTGGCATGTTAAAAAAACAACAACAGCAGAACAGGGGTAGAAAATTCAAAAGAGCCTGCTTTCAAAAGCTTCTCTAAAGAGAAGCATATTCAGCAACCTCTTAAGACGAGAGAGGGTGGGAGCCAACCGTCACTCCACCAGAAGGCGATACCATAGGGGTGAACAATGTATACCCCCACTGAAAAGGCCTGATTATAGTAGATGGCTTATTGCAAACATTAAATGTGTGTCTTGTGTGGTAGGTGGGAGAGCAGCAAGAGACCAAGAAAGTGAAGGAAAGGACACAATACCAAGATTTAACTGAAAAATAAATAATTATCAAACAGGAACAGTATTCTTGTCAACCTTTAAAAAGTCATATACTTTACAAGGAGCACTGCTATTTTTAAATCTTTAAAAACACAAGCAGAAACAGAGGGCTCTATTTTTCTGACTTTCTTCCTGCTACCATTCGTGGAGATTACTCCGGGTGAAACTTCAAACCATTACATTCCTTGCTAGGGCCTCATTTGAATGTCTGTTCATTCCATCTCATTATATTGTGAAGACACCATGTCTTCAGCATCAAGTCCATCCTCTTGATGGGAAATGGAAATCTTGAAATCTTGTACATATTTTGTACCCTTTTAATCAACAAACCACATATTGTTTACTAATATGGATTTGTTAATTGAAAAAGATTTATTTCCCCCTACATTTGCCAAGCCCTTTATTATTATAATAATTTGACATATTCATCAAGAGTAGGTCTACCAGAAGCTATGAGCTGTAATCCTAAGTGATACATCCATATTCATAGCCAGAGATGCTGGAAAGAGACAATTCCATGGATTCAGCTGTGGACAGTTTCTTGACCTGTCCTTCAGACAAGGCAAAGACAAAAAAAATTCTAAAATTTCTTTATAAGTGATGTAGTGCATCAGTGATAGAATATCAGAGTCTGAAAAGAAAATCATTTCCTCTGCCCTTCCACCAAAGAGCAGATGAATTGTTTAATAGGCTGATATCTTGAAGTGGCTTGCTTGTTAAGTCACTTAATAATATTGGAAATTCCAAATGAAACTAGCCTTGACAGCCAGAAGGCTCACTTTTGGTCCACTCCAAGCGACCGCAAATGTTGGAGGTGGACCAAACCAAAGCTATCCTTCCCATACAAAAAAATGAAAAGGAATAAAATAGAAGGTGCTGGAAGGGATGCTCTATGGATGGTTTGCTTCACTCTAGCGATTACGTCATGTGATAGCTGGAGAAAAAGAAGAGTAAACCAACCCCTCCTTGCAGTGGATCAAACAATGGGAGAAATGCCATTTGATCACCCTCACTCTTACTGGACTCAGGTCCATGAACATACTAAGACATCTCCACTTTTAAGTTTTGTCAAGTTTAAGAGACCTTGTTGGGTCATGAGACTGTGTATTCTGTTCTTTTTAAAAAAATTTGCAACACTTGAGATAGAGGGGTTTTGTATTGTTATGCTTTGTCAGTTATTGTCCATTAAAAATTTTTTTGCTTTATTTTTAATTCAGATGCCTCTCATAATGCGAAGTCCTAAGATGTTGCTTACCTACTTTGTATATAAATCTGGCACTGCTGAGTCCTACACTTATGAAGCACGCTATTTGTTTAATACTGAGGAAATCATCATCTACAACTGAACATGTTTTTTTAAAAAAGCTATGGAACAATGGCTGCTGGTGTGGTGAACTATATAGGGTGGATTCAGGAGACCTGGGTTTGAATCCTCATTTCAGCATGAAAACACACCGGAGAATGTCAAAGGTAAAACCACTCCTTAAATACCTCACTTAACTTGAAAACCCTGTTAGGGTCCCTATCAGTCAGACACAATTTGACAGCACATACCAAACAACAATGGAACAATGGCATTTAGTTGTCCCCTTGTTAATGAAATGTCAATGAAAGTAAAAAGTTTTGTTCTCACATACATACTTTCTCCAGTCTCTCAATACACATGGCTCATTAGTATGAGAACAAAGTAATGACTTCATACCTCCCTGAAAACTCTTTGATTTTATTGGCCTATTAATGGCTTGATTTGTTGTCAGTAAAAAGAAAGACGGATTCTATAATATTAATCATCTTCTATGTCATAGTGATCCACCAGAATAACTAAAGTCAGGTAAAATTTTAAAATGTGCAGGAAACCCATATGTAGGTCTGTACACATAAAATCAACAGAACTGCTGGACCGTAAATATTAATAAAAACTCTACTAAGAGGAAATAAAGGTCATCTCAGCAATTCATTCTGAAGAACTTGTCGTGAACTGGGCAAGACAGAACAACTTTCTGTCCTGGTTATCCTGATCCACTAAAAGGGTTAATATTGCTCACATTCCCATTGTGAAGATTTTGATTTTTGGAGTTTCTTAAAGTTCCCAGTTAGGCGATTACAAAATAAACATGAGACACTGTCATGTTCCAGACAAACTAGAGCTATGCTTTAATTCTAAAATGAGATCCTATGCTTTTGTAACAGCATAACGGCTTGAAGCATAGGAGCGGTATTAGTACAGCACAATGACATACATTGATTCCTGAAGGGATATACATTAGAAATCACTGTACTCCAGCAAATGCGAGAAGACTGAAAGAGCAATAGGAAGTTTTCAATTAATTTCAATTAAACATCTGGATGGTTACTGGATGATGATGTCACCCAATTTACATAGTGTAAGTTACACCACGCAGATTCCAGACACTGAGTTTTTATTTTTAAAAATTGTAACTTTGATATTGCTTCCAGCAGTGTGTCTTACCAAGAGTAGGGAATGTATGGCTCTCCAGGTGTTGTTGGACCGCCACTCTGGTTGGACCTTAGCTGGTCTAGACTATAACTCCAAGCAATTGTTGGCCAACCAACAGCATCTGTTCCTCATGATTGTTGGAGAATAACCACCATAATAAATACATAATGTTTGCCATCTCTATAGCTCCAGACTGTAAGAATTTTTCTATAGAGTTTCAAGGCGTGTAAGTTATACATTGTGTACATTTCAGAATACAAATATAAAATCTATGGCTATCGCTTTTCTTTCTTTTTCTTTTTTCTTTATTTTTTGTTCTCTTGATAAATCCTTGAATTTAACCTCATTCTCCCCCTCATTACCACTTAAGCATTTTTGCCAGCAGATCCACTTTCATATGTGCGTGTGTGGGGTGGGTGGCTGAGGGAAGTGTACCAGTAATTTATGCAAATTAAACAACTGATTAACATAACATTTCTGCCAGCATTAGAGGGGTTGCAGAAGCGGGTTGATAGGTAAAATGATCTCCTTAGCAATAATTAACTTTGATCTCTTCAGTAACAGCTAACTTTAATACACATACAAAAAAGAGAGAGTGAAAGTACAAAATGACATTTGTGGTATGGTAACAATAAACCAGTGGATCATCATTATCACTGCATGAGAGTGCAGCAATGATCTTGTGCGGGCAGAGAAAAATGAATGTTCTACAAGGCAAAATGGGGCAGCCGAAAGAAATATTTATAAATTTTACACTAGGCTTCGGATTCGCATCAAATTTGCCAAAGATGTAGCATACAATCTGTGTCAAATTGGGGGACATTATGACAAATAAATTATGATTTTTTGAAAAAAATTATGTTTTATTTGGGAAGAATCCAGACTGCAAGGGCTAAAATTTGTTGTTGTTCTTTAGTCGTTGTGTCCGACTCTTCGTGACCCCATGGACCAGAGCACGCCAGGCCCTCCTGTCTTCCACTGCCTCACGGAGTTTGGTCAAATTCATGTTGGTAGCTTCGATGGCACTGTCCAACTATCTCATCCTGTGTCGTCCCCTTCTCCTCTTGCCTTCAAATTTTCCTAACATCAGGCTCTTTTCCAGGGAGTCTTCTCTTATGAGATGGCCAAAGTATTTCCTTCAAAATGGAAATCAACCCTGAGTGCTCACTGGAAGGACAGATACTGAGGGCTAAAATACTGATCCTCAAAACAAACCAATTCATTAAAAAAAACACAACCCTGATAATTGGTTTGTCTTTGCATGAGAAGGGGTTAACAGATGAAAAAAGGAGTCCACTTCTGGGATTTTCCACTGCTTAGTTTCTCTTTGTGAATTATGTAGAGCACAAGAGGGTATCATGTTGACCAGTTGTTCTCAACCTTGGGTCCCCAGGTCTTCCTGGACTACAAATCCTAGAAATCCTGACTAGTATAGGTAGTGGTGAAGGCCTCTGGGAGTTTTAGTCCAAGAATATCTGGAGACCTAGGATTGGGAGCCAGTGCTGTAGAGCACTGGTTCTTAACCTTGGGTTACTCAGGAGTTTTGGACTGCAACTCCCAGAAGCCTTCACCACCAACTGTGCTTGCTGGGGTTTCTGGGAGTTGCAGTTCAAAAGCATCCGAGTAACAAAGGTTAAGAACCACTGCTGTAGAGCATCTTGACTGCTGACGGGGATGTCATGTGTTACACAGGAAATAGCAGCCTGAATGTTGATTCAGGCTGCTATTTCCTGTGTAACACATGACATCCTTTTACCTGCTGGCAGTGTGGGCATGATATTGTGCAGCAATTTCAAGCCATTCCTGGTGTTTTGAATCATGGATACAGAAGCACAATATATAATGTTCATAAACTGTTTTTTTTAAGTATTGAATCTGTACTAGCACAGTGTACAATGGAAGCACTTTTCTTACAATGGCAAAATAATTTAAAAGTCAGATGAAGAAAAATCTTGAAAGTGTGCTGGGTTTGCATTACTTGTACATGCAGTCCTTGTTTAAAAAACCCTCTGATGTGTTGATGAAGAAAAGAACTGAGCATTGGAGCACTGACAACATCAGCAATAACACCAGTGATATTAATGGCTTTGTATTGTTTCTCAGAACATTAGGATTCAGGAGTCCTGCCCGGTAACTTTGACAGTGATTGTTGCTGGTACCATTTTGCCCATTCTAATGTCCAAACCATGCAATTTTCCAGAAGCAGAAGACAGAGGAATTAGATCAAAAAGATTTGGATATCCCGGACAACCCAGACAATGTGGTTACTGACCTTGAGCCAGACATCCTGGAGAGCGAAGTCAAGTGGGCCTTAGAAAGCCTGGCTAACAACAAGGCCAGTGGAGGTGATGGCATTCCAGTTGAACTATTTAAAATCTTAAAAGATGACGCTGTTAAGGTGCTACATTCAATATGCCAGCAAGTTTGAAAACTCAGCAGTGGCCCGAGGATTGGAAAAGATCAGTCTACATCCCAATCCCAAAGAAAGACAGTGCCAAAGAATGCTCCAACTACCGTACAATTGCACTCATTTCACAAGCTAGCAAGGTTATGCTCAAAATCCTACAAGGTAGGCTTCAGCAGTGTGTGGACCGAGAAGTCCCAGAAGTACAAGCTGGATTCCGAAGGGGCAGAGGAACTAGAGACCAAATTGCCAACATGCTCTGGATTATGGAGAAAGCCAGAGAGTTCCAGAAAAATATCTACTTCTGCTTCATTGACTATGCAAAAGCCTTTGACTGTGTGGACCACAGCAAACTATGGCAAGTCCTTAAAGAAATGGGAGTGCCTGACCACCTGATCTATCTACTGAGAAATCTATATGTGCGACAGGAAGCAACAGTTAGAACTGGATATGGAACAACTGATTGGTTCAAAATTGGGAAAGGAGTACGACAAGACTGTATATTGTCCCCCGGCTTATTTAACTTATATGCAGAATACATCATGCGGAAGGCTGGACTGGAGGAATCCCAAACCAGAATTAAGATTGCCGGAAGAAATATCAACAACCTCCGATATGCAGATGATACCACTCTGATGGCAGAAAGTGAGGAGGAATTAAGAAACCTGGTAATGAGGGTGAAAGAGGAGAGTGCAAAAAACGGTCTGAAGTTCAACATCAAAAAAAAAAAAAAAAAAAAAAAGATCATGGCCACTGGCCCCATCACCTCCTGGGAAATAGAAGGGGAAGATATGGAGGCAGTGACATATTTTACTTTCTTGGGCTCCATGATCACTGCAGATGGAGACAGCAGCCCTGAAATTAAAAGACGCCTGCTTCTTGGGAGGAAAGCGATGACAAACCTTGACAGCATCTTAAAAAGCAGAGACATCACCTTGCCAACAAAAGTCCGAATAGTCAAAGCTATGGTTTTTCCTGTCATAATGTATGGAAGTGAGAGCTGGACCATAAAGAAAGCAGACCGCCGAAGAACTGATGCCTTTGAATTGTGGTGCTGGAGGAGGCTCTTGAGAATCCCCTGGACTGCAAGGAGAACAAACCTATCCATTCTAAAGGAAATCAACCCTGAGTGCTCACTGGAAGGACAGATCCTGAAGCTGAGGCTCCAGTACTTTGGCCATCTCATGAGAAGGAAGAATCCCTGAAAAAGACCTTAATGTTGGGAAAGTGTGAAGGCAAGAGGAGAAGGGGACGACCGAGGATGAGATGGCTGGACAGTGTCTGCAAAGCAACCAAGATGAATTTGACACAACTCCAGGAGGCAGTAGAAGACAGGAGGGCCTGGCGTGCTCTGGTCCATGGGGTCACGAAGAGTCGGACACGACTAAACGACTAAACAATGACGTCGTTTTGTGGTTCAAGCAATTTGCATTTTTTATAAATGTATATTCACATGAAGATTTGAAGGGTGTGAAAGTACTGAAACCACGGGAGAACTGTACTCATGACACCCTTGATATCAATAATCATTAACTAACGCTGTAACATGTAAGCAATAGATCAAGTGTTCACAGAAATGTGATGCTTGCACTCATATTCAAGTATGGAATCTACAAAATCTTCAGTTCATAAGATCTTTATGCCTTTAAATTAATGTGTGTACAACCTTTGGTATTTCTGAACCTTCTGTGCTCAGTTCATACTAACCACAAAGAGAAAGTATGTGTGTGAGAGAGAGAGAAAAGGAGGGAGGGAGCTTAGATAATGCTTGCAACATCTCAATTTATGCCCTAGTTCTACGGAACCTTCTGACCACTTGCTGAATCATTTTCATTCTGACAGCTTTCTCTCTTTGTTATGGATGAACTCAAAAGGAAAAGCCCGTCCTCCTAATTTCTCTTTCCTGACAGTGTCACGAGAGTAGAAAAAGCAAAATTTAAACTTTCAGAAAATGCATCCTTTAAAAAAAAGGCAAGAGAAACATTTCCCCATCCCTTATACTATTTAACAGTCCTTCATTACAATTTAAAACTGATGTGCAGGGGCTCATATATTCAAATCTCTGATGCCTATTTGAAGATACTTCTGAAGGCACACCCTGCAACCTGTGTGTAGCAAACTCTTTTGAATCTTGTCCTTGAAACAAAAATTAGCGCCTCATGGGACCTAGGGAGTGGAGACAACTGCTAACTGCAGAGAGACTGAAAGCCAAGCTTGGAAGTTCTTACAGCTGGAAAGGGGGATGAGAAAAAGAGAGAGAGGGTGGAGGAGGGGGAAGAGAGAGAATGTGAAGATGAGAAACCGCCTTCAGGAGCCATTTGGGAGACAGTCACTGGCAAGAAGAAAGAAAGACATGCGCTAAAAACAACAGAAACACAGGTGGAAATGGCCTACTGGGAAATCAGGCTGTCAACAAACAAAAGCCGAAGGCCAGAAAGCAGTTTCAACGGCAGCCTCTGCTACCAGGGCATCAGTGTTCAGTAAATAAATTAGCAGCAGCTTTGACTGTGTGGGAATTAGTAGTGACATGACGAAAGAGGCAAATGACTGGCTTTTATCTGGTGCAAACATCCAAAGACCGACTTACTTCTGTGAGGAGAAAAGAGGTAAAGTTGGTAACCGTGACACAGAATCTGACTGGGAGAGATGCGGCACAAAGAAAGGAATGATGAAAAAAATAATAATGAAACAAATGGGAAGAAAAAGAAAGGAACAAAAAAGAGAAGAGGGAAAAGTTCCATGTCGTGTGCCAGCAGCTCAGAACTTCATTTAGAGCTAATCAGCTCTGTCTACCACCAAGTCATTTCTGACAGCAACTCCCCTTGGATAGTTTGTCACTCAGAATACGTGAAAGAAACAATCTGATAAAAATACCGCTGTCTGTCAGAAAGAATGGGATGGGGGCCACAAGGAAGGAAGGAAGGAAGGAAGGAAGAGCAATACACAGATCCAAAAACTACTTGGAAGGCGATCAAGAAAAAACTGGGTTGATTAGTTGGTTATCAACTGGCATTCCATATTTTAGCTAGTTCCAAAAGGGCAGCCATGGTCTGTTGTTGAGTTAGGAACAAAGGTCTTCTAGCACCTTCAAGACTGACTGATTTATTGTGCCAGAAGGTTTCATGGAGCAAAACTCATCAAGCATTTGACAAATGACTTCTGTTCCATAGCTGTGTATGCCCTGCCATCCATCAACTGCCTCTGGATGAGAGAGCCAAGGCACAGGAAGTGAGCAAATAAAGAAGTGGACAATACAGACCTTTTCACCCTCTATTGCTTTCCTCTTCCATAAACACGTGAACAAAACATTGTCCATACGTGTTTTGTTATGTTCTGCAGGCCAACATTTTCATTTTAGTCTTTTGTCTGCTGGATAGCTCAGTGGTTCAGGTATCTGGATGTGGAGCCAGAAGCTGGCAGTTCAATTCCCCACTGTGCCTCCTAGAAGGGGGATAGGCTGAAAGATCCATAGGGTCTATTCCAGCTCTACAGTTCTAAGATGATGATGATGATGATTATTCGCAACCCTGCCCCATCTTTGATTAGCAAGTATATTTCAAGTACAAGGATGCAGCTGCAGTGATATGGGCATGTTTCAACTCCTGACTACACAACTACTAAAAACACAGAAGCCATACTCTGTCACACTGGGAACCCCAGAGGCATGTTGCAGATACAAGAGAACCTTAATTCTATCAAGAGCCCTACAATAATAATATGTTATGCATATTCTTCCTTTCTTTCCCCTGTTCATTTTTGTAATATCTTGCCAGCTGAAGACATCTGTGATTTCGACCATTGGTACAGATTTTTAGCTTATCTTAGCTGGCTGCATAGCTCAATGACTTAGATGGAGGATGGGAATTTGATTTCCCCACCATGCCTCCCAGCAGAAAAGCCAGCCTGTGTAGCCTTGGGCAAGCTGCACAGACCCAGAGCATCCCCAGAAGAAGTGAATGGTAAACCACTTCTGAGTATTCTCTACCTAGAAGGTGCTGGAAAGAGTCACTATAAGTCTGAAATGACTTGGTGGCACATAATTATTATTACTATAAATGAATGTCTTCTTCCACTATGAGTTGTGGATTATGTTATACTGTTGGTTTTGACTCACAGTAGGATGTATTTAGTGCACAATCTATATAAAAACTTCGGTACCTCAATAGAGCACTGTAATATTAAATTGTTTTTTTCCATAATTGTTCCTCAAACCACAACATATATTTCCCAGAAAAGTGAAGCAATATTGCTTGGTTAATAATCAGATAAAGCCAATAGATAGAAATCTATCCAATAGCTCAGAGCCAATGAGTTGTCCTCAAAGGTTTTGTGTCAGAATCCAGGAAAGGTGGTATCAATTGTTTTCCCACTGGAATTCCCACTGTGCACAACATTAATCAATACACTCATTAACAGCAGAAGAGAATGTAAATTCAGTGATCATTAAGCTACAATGTAAATTCAGTGTTCTGTAGAAGCTACGGCAGAGAAAGGGAGGGTAGCAAATGGCAAAAAGAAGTCACTGCCCCTTTAAAATTATGGCTATAACTGAATAACTTCAGGATTGTACCGTATTTCAGATTGAGAAATGCCAGGAAGAACAAAGAAAGACATGCACTTAAAAGATAGGAATTATATGCTTCCTTAGACCACCCCTCCTGAAATTATTCCTGTTTGTCATGTTGTTAATTTCAAGGCACCTATCACAAGTCTAGATCCAATGTCCATTTCCAATAGTAGCCAGCTATATTACTCTGGAAGCTTATTATAAATAGACAAAGATAGAAAACCCACTACTTTGCATTTATCCCAATGAGTCAGGTCTACTACTTCTGTCCAAAGAGGTTCTATTTAGCTACTGGTAAATAAAGATAGACTAACATTCCATGGCATAAATTCAAGGTTAGAATAGATCTACTGAAATCAATAGGATGACAATTACATGTGATGAATGTTTCCCATTCATCTCAAAGTACTTGCTATAATTGGGACTACTATTGGATTCAGACCCATAAAAGTACTACCCTGTTTCCCTGAAAATAAGACCTAACCTGAAAATAGGCCCTAGTATGATTTTTCAGGATGCTCGTAATATAAGACATAGCCCCAAAATAAGCCCTAGTTAATTGAAAGCCCACCCTCCACCATTGTGCAGCAACTAGAAGAAGATGACATGGCTATCTCTGAATAAATGTAGAGTGTTGTACTTGAAAAACAAAAACAAAATATCTCCTGAAAATAAGCCTTAATGTGTTTTTTGGAGCAAAAATTAATATAAGACCCTATCTTATTTTCGGGGAAACACGGTAGGAGTGAGATTCTATAAATTTTAGGAAGATATTGTTGGTTATTAATGAACTCTTGTCCTTCCTGCAAAGACCGACACTGGCTGTCCAAGCCCCCCACCCCCCTCGACAAACCAATAAAGCGAATCATGCTTCATCAATTCACCTTGGGGAAATCCGTGATTCATTGTTTGCCAACCTTCACAAACCACAAACCCGGAAGAACCATCAGTTTGGTAGTTATTCCCCATCTCTACATAACACTGACTCCACCAGCTGACCTCGTTCCTATATTTCACCCTGCTGCCATCTCTGGCCTAGGTAAACAATACACATGCAGCCGGTCATCCACCTGATCGAAAAGAAAATGTGATTCATCAGATCAATTGTTTTGGGGTTCCAACAGTATTATACCTTCTACAATAAAAAATGGCTTCCAAGTTTGCAATTTCATACAGGTAGAGCAGAGGTTCCTGGGTAATTTTTGTTTTCTCCTCGCATTATAGAAATCTGTTGAAAAATAATCTAGTTTGTTTTGTGAAGTGTGGGAAACTACACAATCAGATCATCTAACTCTTACATATTTATTTATTTAGTTAGGTGAGCTCTTTAGGTTAGGGCATATCTAAACAGTATTTCCCGAAAGGACCAAATGAACTAATGCTAGAGCATGCAGATTCAAAATGAGAAAATCTGGAGGCCACATATTTTGAGAGCTTAAGATATTATTGTACAAATTCTCTATTTCCATAGCATTATTTTAATAAATAAAGTGCAGTTTCTTAAACATTTCCCCCTTTCTGGGGAAACAAATCACCCTGAACCTCCGCTGACTCTATAAACCTTCCATTCCATTTCTTTTCCTTCTTGTCATCACAGAAAAATAAATATCTGCAGGGCTGGACAAACATCAGAAGAGTTCAAAGAAATCATGCCCAAGTTTCCCCTGTTAAAATGTTAACATGATGGAAAACCTTTGACTGAGAAGTAACAAGAGATAAGTGCTGAGATGGATTCTATAGACAACAAGTCACAAACAAATTTCACTGAAACACTGATATAATTTTCCTCCAGAGAATATCTAAGGCTGACAAAACAAACAAAGAAGTAACATGTTTCTTAAAGTGTGGAATGTGACAGTCAGTGGCATATGGCAAAACAAGAGACTAAACGGGGTGTGTGATGCTTTCTGTGAAAATAACATCTTTATTTGGCAGTCTCTGCTTCTCCAGGTTTGTTCCCATTATATTTATTGCCATGCTGACTGCCCATCCACAAAGATCTGATGACCAAAGAGGTGGTTTCCAAAAGCTGGATGGACATCCTGTCACAATAATCTCATCTGCTTGCATACTCTTGCATGCCTTATTGATAAGAAACAGTGAGGGAATGGTGGCCTATAAATAAGACAGATAAAGAAAATAAAGGAAAAAAATTCATGGCATGGGAAACTTCAGGAAAAAGCCAAATGATAAATGCCAAATAATACAGATTTACCAGACTAACAAAAATGCTTAGATGGCACGCCCACAGCACAGTTTATTGGATTAAATAAAAGAGGGAGGCTGGGCTTGGACTGAAGGCTGTCTGTGATCAACCTCTTGGGAAACACGGAACATAAGTGCTCCCAATGCTTAGCATTCTGTTCATCCAGCCCAACTTCTGGCTTGCAGCTGTATGAGCTGAAGCTTGCCCCATCCAAATCAACTGGGCTTCAGCTTGCACTATAGGGTAGTAAGTACTTCGTTGTGCAAACAGCAGCAATGGAGCAACTGCTTGTACAATGGAGCCCTGCACGCATAGGAAAAGGAGGTAAGAATAAACACCAGATAGGACTAAGTTTTCTTTGATCCAGCAATAGCTTAGTAAATACTGTATAACAGGAGTTTGTATATCAGAAACTTTCCTTAAAGAATCTAAATATGAAATGCATGTATTGGGACTATCAGAACAAGGGTGAAGTTCAAGGAAAGCTGGACAGTCTTGGGCTATACAGATCATGTGATGCACGGAAGCCTTAAATAAAAGGGATTATCCCTCTGGTTGGGATATACTTCCCAATTTAGAAAGAGACATCTGACAGGAATGCCAGTAATTTACCAGATCCTTTCTTCTTACCTATAACCTTTGTTCCCAGTGAAGTGTCTCCTATGAAACCAGAATCAGAATACAGTTAGAAGAGGTGGGGGGAGGATATGAAACTGGGTGGTGTAACGCTGTCCAAGCCCAGGCTGAAGCTGGGTACATTTTTGTTTCTCCAAGCCCATAAATTCACACAGCAACAGAACATGGCCAATCTGTGTCCCAGAAAGGTAGAAAACACAAAACCCACAGCTGTATCTACTGTACAAATGTAGGAGCATCTTCAGCCCAGATGTGGAGAGCTGCAGGTTGAGTGCATCTTTGTGATCTTCTGGCACCTCTGTTAAGCACTGTGGTTGTACTGAAAATAATCTAGATTTTTGGGGACTTAGCACCTCCAGAAAAATCTGATACAGAGTGTTTATTTTAATTCCATCTTCCATCAAAGAATGTCCAATGTGTAACCATTGGAAAAAATGTGTGAGGGAGACTGCTGTGTTCCCTGCCAATATGCATTTTTAAAAGCCCTCTTGCATTGCATAATGCTGTATTCCTTTCCACCCATCATCTGATAACAATAACAAGCCCTGTAATATAGAAGCTTGTACATTTATGTTGGCACTCTCCGGAAAATACTAATGTGAACTGAATCTGTCTGCCTGCAAACATTAACAAACACCATTCATTTCCTAGTGATTAGTCTCAGCCCATCAAGCACTTTTGTTGAGCCCAGAAGAATATTTCATTTATTTAGACAAATGCTGTCTGCTCATTTATGGACCACAATTCATTCAACAAGGAACAAGCTGTTCCAGTTTAGATCCCATGTTACTCTGTGTGTGTGTGGGCTTTTTTTAAAAGGAAATGAAACACAGCAACCAATCAGGAAGCAACAAGGTGTTTAATACTCTCAAGACAGCACATTATATGAAAATGTGCTATATCTACAAAAATAATGAATGAAGAGAAAATAATTGCACAGGGGACGCTATATTCTTCAGGCTGATTCTTAGTTTGTCAAATGGAAAGTTTCAATTAATGGTAAAAGGGCTTCCTTTGCAATTTTATGCCTTCCCTAAAGAGAACAAAAAGCATTCTTTCACATGAACAGGGTGGGCTGGGGGGTTACTGTTGACAAAGCCTTGGTGTTCAACATAGGCTTTCTGATTAAGGATTTTGTTCTTCTAATTGCCCTGTCTATATTTGGCCTATGATGGATTTAAGCTTGGGCACTCTTGGTTGGCACCTAGTCCTACTAACCCAGTATGCACAGGTGTCAATGTATGTATTGTGTTTGGCGTAAGTCTCAGCGTAATGCATAACTCGGCTCCATGCAAGAACTTCCTAGACCATCTGGATGCCTGCTTCCACCTAGATCTACTCGGATCACCCACATGAGCCAGGAGGTGAGGCTGAGGAGCCTAACGACGAGGGAGGCCCAGAAAGAAAGGACACGAAACCGGGCCTTCTCGGCAGTGGCTCCTCACCTCTGGAACAATCTCCCTCCTGAGATCCGTGCGGCCCCACTTTGGACACTTTTAAAAGTCAATTAAAACATGGCTGTACACTCAGGCCTTCCCTCCAGTTAATATCTGACTTTTCTTTATTCTCTCGTTATGTATTTTCTATTCTATTGTTGTATTCTGTTTATTACAATATGATTTATGTAATTGTGTGTGTTTTTTATATTATTTCACTGTTTTTACTATATTGGAAGCCGCCTAGCGTGGTCTTTTAGACCAGATGGGCGGGGTATAAATAAATAAATAAAATAAAATAAATTTCAGATGGAAAGAATAAACATCCCAAGAGCTCACAGCAATGGGGAAAACCCAACTGAGGTGCCCGGGGGTGGGGGAACAATTTGTGAGAAGGGTAAAATAATCTAAATAAATAAATAAAAACTCATGACTGAGGAATTGCATAATTGTAGTTTAACAAATGAAAGGAATGGGTGGACTAAAAATGTGACAGTGGTAGGTTTTGGAGGCACTGAGGTGGCTTATGTATATTCAGAGCATAGTAACAAGCATGGACAACTTGGTGGGGTTTAATCAGGAAAGGTGGTGTTTTAAAATGGAAAGTTCCTGCAGTGACAAATGAAGCTATACATTAACAAGCTCATAGACACACCTTAGAAGGCACCTGAGAGGGAGGGGAAGGACTGAAACCAAGGGGAGGAGCCAAATATTCTCTATCAGCTACCCAGTCAGAACTAGTTAAATATGAGACATTGAAGGTTAAGAAAATGTATATCGTGTTACATGGTTAAAAGGAGAATTGAGATATTGCTATATCTGGGGTTTTACTTATGATTGAACTCACAATCTTGAAGTATACAAAGGTACACAATTATTACAAAGGACATTTTATAAATATATCATTTATTATGCATTGTGACATCACTGTAGTGCCAACCTAGAAACGGTTAAATATTTTTAAATAATTTAATTATGCATTGTATTGCATTATTAGACTGATTGCTTCAAGCTCTTGAAATTATACAGTAGATAAGAACACTGCTAACCCACTCATTAATATCAGAAACAGAATATCTGTTATTGTGTTGGAATGCTGCATGAAGTTAGAATCAACAGTCTGCTCGGCCCCATCCATTTAAAATCATCTGAAGCTAAGAATTGTTCCATGCTTTGGGAAACTGTGCCCATTTGGAATTGGAATTGAATGAATTCCCAGTAGAGTTCAGTTCTAAAGTCCAAGAGACTTCTTCCCTCTCTCGTCCACCAAAATCAAAATGGCTGCTACCTAAAGCTGGCCTTGTTACATTAGTACCTGAAGCAGAAAAGCCCACAAGCATTTCTCTCTCTCTCCTCTGGCTGTAAAAATGCAGTGAATATAACCCAAATAACTAAACATTTGCTGTCCTTTGATGTCACCTTATAGCTGCTCTCTGAAGCCGCTAGGCCCGTCACTTTGAGGGAATCACTGCTCAACAATAGGAGCAGCCCTCCAACAAGTTAGAGGTATATGTCAATGTAAATTCTGAACAAGCCAAAATGTTATGGATTAGCGAGGCTTCAACATGTATAGATTAAACATCATGTTTGATATTAAACAATGTTTAAGTTACATAAATAAAACAAAAAGTTCCATAAATTCTCTCAGCAGTTGTAACCATTGAAATGCTAACATCCATGGCTTGTAAAGAAGGGAGCCATTTTTCAACCTTTAAATAGCTTTTGCTTCTTATTTTCCCAAATTATTAGTATTGTGATTATTGTCTCTTTAGCGGCATTTCTTCATCAGTGTGATTCTTGCAGCCTGTGAGAATACCGACATACACTTCAAAAACTGACGACTAAGCAAAAAACAAGTCTGTTCCTTAAACCCTTTCACAGTTTATAGCCACATTTACATAACATTAAATAAGTCAACAAAGGCATCATTAGCTCCCATTAAAATATGAGCGAAGAAATTTAAATGAACAAGACAAGCTAATTGGCAAGTAATGTTGTGTATCAAAATTATGACTATAAGACTCCACAGTTAATGAGAAGCTCTACAATTGTGTTTCCTATACATTTAAAAATTAAATTAAAGGTGAACATAGCCAGAAAGTTTTCAAGTCTTCATTCTGGAAGACATGGAAGTCATTGCATTTGAGAAGTGCCACTGCCAATCTGCTGTTCTTCTGTACTGCTCTGTTCACAGATACACTGCCCAGCTCAACATGGATATCTCACATATGCATACTGGAAGCTGACATTTTCATCACTTGGCATGCAATGTGAAGGTCCACCCTGTGCACCTAGGAGTGTATCTAAGGGTAAAGTCTTTGTAGTATGGGTAGACTCACACCTCTCTTCAAAAACAAGTGGCAAAGTTTTTTCAAAATTGTTTTCTGAACTCATTACACAGTGCTTCTACCACAAAAAAAGAGAGGAAGGTACGTACAGAAGGTATGCAATGAAACACAAAGTCTCCTTATAGCTGGAACATCTTGAAGTCTGAGGCAAGGGACCTCCTACTTGAAAATAACACATCTATTCAAACTAGACTCCCACTTTTTAAAAATAAACCTAGCCCGTGTATCTATTAAAGTTGGTCATCCTGTGAGGAACAATGACATCCAGGTGTATTCAATTTGCTGTTTGCTACACCTGCAGTAAATCTATTATGCAAGGCTCAAAAGAATTAGAATGTGGCTGAGTTTTCTTGCCTTTTTTGTATACATCACCCTTTCCTTTTATATTTTGCCTTTATAGATAGAGGGAAATGTTTTTTTCTGAAAGTCCTTCCAACCATACCACGGCATATCTTGTCACCCAAATGCAGAACAAAACAGAAATGGCGTACATGGCCCTCTTGTCCTAACAGGCTCTTCCTCACATAACCTTTCTCATCCTGGTTGCATGATCTGTCACAGAACTGGTCACACAACAGGCAGCGTGGTGGGTGAGGGGAGACTCTTACATCATTTTCCTTCAGTTTCATGCTTGGGCAACAGGATATTATCCATAGATAGAGACTGACAAATAGTAATGATTTTTAAATATATATAATATATGGAAATAATTTTATTTCAAGTAATATTTCCATATTTATACAAACACACACACATTTTGAGTTAACCAGTGCTTCACAACTTTTTTTAATGCAATTGTTCTTCTGTCAGGACCCTTGTCTACCTATTGTTACAGGGCAGCTTTTGTGTGATGTACCCACCAATCAGTGTAATTAACATACATTCAATGGAGGAAACATTCTCTCTCATTTCAGTGATCAGTGCATGGGCAAGGTGGGAGTGGCCTGTAACTCTTGTGTATCCAGGCAGCATGTAGGGCATGTACAGAAGGGTCTGGTAGATAGTGAGATGTCAGAGACAGAAAAGTTATTTATAGTTTTGGAACTGATTGGCTGGAAGGTACAGCAGTGTGGTGGTTGTTTGCTTCGGGATGGTGTTGTACATTGTGCCTTTCCGTGTACGTACATGCTTGTTCCTCTTCAGCCTATGTATTTTCAAACAGATGGACATTGCAGAAACAACACTGGGTTTTCTGGGAAGGTACTTTGGAACTTCTCTACTGAAAGGTGGGAGACCTGAAAGAAATTCTCCCTTTTTGCCAATACCGACCAGAATCCTACTACGTGTTCCTGTGTGTTTTGCATAAGTTGATGTGGCTAATTCCATGGGCTGGGGTACATCGCTGCCTTGTGCCTGGTCATGTGCCCAGTTGTGCAACCAGATGCATCCTGCTCCTTGCCAAGCAGCCATAGTCATGGAAAGTTATGCAAACCTTACACAAACATCATTGGGATTCCAGCCACTAAATACTATAATTTCTAGGCATTGACTTTGTTAACTGCATCTACATTGGTTTTCTCCAGTGAGCTCAAGGTGGAATACATGGCTCTCCTCCTTCCCACCATATCCCCATAACAACCGTCTCAGGTTGGTCAGGCAGAGGCTGAGAGAGAAAGAAAGTCTGACCCAACGTTCATGTTAGTCACATGACTCAGTGTGGGTTCTTATCTCCAAAGACCCAATCCAACTCCAGAACCTGTTTTCCGTCTGCATATATTGACTTGTCAGTGGTCCCCAACCTTGGGCCTCCAGATGTTCTTAGACTACATCTCCCAGAAGCCTTCACCACCACCTCTGCTGGCCAGGATTTCTGGGAGTTGAAGTCCAAGAACACCTGGAGGCCCAAGGTTGGGGACCACTATGTTAAACAATCAGCATCAAGCAACTATTTACTTCTGTCACAGTAAAACTGAAGAATAACTTGAAGCACTTTTCTTCCTTCTGATCTTCCAGTCAATGGGACAAATTAATCATAATTTGCTTCTAATTTAAGTCTCAATGATTTCAGTCAGAATGTTTGTATAATACGATAATATACAAGCTGTTCAGAATCACAAAATAGTGAAACCGGAAGGGGCCTACAAGGCCATCAAGTCCAAGCCCCTGCGCAATGAAGGAATACAAATCAAAGGATGTGAGGTGATGGCCTCTCTTGAATGTCTCCAGTGTTGGAGCACTCACCACCTCTTGAGGTAATTGGTTCCACTGTCTTACTGCTCTAACATTTAGGAAGTTTTTTTAATGATATTCCATCAAAATCTGGCTTCCTATAACTTGAGCCCATTGTTGTGTGTCTTGCACTTGTTAATGATTGAGAACTGATCCTGCCCCTCATTCATATGACAGCCTTTCTAGTATTTGAAAAGTGTTATCATATCACCCCTTTGTCTTCTTTTCTCAAGGCTAAACAGGCCCAGTTCTATGAGTCTTTCCTCATAGAGCTTGGTTTTTACCTGATCATAGAAAAGAAAGAAAAGAGGAAAGGACTGTCATGTCAAAACTGAATGAAAGAGAGGGAAAAGAAGGAAATATAATCACTCTAGAATATGAAAAACTAGACACAAGGCATGACTTACATAGCAGGAAAAATATACATGGAACTGTTGGGAAGTTTCATCCCAGGAAGTCAGGTGTCCCCAGGTAAGTTTGCTTTAGGTGACCACACAGGAGTCAGGAGTGAGAAGGGAGGAAATTGGCAATCTGCCTTGTTTGTAGGTTGTAGGGTTGCTCTGCAGTGTCCGTCCAGATTTGCAGAAGGCATAGGTACATCACAGCTACCTTAACAAGCTTCAAAGAGCTTTTAAAAAGATACCTATTAGCAATTTCCTCCCTGCTCTCTGCTGACTCCGTGCTCTTCCTCCCTACACACCTTTGGTGTCCAGCTGCTCTAGTGCACCAGTGCTTGCACTGAGCCCTTTAAAAATGATTTGGAGACCAAACGTACTCAGTCAAGATGGACTGATACCCCCAAGAATACCCTTTTGCTTCCTCTCTTCCCATCTTGAATGCAGATGCTGAGAGAGCCAGCTTTTGATTGCCTATTCAGTCTTGAAGCTGCATTTGCTCAAGAATTACATTGCCTGAATGGATGTGAATGAATTCAACTGGAGGAAAAAGTAGAAGCCCCAGCAGTGGAGGAAAAGAATTATAGATTAGAATGGTGGAACTCTACAGGAAACTATAGTTAATGGAAAATAATACAAACGAGGCCATTCCGATTCTGGAGCATTTCCCACATTATTTTCTATGTAGCCATTCCCACAGATACTTGAGTACTTCCATTAAATATTTCTTCCCACTATGGAACATACAGTTCTTACTGTGTGCCCTCTGTTCATTATGCACCCAGCATAGGTTTAATTAATAATTTTCAGCAGGATTTAACCACAGCCAACATTACCACTGGTTTCATTAGTGTTGTTACTGCTCTTGCTTTTCACATCCATTTCCTATGACCCTAAAAAGATCCGTCAAAGGCTCCCAGGTGGAGGCGTCATTGAAGATGAATGCAGAAAAACATGCAAAAGGACTACAATGATAAATATGTTCAAGACAAATAAATATAGCTTTGTTCGGATGAAAACCCAATACTGGACTAAGTAACAAAGTGAAGAAAAGCGATTTTTATATTATCCAGCTGTGCTTACAATAATACACAGAAACTCTGTGAATCATTTCATGGTTTATTAAATGAAAATTTTGTTTGCAACCGATGAGTTAGGAAAATAAACGTCCTTGGTTGTTTTCATTTTATGTATCTCTGGTTTGTCCAGATCTTTGCAGCCTTGTATGCCAGCATTGTCCTCAGGGGCTCATTAAAAAGACCACTGTTTGCTGCTCTGATTGTCCAGGGAAATCAGCAACAGATTGCCATTAACCCCTGGAGGCTGAAAGCCTGGAATCCTTAATACATTCACCGCTGCTGGCAACAGAGTCCCTCTTAGTCTTTAGCACCAAAGGGTTAATTTTCTCTCTTCTATTTCTGTTGCCGGGACTCCAATAAAACAGTGTGTGACCAGTATGAGAGACTGACCACTTAATGCAGCAGTACCTGCCAAAATTGGCTTAAGATTTCAGGAGGGCAAGGGGCAGAAAAATCTTGCTTTTTTCTAAAGTACACAGCATTACCAGTGTTTACTTACAATTCTCTCTTGGAAGGAATGCTTAATCTCTGGAGCATTTCCATTCTTTCATATAGTCAGCCTGGAAGCAGAAAGCAACCGATCGCAATTACATTGAGACTATTGAACAATCCCTAACAACAACATTCTTTTTGCGGGGGGGGGGGGATAATGAATGATTGTGAATGATATATACAATATAGGTAGTAAGCCTGCTCATCTACTTTGCAATATATAGCTTTTCTACCTCTTAATATGTTTTAATCAATATGATTTCCTTTTAAATGGCCCAGTTTTTCATAACTGAGCAGGGGATATCCCAGTTAAAGAGGCGTCCAGCTT
Organism: Pogona vitticeps; assembly: GCF_051106095.1. Lineage (NCBI taxonomy): Eukaryota > Metazoa > Chordata > Lepidosauria > Squamata > Agamidae > Pogona > Pogona vitticeps. Next base: position 88,613,267 of record NC_135784.1, read on the forward strand.
TGACATCAACCATTACGTGATCCTTTCCCCATTCGGCATAGTAGCACCTTGCTGTAGACACCACAATCAGAGCAAGACATTTGCTCAAACGTCCTGTTGGTGAAAGTACTTGGTTTGCTTTGGTGTCCTCAGCAAAGACTGACAGTCTGGAAACAGCTTGATTGGCACTTCTGATTTCCAAGGGAACATGGCTATCCGGGTGGCAATCAGTGTCAGCCAAATACATCTGATCTCCGAGAGATGTAAGCATAGATTCTCTCTCTCTCTGTTTGTGTCATAGTATAGCTACTAAAATGGCAACTTGCAAATGGCAACAGAATGTGAAAGCTCTCTCTCTCTCTCTCTCTCTCTCTCTCTCTCTCTCTTTCTCTTGTGCTCTTTTGCATAATGGCATCCTGGATATCC